>NC_138986.1:2145000-2819333 GCF_964341445.2 Mesoplodon mirus | reverse complement strand
CTCAGCGAGCAGCGGGTTTTACGTGCCGTTTGTGCGAAAATGTCCCCAGAGGTGAGACCTGGGGCGGGGGCCTGCCCACCCACCGGAGCCGAGGTGCCACCCCTTCCCGAGGCTCGCGGACACCCCACACTCTGCGGGGAGGGGGGCAGGCAGACACGGGCACTGCCCTCCGCAGCATAGAGAGACTTTCACTTTGTAAACATTCTGGTTAAATCCTAGCTCAGGAAAAGAAAACCCCAAAGCTAAGAGCTGTGCTTACCCAATGGGAAAGGACCAAGGACCTCTCCCAGAGGAGGCCTGCCAGCTCCAGACGGGGAGCCTGGCCCGGTGGTCGGCTGGTGCCTCGGGAGCCGCCTGCCCTGACCCTCCCCTGCAGAGCCAGCAGCCGGGCGCCGGGGAAGTGAGAGTCGGGAACTTCTGAGCTGGTGTCCAGTTCCACGCCGCGTCCAGTCAGGCGGCTGGGAGCACTGGACCTGGGGTCCTCCCTGGGTGGGGGCCGCAGTCCACATCCATCCGGCAGCACGGAGCCGGTGATGTCCCCTGACTCTGACCCGATCTGCTCGGGCCCCTGAGCTCTTCCCAGCAGGCCTGACTGCTGGATTTGTCTGGACACCTGACCCGGCTCAGCAAGAATCCTGGTCGGTGGGTTTAGCCGGAGGCCCCTTACCCTGGCGCTTCCTCTTAGTCCCTTTCTGGCCCCTGACATGACTCTCCTTCCTTGTTGTATTCGGAGTTGAGCCCCATCTCTCTCCCGACGGCTGGACCCCCTACCCCCCTGCAGTGGTCCCCAGGCCATCTTGACAGCCCCCTGAGCGAAGTCTTCTTTATGTCTTTAACAATCGTCCCGAACGGCTTTGTCTTTTCCAGTCTGGATAATGTTTTTCTGCAGCAACTTCTATAGGACTGCTGAGTGCAGGCGGGATGCTGTTTAGAGCCAGGAAGCAGTACCGAATCTGCGCGCCCAGAGGCCCCAAACTGAAAGCCTGTGCAGCCCGGGAGCGGCCGAGGGGCCCCTTCAGCCTTCTGCTGGGCCCAGGGTGGCCTCTGCTCTGCCCTCGGGGAGGTGGCCCGGCTGCAGGGCCACTGAGGACGGCCGATCTCTGACAGGGAAAGTGTGGAAGGGGTTCCAGTCCTGGAGCCGCAGGGAAGGAAGGGGTGGCGGCGCCTGGTCTGCGCCGGGGAAATGCCTGCGCGTTCGGAGCCCCCCGAGGGAATGCGCTCCTCCAGGTGACGGGTCTATACTGACCTCGGGTTTGTACCCAGCAGCTGCCGACTCCCCTGCCCCACCTCCCTGTGCTTTCTGTGCAGTCGGGACGCTGGCCTGCAACTTACGTTCCAGTCGATGGTGACAAAGAAAGGGTGGCGCTTGATCTCCTCCACGCCGTCCAGGCCAGCACCTGCGGTGACCACAGAGCAGAGATGAGCATCAGAGCAGACCCGTGACTGCAGTTCTGCAGAGTTTCTGACGCAGCAGGGAGGGGGCTGGGGTCCTGACGCCCTCCAGGGGGAAGGAGCCCCCAGCTGTGACCTCTCCTGCCAGTTGCCCCCTCACAGCCCGCAGAGGCCACCACTCAGCCCTGCAGAGCTGTGACCAGGTGAGGTGGTAGAGACGGGGGCGGGCAGGCTAGAACCTCCTGCTGCAGGTGTGGGGATGCCCGGGCATCTGGGCGAGGAAGTGGAGGCCCATCCCAGTCTCCATTAGCGCCCGCATCAGGCCGGGCCTTCCAGAGGATGAGAAAACGCGGGCGAGGGCAGGGTGGAGGCTACAGCGCAGAGCCCTATAAGGCTGCTCTGGGGCTTACGGGGAAGCGGAAGGAAGCCAGGGCCTGGAGAGGCCGTTTCTAGCAGGACGGGAACCTGGAGAGAGACGGAGGTGGCCTGTGTCCACCTGGGCCTGCGCGAGACAGGTTTCTTGTCACCTGGACACTGTGTACAAACAGTACTGCTTTGCTGGCTACTTCTGCCTGGCCTCTCCCTGCCTTGTTGCTTACGTGAAATCCTGAGCCCCGAGAGAGGGATGGGTGAGGGCGTGAACAGGACTTCGGACGCCTAATGGGAGACACACGTCGTCATGCACTTGCTGAAGCCCGCAGCTACCCCTCCCAGAGTGAACCCTGGTGTGAACCGCGGGTTTCCGGTAGGAATGATGTGCCGATACTGCGTCATCACTTCTAACAAGCGCATCAAATCAGCAAGAGCTGACACCAGGGGACACTGCGTGCAGGGGGTGACGAAGCATGTGGGGACTCGCTGTACCTTCTCTTCCATTTTTTCTGCAAACTTAAAATGGCTCTAAAAATAAGTCTATTAATTAAAAAAAAAAAAAAACCAAAACAAAAATCAAACAGCCAAGCCCTAAGGCCCCACGAGGTCTGCGTTTTCTCCAGGATGGGAAGGTGAGTCAGGGAGGGGCCGGGAAGCAGCGCGGATGCGGGAAGTGGTGGCAGGCGGCCTCGGGCCGGGCGACTCCTGCTCCGCCTTTGCCTGGGGAAACGGCTCCTGCGTCTCAATCGACCAGGTCCTGCGTGAGGCCCACACAGGCTTCCCGGTTCTGCACCCCGAGCGCTGGGGCCCAGCCCCGCCCCGTTCAGAGGCTCGGCCCGCGTCTGCCCCGCTAGGCTGAGCCGCCCCCCTCATCCCCGGGAGGGAGGCAGGCGGCTGGGAGGCCGGAAGCAGGAAGGTGCGGAGGTCACCGCGGAGCCCCTGGCCCGGCCTCGCCGTCCGGCCTGAGAAGCGGGGGGACCCTCCCCCAGGACGCCGGGGGTCCCGGGAGACACAGCCCGCTGTGGGCTCATCGCCTCCTGTTGTCACCTCCGGCCCTGTTCCCTGGTCGAAGCCGCGACATGCGCAGAAAAGGAGGCGCGAAGCTGCCCGTGGCACCGGGGTCGCCTCTAGGTGGACGAGGGCCCGGCTAGCTCCCACTCCTTGGGGAAGCCTGGCCGGGCCAGCACCCTGGGAAAGAGCCCCTGGCCTTGTCACCACGCTGGACTCCAGTGATCTGGGGATTATCCCTTTGGTATGCAAATGGACGAACAAGGAACAGAGGAAGCTGTCAGACCCAGAATTTCCCCCTCTAGGGACATGGGGCAGTGCCGCGAGGCAGACACATCACAGGCATTCTCCTGCTAAATGCCACCAACACCCAGTGCCTTGGACACCATCCCTACTCTCTAGATAAGGAACCAGCCTGAAGGAGGCTGGGTAACATGCCCAGGACCAAACCGGAGTTTAGGAGCAGAACCGGAAGACAGATTCCGCTCCGCGCCCCAGAACCCCACCCCGACGTGTGTAACCAATTTGGCCTTTCTCCTGAGACATTAGGATATAATAAGAAGTATATATTTTGGTCTTTGTCTCGGGCTCCTGGCCAGAGCTCCGAAGACGCTCGTAATTTCCTGAGTCAGAAGAATGAAGGAAGCATCTCCTGTTTTGATGTCTGGCTTTGGTCACTGGCTCCTGGAAGGGCTCCAGGCGTGAAAGAGGCATCTCTTGTTACTCATGATAAGCCCCTCTCAACCACACCTGAATTTGTCTTAATGAGGTGACCTGTGGAAAGACCCTACAGACGGAGCCAACCCTGTGATGAGGCTTGGAACTTTCATCCACCTCTGACGAACTCGCCCACACGCCCCAACCCCAGGGAGCGGAGAAGGGCTGCGACTGAGTCCAGTCGCCAACGGCCAGTGACTGAATCAATCACACCTACATAATGGAACCTCCAAGAAAACCTGAACACCAGGGTTAGGGGAGTTTCTGGGCTGGTGAACAACCAGGAGGGTGGCTCCCCCCAAACCCCAAAGGGACAGAAGCGGCTGGGCTGGGGACCCTTTCGGACCTCGCCCTATGCACCTCTTCATCTGGCTGCTCATCTGATCTTTTAGAGCATCCTTTGTAATACATCGGTAACAGTAACTCACTAAAGCGCTTTCCTGAGTTCTGTGATCTGTTCTAGTGAATTATCACAGCTGAGGAGGGGGTCCTGGGAACCCTGGGTTTACAGCTGGTGGGCCGGAAGCACATGGACAACCTGGCACTTGGGACTGGCATCGGAGATGGGGTGTCTGGTGGGAGTGACCCTGACCCTGGGGTCTGAGATAACTCTGGGTGGTCAGTGCCAGCACGGAGCTGAATCGTAGGACACACAGTCGGTGTCTGCAGAGAAGTGGAGACGCAGCTGGTGTGGGAAACCCCACGTGTCTGGTGTCAGGAATGCTGTTATGAGTAGAGAGAAACAGTTTTACTGAGGACCTCACGCTGAGGACGCTCCGGATGTCCATGTCCATCCCTTGCTGTATAAACCCCTGACCTGAGTCCGGAGATCTGGTCTCAGCCTGGGCATCCCCACCTAGAGGCCCTCCACAGGTGCCCAAGCAGCTGCTGGAACAAGATGTCGAGAATGAACAGTCTGGCTTCGTGCCCACCTGCGTGCAGGCCTCCTTTGATGAAGACCAGAGCTCGGGATTGAAAAAGACTTCTGGCCACGACGATTAAAGAGAAACGAAAAACCGCCTCTGATTGGTACCTCTTCCCGCTCTTTTTGGTGAATGCTGGCTGCGTTGCCGGAAGCTCTGTGGGTTAGTCAAAGGTGGGAGACTGGTGCTTACACGTTGAGCCCAGGTAGAGGCACCTGTACAGTGACTCACTGACCGTGTGACTTTGAAAAATCTACTCTGCATTTTGCACCCGCTGCATTTCATGCTCATTCACCATTTGCAGGGATGCTCTGCAAGAATCAGAACGAAGTAAAACAGAAAGGAGATACGGGTGTTGGTGTAACTACCATCTTTTGCTAGTACCAGCTGGGTTTTCTCGGGTTCCTACTCAGGACACTTTTATCTGCATCTTCTTTCTTCCACTGCAGTGAGATTTTGCACACATTCGTGCGTCGAGGCCTCAACAAACACTCGAGAGTGAATTAACGCTTTGGTTATTACTCAAAAATTCCAGGTGTTCCAAAGAGGGGAAAACGTAAAAGAGAAAGAATTTCTGCACAGAGTTCTCTAAAGCCTTTGTCAACCTTCCTAGGGCACATGGGGTTATTATTTTGGATTCTAGTTCTATTTATCCTCTCCTGAAACATGTTAGAAGAGTCTCCTTTGTGCTGGACAACTCCTTTTTGTTTAATACATTTGACAAACAGCAGTGAGCAGAGGTCCGAGCTGGGACAGTCCAGAGACTGTGTCTGTGTCTGTGTCTGAATCTCCGCTCATTTGCTGTGGGTTCATCACCAAATGCACTCAAGTCTCACTCTGTCCCCAAGAGGAGGGCTCACGAAGAATTGACAAGAACAGGTACTTATGGACAGAAACATGGAGAACGGAAGAACAGCATTCTCTCTATGCAGTCTGGCGAGTCCCGATTAAGATCCCCAATGCCTGGCAAATACGCAGAAAGAGTTCACTGGGGCAGCAGATTCAAGAATTCACGCTTATTCTCTGGCGTATGAACATTTAATTACTTTTGTTCCAATCGCGTTTGGGCTGTCTTCCTGAACCTCTGTATCTGGACCCCCGTCTCGGATTTCTCCGCGTTGGTTGACGGGCAGTTTTGCATCCCACTGGAACTGTCTTCCAGCGGCACGTGGCTGTAAAACGCAGCGCTGTGCCTGAGGCTGCGACCTGTTCTTCTATGGCCCTGGGTACCTGCAGCCCTTCCACCTCACATTTTTAACGAGGCGACCCCGTTCCTTTCCTCCTGGGCTTAATCATGAACGGGCTTCCACTTTCACAGTAAATCATCCCCAAAAGGTTTGGGGATTGGCCAAAAATGTTTTCCTTGAATCTTCCTGTCCACAGATAGCTTTGGGAAATGTTTAATCCCTGGACCCTTTGTGACTCTGTTGAAATATTTGTTTTTGTCGTTTGAGAGTCACACAGAGTCCCCCTCTAATGCTTTTGGGCACGTTCAGAATAAACTCACGTCTGCCTCTTTTCCTTGCATACTTTGCACTCTACCGGACCCGCACACTCCTAAAGGCCAGTCCATAACCACCCAGGATTTGAACACCAGGTCTGCTTTTTCACTTCTCAGTCACTTACAGATCATCTACACATTATTTTTAGAGTCTTAAAGTATTGTCGGTCAGCTTGAAATTTCATTTACTGTTTAAAATCTTTGCTTGGCGTAGCTTGTGTCCTCTGGGACCCTGCTGGCTGAGGCGGGGCCCCGGCAGCACCCTCAGGGCTGGCTTGGGACCACCAGCTCCAAACCAGGGGCTGGGGCGTTCGCTCGGCCTTGACCAAGCCTTCAAAGGCTGGCCCTTTACAAAAGGTCACAGCGATGCCAGTGGGACCAGAATGAGATGGTTGGAGCCCAGAGCGGATGGTGTTTGAAGTCAGATCAGGAAAGCACACCCTCTGGAGATCGAGTCTGGAATGGAAAAAGGAAACACGAAAAGCAGAAGCCCTGGGCAAGTGGACGGGCCCTGCCCACACGTGTTCTCCGGGCACCAGCGGTAGTTGACTGGCTGCGCTGTTTTATGCTCACGGGCACGTCTGACACCTTTCTAACCTCTGCCCCGTGTGCCCCCAGGAGTCCAGCATGTCCAGGACTTACGTTACAGATGCTCACAGGGGTGAGCTAGAGACGCCCCAAGAGGGTTCTTCTCTAATTCACGACTAGAACGATCGATCCTCTGAGAAACAAGACTGCCGCGCTCCGCTTGCCGCGTCCTTCCGAGGGTCCCGACCAGGGGCGTCGCAGCCCTGGCCGGGCCCAGCCCTCTCCGCCTGCCCTGCCCTCCCAGCCCCCCACCCAGGCCGCCTGGAGGACACGCGTGCTCTCACATGCTAGTCTTCTCCGCATCTGCAACTGCGCCTGTGACGTTTCTCGGGCCCAGAACTCACGCCCCCCACTGCCCCCTCCCCAGCACACGCACAAGCCTGCAGGTGCCACCCAAGGGTCCCAGGCAGCCCTGCTAGGCGGGCATTTTGCACCTGCTTCCATCAAGTGCGAAACCCAAATAATCCAGTTTTCCAGCTGCCGGGTCCACATGCCACCGTGGTGGAAATAAACTCACATTTGACTCCATTTTTGACAAAAATAAACTCTCTCCACTCACGGCACGGAAAACCACCCATTCCCTCCCTCCTCTCCACTGACCGCCCGGCCCTGCCAGGCCCGGCCTGGGTGGGGGCCTGTCTGCCTTCTCCATCTGTCTGTCCCTCCAGCACCACCCTGGCCCTGCCTCTGCCCCTCAGCCCCGGCGTCCTGCCCGGAGGAGGGGGCTCCCTCTGGCTGGCTCCTCAGGTGTCTCAGGTCTGCAGGGAAAGGCGGGGGGATCTCTACCCGAGATTTCTGGCCTCTTTGCCCACACGACTGGGTTGCCCACGCGGCAGCATCCTCTACCTGTGTGTCACCAGCACCTGCCACAGGTGCATGGGGCACCTCACTGCGGTCAGAGGTGGGCTGGAGACTTAGACTCGGACTCCTTGGGTGAGGACACAGCACCGTAAGGGGACAATGGGGGGGAAACGCCAGCTCTAGACTTGGCAGCCATGCCGCCTTGGACAGGTGATCTGGGGCGAGGACCTCGGTCTCGTCACCTGCCGAGCGTGTGACATCAACAAGGAGAACCTCTGCCGTTTCTTCCACTGCAAATGCTATGGACACCCTCTCAGAGGTGCTGAACTGTGTTCCTCCAAATTCAGACGGTGAAGTCCTAACCCCAGAACCTCAGCATGCGATCTTACTTGGAAATGAGGTCATCGCAGGTGTGATTAGTGTGGATGAGGTCACGCTGGGGCAGCGGTGGCCCCGGATCCAACATGACCGGTGTCCTGGTCAAGAGGGGAAATGTGGACAGACAGGTCTCTCCAACAGTTCAAGGGTCAAGAGACAAGAGATCTGGGCTGATTTGAAGGTAATGTGCTTAAACCACAGATCTGCATGAGGAACCGGGTTTGGGTGAGGCCTTCTGATATTGACGACCTCCCCAAATGGCCAGTGGACGTTTTTGGGGGCGTCAAGAACAAGGCTCAAGGCAATCATAAGAGGAAGAGTCCCAGCCTCCTAGTCTAGCTCCCTGTGCAGACCAAGATAATTTCCACCTTAAGGCTAAAGATTTTCAGGCAATTAAATTTAGTAGCTGACCCGGGTCAAGTTGGGTGAGTAATAATTCCGACTATAATTTCTTCTTTATGTGAGTCTGGACATCCTAGGATATGAAATAGTGCTGCAGGATGGTCCATAACTCCTGGAAAGCTTTATGATAATTCACTTTAGAAATTATCTGAAGGGCAATCTTTGGCCATGGATGGGCCATTTTCCATGCTTCTGTGGGCCCCACTGGGCTAGTATCTTTTAACTGATGGTTATCTATCCACCTAATGAGATAAATCCATCTTTCTCTATCATCAGGTATGCAAACTAAATAATACAACAATATTTTGGGTTAGAGAACTATGATTTTTTGTGATGTTAAATTCTAAGACATAAAAACAGATTTAGAAAATTATTTCCTTCTTCCAGAACGAGGGGAGAACAAATCTAGCACCCCCTACTCCCCGACTTGGTCACAGTCACCTGGTCCCCTGTGACAATCCTCTCCACCAAATGCAATGATATTTGCAAGAAAAGAGTGACCCTCAAGACAACTTCAGTCGCTGCAAGAGATGAGACTAAGTTGTTTGTTCTCCTGTGTGTTTTGGTGGATAAAGGAGCTGATGTCTTCATTTCTCCTTCCTGATTCCAGTTCCCGCCCCCAGGGAGGTCAGGCAGGTGAGACCACACCTGGGCACTACCCAAGGGCAGTGCGGTCAGGAGTGCAGTGGCATGCCCCTACCTAGGAGGCAGGTACTTTGCACACATGCTCTCATATGTATTCATAATAGAACATGTGTCCGGGTTTTATTCTGGCACTCAGGAATGACAAGGCAGAGACCGGACGGATTTTCTTAACAAAACTTGGTACTGAAAGGGAAGTTCTGACCATCGGCAAAGTTACTGGTGGCAAGTTTCGTGAGGACTCCTCTGAGGGTGACAGGCTGCAGAGGTCCCTCTTCTCTGTAGCTGGTTCCCTTTTGTTCTGCTTCTAGCATGAACTTAGGACCTGGCCAGGTGCTTCTCTGTCTAGTGATGCGGGGCTTTCCAGAGACAGTCAAACAATCCCTTCCTCTTTCATTCTCCCTTTTTGCAATGCTGTCAGGAGGCAGTTTAACAAAATCTGTTAAAACGCATCGCAAAGGCCGATAGCTTTCTTTACCAGTAACTGTGCCTCTGGTAACTTTCTGTATCCATCCAAGTGGCAGAGAAAGAAAAGGGTCCAGGTGGCAGGAAGCAATGCGGCCAAGAGTCCGGATGCCCTCCCCCACCCCACAGGTCCGTGCGCTCCGATTATCTCTGCTCTTTTTTTTTTTTTAATTAATTAACTTTTTGGCTGCGTTGGGTCTTCATTGCTGCTTGTGGGCTTTCTCTAGTTGCGGTGAGCGGGGGCTGCTCTTCATTGCGGTGTGTGGGCTTCAGTAGTTGTGGCACGTGGGCTCAGTAGTTGTGGCGCACGGGCTTAGTGGCTCCGCAGCATGTGGGATCTTCCCGGACCAGGGCTCGAACCCGTGTCCCCTGCATTGGCAGGCGGATTCTTAACCACTGCGCCACCAGGGAAGTCCTATCTCTGTTTTTTTATGCATTTATTTGTCAAACACACTAGAGTGTTTCCTACGTGTCAGGCACTGGTCCTGCTCTTTGCGTCCTCCTAACAGCCCTCTGAAGAGGTTCTGCTATCACCCTCGGTTCACAGGGCAGGAAACCACAGAGAGGGGCAGCCACCTGCTCAAGGTCGCCCAGCAAGTCACTGCTGGGGGGGTGGATCCCCGCCCTCTGCTTGGCGCTGCCACCCAGGGCTCCTCGCTAGCTCCCTCCCCGGCTCACGTCTGTGCTCCCTCCACGTTCCAGCAGCCCCCCGGCTCCTGTCCCTTGAGGTCTGTCTCCCCCCACTCTTTCTCACGGCAGCCGAGGGGCGTTTGCGTGCCCCATCTTTTACCGTCGTAGAGGCCCCATGAGAACGAGGGCCACAGTTTTGCTCCACTGTTTCCCCAGTGCCAGAGCCTGGAAAGTATCAGGGAACCAGTGAAGGTGTGTGTGTTTCTGGGTCACATATACATCGTCCCTCTCCTTCCTAATTAAAGGACCCTTAGTATCTGCCGAGAGGAAGGCAGGCCAGGCCCCAAGCCCCTGACAAGTCCACACTCTTGACATCTGCCCGTCTGGGCAGCTCCGAGGCCAAGAATGGGTTCCTGCACCACACAGAAGTCTCTGAATATCCCATGTTTCTCTCAAAACCAAGTTTTAAAAAACTAGGCTTTTCATCATAAAACAGGTGTGTGTTATTGATTAACGAATCAAACTACTGACATGTCTGGGGTGAAAGGAAAAGCTCACCTCCCCACCCGGCCCTCCACACTCGCTGCTAACAGCTACTTGTGTGTGTTTCCAGAAATTTTCTTTGCTCACCTCCCTCCCTCTCTTCTAAAAAGGCAAATAGAATCATTCTGGGCATTTGCTATTTTTCCTTAACTCTTCGTTTCTGGCTGAGACGCGTCGCCGAGCCAGTGGTGCAGACCTGCCTCACCTCCCGGGTAGATGGACCCCGCTTCCCTGAACCGTCTGTCGGCGGTGGGAACGCAGGCTCCTTTCTTCCCCGCCTTCCTGCACTAACAACATCCCGTATGTCTCTGGGTACTTGTGCGACTACGTCCTAGGAAACATCCCAGAAGTGGAATTACTTGGAGGAAGAGTATGTGCTTTACTTTGACAGACATTTTCAACTGATGTATGGAGAGATCGGGGCAAAAGCACCCGCTGCCGAGGGTTCCCCTGTCCTGACACCTCACCACAATGGATGGTTCCAGACACGGGCCGCCATGCTGCATTGAGAGGCTAAAATGGTCCAGAACGCTTCTACAGTTAGGAAGAGGGCACAGCCACTGTGGAAGATAGTCAGGTGGCTCCTCAATAAATTAAGAATAGAATTACCATAGGATCCAGGAATTCCCACTTCTGGAACTCAGGGTCTTGAAGAGCTATTTGCACGCCCATGTTCGTAGCAGCGTTATGTACAACAGCCAAAAGGTGGGTCAACCCAAATGTCCATGGCGGGAGGATGGATGAGCACAGTGCGGTACACCCGTTCCACGGAATACTATTCAACTGAAAAATTAGGGAAATTCTGACATACGCTACAATACGGATACATCTTGTGGACATTATGCTAAGTGAAATAAGCCAGACACAAAAAACCAAATTCTGTATGCTTCCACCGACATGAGACCCCAAGGAGAGTCAAAACACAGAGACAGAAAGCAGAAGGGGGAGTGCGAATGGGGGTTTCTTGTTTCATGGGGACAGAGCTTCAGTTTTGCAAGATGAAAAGAGTTCTGTGGATGCATGGTGTTGACGGCTGCCCAACGCTGCAAATGTACTTGACTACTGAACTGTGCCCTTAAAAAATGGCTAAGACGGTAAACTTTTTGCTGTGTGTATTTTACCACAATTGGAAAAGACAGGAGGGGGATAAGATATCACAAAGAACTGTACAGGCACTCACTGGTTAAAAAGTATAGCAATTATGGAAAGCAAGAAAAAAATTGCTCTGGCTAGCCGCTTGAAGACATAGGGAGGTCTTTAGGTAAAAATTGAAACCCTCACCTCATGTTTGGGTCTGATAAATACACCATTTTATTCCTCAAGACTGTGATTTTATGTATTATCTTTCTTGTGTTTTTCTAAATCTTGATACTTTTTGTCCAATTTTTCCACAGAAAGAAAATTCCATATAAAATGAAAACAAGTTGAGATTTTCACACAATTCATTAAATCCAATTACAATGAAATTTCAGGGAGTTCTCTACAGGTGAAGGGAGAAAAATTATATCCTCAGCTCAAATTAAAGTAAAAAAGAATCAAGTTGTGAGCTAAAGATAGTTCGAGGGAGGGTGAGGGTTGACACTTGGAGAGAAAAGGAGTGGGGGGAGGGTGAGAGACCCCCATATCCTATTTTACACGAAACACCGAGCCATTCTCCATCACTCCCATCACAGAACAGTCAAACTGGGGGGGACTGTTTTTAATTAGTTACCTCTCAAAGGTGGATGGTCAGCCTGAGACCATCAGTACGGAGCCCCAATATTCCCCCAGTTGCCTAAAAAGCAGGCATTTCGGAAACACCAGAGGGACGTGGTGCCCCAGACCTGCACAGTCCGTCAACCACAGGGACCAGAAGATGAGCTATGATGGGGCCTGTTTCCTAGGATGCATGATGAGGTGAGGGGGGCCCCAGGGGCCCGGGGATGTGGGGGGTACATGTGGGACCCTGTGCCCACAGAGCTGGGAGGCTCTGGTCAGGAGCCACCTTGTGCTCCCTTCAACATGAATGTGATGCCTGGAGCTGCAGCAGCCATTCTGTGATCATAAGACACCATGTGTGAGGATGAAAAGACAATACACTGAGGATGGTAAACTAAGAAGACAGACCTATCCGGGCTTTTGAGAGCAATAGTTCAGCTGCCCAGCCAGTGCTTACAACCCTCTACTGCAACACGGCTTGTAATGTGAGAAGAATAAACTGCAGTTTGAAACATTAAATTAGCTGGGTTAAATAATTTTAAATTATTTAAGGGTTCTTTACTTTGCAGCTAAAAGCAATTCTTAGGGATATACCCCTTTTCATAAGTGAATCTAACATTTCTCCTTTTATCTACTTTGTAGTATTGTGAGGATTTGAATGAGATAATAATTTTATTAGTGCAGAATTCCCTGTGTATCATTGTCATCCCGAGAGGAACCAGAGGCTCAGGAAGAGAAATGACTTATTTACCTGGTTTGTGAAAGAACCAATCGGCAGAGGAATGTGAGAGGCCGTGTACCTGCCTTCCCCAGCCCCCGGCAGCTCAGTGCTGTACGGAGAGCCTGTGTCTACACTGGATGGGGATAGAGCACGAGGAAGGAGTCACAGAATCAAAATAAAGGGGTAATTAACCCAAAGTAATTGCTGGGATCAAACATGAAAAGATTGATGATACCAGACGGGGGCGGGGCTCTAGACCAGGCAGGCTCAGGGGTTCAGACAGGAGCAGAAATGATGTGCAAAGAGGTTTACGTGCACTTTGATGTTTCACAGCTCTGCAAAGCGGATTCTGAGGCAGGTGTGTTCTAAATCGGGTTAAGATCTGCTGAGCTGAACGACAAGTTGGCCTTAGACTAGCAGAGATTATTTCAGTGTCTCTCTTGAACTGATGGAGACATTAACGAAAAGTAATCAATTAATTCATGATCCAGATCAGAACTGGGCAAACCATTATGATCTCTCTGTAACATTCAAAGACAAATTAGACGGGGTGGCTTTTCCAGGGTTCTGTCTTTAGTTTACGGAGTTCTAAAGTAGGTGCCACCATTTTGTGTAAAAACGGTGACTGTTAGCTAACAATACTTGGGCAGCGACCGTGTGTTTTTGAAATCCTCAGAGCTCGGACAACACGTGATAGAACTTCCACCCCTGCGTCAGGGCCTTTTGCTGTCAGAGAACGTGGTGAAATGCGGGGCCAGACCAGAGCAGAGTGTGAGCATGTAGGTGTCCCGGGGAGGGCCCGGGGGGCTCAGGGAGTCTTACCCAGCCGGTTGCAGGGGTTCCGTTTGAAGAGGGCTCTCAGAAGACTCTGAGCCTCCACGCTGAGGAACTGCGGCATGCCCAGCTTGGCTCTGAAAAGCACAGTCATATGTTAGGGTAAGAAGGATGAGCCCCAAAGGGCGCAGGGTTTTCTTCAGGCCTCTGTGGTTCTGCAGTCAGCATTCACAGACAAGTCCAATCATATCCACGTGACCCAGAGCAGCTGTTTAGAACAGCTATATAATGATTCACTAAAAATAACAAGGCCACTAAAAATAAACAAGAATGATCCCATGAACATACAGAACTTTTTAAATGGAAATTAACTATGGTTTCCAAGACAACAACAAAAAAGGCTTTGGAGAGATGCCAGCGTGGTTGACACCTTAGGACTCTCCTCTTGGCTTGAGGAGACAGCTGGATTCTCTCCTCTGCCTCCGGTGGGGTCTGCGGCCACATCTGGGAAAGGACGGCCTGGCAGGACCTCGCTCTGGGAACCACGTGTCCACAGTTTGTCGCTGCCCCGTCAGAAATGCTGTCAATCCCAACGACAGGTTACAAGTTCACACCTGGGATTTGCTGGAGGGAATTATTCTAGCTTTAGAAAAAGGGTCTTGTTCCCTCTTAAAATGAAAAGGAACAGAGGCCATCAAAAAAAAAAAAAAAAACATAGTAGACCGTAGCTACGCATGTCATCCATAGTGTAAGGTCACGTGACACAGGGAAACACCATTTACATCCTCTCTACGGGGTGTCTTCCACGAACTGCTCTCCTTCTATTTATATAACGATGTATCTACAAAACCGTAAGCTTTGCAGGTGCCTCCTGGTTTTATAAACGTTGCGTGTCCACCCGCAAGCAGAGTTTGAGAGAGCTGGTCATGAGGCCAAGCACCTTCATGGATTCTCCTGCAGGTGCAGTGGGCCCACCCTCTCACTGAGCAGGGAGACAGTCATTTGGAGCCTGCCTGATTCCAGGGCCACTTCCTCACCCCGTCCGCTTCTCTCTCCCAGAGCTTGCCCTCTGACACCTCGCTCAGAGGAAGCCTGCTCTGATGAAGATGTTACAGCAAGGGACTTCCCTGGCGGTCCAGTGGTTAGGGCTCTGCGCTTCCACTGCAGGTGGCACGGGTTCGATCCCTGCTCAGCGAACTAAAATCCCTCATGCTGCGCAGCACGGCCAAAAAAAAAAATGATGTGTTTTTTTGTTTTTTGTTTTGTTTGTTTTTTAAAAGCTATTACAGCAAGACTGGCTCTGGGTTTAGACTTCTTCCTAGGGTTCTAAGAGCAAAACCCATTTCTGTGTTAAAAGATTCTTCATGAGAATTAAGGAGAAACTTATGTTCGTACTCAGTGACTCGGGCCATATGATGCCTGCTGACGTCAGGCAGGAGAGCTCAGGCACGTGCATGAACGGGTGAACAGGCAGAGAAGGGAAGGCTCTCTCAGGAGCCCCTGCGGCCCTTTGCCCCCCAAACCTGCACTTTTGAAGGTCACCAACCATCATGTCCAAAGACCTTGCCGTTGGACAACTTAGACGATTTTTACTGATGGAAAACTTTATCTTTGGTAGGAGATTTCATCAGAATCACTCAGAGAGGCCACCGGCGTCACCCACTGACATGAAAATGCCAGGAATGCTCATCACCGTTACCGCCTCCTCAACAGTCCCGGTTCTGAAGACCGAAGCTCTTGGTATCAGCAGGCGCTGACACGTAATGGGGTGGATCCCAAGCGGGTGTGCTACTCACTTGAGGATGAGGGCCATGGTCTCCTTCCTGTCCTTCCCCTGGAATGGCAGCGAGCCCGTGAGCATCTCAAACTGCAGACCAACACAGAACAGGAGAAAGAGTTCAGAACAAACGAACTTCACAGTGGCGAGACCCAGACAGGCAAAATGCAGCCCAAGTTCATGTACCCACTCGAAATCCTGGTCAGTTAAGTGCAGGCGCTGGCCTACGTGCTTGGTGTACAGCAGCGAACAGAACTGCACTGTGGACCTTGGCACTCAGTGGGGAGACTGATGGATGATGGACACAGTAAATGCTTCAGCTCTACGGCCGTGAGGAGGTGCTCAGTGCCGTGGAGAGGGGGATGGGGACCTGCAGCCCATGGCCACACACCTTCCACGGGGTCGACGGAGGACCCGCCCTTCTCTGGCGGGTGCCGTGGAGGGGCTGAGCCAGGAGGGGAGGGCAGGGGTGGGGAGAGAGAGCTCCGGGTCCAGATGGAACGGGAGGCTGCTCTGCAGACCGAGTGCCCTGAAGAATCATCCCCGTGACGACCCGCCTCCTTCAGGCGACTGTGACCCACCTCCCCAGCTGTCACGAGACACCGAACGTGGAGGGGACAAGTCTGTCAAAGGAGTGAGCAATTCAGGGAGGAATGCCCTGTGCCCGAGACCAAGGTGGCGGGACCGTTGGTGGCGTGTGGACCGTGGCAGACAGCAGAGGCTGGGCCTCTCCTGGAAGAGGCGAGGGGCCAACCTCTCCGGTCAGCTTCTCCAAAGTCCAGGGGCATTTCCCGTCTCATGGGGGCAGGAGGGGCAAGCGCCGGGGGAGCCCAGGCCCGCTCTGCTCTCCCTGCCTGTGGACCCTCGGGGCACAGACCTTCCTGGGCACGGGCACCGCCACCTGCGCTAGGGACGTGTGAAGGTCATGCCCTGTGCCCGGGAGACCCTCACAGATATGCGTGTTCACAACACAAGATGACAGGGCCCGTAAGAGCGACGCGGCAACGCACCAGCCATCGACAGCTGGGGAACCAGAAGAGGTTCCAGAAGTGAGTGTGGGGAGCTTGGGAAAGACGTGGAGGAAACAAGTGGGGAGAAGCCTGACTGGGGGCATCAGCTCAGAACGGGCCACTTCCCTCCTCCCTTTCTTGTCCCTCCTCCTTCGCTACCTTTTTTTTAGTTTGTTTGTTTTTTGCGGTACGCGGGCCTCTCACTGTTGTGGCCTCTCCCGTTGCGCAGCACAGGCTCCGGACACACAGGCTCAGTGGCCATGGCTCACAGGCCCAGCCGCTCCGCGGCATGTGGGATCTTCCCGGACCGGGGCACGAACCCGTGTCCCCTGCGTCGGCAGGCGGACTCCCAACCACTGCGCCACCAGGGAAGCCCCCAGCCTACATCTTTAAGGGCTTCGCGAGTATCCCTGGGATCCAGGGACAGGATGAAGCCTGTGGTCTCCCTCCGGGAGCCCACCCCACCCTCCAGAGGAAGGTGCTTCTCAGGTGGATGTGGGCTTAAGATTGGAATCACTCCCGAAGATGCAGGGCTGTAACCTCGGACCTGGGATGTGGTGTCGGGAAGACAACGTCAAACTTCCGGTGAAACCCACAGCGAGAGTGCCGAGGCCCCCATGCCCGCCCCCCAGTACACACCCTCCAGGCAGGGTAACGGGGAAGCACCCCCGTGGACAGGAGCGGAGTCGAGGACGCAAAGTCGCCCTGCAGAGGAAGAGGCGACCCTGACGGTCTCACCAACGTATCTAAGAGAGACGATCGCTGGGAAGGTAAGCAGAGCGGGACGTCCCCGTGGCTTCTGGCCTGGAGACGGACTGCGCCCCAGCAGAGGCCATTCAAGGTCTGCATAACCACGAACACAGCAAGCGTCACCAGCGCCCTGGCAGCTGATGCTCACGGAGCCCTTGTCAGGTCGCGAGCTTGGGCCCATCACTTGCCTGTATTAATGTGCTTAACTTGTTGTGATTCTGTTTTGGGAACAGGCTTCTCATTACAGTCTGACTTCCCTCGTAGGGGGCTGACGGGCGGAGGACGCACTGACCCTGGAGACGGGGGCACTGGCCCACGTGGCGTGACGTCACCTACTGTACGCCCGTGAGCTGGCATCCCGGCCGGAGCCGTGGGAACTGCCTCCTGAGCTGGTTTGACGTGTCTGCCCCCCACAGACAGGGGTCAGCCGTCCGTGCCGACAAATCCAACAGAGCCAGCACTTCCGAGCCCGTGGGGCCGGGGACCAGAACCGAGAGACCGAGTGTGGCCTCCTGGGTACCAGCCTAGGGGCACCCAGCTGATGCCCTGCACCATGAGCAGGACACAGCCCAGCAGTCCCGGGGCCAGGGCGAGAGGCACGTGTGTGGGAAGGAGGCTACGCCAGTGCTGGCCGAGCGACGGATCTACGGAATCTCCCGTCGCCTCAGTTTCCTCATTTGTGAAATGCACAAGGAGGGGGCTGACAAGCCGGGAATGCCACGACGCTACTCCCATCCAGTCAATGCCAGACTCACAGCCTCGGAAGTCTGGTCCATGCCGAGGGCACGGCGGGCCTGGAGGGGCTGCCTGCACAGGGCCCGGCTGCGGGGGATGGGTGGGGGGAGGGGGAAGGGAGGAGAGGAAGGACCCCGTGAGGCCCGGCAACAGCAGCCAACCCCGCTTCTGTTGTGACTACAGACCGCCTGGCTAGACGGAGTTTGCTGCACGCTCCGTCTGCGAACACATGACCCAAAGAAAATCCAAGTTTCTAGATGCAGATGTACAAATGCTTCGCTCCACATGTATTTTGGTTCGTGGTGATTTTGCTGACTAAGTGGAGGAATTCTGTGTTTGAAATAAGAAAATATCTTTAATCTGGAGAGAGCTGCGCCCCTTAAAATCCTCATGTTAAACCCGAAACAGCATTAAGTACAAAGGTCTGACTCTGAACACATTTGCATCCTCACTTGAATCCCAGCTCTGTTTCCTGATGCTGGAAGTCTGGGTGGGGGACAGAGAGGAGGCTGCCAGGAAATGCTAGGGCCAGGAGTCAGTGGCCCCCCTTGTCCTGAGTCACACAACGGGCACTGTTTTCCTCGGGTCACTCCTGGATCTCTGAACCCCAGGGACGGGCGGGCGCTCAGGGGACAGCCACACGGGCACCTTGGGGACCGCAGATGCCACACCACAAGCAAGTCAAGCCACGAGCATGCCATATCATGAGCACGCCATACCATGAGCACACCGTACCATGAGCACGCCATACCATACCATGAGCACGCCGTACCATACCACGAGCACGCCGTACCACGAGCACGCCGTACCATAAGCACGCCGTACCATACCACGAGCACGCCGTACCACGAGCACGCCGTACCACGAGCACGCCATACCATACCACGAGCACGCCGTACCATGAGCACGCCGAAGGACCACCAGTCCGCGCTCTGCGTGTGGCCCCGCCGGTTCACCACCTCGGGCGCCATGTACTCGATCGTCCCGCAGAACGAATAGGCTCTCTTGTCGTGGTCGATGGCCTCCTTACTCAGCCCGAAGTCTACGAGGAAGAGCACACAGCGCTCAGTGTCCGGGCGGCACTTGGAGCCCTGGCTGCCCGGCCGGCCCACCTCCCGCCGCTGTCCTCTTGGGGCCGAGCTGCCCGCAGAAGCTGAGTCAAACCCGACACCTCCCGGTCAGCTTCTATAGGGACCCACACGTTCAGGAGTGCTCCTGAGGGCGCCCAGAAACTGCATTCCTGACGCCCGACACCAATTCCCCGGGAGCCTGTTTTTAGCAGGACACCCTGGACGTCAGTGGCCCCAGCGGAGAGGCCTGCGGGGCTACTCCGAAGGAAAGGCAGGAAGACGGCGCTAGTTCTGAAGGAAAGGGCGGGAAAGGGGGTACGAGCAGGAGGTCCCGGCCGGTGAGGCACGGAGGGGAAGGAGGACAAGCTGGACGGGGCTTCAGAGCATTTGCCACGGGGTATCCTCCCCTGGACCTTGTCCACGAGACCTTCGGCCAAGGCCGCCGTCCTCCAGTGCCCGTGTTACTGCACCCAGTGGGTGAAGGACACAGTGAACACGCTGGTCCTGAGATCACAGAGCCCTCCAGGTTCGCCATCTGTGAGGTTAAGGGTGACGTGCCTTCTTCCCGGGGCCACGTGAGGACCCAGTGAGCTCACGGCTCAGTGACAGCCTCCAGCACCCGCGTGGGTCCGCTGCCTCGCTGCCGAAGTGACACTCTGCACAGCAGAGTCTCGGGGCTGCTCTGACCACGATGACTAAAACCGGGGAAGCCAAAACTCCATAATACGACACGTAAATTTAACGTGGCAGCTCATACCCATTCCAGCTACCTCTGTACACGTGAGATTTATATAATACACGCGCAGTTCCTCACTCAGCAGAGAAAACCGGTCAAGTACTAGCAGAACCTTCAATCTCCACGAAATGCCACGCTGGCACTTCTGAACGGCCTTGACCCGTTGTAGAAGTCAGGTTTACTTTCTCAGCTTGTTAAGGGTTCATTTCTTCTGCTGCTCTACACGTGGCAAGGCACAGAAGGCCCCAGCAGGTCAAACGGGACTCATTGAGGGGGGCAGGTCCCACCAGCAGACACTGCGGACGCCCTCGGACCTGTGCAGCCCCTGCCAGGAGGTCGCCGTCTACAGGGTCTGTCAGATGAGTGCCAGGCTCTTGTGCATAATTCATGAGAAATTTAAGAAGTCTCACTGTTTGACATTAACGAGCAGTAACTGTCAATTGCTCTGGGCACTCTGCTGGGACTGGGGCCCCATCAGGAGCGGGGTGAACCAGCCCAGAGAAGGGAACAGGCAGCAGGGAGACCAGACGGCGTGGGGCTGAGGAGCAGAGGACGGGAGGCTCTGCAGACAGAACAGGGAAAGAGCAGGTGCCCCCCCCAAGCAGAGACAGTGGCCACTGGAGGCGGGGGGGAGCATTCGCGCAGGGACAGCCCGCTGGTGGACACGGGGAGCGGGTGTGAGGGTAGACCAGGCCAGGACCCGGCCAGCGGGGGGCCAGCGGAATGGCCCCCAGAGACGTCCATGCCCCAACCCTGGAACCTATGAATAGGTCACCTTCCTGGCAGAGGGGGCCCTGCTGTATCTCGAGGAGGGAGGTTATCCCGGGGCGCCAGGATGAAGCACAATAAGCACAAGGTCCTTACATGGACTTGGGGGCAGAGGCCAGAGTCAGAGAGAGACTGGGGTGCTGCCCCCTGGCTCTGAAGGAGGAGGATGGGGCCGTGAGCCCAGGGAAGTGGGCAGCCGGAGAGGCGACAGGACCATCCTCCCCTGGAGCCTCCACAAAGGAGTGCACCCCCTTTTGATCTTAGCCCTGTGAGACCTGTTTTGGATTTCTGGCCATCAGAGCTGTTAAGATGATGAGCTGATGCTGCTTTGAGCCACTGAGGTTGGTAATTGTGACACAGCAAGAGGAAATTAGCACAAGTGGGTGTCACGGAACAAGGGGTGGTGGTGCTCGTTCTGGCTGAACCGATGGCAGTGGGAGGGGTTTGAGGTTTCAGTGGGGAGATCGGCCCCGCAGACATGCTAAGATGAGATTCTTGACCAAAACATCCAGTGACGCTGAGAGTCAGCAGGAAAGGCACTAGAAGGGTCTTAAGTCAGAGGGAGATAAGGAAGGAGGGCCGACCTGGGAAGCGAGAGCGTCCCCGGGAAGACACACACCAACAGAACTAAGCCACGGCCACGGGGAAGGCAGCCCTGTCTGCACACGCTGGTGTGATGAGAGAGAGGGCTTAAGCTCTGAGTCGGCCCCCAGGTACCAGGGCCGCCGGGGTGAAGTCATCGGTCGGTAGCGGGTGGAATTTTACAAACCTGTGATCTTAATGTGTCCCTCTTCGTCCAGGAGGATGCTGAAAGAAAGAGGAGGAAAACGGATGCTTTAAAAGAGACGAGACACACGGAAGGGCTCGGAGACCCCAGGAGAGCCACCCAGGCCCTTGGGCAACAGTCTCCACGCTGGCTGGGGGGCGGCAGGTCACCTGCTGTTCGCAGACGTGGCCTTCAGACCACTGCTTCCCTAGTCAGCAGCTTCTGCTGGGTCAGGAGCACAGGCACATCCGTGGTGTGTGGGGTGCAAAGGGCACCCCCATGTTCTTGTGCCTGGCTCAGCAGGCTCACACTGGGGACTGCAGGTGTGAGACCCTCTCAAGCCCAGGGAAAGGTCTGGGGACCCCCCCAGGCTGTCTGTTCTGCATGAATGGGCCTGAGAGGGTCCGCGAGTGCCCTGGCCTGTGCAGACGCAGAGCTGCTCAGAGGGGACTTCCTGAACCCAGGCGGGCCCGCGACGGCTAGAGCCTGCTCTTCTGGCCAGACCCATCCACGAGCCCCACCTGGCCCTGGGGACCACTGCGACCTCCGGGGGAGTCTGTGACACCTCAGGCCTCAGCCCCCGGGAGCCATGTTGTGGGAGCCGGTCCCACGGGGTCCCTCCTGGTGCCCTGGGCCATGATCTCGGCGTGCAGGCGTCTGACGTTCAGATGCCCCACGGGGAGCACTGCCCTGTTCCTCCCAGCTGTCTGGAGTACGACGAGGCTGACGCCCACGGGAGGGCGGAGGGAAAGCCTGAGGGGATGGACGCAGGCGAGCCTTCCACGAGGCCCTTCTCCAGCCCATCAGCCCACAGGTCCCCAGGGCTCCTGGCTTGCCCTGTTCCTTTCTTTGCTGTAATTAAACTCTGTTCCACCAGCTCCTGGGAGGCACCAGCCCGGACCTAAAGAGACCAGGACGTGGGCTGTGAGGATTAATATGTGGTACCTTAGACACATCTGGGAAAGGAAGGAAGTTCTGACACAGGCTACCACATGGATGGACCTCGAGGACACCACGCCGAGTGCAATAAGCCAGCCACAAAAGGACAAATACTGTGTGATCCTACTTACATGTGGTCCCTAGAGCAGTCAGATCCACAGAGACAGAAAATAGAAGGGAGGGTGCCAGGGGCTGGGGGAGGGTGGTGGGGAGTTAGTGTTTCATGGGACAGGGTGTCAATTTTGCAGGATGAAAGAAGTCTGGGAGATGGATGGTGGAGACGATTGCACAAATGGTGTGAATGCTCTGAACACGACTGAACTGTGCACTTGAAAACAGTCAAGGTGGTAAATTTTATGTCATGTTTATCTTACCACAATTTAAAAAAATCTGCCATGGGAATAAAAATCATACCTATTATTTTATGGAAATGGGAAGGAAAAAGTTACAGTGTATAATTAAGATGACAATTTATAATGAAAGAAGCAAATGTTCTTATCTCTGCTTTTCAGTTATACTTAATCTTTGCCCAGAAGTGAGCAACTTCCAAGATTAATTCCCTTCTAATTCTAATGGACAACAAAATCCTTTTTCTTCAATCCTGCAATTACATATTACTATTTTTAACTATAAAGATCCCTTTGACCTTTAACTAGAGGGAGAATCGGGGTGCTGCCTTCATGGGGCAGAGCCCACAGCAGGGGTGAGCAGGTCAGCTGAGCTGGCTGTGACAGTGGCCTCAGCGCCTGTTTTCTGAAGGCGATGCTGAGTTTGCGGGACGTGGCTCTTAGTATGGGGATACTCAGGAGAGGGCCTCTCATGGTTACTTAAACATCATTTACACGTGCAGCCAGTGACGCTCTACCCAGCTGGTGGTTAAGCTGAAGCCGTGCGTGGGGAGCACTTCCCTCTGGTCACAGGCAAATACGCTTTGCATCAGGGACATACGCAACGCTCCTGGTCTCTAGGCAAACCCAGGCGTTTCCCTTAAACGACTGCCACTTCTCAGAGCAGAGTTCGCATTTTTCTCAGTTCCCTGCAGGTGAAGAAGTTAAGGGACCAGGAACAAGGGCTGGGATATACTTCCTGTGCCCTCAGGGCCTGGGCTGCCTTGTGCTCCAAGCCTTGGGGTCCCACCAGGCCCCACATATGCAGGGGCAGGCAAGGACCTCAGTGTATAGGGGGACAGGGGGCCGTTAACGACCACGTCACAGGCCAGAGGGAGAAAATCATCAACTTCGCTGCAGGGACCACTGTCAGGTCAACCAAATGAACTGAAAGCAGAATATCCTCTAGATCCTCTAGGTCCTCCTCTAGATCCTCTAGATCCTCCTCTAGATCCTCTAGGTCCTTCCTCTTCAGCGGGCCCCTCCTAGTCTGTGGCAGCTCGACACAGAAAACAGCAGGAGGAAAACCTGAAATAAGAACACTATTATTTGGAGGGACTTTAGCCGAACGTCCTGGAGATGACATCACAGGTGATCACAGCCAACGACACACAGACCTTATTGGAATTTGGGCTGGGTATCGGCTGCCACTGTCTTTTAGAAAAGGTCAGAAAGGCTCATCTGACTCGTCACCTAGAAATGGGTCTGTCAAGACAGCTGAAAGGGCTTTCCAAGGTGGAGGTGGAGGTGGAGGTGGGGAAGAGACTGGCACAGAAGACGCAAACTAGCGAGGACATGGCATGTGAGACATTCCCAGTGCAGGATGGGGCCCACCTAGGAGGGAGGGCAGGGGGTGTGGGAGGAGGAATGGTGGGCTGCCTACCTGCCCAGCCTCCGCTACCTGCCCAGCCTCCGCCACCTCCCAGCCTCCCCTACCTGCCCAGCCCTCTCCACCTGCCCAGCCTCCTCTACCTGCCCAGCCTCCCCACGTGCCCGGCCCTCTCCACCTGCCCAGCCTCCTCTACCTGCCCAGCCTCCCTTGGGGGGTGTTATGAGGGTCAGGTGAGAATAGGCTGGGACCATCCCACACATATCAGCACAAGCCACACCTATGTCTGGGCACCTTTCCAGGGGCGGGCATGTGGAATCCCTGCCTGTGGGGTGCCAGCACCGGAATGTCCCCAGGCTACGGCCTCACTGGGGAATTAAGTACAGGGACAAGGCGACGTGGGCAGCAAGAGGGCCCCACCCCGCCTCGTCCGCACTCACTTTTCCGGCTTCAGGTCTCTGTAGATGATCCCCAGGCTGTGCAGGTGGTCTAGCGCCAGGGCCAGCTCGGCCAGGTAGAACTTGACGTCCTCCTCCGTGAACATCACCTGGCGGGAGAGAGGACAAGACCTCAGCCTGCGCTGCGGCTGCTGGCGTTAAAGACAGAGAGGCACTCAGCCCCACCAAGACTGCGCTCCGCTCTGCAGACCGCGGCCCCCAGACAAGGCTCTTCCAACTGCTACAATGGAAACGTGAGCTGTCAGCAAAGTTTTAGGACCCGTGAAGGGGAGGGGGCACTCCTCACACAGCGACTAGGCCTTGTGGGCGGAGCCCTGGGCAGAGTTCCCTCCCCCGAGCTTTCTTGCCCCACAAACCATGCAGCTCTGGAGTGTATTTCTGGGTTTATGTTTTAATATGCGTGCTTCTGATATAACACTTTAATACAAAAAACTACACCACACTGTGAAGGTCTGACAATAAACAGGCCTGAAGGATTTACCGAAAATACGTCTCAAATGTCATCCCTCCTCCTTCAAGTTCACCTCTTCACCCCTTGGGTTTATGCAAACTAGGAACTGACATCTCCCCAGAGCGGGACGAGTCTTACCAAATACAACCCACCCGTGTAGCATCGGTGGGTGCCCCTTGCCGGAGAGGCTGGCGGGAGAGGGACCCTGGTTTAGCTAAAACACACACGAGGCCATGGCGCCTAGCAGACCTCAAGGTCATTGTCTCCTACTGTTTCCCTGTCCCTGCGGTTGTGAGAACCAGCATGTAATTTTGTAGTCACCTTACCAGCAAGCCAGATGATATCAGAAACCATTCTTTACCCGCCCCATGAGAAATGAATGTCACAGAGACTAGAAATCCACGTCATGACTGAATTCTCTCTGAAGGCAGACGCGTGAAAAATCAATACATGATCAGGAGGTTGCCTGGGAAGCTCAGAATCAGAATAAGGGCAATTTGGGGAACTGAACAGTGAATACATCAGGCTAATGAAGGTGGAGCACATCCATTTCACAAAAGGGATGCCTCCCAGTGGGGAGGACATGCACTCCAAGTCCTGGATGACACTTGGGTGCCACCAACCCTCGCTGCCCCTCTGGCCTCTGGAATCTCCTGTTCTGTCTTCCACACTTGACCGGCGGCACCTTTCCTGGCTGGGTATTTCTTTTCTAAATTGGTTAGCATACTCAGTGGGCTTCCCTGTGAGAAGGATTTCCCTGTAGGAAATCCTGCTGGCTGTCGAATTCTCTTTGGCCCGACTTTCTCCATCTCTGTGTATAACCACACAGGCACGTCTACAGCTTAGTGCTCAGGGGCAGCCATATTACTCTCCTTGGCTGCTCTTAGGGCACAGATCTGCGTGGCCACCAAGTGCAAATGCAAAGGGTTTCTCTATGGGAATGAAACACCCATGGATGTGAGTTCCTGAAGGCAGTCAGTACGGAGACCGACACACACAAGGATGCTGTCTAGTGGGCTCGGTGAAGACAATGGAAGGGAAATACTTTTTTACACAGGGTTAGGGTTAGGGTTAGGGTTAGGGTATCATTCATTTCCTGTGTTTCTGTGAACTCTGAGACCCTGTTGAGCCCAGGCTGGACAACTTCACTTCTACTCTGAAATAAAGGGTCCTACGGGTACCTTGCGTGTTGCCTTTTTGGTCAAGAAGCCCAACAACAGGGTGTGTCACACTGGATGCTGGACAGACCAACCCCCAGTGGCCTGACTTCCTTTGGCGGGGGTGGGAAGGAAGCAAATCAATAGGCATCAGATGAGAAACTGGCTGAGGTCAATGATTCGCCATCTTTGGAAACGTGAGCTCAGCTGTGAGGCAGGTTAAGGGACCAGAGACCTGATCCGAAAGGGCTTTTGGAGAACTTGGATCTGAATCCTCCAGCCCGTGCTTTCAACCTCTATCACCAAGAGTCCAATACGTCAATTGTGCCATTGCCCGAGGGACCATCAGGAAACAGGGAGAGAGCAGCTCGAGGTCTTGGGGACCCCACTGACGCTCCACCTTGATTGACTGCACTTTGGAGTTTCACACAGGATGGAGGGACCTCCTGCTGAAAAAGTGGGCGGTGAGGAAAGGGGGAGGGCAGCCCGAACCCCGTTACAGCCCAGTAAGAACCCCGGTGCCGGCTGAGGTTGCGTCAGAAGGGCCGGGAACCTGTTCTGTGCATCGTGTCAACACGCTGTCACCTTCATCATGCTCTCTTCTGTATAAAGGAAACTTTATACAGAATCAACAGGATTAAAAGCCTGGCATTATCACTGCCTCGAGCAGGATGCTGGGTTTTCCATCCCATGAAGCAGGGGCCAGAGAGCTTTCACGTTGCGCTGCAAGACATCCTGGAATGTTCCTAAGTCAGGTAGTGGGGGTCAAGGACAAGCCCTGGGGGTCACGGAGCGCTCATGGGTGAAGCCCTAATTAGACGCTCCCGACGCCCCTCCCAGGATGTGTGGTCAGCGTGTTAATAGCGTCTTCCTACGGTGGAAAGTGAAACGTTGTGACATAAAGTCTTCCCTATGTAACATAAATCAAGTTTCCATCTGCTCTACACAGGGAAGGTTCTAGAGCTCCACGGGGGTCTTGGGAAGAGTCCGTTTTCTTAAGATCTTTCCAGGACAACAGATTTCTTCCCTGTGTGACTTGTGAGACATCTTTAAAACACACGCACACACCACACACCATACGCCCTCACACCAAGTACATACACACACCACACACACACTTACACATACACACGCCACCCACCACACAATGTGCGTGCATGTACACGCACTTTCATACATTCTCTCGCACACACCACACACACACGCACGCACACACACCCCACCCTGCCCCGTGCTCTCCTGTCCCTCGAATTCTAGGCAGAAACCCACAGCCCGCACTCCGTGTACCTCTTTGGAGAGCCTGGTGAAGAGGTCTCCTCCGCGCAGGAAGTCCAGAATCAGATAGAGTTTTCCCTCTGTCTGGAAGGCTGCGGAAGGAGAGAGTTGAGAGCATTCGGTGTCATGGTCCCCTGCGGTGGACATCAATCCCCTGGGTCCAGGCTCTGAGTGCAAAAAGCCCGTCTCTTGTTGGCTCAAACAACACCGCGTAGCCTGTAACCCTGGGTCATTTCAGAAACAGGACTGGGGCCGGGCTGGAGACCGCACAGCAGAGTGAGGGCAGGACTTGGGGAAGGGAGTGGACGGTGAGGAGTTCTGTCTCTCTCACTTTTCTTCATGGTCTGGAGGTTATTTCTCCTCCTCTCCCCGCCCCTTCCCCGCCTCCTTCCTCTTTCCTTCCTTCTTCCTTCCCTCCCTCTCCTTCTTCCTGCCTTTTTTTAATCACAAAGGGATTGAAAGACACATGGAGAAAAGTATGTGTAGGTTCCACTTGCTCTCATCACCACTACCGACACGGGGCTTTGGGCACAACCGTGTCTTGTTAGAGACTTGGCTTTGCTGGAAGGTGGCTGGTGAGCAGCAGGGTGATCACCGCGACATCTGGGACGAGTCCCCTCCCCCTCCTGTGGAACTGTGCTCGGTACAGCTCAGGGCTCAAGGATACCCACCACCTGTTCCTTCTTTGACGGCTGCGCCGGGGACGGGTCGGCCCAGCTGCCTGTACCCGGCAGCAGCAACGCTCGTGCTCTCCCTGTGGCCCCTGAGGGCCACAGTTATGGGCATGGAGCTCCCGGGTCAGGCCCCGCCCGCCACCAGCAAGGGCACGCCTTGGTCAGAGGGGGCACGGTGCATGCGTGTGAGGCTCAAGAGAAACCGACCACCGTGGCTACTGGATGGTCAGTTCAATGTTCCCGCTGGTCTGGCACGTGGCATCTATTTTACACGCAAAGGAAGTATGGCTGGAAGGGGTGCTGACATCCCCACACACTTGGGAACTTTTCATTTTCTAAAAGTCAATGCCAGAAGCATTATAACTGTTGGGGTTTTAGAAACATAAAGCCTCTAACTAGAAACCCCTTTGTCAGAATGGTGTAAACTGCAGCGTGGATGAATGCTCCGTCCTAGGGCTTGACAGGCAGACAGAGGACAAGTAGCTTGTGATCCATCACAGAGGTCACGTGGAGGATGCCTTTAAAAATCTCTGCAAGACCCCAGTTCTCAACTGCTTCAGAAAAACACCCGGGAAACCAACCGAAACGACACCTGGATCGGACCTGACACCAGCGAATCAGCAGCACTGAGGCGGCCGTGTGATAGAGGGGGGTCAGCCTGCCGCCACCGTTGGGATCTAAGGGCACCTGCCCGTGGCCCGAGGGATCTGGTCACCACGCGGCTGCCCGCAAGGTCACATCCATGTTGGCTCTTATTATTTCTGAAAGGAGAGGCCCCGTGCTTTCCAAACAGGACTTTCTACACTGTCTTCTTAGGAATATCAGAAGTTCACGAGCAAAGAGCTCTGTCCTCCTGCCTTTGCGTGTGTTCATGCCTTCACTCCCGACGTGGGTGAAAGTCACGGACAGTCTCCTCCAACTGTGCCCGCCCCCGAACCCTGTACCAACAAGGTACGGGACTTGTCCTTGTTGTGCCCAGCGCTTCGCCCACATTAATTACTCAATTAGGGCACAAAGCTGTAATGCAGTCTGCCATGACTCTGGAGCCGCCATCTCATTATTTTTAATTTGAAGATTTCACTTATTGCTTCTCCGAGGAGGTAAAATGGCAGAAAGCAAACGAAGAAGCCTTGTGTGGCATTGCAGATATGTGGCCTCAGAAATCAGAATTATTCCATCTGAGTCTCAGTTTTCTCTTCTGAGAAATGGAAACAATAGCCTACCTTGAAAGGCAGTTTTGAGGGCTCTACCGTCTTTCAAATGTCTAAAATATAGTCTTTACTTAAAATGCAGGAGATGTTACCATTCTGGTTTAAAGAAACTATGGGGTCATAGGCACTTTACTCTGAAACAACACAAAAATATGTCATACATTCACCCCATCTAGGTTGAGACCTTTTTTTAAAACCACTTTCTCCATGTTGATCATTTAATTAAGGGTAACCTCTCGCTCCCTCAGATTCGGTTTTTCGAGATGAAACAGGGCATCTTCCTCCCCCAGAGAAGAAGAATCTGAGGCTCAGGAACCCGGGGGGAGAAAGCTCCACCCCAGACAGCGCCGGACGCTGAGACAAGGAATCGATGCCGATTTCCTCCGATTTGGGGGAGGGTTGGTCTAGGTCCTCTCAACAGCTGGGAATTTTTTTCCCTCCCTTTACCGTAATGAAGCTTTACGATGAAAGGGTGATTCACTTCTGCCAAAATGTCTCTCTCCATCTTCGATCTGACTCGGTCCCGAACTGCAAGACAGAAAAATCGAAGGCTTTCAAAGGCAGGATGTGAAACACAAGACATTAGATATAAATAATTTCCCCCAACTTTTTGTACAAACTTTTCAAACATACACAAAAGTTGAAAGAGTAGGTGGAATGGCCTCCCCTGAGTCCTCCACCTATAGACTCAACAACTGCTTACATTTCGATACATGTTCTCTCCCCCCTCTCTATCTCCCTCTCTTTCCACACACATACACACATTTTAGCCACAAATCTGACAATATATTGTCGACGCTGTGACACTTGACGCCTAGGTGCATTTACATGCAGCATTCCCTAAGAACAGGGTAATCTCTTACATAACCCTAACGTGACTGTCGCCCTGAAGAACATTCACCAGCATTCCATAATATCATCTAACATCTGGTACATATTCCAATCCTGCCCGTCCTGCCATGTCATTTATAGCTGTTATTTTTTCCAACCTCGGATTCGGTCAAGGTTCACATGTTAGATCTGGTTGTTATATTTCCTTATTCCTTTTGCTTCTAGAATACAATGGTCCCGCATCTTTTTTTCCCCTGTGCTTTTTGTGGGCTTTTCGGTTAAGTCCAGGTCAGTTTTCTTGTAGATTGTTCCTACGTGTGTCTTATTGTTTCTTTACTGGTTGCTCTAACTCCTATATTTCTTATAAACCGAGGTTAGGTCTGGAGGCTTTATAAGGTTGAGGCTAAATATATATATATATATTTCTGGCGGTACGCGGGCCTCTCACTGTTGTGGCCTCTCCCGTTGCGGAGCACAGGCTCCGGACGCGCAGGCTCAGCGGCCATGGCTCACAGGCCCAGCTGCTCCGCGGCATGTGGGATCTTCCCGGACCGGGGCATGAACCCGCGTCCCCTGCATCAGCAGGCGGACTCTCAACCACTGCGCCACCAGGGAAGCCCCAAGGCTAAACATTTTTGGCAAAAATACCTCCCGGGTGATGCTGCAGACCTCAAGGTGCAGCAGATGCGGGGAGGGGTGCCGCACTACCCTTGCTCAGTGATGCTAAATTCCACTGGGTCAAGTCATCAGCCTCTCACTGCAAAGATGTGTACATCCCCTTGTAAGTAACAAATAACGTGAGGGGTGATATTTTGGTATGGAATGACCTGTGGGTTCCCTTACAATCCTTCATCCGTTAGCTTACATATACGATCCTTGCTTATACGGATCAAGGATGCGTGAGTCATTTAGGGTTACAAAATGGCAATGTTCTCATTTCTGATGGGACTAGAAATCAAGAGGAAAATCCCTTCTCTTCCTCTTCCTGAGGATAACTATGGATTATGGATTTTTTTTTTAAAAATGAGTGTGTTATAACCAATTACAATATTATTCTTTTCAGTGCTGACATTGCCTAAAGTTTAGCCATCTGGGAATACAGATGGGATTAGTTTTGAGGAAAAAATAAACAAAAAACCAAACAAAATCACCACTTGAGAATAAGAACAACTCCAAGATTCCACAAGCAAATTGGTACACCCAGGGCAATGTCCGAGTGACGTCCTACAGCCCTGCGTGTGTGAAGGCAGAAACTTTCCTCAAATATTCCTAAGTGTGACAAGTATGATGAATACCACCGTATGGACCAAGTATTTAAGTCGTTCATACTTTGGTCTTATGATATGTACTTTTAAAGTGTTATTTAAAAAGTCCCTCCCAAAGGATGGCTATAATAAAAAAAAACCCCACAAATAATAGAAAGTAACAAGCGTAGGTGAGGATGTGGAGAAGTTGGTGGGAATGTAAAATGGTGCAGCCACTGTAGAAAACAGTTTGGCAGTTCCTCACAAAGTTAAACACAGAAATACCATGTGACCCAGCAATTCCATTCCCCAAAGAACTGAAAACAGGAATTCCAACAGATACTGGACACCCACATTCACAGCAGTATTATTCACCATAGCAAAAATATGGCAGCAACCCAAGGGTCCACTGATGGATGCCTGAATAAGCAAAAGGGAGTCTGTCCACGCAATGGACTATCACTCAGCCCTAAAAAATAAAACTCTGACACACACTACAGCAGGGATAAACCTTAAGAACACTACACCAAGCGAAGTAAGCCAGACATAAAAGGACAAATACCATATAATTCTACTTTATGAGGTCCCTGGAGAAGTCAAATTCATAGAGACAGAAAGTAGAAGGGTAGGTGCCAGGGGCTGGAGGAGGGAAGTGGGGAGTTGTTCTAATGGGGACAGAGCTTCTGCTCGGGATGATGAGAAAGTCTGGGGTATAGATAGCGGTGATGGTTATACAATGTTGCAAATGTATTTACTAACACCACTTACAAATGGTTAAAATGATGGATATCCTATTATGTATATATATTTTTTTATTTTTTTATTTTTTTTTGCTTTATAACAAATTTAATCAGTTATACATATACATACGTTCCCATATCCCCTCCCTTTTGCCTCTCCCTCCCACCCTCCCTATCCCACCCCTCCAGGCGGTCACAAAGCACCGAGCTGATCTCCCTGTGCTATGCGGCTGCTTCCCACTAGCTATTTACCTTACGTTTGGTACTATTATGTATATTTTATCACAGTTAAAGAGAACAGAAGTCCTTCCTGTCCCTGGGCCCCAGGACAGTCTCCTGCATTTTGCTCCATGACTGGCTTCCTCTTTCACACTCAGGTGCTCAGGCTCCCTGGGGTCCACCTCTGCTTTGGTGCCCTGGCCGCTCACCTTCCCGGTGGGTCTGTGGCTGAGAGCCCGGGGCCCGTGGCCTGGAGCACACACACCCAGGCTCCGTCTCTCCCAGCACACAGGTGGCTCCCTGCTCACCTTCCTCCTCTGTAATCTGGGTTGAAGATGGTACCTGCCTCACGGGGTCATGACGAGAACAACGGGTAGCGTGTGAGCACGACGGTGCTGGTCCCACAGCCAAGGCCATGCCTGCGCTGGGGTCATTTTACTGCCTAGTAAGTGGAGTCAGCTTCACTGCATGATAAGAGTCAAGGGCTTTTCCCTGACCTTCCTCTCTGCTCTTATGCTTGGCTGTTCCCGGTCCGATACAGACCCCTATGACTTCAGTGGCCCCGAATCCCTGAGACGCTGGAAGGGCCGAGCACTGGCACACAGGACACAGAGCTGCCCCGGCAAGCGGGAGTCTGGAGGCCACAGTGTGAAGAGGGAAGCAGGGGAGCCTCCCGAGGGCTGTGCGCCTGGGGCAGCGGGGGCCAAGCGCCCGGGGGAGTCTCCATGGGTGCCACCTTCAGGGGCCCCGGGAGGGCAGCACTCCTCCGCTGGGGACGCAGCCATGACTGTTTTCACCCCTGGAGGGAGGCGAGACACCGGGTGTGTGATGGCGTTGGTGAGCAAGCAAGACCCGAGGAGAGGTCAGTGTCTCTGGGTGGCTTTTTTTGGTGTCGTTTTAAGAAGTTTTGATATGCTTCTTCATTAAAACACATTTCATCTATTCATTCTTTAAAAAGTAGTTTATGGTAGAGGTAAAAATAAGAGGGTCTGTTGTTGAACACGACTGCAGCTACACCAGAGAGAAGGTTTTATGGCAGCATCTGTGAAGCTCCATCAGGACACGTCCCCAACACAAGCCCATCCCTTGGGAGTTCTGGCCGTGGACACCCCGGCACGGCCACCACTTAGGAGAATGAACAAAGGGGGCAGAAGCAGACAGTTCCCAGGCAGATGGTACCAGGAGTCGCTCCACTTCCTGTCTATCCCGAGCTACAGGTTCCAGTGGCTCTGCCACAGAGAACAGCAGAGAAAGGGTTTCAGGAGAGTCAACAGAAGCAAAAGCTGAGACCCATTCATTCAATAAAAGACGCAGAGGATGCCAGCTAAAGACCCTGAAGGGAGAACGGGATCCCACATAAGCAGTGGGATCCGAAAGACGTCTCTCCAAACACATGCGCAGGCTGAGAAGGAGACCTTGGGTGGGACAGGGTCACAGGAAGGAAGGGGGGATGCGTCAGTGACAGGGGGCCTGGGGCCGCCCCTCCCAACCCTGGCCAACAAGACGCCTCTCTGAGCAGCTGCTGTGCGGACCCACGGGCTCTTCATGGTGGGAACCTCATCCGACGCATCTCAGGCTCCTGCGTCCTTTGCCTCAGACTCCTGCGTCCTTTGCCTCAGGGAGCGGAGCCGGCTGAGAAGGGCCCGCGGGAGACAGTCTTCTGTCACCCCCATGTACTGCCACCCCCAGGCACGTCCTCCTCTGGGGAGAAGCCCTGGTCCACTCCCACCCCCATGACGTGATCTGGTGAAGCAGGTGGCAGGGGACCGGGACACTGTGTTCCCACCCCCGTCCTGCCATCTCCTTGCAAAGCTCACTCTTTGACTTTGGTTAAGAAAATCTAAAAATCCTCTAAATGGGACTGATGTTATTATCTTGGGTTCAGACCTCTTTGGAATGAGGAACACTGCTTAGTGTTACTTACGTATCTGAAGATAGTATTTGTCATGGAAAGCAAAGGCCACAATAAGCCTGGTGACAAAATTAGAAAAAGATGCTTACATTCAAATTTCCAAGGGGCTGTCCAGTTATAGGGGTAAAATAAATACATATTTCTTCCCTACATTTTACACAACAATAAATCCAAGATCGATTAAAGAGGGAAGTGTTAAAAAAAAAACAAGCTGTAAAAATGGTAACAAAGATGAATACTCATCTGATGTCTGGGTGGGAATCTTTGTTTTAAATAAAAGCAGTGGAAGAAATAACCTAGGAGAGAGTGATAGACTGAGTTACCAAACAGATTTCCCATCCAAAAGGTCATAAAATTAAAAGGCAGACAAAAAATTCAGAGATTATCTGAAACAAACAGAAAAAGGGCCAGGAGCCTAAATACACACACTATCTAAATACTCTTATTCTGTCTAAAGTAACAGAGGAGAAACCAAGACTCCAGCCCCAACAGTGAACCTAATGGAGCACAGATAAGACACATCGCTTTGGGGAAGATGCCTTCACAAACATGTTTGGTAAGGCTGACCCCCGGGGCATAAACTGCTGAAACACAAGCATACTGGGTCCAAGGTGGCAGGAAAAGGGAAAGGCTGTGTTCATGGAGGCGCAGGATTTTATCACTGCAGACGGCCAACGGGGGAACTGACCGGGGCCAAGCTAACACGGTGCGCAAGGACAGCTGTCACACAGGCAATGCCCTTCAGATGTGAAACAGCAGGCGTGAGGCCAGCTCTGCAAAGGTGACTGGGCATCTCCGGGTCTGCAAGTTCTGGCTTTGCCGGGCTGAACCGGCACCAGACCTCACCACCGCCCTCTCTGGGTGGCGGCAGTCACTCGGGCCACCAGGGATGGAGGGAAAGGCCCTGAACGGTGCCTCAGCCATCCGACGGGCAGCTGCAGAGTCCCTCCACCAAGAAAGAAAACCGACATGAGAGCAAGTGCTTCATTTCTGATGCTGAGCAGTTCAAGCTGCCCCTGGAGGCTAAGGATTCCAAGGGATTTTGAGTTCCAAGACTCAGATGCATAAAAAAAAAAAAAAAAAAAAAGCCCAGAGAGATGTTTCCTTCATCCTTCCATTGCTACCGTGCCAACGAGTTACAGAAATGGTGAGACACGCCAGCCTGAGGCGAAACGTCCCCAGTAATCTCCCGCTGGGTGTTCTGGACTGGCACAGGGTCTGGAGCCAGGCCACTCCCTGTGATATTTACTCTCTGGCATGAGACATGTGAGTCTGGAATCGAGCGGGGCTTGACCGTATAGATGGAAAAACCCAAACGTCCTAGACTATTTTGAGATTCACTAATAAACCGTAGACATCAGTGATAAATTAAAATCTTTTACACTTCACGTCAACCCTGTACTTGTGGCTGACCCGCCATGTGAAGGATTACGGTGATGTGCTTTGCACGGCTGCTTTGCTCTGTACAGTAATCTGCAGCTCCAGGTGCCGGCTGTGACCTTCCTGTGTCCTTCAGCCTTCCGGGCCCGGGGCTGCCTCTGGGGCTGACATGAAGGCGGGAGCGCCTGTAAACTCGTCATACCTGAAAGGCACAGTTTCCTTCCCAGGAAAGTAGAGGATGAAGCACACTGTGGGATTACCCTGCTGGACTGACACACAACACAAAACCAGAGCTGCTTTCTGGACCCCCCACACACACATTTTTCGGATTGGGCCCACGTCCCCAAGGCTTCCACGCCCCCCGCTCCATCAGACAACTTCAGGGGCACCTGCTCCCAGGTGCTCCTGTGGAACTGAAGGTGCAGGTCATGCTACCCTGTTGATTTTCTTTCCTCAACCACTTGGCCTGTTCTGGACTTCTGGAGTTAAAAAGTTGGCTAATGCCCCTTGTGCCCTAACAAAAGGTCTCAACATCCGTAGTCCTTTGAAGTCTCTGGCAAGTGACGAACCACAATGCACGCAGGTCCCTTTTGCCAGCCAGCCGACGGCTTGGCGCCCTGAGCGGATTTGAGCCTTGAAGCCTCCTGGGATTTCCTGCATCCCCACCCTCTGTGAGTCACCACAACTCTCTGAAAAATGGTCCATACGATCTCCTAGAGCCAGTCGGGAAATGCTCATGAAACTGATCTTGAAGTATGTGGCAACTGCAAGCTGCATAAGAACCCCTGGTAAGAATCATTAACCTACTTTGGAGGATGGATTTACTTAGGAGAGCTCCATCTGCAACGAGGCTGGGATGAAATCCTCTTGTTAGAGTTGGACACCGTTGCCTGTATTTGCCTGTTTTTAAATGACCTCCCTCAATACACATTACTTTTACGCTACACTATATATCATGTCATATCATGTTACATTATGTTACATTATATTCTACTATATAGAGACTGTATTTGAAAAGAGAATGAAACGTGAGATAAAAACAAGTCCTATCAGTCACGGTGAAGATGAGAGATGGCCAGGTAGGAGGTACACCTTAGAAAAGCCCGGGGTTGCTGTGGACGGGGCTGCGACATCCCTCAGGGACTGCGGGGCGCGGGACCGCACGTGCTGCACGCAGCCGTGCATCTGCAGGCGGCCGCGGTCACGGGGAGGCCTGAGCCTTTTAACTGGAGCTGGACACCAGGCTGGTGAAGAACTCAGGCTCTGCCCAGCTGAGTGACCACACTTACTGCCTCCTGCCTCTGTCCACAAAAACCTGCCAGGTCTGCAGTTATATCCCGAGCGGTCTCCTGGATACAGAATAAAAATCCACCTTCACACAATATCTTTTAACCTTCAAAGGTCTAATTCATAGCAAAGAGGGGCCTCCCGTGGGAAGCTGTGTTGCTAAATGTTTGGTGACCAAAACTTTGTACTGCTCATCACCTCAGAGAGAAAAGGAAGAAAACCAGGCATGATGAAAATTAAAACGTTAGCCACACTGATGATTCTATTGGGCACAATTCCCCAAGATTTGTCTCTATGCTAGATTATTTAAACCAAGACTGACATGGTTACTTAACTAACTTCTTTACCAGAGAATCCTTCTGTGGGTAAATCTTCAGCCCATTATGTTTTCATATTTACAGGCATTAAAGATGCAAGTAGTGAAAAAAAAAATCTCTTTCCTACTTTTTCTCTACAATGTAAGAAATGCAACTCTGGTAGAAATTAACATATAAACGATGCCAAGGCACACAGCCGGTGTATTACAACAAACGGGAGAGCTATTACTTAAGGATGATGTTTACATGTTACTTTTTGTCTTAGATCATCTACTGGGAAAACAGCTCCCCTGAATAGTAAATACCCCAGGGATAGCTGGATGAGGCTTCCTGATGAGGAAATGATGCCCTGGGGGTGGGGGGCACGGCTGGTCCCAGGTGCCCCCTTCCTGGGAGGGGAGGAACACGGGATAGAGACCCCGCCACCTCCAAATCATGTGATTCTGAGTGTGTGGCTTCACTGCATTGTGACTCAGTTTCCTACAATACCAATAAGGGCACTTAAAACATGTGCTTGGAACTTGCCTTACCTTCCCCCCTAGGAATCTGTAATCATCCAAATATGAATCAAATGACATAAATGAATTAGCATGGAAATAACAGCTGTTCAAACTAAGGCACCGATTAAAGCTTAGTTTCTAAGTCAGTGTTTTTAAAACAAAGCATCTTGGTGTAAGAGAAAAGGAAATAAAATGGTGCTGGAAACCACATTCTGAGGTTTGAAACCAACCAGGCTAACTCTGACCAGGGGCTATTTCAAAATGTTGTAATCAGCGTGAATGTAATCCATGAATTTCTGTCCTGGTCACCCCGCACACTCCCGCATTCCCTCCTGTATCTGCTGACATTCGAGGGATGGAATCAGAGCTCTACTTCAAGAAAGGATAGAGGAGTGACAGAAACTGGGCTCCAAAGGACAATCCGACAGGCTCAGAAAGCACCGTTCGGGACCATTTCCATCTTGTCTCCCAGCCAGGCTCTGGCAGTAACCCACACACACAGCTGGCCAGAAACACCCATGAAGTGACCGTAACGGCCTATTAGTTACTTACTAAACAAAGAGATTTGCCAGAATAATAGTTTCTTCCTTTAGAATCAACAGGACACAACTTCCTTCCTTCAACGAAAGAAGCATGTGTTACCTTTGGGCTTAGAAAGTTGACTTATAAGGAAAACGGCTGAAAAATTAGTTAGGCATGAGAACATAGATGAAGTCCTACCAGAAAATTTTCATTGCAAAGACATATTTCACATAGAAGCTCTCCACATTGTGGAGAGGTGTTTCAATCCTCACTGGAATTCTACAAGAGGAGCCCTCCTGGGGTGGATGTTTGTGGTCCCCAGCAGGTGCCAGGCACCCTTGGTAACTAACACCATCACAGGCTCTTCACGTAGCTGGAGGAACCGGGGCTGAACAGAGACGTAAGTCTTTCTAACCAGATGGTAATTAACGCTCAACCCTCCTCCTCACCGCCCCCCCCGCCCCCCACTTAATCAGACCTAAGCCAAACCTAGACCAGAAGAGTCCTAACACACCTCCAATGCCAGTTTTCATGGAGAAAAGGACCAGAAATGAATACAGGTGACGGTGAACCTTGTGCCAGCAGCAGCAGCTCACGTGCATTGACGGATTTAATCCTCACATCAACAACGCTGTGAGGTAGATACTATTACTGACATCATCTCATTTAAGTAGGAGGAAACAGAGGCCAGGAGAGGTTCCCCAGGGTGACACAGCCAGTGGAGTCTAAGCCGGATGGGGTCCCAGGGTCCAGTGTCTGTGCTCCCAGCCGCTGCATCGGGGTCCTCTTGCTGGCAGTACCCTAGAGACACCCGGATCCTCATACCCAGACCACATCCAGACCAGGGATTCGAGGAGTTGACCTGAAGTGACCTCAGCATTTTGTGAAAGTCCTGCAGGCCATTCCAGCTTGTGGCCAAGGCTGGGAACCACCTTATTAACGTGGGTGACAGTCCCCACTTGCCAGCTCACTAAATGGGGGATGGAGACCAGGCTTGCTTCACTTGTGGTCTCATGCTTGGGAATACACTGACAGTCTTTTAAACCAAATTCCTCTACAACACAAAGTGGGGCGTCACCCTTTGGAATTCATTATGTTTGGAATTCCTTACATAGAACTGTCACCTGCGATAATTCAGTGTTGAGTCACGAATACAGAAACTTTGCCAATCAGAGACATTGAACACTTTGAAAGGGTCCTTAAGCGATGGGGGGAAAAGCAGCACCATCCCTGCTCGCGAGGGGGGCTGCGGGTTAGGCTGGGGGCGGCTCACGCCTGCCTGCTCGTCACACTGTCAGCTGCTTCAGCCGTTGACATTTTCCTTAGAAATGGCGTGCCACCTCTTTAAAGAAAGGCGGAGGCAGGCGCCTGACCCCTCCAAACCCATTTAAAGGAGAAACAGAGCTGTCAGACACTATTATCCGTTTGCCAAGTTATTTGGAATCCAAATGACGACGACACTCCCTTCTGTACACGGGACAGCCATCCGCGTTTCTGAGAAACCATCCGGAAGTTTGCAGTCATTGCCATGAGTCCTCCGCCCCCCTCTCCGTTTTCCCCTTTTCAAAATAATTTCACTATTGAAGTTCCTGGTCTGCACTTCTGGAGGGCGCTGCTCTCACCCACATTTCTTTTCTAACCCGTTCTTCTGATTCACTAATGAGCCTGCAAACTGGTGATGATTTGAGGATGGAGAATGGCTTACGAATATTCGAATCTCTCAGGCTAACAGAATGCAGAGGTGTTAGAGCCAAAACAAATCTAAACAACCGGCTTCTTTCACATGGGAGGAGAAAGGAATGCCTAGAAAGCTCAGAAGGTCCCTCGGTGGCTCAGAGACCTGGCCTCCGTGCTGGACGTACTTGGTCCTCCTATCATGGGTCCAAGCACCACCTCACACAAAGGACTGTTTTGTAAAACTTCTATATCTTCTCTTAGGGAAATAAACTCTGATTGCACTTCTGGGGAAAAATCTATTCTTTAGTGATGGACCATTTTGAAAAGCTGAAATAGTAGATGATATAAGATAACGTTTGGTTCAAAAGCTGGCTTTTAAAGGAGCACTAGGAAGTGGGAAATTTTTCTGACTTTGTGCTTGTAAGTTTTATGCTTATATGGCTCATTCTCACAATGTAAAAATGATTTTACATAGTTAAGCGTATTGTTCTGGAATATTACACAAAAAACTTTATATTATACAAAGTCAAATATATTCTATGTTTGTTGAAAAGTTGAAATATAGAACACAGAGAAGAAAATAAAGGCTCCCAGTAATCCTATGAGTGTTTTTGTTTTGGCATATTTCCGACGAGCACGACATATATTCAATATTCGTACACACACAGAGGCATCTACCCGTACAAATGGAGGCACACATGCATTTAACATCTCTATCGTTCTGTAACACAGTTTCATATCCTGCCTAATCCATGTAACCTTGTATCAGGAGCGCTTTCTCAAGGACACTGGATCGGATCATAAACACACGTGGAGACTTGCGTTCCCGTGGAAGCTGAGATCACCGAGATGAGCGTTTGCACACGCGCTAAGAGGTCAAGGCTGGGGCTGATGGACGGGCTGCTTCTCTCTCACGCCTCCAGAGCAGGGTGAACACACAAGTTCCCCCACGGTTCCAATTTCCCTCCCACTTCCCCCTCTCCCTCCTTTGGGGGCAGGAGAGGGTGAGATGGTATTTGATGGGAAAGAAGGAACAGTTACAACTTGAGGAGAAAGGGAACAATTGAAGGGCACTGAGCACATGCTGGTGAGGTTATCAGACGTGCTGATGGAAGGTGCGATGGGCGGGGGATCTCACCAGGAACAGCCTGGTCAGAGGATGAGCTTCTGCTTCGACCTGCCCCCATCTTCAACCACAGGGAGCTGCCTGCTCTGTGTCTGAGAGAGTAAACCTCCATGCTTTGAGGATGAGAGAGTGGGTTTTAGCAAATGGCCATGTTACGTACCAGCTGTTCATTTAAAAAATAACAGCTTTATGGGCTTCCCTGGTGGCGCAGTGGTTGAGAGTCCGCCTGCCGATGCGGGGGACGTGGGTTTGTGCCCCGGTCCGGGAAGATCCCACATGCCGCGGAGCGGCTGGGCCCATGAGCCATGGCCGCTGAGCCTGCGCGTCTGGAGCCTGTGCTCCGCAACGGGAGAGGCCACAACAGTGAGAGGCCCGCGTAATGCAAAAAATAAAAATAAAAACAGCTTTACCAAGATATAATTCATGTACCACTCAATCCACCCAACATGCACAGTTCGATGGTTTTTGGAATATTCAGAGTTGTGCAACCATCACCACAGTCAATTAGAAAACATTGTCATCACCCCCAAAAGAAACCCCATAGTCATTAAGCCACACCCTGTCTCCCTAACGTCCCAGGCCCCGGCAACCACTAATCTACTTCCTGTCTCTGTGGAAGCTACCTCTTCTGGATTTTCACATAAATGGAGTCCTACGATGTGGGAAACTTTGTGACTGGCTTCTTTTCACCCAGCGTAATGTTTTCAAGGTTCCTCCAGGCTAAGGCACATGCGTCAGTGTTTCATTTTTTTTATTGCCAAATAATATTCCGCTGTGTGGATGTACCATACTTTATCCATGAGTCCATGGATATTTGGGGTTTTTCCACTTTTTGGCTACTGTGAATTAGCTAGTGCTGCTACGAACATTCATGTACACAAGTTTTTGTGTAGGTGTATGTTTTCGCTTCTCCTGGTTATACACCTAGGCTAGAATAGTTGGATCATACGGTAACTCTATTTAACTTTTGAGGCAGTGTCAGAGAAGCTGTTCACTCTTTTAGACAGTCCGATGATCTTGAACTAACATATGTTTAATTTGATTTTCTATTTCTATGGAACTACTGTTTAGTGAAGAGATCATTTTATTCAAAGTTGGGGATAGAAAGCCAAAACCTGCTTTGTTTCCTATAGGTCTTTTAACAAACATTCTTTAAAATTATATTATTATGAGGATCTTGGACTATTTGGCCACGATCAATCGACAAACAATTTTAGAAACATTATTATAGCTACAATAAAAAAACGTTCACTATAAATAGCACGGTTTAAATTATGTTGTTGAATTAAAAACTCCAGTGTCAACAATAAACTATAAAACCAAAACTGTATCATAGAACCCTAAACTTTTGTGTACAGAAGAATTACTGGGACAGTTTGTTAGAAAACTCCAATTCTAGGCTCTGCCCCAAGAGATTACAATCCAGGAGGCCAGAAGTGGGGCCTTGGGATCTATTTTTAACAACTTTCCCCAAACACATATAGGTGATTCTGATGCAGGCTCCAGTCTGGCCAAAGTGGCAGTTTTTGTATTTTCTTTCATGGGTTGTGCTGACAGTGTCAACTTGATTGCTGTTTTCTATAGAAGTATTTACCCATCCTTTAAGAACTGTCTCGCTCACCTTCTAGAACCTTTTTGAATGGCCTCATGTGGAAGAACTCTTTCTTCCTTTGTATCTAAAATGTTTAGGTCTATATATATTTGGTCTATGCATTTAGTGTTCTATATTATTGGTTCTGTGTGGTTCAAAATATATCTTATTTACCAGCTAGACAGTAAGTGACTGGAAGGCAGAGAATGACATATTTTTGTACTGTCCCCTGCATGTAGGTGCTGAGGACATTGTGATATAAGACCTAAAAATTCAAGAGCTGCCTTGACACCTCTGAGCTTCATGGGCCCGAAAGGCTTAACCACGAGTTCCCCTGCCCTTGACAGATATGCCCCCCGCCTAGCAGGAAAGGCTCCCCACTCTGTTGGTTCCCTATAAGCCAGACCAGCTGTACCCCATCTGGTCTTTAACCTAACATGTTCAGTTCCCTGCCAGCCCACAGAACTATTCAAATAAGCCCATCACATCTTCCCTGGAACCAGGAGCCACCCCACCCTCTTGTTACTACAAAGCCTGCATCTCACAGTCCCTGCAACTCACTCTGCTCCTGTGCAGCCCCTCGTGGCCCAGCATGCTGTGCAGTGCCCTCCGCCCCCAGTGAGAAGTGTAGGTGACTGATAAACTCTGTTGTCTCACTTGCCCAGGCCAGGTGTCGTGTGCCCAGCCTCTAGCACTATTTAGGACACGGATCCCTCCCTCACCAATGGGTGAATAGGAGGTGATCAGAGCAGATGTAGTTGGTGCTCAGCTGTACGTATTGCTGGTTAAATGACCCTGAGCTTAGAATAGAGATTTTAGATAATAGCTTACCTTGACCTGCGTTATGTGCGTATACTTTTCTGGAGGGGAGGAGTATAGAAGCAGGGAATCAGGTGTTGGACTGAATTTCTAAAACCCAGTCCGGGGGAAGAAAGGGAAATAATACAGCCGTGAATCACATTTTGTTTAAAACTGAGCAATCCAGCCTGAAGGATGAATTTAGGCCGATTTGTTGCCCAATACAGCCAAAACAACCTGCTTTTGCTTTCCTCCTCAATGCTCTTTTCCCCAAATGGCACGTTACAGCAGAGCATATGTGGAGGATGGTATTTACACAATATGGCTTTCCCTCTGAAGACTGTGGAAATTTTGCAGGGCTATGTTAGATACTCAGGGACATGCTTTTAATGTGTATTATCAATCAGAGAGTAACATGTCGACATACAGAAATCATGCAACACTAAACAGAATGTCTATTTCCCCCAATAACAAGCAGAGGATAAACCACAGTTACGTGTCTCCCCCTCTGTGACCTCTCACCCTTCAAGGTGGCCTTCTTCAGAACCTTCATTGCGTAGAGCTGCCCAGCATCCGACCCCTTGACCTTCCTCACCAGGAACACCTGAGAAAGAGAACACAGAACACCTGCAGTTGATATGACTGTAAATTCAGTTTCCTTATTTGATTTGACATGGGGATACATAGGGAGTTTAGGAAACTCCAAGAAAATAAATACACTGTAGGAAAAACCTAAATGTAAAATCTTCTCCAACATCTGGGATGTCAGGAAAAGTTCATCTAATTTATTACCACCCTGTGAGGAGCTGTGTTACGTGTTCGTATGAAGAATCGCGTTTGTTTTCGGCACCACTCACTTTCTATGAAACATTTTATATCAGAGGGAATAGCACCCTCCTTTTAAAAAAAGACCAGTTGTTTAGAAAAACAGACACTATTCAGAAGTTTTCAGGGGGGTCATTTGGTTTATTGTGAATATGCCCTGTAAATCCCCAAGGCGAAGGCCACCCTGAGAGTCACTGTGAACCACACAGGACACTCTCTGACTCTCAAGATGAGCTAGGCTCTCTTATTTTGAGCTTTCTTCACCCAAATTTCAGCTTTGAGTAGCTTAAGTTTATAGTTGGAGTTGGTTTCTAAATGGCTCTTACATCATCTTATGTGGACACAACATCTGCTGGGATACATTTTGACGTGTATCATGGAGGAAAAGACAATTGTTTGAGAGGCTGAGCTTAAAAGTCACATTCATAGTTGTTGAACAAAATTAGTAAAAAACAAACCAACCAACCTGGGGTATCCGTTACGAACAGAACACCTTCCACGCAGATGAAACAACAGTATTGGCTTTTCCTAACAGTATTTACCAATAGATGCAAAAATCTGCTGTCATGACAGAGACGCGGGTGCAGACGTGTGTGTCCAGAAGGCACAGGTGCTGCCCACGTGTGTGCTTGGAGCTTCCCTGCGTGCAGTCGCTACGGATCGTGTTCAAACCCACAGGGGCTGTGGGACAGGGTGATCTACCCACCGTACTGCAGTGAAGGTGACTCGTTAGCCCCAAGACGAGGCATTCGTCATCGGAACGCTAGTGACAAGAGTAAGACCCCTCTTTCAGAACGAGGGGACGACGGAGAAAAATGAGGACAGGTGTAGGAAGGATGTGCGTCCGGAAGGTCGAGCCTCTGGAATATCCAGAGTCGGTCTTTTCTGTCCCCCTTTTCATTCCTTTCTCCGCCTCTTCCCCACAATATAAGGGGGTCCGTAGGAGCTCACACGTGAATATGTATATGAGGTACATGCGTGGGTTCAGAAGTAGGGAAGACTGTCCACTCAAGTCCACACGGAAGGCCACGTTCACATGGCATCTGACCACATGATGGTTTAGTTTCAAGGATGCAAATCTTGCATGGATCGCTTCACATGAACCTTTTTTCTTTTATTGCAACTCAGGTTTTATTAGTAAAAATGAGATGATGGGTAATGATGGCTATTTATATTCATCTGTTTTACAAAGGAGTTCTATTTTTATTTTCAAAAGAACAGGGGAAAAATCTCCACACTACCAATATTTGTCAGGCTCCTGCCACACGCCAGGTCCTGCAAGAAACGCAGCAGGAACAGCCCTACAGCAAGCAGAGCATCCAAAAGGAGACAAACGCATTTCGAGAGAAACACCAAAATACGGTAACAATCGACTTAAAAGTGGATTTAATACGAGTGAAGAGGTTGTCTCTGTCTGCCCCGGGAGAGCCCTCTCGTCCGAGGCATCCCGTACCTCTTGCCTCTTCATCCTTACGTGATTCAGGAACACATTCTAATGTAGTGAGATAAGTTCCCAAACGACTGGACAATTTCAACAAAGAGAGCTGCCGAATCTCTAACACTTAACCCAGGGGACTGTTCATGCGCTCCCACGTTTTATTTTTACTGCTTCTTCAGAAGCTCAGCCGAGACTCTGCAAAGCGCTTCCGAGAGCACACGTGGAGACAGATGCCGTGCCACCCGAAGCTGCCCTAGTCTCCACGTATCACCGCGATCAGCCAAATCACTACCTCATTCTCTGAGCGAGATTTTCAACCCTGTCTCAGAACCGGAACCTGGCAACTGGTCTGCAGTGTTCCCTCAACACACGAGCCTGGCAACTGGTCTGCAGCGTCCCCTCAACACTCGAGCCTGGCAACTGGTCTGCAGCATCCCCTCAACACTCGAGCCTGGCAACTGGTCTGCAGCGTCCCCTCAACACTCGAGCCTGGCAACTGGTCTGCAGCGTCCCCTCAACACTCGAGCCTGGCAACTGGTCTGCAGCGTCCCCTCAACACACGAGCCTGGCAACTGGTCTGCAGCGTCCCCTCAACACACGAGCCTGGCAACTGGTCTGCAGCGTCTTCCCAGCGCACGACCCAAGTGGATGGCAGCCGTGCGTTTCCAGAGGATGCCAGGGCACCAACCTTCCCCCCAGAGGTAGACATTTACAGACCTGCTCTTACCAACCCCACTGCTTAGTCACAGGGGAGCGAGGACGCTTCTCACTGGGGTTTGGTCCCACCTCAGAACATGGAATCCCAATCCAGTCCTTATCTGCCTGGGGAGACCGAGGGGCAGGTGACGAGCCAGGGAGGGGGCAAAAGCTTTGTTTCCACCTTCCTTGAAGGTTTCGGGGAACATCTGGGCAGCACCATACATTTTAACACTCAGACACCCTCTGCCCCGTTCCTCAAAGTGTTTCGCTGCTTTCCCACTGCCTGCTTGGCCGTTAAGGACAGGCTGTCTTCCTCTGGTCCCAAGCACTACGACCCCCTGCTCTCCGGCCATCACTGAAATAATCATGGTTTGACCAAATTACTAATGGCCAGAAACTGTCCCCATGATTCCCAGCAAATTCCTTCAGCAAACGGGCTACTTGGCTCCCTAGGCTCTGCAGGGCGGAGTGTGGGGATGGCAGCGCATGCTGCCCTTTGTGTGGTCCCGTCTAGGGACAATCCTGAGGCCGTCAGCCTCAAACATCCCTGTGAGAGACCCTAACCCTAAGCTGGGGCCGCCCCTTGGGGTTGAGCGCTGCTCCCTTCCAGGAACGACCTGCCAGCTGCACAAGGGGAGAGCGGGGGCTGAGGAAAGGGGACTGACGGGTGAGGGCGGAGGATAAGGTCCTTGGGCGATTCCCAGGAGCAGTGTGGGGTCAGCAGCAGGCATGAGCGAGGAGGTCTTGGTGGCATTTTATCCATTTCCACGCCTCCAACAGCTGCAGTCACTGAAGGGGTGAGAGAAAGAACACAGGGACCTGGTGGGGGGTGAACGTGACCCCGGAGCCCAGGTTCACGCCAGCTCCCCACTCTTTGGGGTCTCTGCAAGAGACGTCCGTTTAACAGGAGCTTCCTGCAGGATGGAAACACGTAGTTGTGCCATTCTTCTCTCTTACCGAGAGCAAAACGAAGATACTCCTGCATAAGGACATGTGATTTCTATTTAGAGATGAAGAATAAAATAATATGGGTGGTAGGACATATGGATTTCCCCCTCTCGTCGTTAGTTTGGCTTTTATAAAACATTCATAACAAATACTGCTGTGTGGACACATAAGATTTGTGATTGTGGTTCTCTAGTGCCCACCGTTCCCAGGGGACCTCTGGGTGGAGCTTTCCAGAGCCCTGTTGCGTCGGCACAGCAGCCTCGTCCACCGGGAATCCTGAGCCTCACCTCCAGTGTCTGCAACGGTCCTGATCCGGTGACCAGGCCCAACACACAGGCAGCGGTTGAGCTCGTGAGTCAGTAGTTAATGGAGGTTGAACATCTGTAGGCGTCGCCACTGCCTCTTCCTTTTATTTCCCTTCACTTACTTAGTTTACTTTTAATCTCTTAATTAATCTCTTTATTTATTAATATCAGAAGATATTAAACTTTACTTTCTTATGCCTCATACAACGATGGCTGGGAAGGAAAAGTGTGGAGTGTTATGAAGCTTGTCATTTCAAGGGGATTCCGCCCGACACCAGGATTTCACTTGTTTCCCAAAGAATTTTTTTTTTAATTAAAATTGAAATTCAAAATTTGCAGGGAATTGGAAAAAGTCTTTTCTCCTTTCATTTTTAACGCCCAGATCTCTGAGCAGGGCATCGTCAATGTAGCTTTTGTTCAGTCGAGTTTTGAACGGACAGGCTCAGATCCATTTTCCTTGAGCTCAGAAGGCATTTTCCACCTCTGCTGCTTCCAGACACCCTGGGGGGAGGGTGCTCAGTGAAATCAGGGTCCTGCAATAGGCCAGGGCATCAGCCAGTGCCCACCCAGCAACCCTGGGCCTCGCCTGCAAGGTGGGTCCCAATCTCCATCACTGGGGACAGAGGTGATTCAGCTGCACTGGTCCCGCGTGTTCTCAAGAAACAACTTGTGGGCAGCGTCTCTGAAAGGGAGCAAGGGGCACCTTGCTTGTCCCTATTTCCACGTCATGGTTCTTAGAGAAAGACTTACGCTGCTTCATCTTTTTCCAGCATTTCTGATTAATGGGAAGACAGTCCATTACCACATAAATAGGCCTGCCTCTATGTTTTAGTAACAGCTTTTTACCCTGAGAGCCTGAAACCTTCATTTTCCTACTTTCATAAATGCCTTATAAACCATATGAAGTAGCCATTTTTGGAGGCCACAACATTTTGAACACTGGTAATTTCATATGGTTCAAACGAACATGTCTGTAGTTACATTAGTATAAACACATGTCTGTACCACATTGTGTGGAAAAGAAAAAATAAAATAAAAAGACATTCTACCGTTTAAGAATGCCGAAAGAGAGATTTCACAAACAATCAAATTTTCGTGGTCTGTAAGAGATTATCTATAACATCACTAACAAACTATTAATCCTACATGAAATCGACATGCGCCAGATTTCATCTTGGCACAAAGTCCTATGAAGAATGGGGAAATTTGGTGAATGTCCACATGCCATACAAAAATAGTTACTTTAAAAAGCCAGGACTCTGTTCTGCTTAAACTCTAGGAAAGGCTGGCTTCATTGTCTACCTCAGGCCCTCGTGTTCTAGAACTCCTAAGTCTGTATACTTTCTAACAGTTACACCAAGGACGTAGAGATATTAGCACTGCCCTGCAATAATTCACTCATCCTCGTGAAAGATGTATTGACATCGTGCTGTATGTGGATGTGGCCCTATATAAAGAGACAACTATTTCTCATCTCCTGAGAGAAATCAGTTTTCATTTTAATTTGAAGGTGAAAAAGAAAGGAAACGAAAAATTCTAGTGCACAGATTCATCGTAGACGATTGCTAGACGTCTAGGAGTCATGTCTTATTTAATCCATAGAATAATTATAGAAAGTAGTTCACATTATGTCCCTTTCATAGATGGGGAAACTGAGGCTTGGACAGGCAAAATATCTGCACAGTTTACACGTAGGGTGAAGGGAGCCAGCCTGTAGTCCCAGCCTCCTTGACTCCTTGGTGACAGTCACATGAACCGGTCCCGAAGGGCACTGCCTTCTCTGTTCCTTTCTTCCTTGTTCTCCTGCTTTTTCTTTCTCTTTGAGAAATACTGGTGGGGTATGCACTTCCAAAGATGCATGGCTCAAGTGATCTAGCCAGCACGGTGATACACTAAAGTCCCACGGAAGCTACAGGAGAGGGAAGGTGTGTGGTGTCCCTAAGCTCAGCTCCACGGTCACGGGCTTCAGGCAAACTGAGGCCCCAGCTCCAGCCACCACGGGACCCACCATGTGGGCGCTGCCTGTACTTTTCATTCCCTCAGCTTGGGGCCACCTCTCCCTTGGGCTCAGGAGGTACCTCTGCCGTCTCCTTCACCAGACATTCAAGTGCTTCGCCCTGACATGCGGGACAAGCCCCAGGGGAATGAGACCCACTTGGAGGGAACCATGGACCTAACTTACCTTTCCATAGGACCCTTGTCCCAAAACTTTTAACAGTTCAAACTGGGAAGGGTCGGCCTTTTCAAAGCCTGCTTTCACATGATGACTGATGTCAATCTCCTTCACGATGCCTTCTTCCTGCAAGAGAAAAATGACAAAAATCCAAATCAAGGGGTTCCTCTGGATTCATCCTCTGAAGTTACAACAAGTCGGGTACGTTATGGATCTTCAGGATAGGAGTTTAAAGCTGTGACACCACAGAGCTTTACAAAATCAACTTGCTTATTTATACTAATGATTCCGTTTGTGAGCCTTTAACTGTTTCTTTACCCCATGGAGTTGTGTCATATGGTCTTACCAATATCTCAGTGAAATCCATTCTGCTTCTTAACAGTTTGGGCAAAATTTTGGACAGGGAGGAACGTGGGAACCATGGAACAAAACGAACCTCTGAGAATCTGTCTTAACGTCTACACTGCTGTGGTCAAAAAGGTTATCAGGGGCTTCCCTGGTGGCACAGTGGTTGAGAGTCCACCTGCCGATGCAGGGGACATGGGTTCGTGCCCCGGTCCGGGAGGATCCCACATGCCACGGAGCGGCTGGGCCCGTGAGCCATGGCCGCTGAGCCTGCGCGTCTGGAGCCGCAACGGGAGAGGCCACAACAGTGAGAGGCCCGCGTACAGCAAAAAAAAAAAAAAAAAAGAAGGTCACCAATAGGATCCACAGGCAGAAGTCGTCTGTGAAACGCAGATTTTTTTTCTCCTCCTTCTTATCATTCTACTCTCCCTTATATTTTTGCCAGAGCTAATGCGAAGAATGATTCATTGCCATCCCAAAGCTTATATTTCAGAAGAAGCAGTCAGATAGGATTTTCTGCCAGTCCAGAAGCCTTCCCAGTAGGAAAAAAAGGCCCTTGATCTTTAAATTAAAACACTGGCAGAAATCACTACAAATTCTCATCAGAGAACTACCTGTCCCCAGAGACATATTACTGCACCTGTAAGGGGTCATTGCCACCTACCCACCACCAGCTATTTGACATGGAAAAACTGTAAAGTAGGTGTTTTCCTGTGGGGAGGTGCATGAGGTCACTCAACCTGCTGTGACCCCCTCAGCAGGCAGGTGACCCAGATCCTGCAGTGCAGCATCCCCGGAGGGGTCCGTGCCCCGGACCCCAGGATCCCCGCCCAGGGCCCCGCTTCACCCCTGCTGTGAACAAGCAGTCCAGCACCCAGGCCACCAGGTCTCCCCAGCCCAGCGCATCCCACCAACACGTCAGTATTCCCCTTCCCGAGTCATCACTGCCCGAACGTTTCGACTCAAAGGCTTAGAAGCAGATCTCTCCTAACATTTCACTTTGTGTAGATTCTTGCTGTCCAAGTATTCACAGCAAATGCACTCAAAGCACATAGCTAACCTCCTCCTCGGGAAAGGCGTTAAAACCTCAGGCTGCTCCCAGATAAGGCTGCAAGGCAGCTGATGTCTCATTTAAAATCAGTAAGGTCTTGAGCAGCAAAGACTCTCAACTACCCACAGAGAAAGGAACCAAGAGTTTCACATTTTAGATTTTAGAGTTCTGCGTTCATAGTGACATTTTGGCTTGAACTTGCTTGAGATATTTTGTTTTCCTCTTTCCCAAGAATTAAAAAAAAAAAAAAAAGAAAGAAAAAAAAGAGAAAAGGTCTGGAATCCAATGCTGATTGCTGTGTGCACAGGAAACACCCAGATGGGAGCACGGAGAACATGCCTGGGCCTGTCTGCTTCTGTTTCCAGAGTGGACAGTGATATTTTCTGAATCATTTTGTGACTATTGCCTTAAAGGGCAACCAGACATAAAATAGTGTCTATGCTTCATTTTGAAATAAATGCCTTTTCCCTTTTATGAGGCAGGTCATTTTTTCTAGAATTCGATGTGGATTTTAATGCCATTCCCTTAAGAAAATAAAGTCTGTTCCCTCTACATATAGCACTAAAAATTTGGTTTGTAGCATAACTCCTATGAAAGAGTATTTTTTTTTAATAAATTGAGAAATCTGTGGGGAGAACCTGGTGTCGTGGTCAGGCACTTGCTCTGTAAGCAAGGATTTCAAAAATGTTCTAATGCAAGAGAGAAAAACTAGAGAAATGAATTGCTGAAATGACATCAACATAGGACAAAATAATTTATGACAGTGAATTTTAGACTCCCTGTTGGAATTCTGACAGATGGAGGAAATTCCTGTGCAGGTATTAGAGACACAGGGACAGTGATGGAAACGGCCGGAGGCATCTCCCATCAGGGCACCACGGCTCCCTCTTCTAGACCCCAAAACAGGCTGTCCTCGTCAGGGAATGACATCTTGTTCCAGAGGCTGTGGCCGTGGTGCCCCTGCATCAGAACCACCAGGGAACTCATTAAAAATGCAGATTCCAGGCCCCGGGCGGGACTACGGAGCCTGGAATCTCTGCGAAGGACGGGACTTCACCTCCAGCCCCACTCCCCGTCCTGCAGGGCGGTTCCCTGCGGCACACAAACAGGCTGTCCTGTCCAAATCCTGCTCAGGAAACACAGACTGCGTGGTCCCACCGCCGCCCGCCAGCTCTCTGAAGGGATTTCCACACTCGCTGCCTCACTTCCCTCCTCTCCTCTCTCACACCCACTGCCACCCACTCTCTTCACCTCATCAAGTCATCAAAACCCTCCACGAGGGCTTCCCTGGTGGCGCAGTGGTTGAGAGTCCGCCTGCCGAGGCAGGGGACACGGGTTCGTGCCCCGGTCCGGGAAGATCCCACATGCCGCGGAGCGGCTGGGCCCCTGAGCCACGGCCACTGAGCCTGCGCGTCCGGAGCCTGTGCTCCGCAATGGGAGAGGCCACAGCAGTGAGAGGCCCATGTAGTGCAAAAAAAAAAAACCCAAAAAACCCTCCACGGGGCTCAACCCAGGGGTCAGACCTCAGAGTCCGCCGCACTGGGCACCATCCATCACCCCATCTTCCTCTAAGCACTTCCCTCACTTGGATTCCGGGACACCACGCCCCGCGGGTCTCCCGACACCCCTTCTCTCCCGTCTCCTCATCTCCCGGTCTCCCAACATCCCCTGGACCCCGGCCCTTCTTCTCCGTCATCACCCACCCCGGGACCTAGTCCTGTCTCGTGGCTTTTGTGTTACCGTCTGAACACCGACAGCTCTCAGGTCTGGACCTGCCCCCAGAACTCCAGACGTGAGGCTCATCCCAGGTGAGGTCCTGAGCACGCGTGTAGTCGGGGAGACCGCAGGGGCTGGGAGCCTCCCAGGGCCTCCGCTCTACGCGGGCAGGGGAAAGGGATACGGGGCAAGCCTGGCATTTGTTGCTGGTCCTCTGCCCTGTCAGCTGCTCTGACCCGGGGCAAGGCCTCTGAGTATCTCCTGCCACTTCCCAGCTCATCAATGATACTGTTTAAAAGAGATATTTTATCCATACTTTCAATTGTTTTTAGCAAGAGGGCTCACCACACCTAGCCCACCGTACTGCTAGGAGCAAAGTTCAGAAATGCTTTGAAAGTGGAGAGAAGTCACCAAGTAGCTGATCAGTCTCTTCCAGGGAGTGAAGACAGGGGACCCTTGAAAAGTCCGTCGGGGAGGCGCACCCCACCCCAGTAAAGCGTCCAGAATCAACGACACAGGCCGTTCACTACAAAGACCCCCGAGGAGATGGCTGTGCACACGTTATAACACCAGGTAGAAAGACCAGGCATGAGCCTCAGACTCAGAGCCAGAAGGAACCTCCTCCTTCTAGGCAGGTCCGGTGGCTTCTCCAAGGGAACCCAGGGGCCGAGCCGCAAGCGGATCCCGACCTCCCGGGGCCCGGATGGGATGTGGGCTCCGGGCAGCGCGGCTTCCTCTCCCTCCCGCCCGAGGAAGCTTCTGAGACGCAGTGGCTCATGCATTGCAGACTCTTCCCTGCTCTTTAAATTGCCCTTCACACGTCTCCGCCAATGTGTCTGCTCCCGCTGGCGTGAGCAAATGTGAGATGAAATTACAGGACCAGCTGCACTGGTCCAATCGGTTCCTTGGGAAACTATTTCTACTGAAAGTTTCCACTCCGTTTCCAAAGGGCTAAATATAAGCTAAGGCATTTAGGATGGCGACACTTCCCCAACGAGAGTGGGACTCCAGCTGGTTCTATGGGCACTTCCTGGCCTCTAGACAGAACAAAGACGGCCCACTGAAGAAGAACAAACCCTGCGTGAAGGCACAGGAGCAAGGGAACGAAAAAGGAAAACGCTGGAGGAAACCATTGGCCGGAGGCAGCGGCTCTGAGGTTCAGGAGAAGGACAATGCACGGAGCGGTGGCCCCTGCCTGGGGTCCACCGGGTGGGGTCCAGGGCCTGAACCGCAGACCCACCTGGTGCAACGCCCGCCTGGATGCTGCAACTCCCCGAGGGATAGATCGTGCAGGGCACGCAGGACACTCTTTTCTCATGCATCTTGGAATGGCGTTTTCCCTTTTTTTTTTTTTTACCAAAGAAAGTGACCCAGCCCCCAGGGCAGTCACGGCAGTAACTCACATGCAGGGACAACCTGCCAGGTGTGTCCACCTTCAGAAAGAAAACTTGAGCGGCTCCTGAAGCCCCTCAGGGTCTGAACTGGGCCGAACTTGGGACTCAGACATCACAGCAGGGGGAAGGGAAGAAACTCAGAGGAGAGGGGAGGAGAAACAACCAAGACACGTCTCATTTTTATTCTCTGCCTTCTCCTTCCCATCCAGACTTTTGCCCTCTACCTCCCTTTTATTAATTTTGTTATTAAAGGCAAGGTGGGCTTTTCCCTCTGTTTTTAAAGGAAAGTGCCCCCCCCCACGGCTTCTTCCTTCGCCCTCATTGCCTGTCGTTCCCTCAAATTATCTTCCCTTCCATCCTTCTGAAAGCCTCTCGGTCTGCTGGTATTTTTATAAATCACAGTCTATGCAAATTGGACGCCCTGGAAGCTGTGATTAGAGCGGTGACGGGCAGACGAGCAGTGTTCCTGCACAGAGAGAGGAGGGCACAGGCGCCCACAGCACACGGGCTGCAGGCTCCCAGGTTCCAACACCTCGACGTCCCTCAGGTGGGTTAGTTCTAGTAAGTTCCATCAATCCTTGAGCCCCCGGAGAAATCAACGTTCTGTGGAACATGAGCTGTGAAGTGACAGAGGTGCTGGTACCTGGGTGTGGTGTTTCAGGCGCAGGCTCTAGATGTGGCCATGGACAATTTCCATCTCACCCGGAAAGCCACCTTCAAGGGTGTGCTTTGTAAAGAGTCACTTGGCACACGGATGAGGAAGTCGTTATCTGCATTTGTCAAGAGGCACTGAGGAATCGCCAAAGAGCCTCAAAACTGTGGATGGAGACGTATATCGCTAGGTCCCAAAGCAGAGGAGTTTCCTTACGGAACACAGCTCCGTATGGGGACAGGGTCCGTCCTGGGGCAGTGGGATGTGTGCTGACGGGGCTAAGTCTTTATTCTTTAGTACAACTTTAAAAATAGTGCTGAGTAAAGTGGGTGATAAAAGGATACCAGGCTGCCTGCCTGCCGTGCACCGAACAGGCAATTATCACCGTTTCCCATCCATCCTCATACTCAGAGCATTGTCACTTCGGATCTGAGATGCGTGGTGTGAAAGCGAGAGAGGCTGCACCGAGAGCTGAGAAAAGCTGACAACGTGGGCTTGAAATTCCCAAACGAAAAACCTCCGCGATGATCACCCACTATCGGTGTAACTATAGTCTCATCCCAGTGAGATCGACTGGGACAGCTTCATGTTTTTTTCCAGAAAAGGGAAAATTTCACTTATCTGAATATCATCATCTCCAAGACTTAATTATTTACATATTTCTGACCTGATATCCAATTTTTGTTTTCAAAATCAACATTTCGGTAAATATCTCTATCAGAACAAGTTGTTGATAACTGTGATGTTTCTGATAGAGGTAAGGACATGCTGAGTCAGCTGGTGTCAGGGACTCTGTGCCCGTGGGATGTGTCCCTCCTGCCAGGCTGTTTTCTGTTCCAAGTCTCTGTATCTATTGTCAGCGGAAGGCCCAGCATTCCCCGGTCACAACTGTGCTCTCTCCACAACAAAAACAGGCTGAGCCACCCGTACAGACAGCTGGATGTCAATTCTCACCATTCCATGAGGCCAGCTCGTGCTCTTTCTCTAGTAAAAGGTGACGGACTCATAGGGACACGTAATTAGCGGCAGAACATCTACCAGCATCATTACAAAGGTTCCATTTATTTTCCTCTTCAGGTATGAAACGAAAGGTCCTCCAGAACCATCCATAAGAATTTCTTTGCATTCGAAGCTGGTCGTCAGATGGTAGGTTGGAATGTTCAAAAGAGCAAGAATATTCTCAAAGATAATGTGAAAATTCAAAGTCTAGTGGATTGTTTGTGTTTTTCTTGCTCTACTGGGAAGAGCATCACTGTAAATTTGTGCATGGGAACATTTAAGTCAAAGGCACGAATTGTTACGAAAGTACAGATCCTCCATCACCCACTGGCACACTAGACATAAACAGTGACTCAAGGGTAAACACCAAACTATAGCAAAAGCTCTGGGCTGTATCCATCCAATCACTCAGACATCCTCTGAAGACACCTGACTCGGGTACCACAGACCAGTACACTGCACCCTCCTGTCCAGTGAGCAGGCACTGATTGGGCATCTCTAAGCAACACTTATGTGGAGAAGGGCCATTTGTTTTCTGCAAAGAAAACACTGCTAAAGTAACAAGCTTTTTTTAATGGTGCAAAAAACACACAGCAACAGTTACTAAAACTGATCGCTATGATTGGGAACGTCTTATGCTGGAATGTCTATATTTATAGCCCTTACTCAAAGTAGAAATCACTTCTTCCTCAAAGAATCTGCCTGCCAATGCAGGGGACACGGGTTCGAGCCCTGGTCCAGGAAGATCCCACATGCCGTGGACCATCTAAGCCCGTGCACCACAACTACTGAGCCTGCGCTCTAGAGCCTGTGAGCCACAACTACTGAAGCCTGTGCGCCTAGAGTCCGTGCTCTGCAACAAGAGAAGCCACTGCAATGAGAAGCCCACACACCACAACCAAGAGTAGCCCCTGCTTGCTGCAACTAGAGAAAGCCCGCACGCAGTAATGAAGACCCAACACAGCCAAAAATAAAAATAAATAAATTTATTTAAAAAAAAGTGATGTTGGTGCCCCTCTCATTAGTAGGCATGTTTGTGATCTTCATGAGGGCGGACAAAGCAGAATCTGTGGGGTGTAGATAAGGATGAATTATTCAAACTGGTAACATCTTAGCAAATGGGAATAATTTGCAAAAGGCTCATAAGCGGCCACTTGGGTGAGTGGAATGATGGCGGCACACTTTACCACGTGGGCACGTGTGCAGGACGAGGTCATGTGTTTGGGAAAACAATGACTGTGCCCTACAAAGAATTTTATATTTTGACAGAGAGTAATCAGTCACAAGGCAGGAAAGGATCTAAAAACCACTGAGTCCACGTCTTGGAAAAATATATGCCATGATGCACAGAAAGCCATCGGTCTTACTGGACAACTGAGCAGACTGGTGGGCACTGAGCAGGAAGCCTGCTTTTATTCACACACAAATCCCACGGTCACCAAGAGGCACACACGTTCACACTGCCTGACCCAGGGATCTCACTCCTCAGACTTTATCAAAAGAATCTGAATATGGAAAGCTGTTTGTTACAATGTTTTTTTAAATAAGAGTGAAGAAATGAGAAACAATTTAGATGTCCAGCAGACAGTGGAAGAATTGAGTAAATGATGACATCCACCAAATGAAATTTTACAAAGGCATTAAAAGTGATTACACCATTTACAGTTGCTCCCAGAATAATGAAATACTTCGGAGAAAACTAACAAAACACGTACAGCATCTGTGTGCTGAAAATTACTGAATGTGACTGCACAAAATCAGAGAAGAGGTAAGAAAATGAAGGGACATTCATGTTGACAGATTGGAAGACTCAGTAAAGAGTGTAATTCTCCAAACATTGATCTGTAGGTATAATGCAATTCCCATCAAAATCTGAACAAGGCTTTTTGTAGATATAGATAAGCTTACTCTAAAATTTATATGGATTACATATGTATGTATTCGTATACAGTATTTGTTTTTCTCTTTCTGACTGACTTCACTCTGTATGACAGTCTCTAGGTCCATCCACCTCACTATAAAAAACTCAATTTTGTTCCCCTTTATGGTTGAGTAATATTCCATTGTATATATGTGCCACATCTTCTTTATCCATTCATCTGTTGATAGACATTTACGTTGCTTCCATGTCCTGGCTAGTGTAAATAGTCCTGTAATGAACATTGGTACATGTCTCTTTTTGAATTATGGTTTTCTCAGGGTATATGCCCAGTAGTGGGATTGCTGGGTCATATGGTAGTTCTATTTTAGTTTTTTTAAGGAACCTCCATAGGATATATGTATGCATATGGCTGATTCACTTTGTTGTACAACAGAAACTAACACAGCATTGTGAAGCAATTATACTCCAATAAAGATGTATAAAAAAATAAAAATAAAATTCATATGGAAATGCAAAGGACCTAGAATCCCTAAAAACAATTTTCAAAAAGAATAATAAAGTGGGAGGAATCACTCTACTGATGTTAAGGCTTACAACGTGGCTACAGTAATCAAGACGGTGAGGTACTGGTGGAAGGACAGACACACAGACTAATGGAACAGAACAGAGAGCCTGGGCATGAACCCATCCCATTCAAATACACCCAACTGATTTTTGAGAGGGTTGAAGAAGAAATTCAATGGAGGAAAGAAAGTCTTTTCAACAAATGGTGTTGGAGCACTGGACCTTCAAGGCAAAAAAACCCAAACAAAACAAAACAGACCTAAATCCCGTTTTACACAATGAACCAAAAATGGATCACAGACTTAAATGTAAAACATCAAACTATAAAACTTTTAGGAGAAAAGCTTCAGGACCTAGGAATAAGGGGAAAATTGTTAGATATGATCTCCAAAGCATGATCCATAGAAGGAAAAATCAGTAAATTGAACTTAATCAAAATTTAAAACTTTTGTTCTACAAAGACTCTGCTAAGAAGATGAAAAGAGAAGCTATAGCCTGGAAGAAAACACCTGCAAACCACTTATGCAACAAAGGTCTTGTAGCTATAACAAGTAAAAATTCTCAAAACTCAACAATAAAATAAAACAAATAATCCAATTAGAAAATGGGTAAAAGAGATCAACAGTCATTTCACCAAAGAAGATATACAAATGGCAAACAAGCACCTGAAAATATATTCAACATCATTAGCCATGAGAGAAAGGCAAAACCACCGTAAGATATCACTACACACATATCAGTGGCTAAAATAGAAAATATAGTGATAACATCAAATGCTGGTGAGGATGCAGGGAAACTGGATCTCTCATCCATTGCTGGTGGGAATGGAAAATGGATCAGCTGCTGGAAAACAGTCAGGTAGCTTCTTACAAAATGAAACACGAACTTACCGTACAACCCAGTAATTGCATTCTCGCACATTCATCCCAGAGAAATGAAGCATACGTTCACACAAAAACCTGAATGTGATAGTTCACAGCAGCCTTACACCCAAACAGGAAACAACCCAGACATCCTCTAACTTAAATGCTTAAGCGAACTGGGACACATCATCCGGCAACAATAAAAAAGGGACAAACTACGGATACACACGACATGAGTGAGTCTCCGCAGAATGATGCTGAGTGAAGAAAGCCAATCTCAAAAGATTATATTTACACTGATGAAATAAAAATTCCTATTTTGAGGCAAGACAAGAAAAATGTAAACATAAAACGTTTTCTCTGCCTGTTTGGGCCTCCTCCCTCCCCTCTAGTTTGCTCTGTGCATCTGCATTATACATTAACCAGACCTCCCCAATGGCAGTAATGCCAGCTCAGCCATGAAGATCAAATTTACTCCTTCTGTGTCAGCCATACAACTCCTTAGAAGATAGCATTCCTTCCTCAATACCGTAAGGGGTCACGATCACCCACCACTAGCCTTGTACGTGCAGACAAGCCTTATGTCCAATGCCAATACATTGATTCCTTTAAATATAGTGATTGGTGCTGAGCAGTCTGGTAAAACAACCTGAGGAGATACTGAGCCACACCTAAGGGAAGTTCTTAGCTTAAATACCTACTTATGACCTTATTAATGTTACCAGTTATATTACTTGTATTCCGCCTCTTTTACAAGATTATTGGTTCTTGCATTACCAAATGTGTGACTGAGTGTCAGATAAAAATAACAATGATTAGGTGACTTGAAAGGATTAATCAAACATATAGTCCTACAAGATGAATGATTGTAACAGTGTTAACTCTAGATTTGGGAAGAAGCAACAAGAGGGCACTGTTTCCTGGACCATAACAGACCAGTAAGACAGGTGGTCCACAGGCTTTTGGCTGCTGTTAACAGGACCTAGTCCAGTAACAGCACTTGGAGTGACCTCTCGACAAAATCCTACCCTGACCTGGGGATAAGCGTTCCTAGCGCCTTGGGGCAAATTGGTCAGGAAATGCCTCTCAAACCTTGGTCAAAACTAAGATTGAAAGGGAAGGGATTGCAAAATAAAGACTGTTGCTTACCATCCAGTTCTACAAGAATCAAATCATTAGCCACTGCAGTTGCTGACATACAACACACCCTGAATGGAATTCAGAACAAAGATAAGGATGAGGCACTCTGTGCTCTGGGAAAACGGGCAGAACTGGCCCTCAGAGAGTGAGATATTCTGAGAAGTTTTTTATGAACCTGGATTCTTGCATCTTCCCATACTTACCAAAGCACTGAAACCATTAACTAAGATGTCTTTTTCTTGTACTTAGTAGTAACCTTCTATCAAGATGTGTGCTTGGGCTTCCCTCGTGGCGCAGTGGTTGAGAGTCTGCCTGCCGATGCAGGGGACACGGGTTTGTGCCCCGGTCCGGGAGGATCCCACGTGCCGCGGAGTGGCTGGGCCCGTGAGCCATGGCCGCTGAGCCTGCGCGTCCGGAGCCTGTGCTCCGCAACGTGAGAGGCCACAACAGTGAAAGGCCCGTGTACCGCAAAAAAAAAAAAGAAAAAAAAATGTGTGCTTGATTGCATGTACCCCCTTTGTGAAAATCACGTATATACTGGGGAGTATATACTCCCCCTTACCTCTTCAGTCCTCAGAGCTCTCTAAGAGACTGTCTCTAGGCTTATAATGCTCAGATTGGCTCAAATTAAAATTTCTATTTCTTTCTTAGATTGACTATTGATTAACTTTTCATCAACAATGTGATTCCCATTTATATAACATCTTTTTTTTTTTTTTTGGCTGCCTTGGGTCTTTGTTGCTGAGCGCGGGCTTTTCTCTAGTTGCTGTGGGCTACTCTTCATTGTGGTGCGCGGGCTTCTCACTGCGGTGGCTTCTCTTGTTGCAGAGCACGGGCTCCAGGCGCACGGGCTGCAGTAGTTGTGGCACGCGGGCTCAGTAGTTGTGGCTCGCAGGCTCTAGAGCGCAGGCTCAGTAGTTGTGGCGCATGGGCTTAGTTGCTCCGCGGCATGTGGCGTCTTCCTGGACCAGGGCTCGAACCCATGTGCCCTGCATTGGCAGGCGGATTCTTAACCACTATGCCACCAGGGAAGTCCTTTATAACATCTTTTTCTTTTTTTTAAATTATTTATTTATTTATTTATTTTTGGCTGTGTTGGGTCTTCGCTTCTGCGTGAGGGCTTTCTCCAGTTGCGGGGAGTGGGGGCCACTCTTCATCGCGGTGTGCGGGCCTCTCACTGTTGTGGCCTCTCCCGTTGCGGAGCACAGGCTCCAGACGCGCAGGCTCAGCGGCCATGGCTCACGGGCCCAGCCGCTCCACGGCATGTGAGATCTTCCCGGACCGGGGCTCGAACCCGTGTCCCCTGCATCGGCAGGCGGACTCTCAACCACTGTACCACCAGGAAGCCCTATAACATCTTGAAATGACAAAATCTTAGAGAAAAAGAAGAGATTAGTGGTTGCCAGAGGTAAGGGATTGTGTGCCCGTGTGCACATGTGCATGTGTGTGTTTTGCATAAAAGAGTAACAAGAGGGGTCTCTGGGGAGATGGAAAAGTTCTGTCTTGATTGTGGTGCAGGTTACAGGAATCTACACGTGTGATGAAACTGCATAGAACCACACACACACACAAAAGAGTATATGAAAAACTGGTGAAATCTGTATAAATTCTGTTGATTGCATCAAGTGTCAAACTCCAAGTTTTGTTTTGTTTGTTTGTTTGTTTTTTTGCGGTACGTGGGCCTCTCACTGCCGTGGCCTCTCCCGTTGCGGAGGAGCACAGGCTCCAGACGCGCAGGCTCAGAGGCCATGGCTCACGGGCCCAGCCGCTCTGAGGCATGTGAGATCTTCCCGGACCAGGGCACAAACCCGTGTCCCCTGCATTGGCAGGCAGACGCTCAACCACTGCACCACCAGGGAAGCCCAAACTCCTAGTTTTTATACTGTACTGTGGTTATACAAGATATTACCAGTGGAGGAATTGGGGGAAGGGCAGATAGGACCTCTGTACTAGTTTCTATAACTTTCTGCTATTTTACAATTATTTCAGAATAAAATATTTTTAAAAAGTGATTTTAAAGTCTACTTGCAATGTTGAAAGAGCCTTGTTATAAGATTTTAAATTAAAGAAGGCAGTAAATAAATTTTATGTATATGATGACTATGTTGACTTTAAAAGAGCTGTTGGAAAAACATCAGTGGGAAACACATCAAGAAGTTCGCAATGACAGTACTAGAGACGTGTAAGTGATTAATTTTCTTTCCTTTGTTCTCTAAATCTTTTTCATAGAAATGTAAATGTGAGCAAGAAGACTCAGGCTTCCATATAAGAAAATTTAAATCAATAAAGTCACCTTGTTAACCATCGATGTGGGATTCCTATATTCACCCACTGCTATCATATCCAGCTAAACTGAAATACAATGGAAAGTTTATGCAAAATGAACTGTGAGTTTTGAAAAGCAGATAAGATCAAATAACTTGCTGCAAGAATACAAAAAGATGGAAGCCAACATGAAAGAATTTGGATACCTTTTTTTGGATGCGAAGAATAAACCTACCATTTGGTGAAAAAGAAAGGCTCGATATTTTTAAAGCTATTAAAATTTTTAAACTCAACATGCAAAGTTCATCTTGTGGATGAATACAGTATTTGCAATCAGGGCACAGACGGTAAACACAAGAATGTGCAACGCGGAGACCCACACAAACTTCCCAGCCTGGCGGGCGGCCAGGGAGTTAATAGAATTGTTTCCTGGGAGGTGGGTGGTATGAATTTACTGGAAACTGAAAAATGAGGGAAAAAAAGTTTAAAAGTGAAATTAGAGATGACTGTCTGCTATGGCGTATTAGACAAAATGACTTGTGTGATAAATTTCTATCTCTTAAATAGTTTCATAGATATAAATATAAAAGGGTTTAAATTTTTTTTCTTCAACAGTCGTGAGTAGTAATCTAAGCAAAATCAACTGTAGTCACTTTTGTAATGTGTATGTGTGTTGGACTGATAATCCCTAAATCTTCGACGGGAGTTTCCACGTGAGTGGCATCCCCCATACAAGACCAATGCATGAGGGCGATGCTTAGGGCAGCAGATGAGAACTTCTGTGAACACTCGGGTCCCAGCCATTTTTCCCTGCTGAAAGTAGATCGTCCCAAATATCCTTAGAGAAGACTGCCAGGTTGGCCATCAGAGTCTCAGAACACACATGACATGGAGCTAGCCCTGGCTGTATCCCCTTTCTTATCCCGAAGATTTTTACAAACAGAATCCAGACAGAAAACAGTCATGACCTTCAGAATTAAGCTTAAACAATTTCAGTGATAATGTGCTTTTATCAGGTTTCCAAATTTTTGAAAACATGAAACTTTTGGCCAAAAACCTCATTCAAAGAAGTTAGCTGAATAACCATCCCTCTTCCTCTTTTTAAAACCAACTTAGTTGACATTTAAAAAAATTATAAAACATTCTGATAAAAAAATCAGATACGTGTTAAAGTTTTCAAATGCCCCCATCAGCCCATCCACATCACACTGCCCTCCACCCCCAAGGGTGGAGCTGTCAGAGCTGCGAGAACTCGGTCCCAAGTGACCCCTCAAATGGAATGAAGCTAACTGGTGAACTCCACACATAGGTTAGCTTTTGCCCCTAAAAGCCAAAGTTGCAGATTTCCAAACAGGCATGAGCACAGATGAAGTATGTCAAGTGAGGTGACAAACTGATTTGGTTTACAGGGTACAGTGGCCTTGTTGCCATGCAGCGCCCTGCGACCAGCATGGCCACGGTTCCCAAAGCACCAGAGACTGAGAATCCAAGGACGCCTGCAGGGCCACCGAGGAATCTGGGCAATTAAAATTTTACTCCACAGTAGATGGGTTTCATCTGACTCAAGCTGATTGTTACGCAATGACCTGTGAGGCTGTTTGAGAGAAGCAGCTGACCTGCAAACACTTCTTGGAGAAATCAGAGATTACATACAGGGTACATACAACATCACTGTCATCATCAGTTGAATCCCCCATCGGCCTGGCCCCTCTGTGCAAATACCTGTCTTGTCCTCGGTGGTACCCTCCTATCTCAAAGCGCCCAGCACACAGCATTTACTCAATACGTGTTTGTACAGGAATAAATGAAGACATTGTGGGTGCTTTAAACAAGGTGCACTGAACGCCCTCATGTCTGTTATCCATGGGATGCTCGGTCCAGAGTACGTCTGCAGAACCAGGCCTGCAGCACAACCGAGCCAACCTGCTGAGACGCAATCTGATTCATGGTGTAAGACATGGGCTTGGGAACTTCCCACATTCGTGGAGTCATGATCTGCATTATATACGATTTTGAAATTCAAAGAAATCATATTATAAAAGTTTGTAAAAGTCTATCTTAGCTTGGGTTTTGCCAAAATGCTTCAGCTCCGTCCAGCAATTCCAGGTATCTTGCTGTACTTCAAGATCACACACTTTGTCTACAACAGGCTTAAGTGGTGATGGAGAAAATCCTAAGACTTTTATGAGACTCTGGTAGTAGTATGTCAAAAATTAACTATTTATACCAGAAAAAGTGATTTGAAAATTTGTTTAGAAAACCCCTTCAGCTGAGGCTATTATTCCAAACTGCTGAGTAAAAGTTCTATCATTTCCTACAAAGACAACTCATTCTGTACTTGGTGATACAGCAGTGATGAACCAACCATCACACCTAAGCCCTGAACCTCGGATGCAGGATGGGAGCCTGGCGACAGCTGCAGGTGCTGTGTCACTTCTGCGGTCAAGCTGTAACATGCCATCTACCAGGCTAGGTCAACAGTGTTCAGTCTGAATGGTTCCATAATCACTAACATATGAGCGCACTCATATAATACTGCTGGATTTAAAATTCTCATGGTAGGCTGAGCTCATACGCTGTACGTATCAAGTACCTTGGCCACTTACTCATGTTTTTTCACACTATTTTTTCTATTTTTTTGGTTAAACTCCTTGATACAAGCAATGCTTACAAGGACCAGGATTCATTTAAACAGACTGGCACCCACTGGTGGAGTCGTGAGTGGCAGGCCTCCTGGGCAGAGCAGCAGGGACCCTCCGTCCCAGTGCCCTCTCCTCTCTCTCCCTACTGTGTCCTGCCCTGACTCAGCTGTCCCAGTATCACACGTGTGGCGCATCTCCCTGTCAATGACTTTATTCCTGAGCCAAACGTGGCACGGCTTTAAATGGACTTGGCTGTTTTCTGTCGGCAGCTACACACTGATAGACTGAAGGAGGACAACCAGCCGACTATCGTCTGTTGTTGAATGTCTCCAAGTTGCTCTTCTTTCCCAGAATGATGGCTCTGGAGCACCAGTGCAGATCCCACTGGGATTTCCATTGTCCTCTTGGATCTTACCCAGAACTGAGCCCCACTGGGAAAATCACAGGTTTAGGTCAGAGACTGTTCATGGGAAAAGAGCATCTGTGTCTAGGAAGGGGCTCTCGCCAGCAGGCTGCCCCAAAGTGGTGGCTGAAATTGCACCCAGCCCTCCGTGTGCGTGTGTGTGTGTGTGTGTGTGTGTGTGCGTGCGTGCGCGCAGGGGGACTCCAGGGAATGATCTCAGGCAGCTCTTGGGATGATTGGTGAAGCAGCTGACAGTTCATAAGTTCAGCTTTCAGCTACTTCTTCCCACAGAGTGACGTCGTTTTCTCATTATCCTTCGAACTTCTCAAATAATGATTCCCTGGGAAATTACTCCTACCCCTTTCCTTAAGTGCGAGCTCTGCAAATTTTCACTAGTTTGTGCACATCTCAATTCTGTCTCAAGCCTCGTGACTACAATATTCCCAGATCGCCAGGCCCGCTTTCTAAGGTGGATGTGAGACAAAGCGTAACCTGTCTCTTTTGTTGTGAAAACTGGACACAAAGAATTAAGAACTGGACTGGGAGCTGCTGACTGAATACAAAGCCCAGGGGAGCTTCCGTGCCCTCTTCTCCCTGACTCTGAATGTGCACGCTGTTTAGAGGAGGTGGACAGAGAGGCGCAGGAATAAAGCCTGAGTCTCAAGCCTTCACTGGACGAGAAGACAGAGGCAGATGTGCTGGTGGTAGTAAGGACACGGTGTCCCTTGGCCACGGTCCCCCAAGGACACACACTGGCCCATCAGACATGAGACCAAGCAAGCAAACCAACGCGTTGCCGGAAAGCGTGGCGGGTTTCTTTTTTTGGTTTTTTGAGAAAACAGTGTGACCTTCCACCCCGGGTGAAGCTGAGGAGACACTCTGGACGACACCAGCAGCAGCTCTATCGAAAGCCTTAAACACACGCACGTTGCACGTGCACTCAGGGCCCAGCAAACAAAAGGCAGTGATGAGCTGTACAAAGATAAAGTAATCGGTCATTGTAAAAACCCGATGCTGAAGTGAGTTCAGGCATGTTCCATTCCTTGACCTTTTCCCTGTGTAGCTAGAATACGGTCCAAGTGATGACAGAAAACATCCATTCAATAAACACCATGTAAAAATGACCCATTTCTTCAGCAATTTGGACTCAGATGTATTGAAACAGCTTGAACCAGGAACGCTGCGCCTAAGCAAACAAACCTGCTTTCCTCGCAGGGATGTGGTAGGATCTACACAACGGACAAGACAGGGTCCTTCTCCACATCATGGTTTTTCACACCTCTCTTTCTGAGACACTCCTATCAGCTCCAATATCTGAGATTTCTTCATTCTGACAGAGGACACAGAGTCATCATCGAGACATCGAGAGTGTCCTTTTTGAGGAAAGGAGAGGGATGGAGGGACGCTGGCCTCTAGACAAGGGACCACTAAGGGTGAAGGTGACAGAGACGTCCAAGGACACTGCCTTGAACTGAATGTGTCCCTCGAGATTCAAAGACTGAAGCCCTAGCCCCAATGTGATGGTAACAGGAGCTGGGCCTTTGGGAGGTGATTGGTCAGGAGGGTGGAGCCCTCAGGAATGGGATTACTGCCCTTACAGAAGAGACCCAGAGAGCTTCCCCGCCCCTCTGCCACGTGAGGACGCAGCGAGAAGACGGCATCTATGAACCAGGAAGCGGGTCCTCACCCGACACTGAATTAGACGTTGAGCCTCCAGGACCTCGATCAATAAATTTCTGCTGTACGTCAGCCACTCGGTCTGTGGAATTGTGTAACAGGAGCCTGAACGGACCACGACAAGCATGAAAGCACGTATGTGAGGCTCTTGAGGGGGCAAATTGTTGGGGACAGTGAGTGCCGCACGGAGGGGCCACGTCTGGAAACCTGGGGGGAAAAGAGGCGACTTCTGAGTCTCTGTCTCTGACGAGCCAGGAATGATCAGCACGTCCTTCACCCAGAGCTAATCTCCTGGGGACTCAGCAAGCAGTCTGTTCCCGGGATGTTCTGCGCTCCTTCTCCCAAGTTCCAGGTCATCAGGAAGCCTCCCCTCCACAGGAGACGCCACTCCAGCTCCCGAGCAGCTGTGTCGCCTGCCTGGCGTGACAGGAATGGCTGTGTGAGGGACCTGGCCCTGCACACTAGGTGCTCAATCCACCCGAATGGGTTCCTCTGTGTCATTATCATCACATTTTCATTTTTCTTGACCTGTGAGCCCCTGAAGGCTTTCCTCTTAATACTTGACATTATGGAAAAGGCCATTCCTACACCCAATGAAAAGTACCTAAATATGCTCATCTCCCCTCTGAATCAATGGGTCTTTTCAGCAAACTGGTCCTTCATCTTAGAAGAAACGTGAACTTCCATAAGAGCTGCGGTTGAAGATCACTTAGTACTTAGAGGGCAGGAGACTCCCACCCCCAGGAAGGAACACTGTCGGGAATGGCCTGGAACAGACTCACGTGTGGGCAGGTGGCACTTGATGAGGCCAGATGAACCAGGAAGCAACGCACACCTTCCTTTACACAGAAGAACATTATCAAGAGAGAATCTGAAGTTGCTGTTTTCATGCAGAACATAACACTTTTGCATCCAATTGTCTGAATTGAGCATCATTATTCCAGGTAAAGGACCTGTAGTCTTCCAAAAAGTTCTATCAGACACCAAACCAAACCCAAAGGCTTGTCTGGGTACTCTTGATAAGAGTACACTGCTCTAAGAAACGTGTTCCATCCTCTTACCGAGGCCACCTTAAGAGCCTGTTGGAGGCTTGGGGTGATGGGCATGAACTGGGTGTATAACTGGTGTCCGTTGTCCCAACAACTCCACACCTTCCCAGTTAGACCAGTGCCAAGAAGCTAAATGCCAACACCCAGATGCCAGGGGCACTAACCAGTGCCTACGGATCATACCCTGCTTTACCAAATATGCTGTCTTTTCTGGTCGTCCAATGGTGCCGACTGTGCACGGGGCAGAGCCCATGGTGAGTACGCCCTCATCCTGTCTGCACAGTGAGCTGGGCAGCTCCCTCCCCCGACACACAGCAGCAGACACAAGGGAGGCCTGAGTGCACAGGGACACATGCCTGGCTGCAGGTCATCCTTCCCAGGCTCGCCTGCGGAGATGAAGCCCTGAATCCTCTCTGACCAACATAAATGGGGTCCTGGTAACCAAGCCCCTGTAGACTTTCGACAGTGGGCAGCTCGGGTCACCCTGGAACTGGACTTTTCTCACGCTGAGTGGTGTCTCATCGCACCTGGCTGTGACTCAGTTCAAGTTCACTTGAAGTTCTGTTGTGGAGCTTGGGGAAAATGAACGGACTGAATTATGCCAATATCTCCTCTACCCAACATCCCAACTGAGAGAGTTTTTCTGTCACCCAAGCTGAAAGGAGAAAAATTGGATTTGGGTTTGCATGGCTGTGTGTTAGCAAAAAAAAAAAGTGTTGGGCTTCCCTGGTGGCGCAGTGGTTGAGAGTCCACCTGCCGATGCAGGGGACATGGGTTCATGCCCCGGTCCGGGAAGATCCCGCATGCCGCGGAGCAGCTGGGCCCGTGAGCCATGGCTGCTGAGCCTGCACGTCCGGAGCCTGTGCTCCGCAACGGGAGAGGCCACAGCAGTAAGAGGCCCGCATGCCGCAAAAAAAAAATAAATAAATAAAGTGTTAATGAAGATATAATGCCACGTACTAAAACAACTAGTGTTTTCTATAACGTAAGGAAGTAATAGAGATAAATTACAAGACAGTCAAGTTACTCCCAGGCAAGTATCAAGAGATCAAAATAAAACTTGAAATCATTCTGGGCTCTTAATTTATATACGAGATCCCCATCTCTGAACCCTCACTTTCCTAATATTCCCTATAATGATTTGCAGGATGTGTTCCCCCCAGTTCACCCCCCATGCAGGAAGCCTGGGACAGCCTGGACCACACGTGTGCCCCAGTGACAGCCCTCAGGACCGATGAGAAGGCGGGAGAGGCTGCTCTCCTCCCACAGGATGGGGGCTGTGCCCAAGGTGCTATAGGTGTGGGGTGTCACTGTCGTCTGCCCCACCTGGGGAATGGAAATGTCCTCTAAGATGATAGAAAACCCCATGAAGGAAGTGGGTGAGTCTAAGGGGCCGAGAAGCCTGCCCAGCGGGAGGAAGTTCAAAGTCAGGACGCTCGAGAGGTGAGCTTGTGCAGCTGGATGTCAGCCGTGGCTCGTCCGAGATGGACCCCACTGTGAACACGGGGACAGCCAGCCTGGGTCTCCCATGCTCTGTGTCTGGCAGGAATCCTGGGGTGATTATCCTGTTGGAGTTTCAGAGTTTTAGCGATATTCGGGGAAAAGGATTATGCTTTTGAGTTGGTGGAGCTGGGGACATATTATAACGTTTGCCATTTAGAATGAGGGAACATAGGATCCTGATGTTCAAAAATGAATAGTGTGAGGATATCCAAACCCTCACAAGAGGATTAGACTTGGTTGGAGCTGGAGGCCTTTGGGACTGGAGTGTGACGCTCCAGGCACCGCCATCTCCTGATGCGTGGAGTGCGGAGAGCAGGGGTTCCGGACAGCTTGTGTTTTCTTTTTCAACACACAGAGAGCTGCAAGTCTAGAACTTAGGAGGAAATACTGGGGCGGGAGTCTATGACGTATGAGTTTTACTGGCACCACCTCATTTCCCAAACGTGCATCCATCAGCCAAATACGCACGTCCTCAGACAATTTCTGAACACTGAAACCTTCAGTCAGAATGGGTGGGAAAGCACTGTGCTAAGTGATGAACACTTTTCTTATTAAACACTAGTTAATAATTACACTGTAGTCAATATCTACATCCTAGGTCTAAAATACCACTAATAGACTTTGCTGAGGTTCAGTAACATGTCTGAGTAAAAATGGTCATCGTGTTCTCTTAAATGTTACCAAGAAGAGGAAATCTATGCTAGGACCAATGGCCCATATTTTCCAAGAACTATCAATCATTTCTTCTCATGGTGTTTGGGAAGACACTGGAGAAGATGCGGGTGTGAGCTGACACGGAGTCACACCACGGGAAGCTTCCTGGTCACTTGTGCTGCAAGATGCAGAGCAAAGCTATTTACATGGACGTGTGCTCCGTTCAGACTGCACACCCCCTGCCACACCTGGACACAGGCCATCAGCCAGGACACCGACGCACACCGCGACCCACACCTTCCTACCTTATGGATCTGGATCTACTGTCCAATTCCTGGGACTGTAAGCACATATTTCAATGTGCTTCAATGAAATAGATTTTTATTTCAAAGAAAAACTAGTCTCAACATCTCTTTAAAGGTCTTAACAAGTACCTTACAATAAATAGTAACCAAGCACAATGAAGGAAGATAGAAAGTTAATACATTATCTGCTTTGTCTTCCTGAAGAAATGACTCTCCTAAGGCACGTGTCACAAGGCAGCGTAATGAACAGTGCTGCCTTCCATGCCCGCCCCTTGAGATGTGTGATCAGAATTCAGATGGGGTTCAGGGTCTTGACATGCCCAGAGGGGATGTGTCATTGGGTAGGGGCACAAAACCCACGTCCACAGGGACAGGTAAGTAGTAGCAGACGAAGAGAATGGAGTTGTCACCAACATCCCGGGCGCTGGGCACAGGGGACCAAGTGCTGCAGGGGACACGGGCTCGGGTGCACCTCCCCCCACATCGCTCCCCCACGAAGGGAAAGACCGGCTTCCTGGTCCGAGCCTGTGCCATCCTTAGAATTGTCTTATTTTTATCTTTTCTTCTTCCCTGACCCTTCCCCGAGCATAGGTCCCAAGAAGTGCCACCAGTGGCCACTCATTCCCATGCAGGTGGCCTGTCCTGTGGTCCTTTGGGAGCGTTTCTCAGCCCAACGTGGTGTTTCTTCCCCCGGGGGTCCTGGCCTCTCACCAGCGTGTGCACCTGGGGTTCAAGCCCTCGCTACCACCCTGAGGGAAGTGTGTTCAACCTACCGACCATTTCAAAAAGAAAAGAAACCCAGGGCTATTATTTTCAGTAGTAGTAACAATAATTTAAATGGACCTTCCTCCAGGTTGGGGTGTGCATACATGCTCTCCTCGAGGTCACCTGATCCTGGTCACCACTAGGGTGTCCGTTCACTGTGGTGGAGGACAGCCTTTCCTCAGCGACCCCGAGTGGTCAGGCCTCGTCTCAGCAGAGCCGGGTGTCCAGGAGGGGACGGAGGCCTTAGGATACGGGATGCTCCGTGTCGGAGCCGTCCACCTGGGGCCGTGACCTGGCAGTGCTAACTGAGCGGCTTTGACTTAATTACCCCCAAGAGGCTGCGGCAGCGAGCAGAGCGGACGACCAGTGGCTGCTGGATGAGGTGGGAAGGGTGTTTCCTGCTTGACGTTCATGTGAGCGAGAAGACCCCTCATCCAACGGGATTTCCACACCACAGGGTTTTAAGAAATAGCAGCAGCCCCTTGTGTAACAAGGAATCAGCTTGTCTCCTCTCAGAGGCTCGGGAAGTAAATCCCTAACGCTTAAAAGAGAAAAGGAAAATGGGTCTTCTACAAAAATCTCACCCAAAGCCACACTTCGTGTTCTACGGTATAAAATTGTTTTAAACGATGCAGATGTGCTTCAGAGAAGCCAATTTTATTCAACCACTAAAATGAATCTATCAGTGAATCTAGGTTAACGGCTCGCACGGGCCTTTTATAAAAGCTGAACAATCCTAAGACTGGTCCCGCTCATGCTGGCCTGTGACACGAGAGCTGGGTTAGGATGACACGCTGCTCGGCCACCTGCTGAGGGGTTCTGGCTCCCCTGCCTCTCTCCCATCCAAATAATTTAACTTACAACCAATTCCAAATCATTAAACTCAGGGGACAGGTCCACTCTTTAAGCTGAAAGACAGCCATGACAATGAGAAGGAATCTTAAAAATTAAAGTCCTGGATTCTCTCTTTCACATCCTACGCTTGTCTTTTCTCCAGCGCCCCCCAGGAGGCTCTCGATGTGTGTTTTATTCTGGCTCACCAGGCCCCGGGGTCCAAATGCCTGAGCTGGCAGTGACCCTGGGCGACGTCGGTGACGGTCAGGGTCTCAGTGGTCCTGCCCCGCCGCCAGCCCGGAAGGGCTTCCCTGAGTGTGCTCGGCCCCTCAGCTGCACATGTGGCCCAGTAGCTGCTCCCCAAGTGGGCCTGGCTGGTCCCCAAGTGCTGCCAGCTCTCTGTTCCTCAGCTGCGCCGGGACCTGGCAGCAGAGCAGAGCCAGGCCCAGATGGTTTAGACCGTAATCAGTAGTGGATGCCCTGAGCCCGTGAATTACCAGCCGTGGGAGCCCAGCGCCAGCCTGGACAGGTGGTGTGCAGCCTGTGGAGAGCCAGCACGGACCAGGGTGGACTCCAGCCCCCAGACAGCATCCCTGGAGACGGCAAGCTCTGAGCCGCGTGCAGGCACACAGGATCCCAAGTGGGTCCAGAGTCACCTCAGGCCATCTCAGGAGACACACTGTCCGTGAATTCTGCAGCCAGGATGCCAGGAGGAAGGCCACCTGTCTGGGTGTAAAGCTGCCATGTCGCTCTGATAACTGCCTCTCAAGAGAGACACCTGGAACCCGGCAAGGGATAAAGAATGGAAGGTCTTCACATCAACCCAGAGACTAGAATTCAGGGCTTCGCCTGTAAGTGACGTCTGAATACGTGACCACTTACCATCAGGTGGGCACGAGATTCTTCCATCCCCGAACCCAATGTCCTAGGCCCTCTCACTGCCGTCACTGTAGGACGAGGCTACCTTCCTCTGTAGGAGGGGCCTACATCAGTGTCATTTCTGAATGTTCCCCCTTGAAAGCGCCCACCGGCTGTTTCTCAGCATCTGCAAAGGGACCCTCTCTCGTGCCCAGCCTGACGAGTGTGCCCAGCCCCCGCTCCCTCTGCTCCCCTGCCCAGCCTCCTGAGGGGGGAACCGTGCTGCCTATCCTCTGTCGCCTTGATTGACAACGTCCCTGTGGGTGTGGAGCTTCTGCCCCCAGGTACGGCGAGAGGTTCATCCCTGGATGACTCGGACGCATGGGCCCTGGGGGTCCCAGTGGGTAGAACTCACCAGGTGGGGACAGGGGCGTTTGTGCAAAACCCTGTCGTCTGCCCCAAGGCCTCCCCTGCGTCTGGTCCCCTCAGTTTCTGAGCATCACCCAGCGCTGGCCTGGAGTCTCCCCAAGCCTTTCTGTTCACTTCTGGCCCTCAGGCCTCTGGGCGAGGGGCTCCACCTGCTGAGAGGCTGGAGGGACAGCGCTTCCTCCTCACACCTGCACCCACCTGGGCCCAGAGAGGCTCAAGGATGGCTCAAGGTCACACAGCAGCTGCCCAGAGGCCTAGGGCCAGAGGAGCACAGGCCATCATGTCACAGAGGGTGAACTGAGCAAAAAAAAAAAGATTCTACTGACTCACAAAAGAAAAGCCCTATTTACACAGCAGACGGCAAATGTAAAGTGAAGGCCCAAAGAGTTGGGAGTATGCAGAAAACAGCTTCTAGAACAGGGTCAGATGAATTAATGGATAAAGAGATCCATGATGAGCTATTGAGGTAAATTAGGAAGACATTAAAACATCAGGGGTCCTCTTAACACTCTTCTGCAAATAACTTCTCCGCTAAAAACAGACTCTTAAATTGGGTTGACTACAGGTTAACCATGACTTGAGAAGTGGTGCTCCAGGGACTTGCTAGTGACGGCCCGGGTCCTTGGCTGCTGGCCTGCAAACCTGGACCTGATCTTGGTATATGTTTTCCATACCTGGCGCTGGGCATGAGTGATTAACAGAAGCTGCAGCCAGAAGATTCAAAGCAGTGACTCAAAAACCAGAACGAAAAATGGACGGCCAAGTTAGAGAGACAGTAAGAGGTGAGCAACACCCAAAGGCGAAATAAGAAAAAGAGAACTAATTTTGGTCCATTTCCCAGGGCTCCAACTTAACACAAGGGTGTAGACTTGGACGGATTAACTCCACAGAAATGCTGACGTGTTAACAGTACTAGGTATGCAAGAAGATAATTCTTGACCAGGAGGCTAACAGCTCCAAGCAGAGAGAGCCACATCAGCAGGTGATTACAACAGGATGTGCGACTCACTGCATCGCTGAAATGGAGCTGGGAGGAGACCCAGCCCGTCTGCACTGGAAGGCCTGCTCGGAGGAAACCCAGGTGCTGCAATGCGACAGGGAGACCTGCTCAGACCAGCGGAACACAGGAGCGTACACCTCTCTCAGGTAATCCGGGATCAACTTAAATTCACCAAGGGTCTGCTCGAAAATGGCCCAGAGAAACCCATCTCCTTTGTCTTAATCTAAAAGCCAACTCAACTGGAGAAAGAGCAGCACCGAAGTGGAATTCCTGCAGCATCCACGCCAGAGCAGCCCTGTTCCTGGGAAACCCAAGGGCTGGGTCTCATCTCTGGTCTGGAGGATGAGGACAGACGCCCACTGCCCAGAGCGCCCTCACCTGCGGGTCCAGAAACCACCCTGTCCCCTGTCTGCCGCTCCCCGTCCCCTGTAACCACCAAAAGGAACTTCGTTGCATGCAGCAGATTTCAACTTTCCTGGGGTGACAGAAATCCTTGATAATGTGACAGAATCCTTGGCCTCTTCTTCCCAGAAAGTCACACAAGTGCACACACGCAGGACACGTGTCACAGAATGCCCAGAATTCCCGAGAGCCATCCAAGGACACAAAGGGGTCATGCAATCTGGTCTCAGCTGCCTTCTGCCCACCGACCTGATCGGAAGTTACCTGGACAGCTATAACCGTTCCACAGTCAGAAATTAATGTCGGCAATGACAACGCTTTAATCTTTCTTTCTCGTATTTCATCTGCAAAAACAGAAACAACCCCTGGCAAACTACAGGGCTTACAAAAACACACATAATTACCATCATTATTTAACAGTCTCTTGGAAATTCTAGAAAATGCAATAAGCACAGAAATAGAAATAAGAATTACAAATGTAAGTCAAAGGCAGTAGCGAGTATGTTTAGCATATACTAAGAGCATAAACCAAAATAAATATGTTAGATCTAATAATAGAAGGTTTGGATGCAAAACAAAATACAAAACTCAATTCCATCCTTATAACTCAAAATTATCAAGATAGTGAATGCAACAGGGAAACCAGATAACATTCAAAGGAGTAATAAAATACTAAAAATAACAACTAAATTGTATATAGAAAAGTAGACCAAAACATTACAGAGGCACAAAAGTGGATTTGAATGAGTAGCAGGAAATGCTGGGAAGCCTGGATGTTGTTAATTCTTTCCAATGTAATGGAGGTTTAGCTCAGTTTTTCTGTTATTTTAAATTTTCTAAAGTTTCAGCTTAATTCAGGTATAATTGACAAATAAAAGTGTAAGATATTTTAAGAGTACATCGTGGTGGTTTGATCTGCGTGTACATCGTGAAAGGATGTACCCCCCATCGAGGTAATTAACATCCACCACTTCACATATTTATAACGCTGCTTAAATTCAAATTTTAAGGGGCTTCTTTAGAGATTTTTTAAAGATATGATTTCTCTAAATTTTACATGAAATAATAAAGAATAGGACAGAAATCTGGGGGAAATGGAGAGCATTCCAGGGGAGTGTGCCCTGTCAGGCGCTGACCTATATTGTAAGTCTGGAACAGGTACCAAGTGTGGAGCAGGTGCAGGAGCTGCCAGCTTGGTGGGCAGACCCGCTGGACACAGAGGCTGACCTGGGGTGGAGAGCCAGCGCTCGGTGACGGGGACGCCCCACTCAACCCGCAAGCAAACCGGGAGAACAGCTTGGTATCAGGGGAACCCAGCCCCTCTCCAGCCAACATCAGCTACCAAAACACCTTCCAGCTGGTTTAAGGTCAAGGCACACACACCGTGGAAAACTAGGAAATGCAGACATGAAGGCATCCTGCTCTCAGGATGGGAGGACAGCAGGTAGAGGCAGGGGCAAAGCAGAAAGAGATGTGACTACGGAAAAAGTTCTAGGTGTTAAGAGCCCATAAACAACACTTAAAAGGCCAGTGTCAAACAGGGAAAAATACCTGGAACCAAAGCAACAGTTAATGTGTGTGTATGTGTATGTGTGTGTATGTGTGATGTGTGTGTCTGTGGCATGATTTGTGTGGTTTGTGTCTATGGTGTGATGTGTGTGTATGTCTGTGATGTGATGTGTGTGTGTGTGTCTGCGTGCAGGTGCCGGCACTACAAATGGAGAAGTGGTCAATGGAAAGAGGAGAGGGTTTACATGTAAGGAAATTAAATATCCAAGAAAATTATTTTTTAAAGTACCTCACCAGTTATCCCAGATTCTAGGTTGGACTCCCTATACAATTAAATAGATGAGACTTTTCTGTCTACCTAGCTAATAGCCAAGATGCTGAAAATAAAAATATCCAGTGTTTGCCAAACTGTAGTGATCACCTGCTGGCAACTGTCAGGGCAAACTGAGATTCAACACTTGTTCTGGAAAGCAAGTCGGCACCTTTGTACCAAAAACCTTAATCTTGAAACAAATGATTTCACTTTCAAAATCTTTGGAAATAATCAGAGGGAGGGACAAATACTTACGTGTAAGGACGCCATTTTAGCATTAATCACAGTGAAACACATGAGGGAAAAGAAAAGCACTTAATATTCTGTGTTGTTGAAATAAATTAAAGACATACAACAGATCTTTACATATAAAATAAAATTCATTTATGATATTTAATGACATGGAAACATACTATAATATTCAGTTATTTTAAGGGATACAAAATTCTGTGTTCAGAATTATAGCAAAATTATGCAGGCATGCACTTCAGAAAGAATGAAAACATCCCCAAATGTCATATATTTAGGTCTGAGTGGTGGGATTTAGGAGGATTCTAACTTTCCTGATCATTCTCTGCATGCTGGTGTAGTGTCTTCCATAGAGTAGCTAATAAATATTGGTAAAAAGAAGGAAAGTGTTTCTAATTTCTGACATAAGCATACGCAATTACTCATTTTATATTAGGAAAAGAACAAAAACCTCTTGTAAAACTAAATTAAGAACTGATTAAGAGGACCATCCCCCTGGTAGCAGCCGGTGGCAGTGGCCGTCACCTGGCGCTCCTGAGCGTGGAGGGATGCCCACTCCTCAGGTTTCACGGGAAGGACCCCTACCAGCTCTGTGCTGGGAGCAGCTCCCTAGAGGACTGAGATGCTTTCTACGGGTCACGAATGAAACAAGTCCCAGATCGGCTCTCCCGGTGGCCGGTCCCCTCCTCAAAGGCTCCCGGTTGAGCCCCCAGGCCCCCTGGGCAGGGTTTCGTACCTGGGACGCTGGGTGTGGAGCCGGACCTGCCAGCGCTCCTGTCCCTCCGGCTGCCCGGGTCCCGAGGGGCAGCAGGAACCACACCTAGACCGGTCACTAAGGACACCATGGGTGCCCCCTACACGGAGGATGCGAGACCAGAGCTCCCAGGGCCCCAGGGTCCCTACAGTCTGGGAGAGGAGCCCCTCGGGCTCGGGCACAGAGGCCGTGGGGTGGGGAGACCCCTCCCCCACCAGGGGACAGTGGTGCCGGCGAGCGCCCACGGGTGCCCGGGGCTGTCAGGAACCACTGGGAAGTGGCCCTCCCTCTCTGGCGGGGGCAGCCTCCTGCCTTATCCTCCATCCGTGAAGCTGCACCAGACGCGGAAAGGCTGTTTCAGAGACAAGGCCAGCCCCGCGAAGCCCAGCCGCGCCTCACCAGTTCCGGGCCTTACACGCCCCGGAGAAGCCGCCCTGACCTCTGGTTAGTGCCCTTGAACTGCATGCTCTGTGCGCACGGACGCAGACATCACCCTGTGATCTGCTGCGGAGGAGAAGGGCGAGGCTTGCAGGGTGCATCCGTCCTTCTTGGGGTCAAGGACAGCACGCCGTGTGCATGTCCACCAGCGGGCTGCTGCTTCTCACCCAGAGGGTGGAGCGACAGACACCTGCCGGGGAGGTGGCCAGGTGTCTCCGTGCACCCCGCCCCGGGAGCATCCAGCGCAATCCCTCTGTTTACAGAGTGATTCTTCGCCGTAAAGGTCACAGGGGCTTATTGTATCGACGGTCCTGGGATAAGTTCTTCCTGAGATTCCCACGGTCATTAGAGCTGGAGAGGGAGGGAGTCCAACCTAGAATCGATAAGCCGGGTCGTCAAGTGGTCTGGGATTTTGCCAACTTTGAAATAACGTTATAGATATCTCAAAAAAAACCTTAAAGAGTTCAAAGGCAAAAGATTTTCAGTTCTAATAAACTCTAACCCATTTCTATTCAGTCTGATCAAGGTGCAGTTAGCCAACATCACAGGTAATTATACATCTCTCTATCCCACAGACAGGTAACACACGGACTCCACACGCTTTCCATCCATACGTCCTGATGCACGGACTCACGGCGGCCCACAAGAGTACGTCACAGGTAAGTGTACATCAATATGACGGTAAAACGGAAACAAGAACCATACAAATAACTGCACGAAAACCCTGTTAATTCAGCAGGCAGCTTGAAAAGCAGGACTTTCTGAAGTAGTAAAATATCTGAGTAATGGCCTTCATAAAAAGAAAGCTTTTATTACTTTAAAATATAATAATCTTATTAAGACAATCAGGAAGAGTTCCGAGGGGGTCCCATTTTTACCAACAGACAAGAATGACTTTAAACTAACAAACCAAGATGTAGCAAATACTTAAAAACCCACAGTTTCTACACTAACGTTGCTCACTTCCCAACAACCAGAGTTATTGCCGCAGCCAAAACTATAAACATAAATCACCAAGCTCCTTGTGCACAGCTTCTGCTTCTACAAGTTGCACGTTGGTAAAAGCTTTACAACTTCTCACACCACAGTGGAGGGAAGATTTTTTAAAATATAAAAGGGTGAAGTTAAACTGTGAAGAATTATAATGGCTTCTGTGAATTTTTTGTCTTTACATTAAAAAGTCAGAAGCGTGACCCCAGATTACATGCCTGATCGGGGTTGGGGAAGCAGGTAAGGGCTCTCCCAAACGTACTGAGAAGGGCCATTTCCAGCACTGGCTTCGGCGTGGAGTCCGGACTTGCCAAATCCAGCAAGAGTGGGTACCTTATTTGCCAAGACAAAAAGCACTTCATAGGAGCAAGAGTGCTCATTTCCTGTTTAGTTTATGTGAGAAGTGGAGCTTTTCAGAGAAAAAAAGGCAATTTCTGTTTTTATTGATGATGCACTGATTTGCCAATGAGTTTGGTGTTACTTTTTGTTTATTCTCTCTACATCTGGAAATATCTCACCACTTAACTGCTTTTGCAGGTTCTTTGTTACTAAACAGTTTATCTGAAGAGAGTTAAGAGCTCAGAACAACACCCACCCCCAGATGAACCGAAAAACAAAGAACAACAAAAAAAAAAACCTGATGGGTTGTTGTCTCTTTACCAATAAGGATCACCATGTCTTTTTTTTTCTTTTTTTTTTTTTTTTTTTTTTGCGGTACGCGGGCCTCTCACTGCTGTGGCCTCTCCTGTTGCGGAGCACAGGCTCCGGACGCGCAGGCTCAGCGGCCATGGCTCACGGGCCCAGCCGCTCCGCGCCATGTGGGATCTTCCCGGACCGGGGCACGAACCCGTGTCCCCTGCATCGGCAGGCGGACTCTCAACCACTGCGCCACCAGGGAAGCCCCACCATGTCTTTTTAAAACAGAAATCCCTCCATGGATTGAGTTGGAAGAATAAAATTTTCAGGCAAAAGGGAACTCGTCAGGACATCCATCATTTCAGAGGAAGAAATGATTCTTAAGTCGAGAGTGAAATGACTTGAAGTCACTAACAGCACAAGGCAGGCCTGGAACCCGGGGTCCTGTGACCCCAACACTCACCTAGCGCTCCTTCTATCAGGAAGCACCTGCCGTGGCCCTTCATCCCTGCCCCGAATACGTGGCTGCCACACACACACATGTACAGACATTCTGTAAAATGAGCTTACACTCGGAAATCTTAGGAAATACAAGGCTTCTGAAACAGTGAGTCTGAAAGATACACCTTAGGAGAGCACGAGCCCTGAGCCTGGAGGATGCTGGTGTCGGGGGCTGCCTGGGCCCAGGTCCTGGCACCAGTATCGTGAGCCGTGTGACCCCGGCAAGTACCGTGGCCGTTCTGCACCTTACTCACTTCTCTCTTCTGCAAAGCAGAGACGGGGGCTTCACCAGTGAAGTCTAAGCATGTTACATTATTCAGAGCAAAGCGAGCATGTGAGGAATCTTGGCTCCCACTGTAACTCACTGCTTGCTTCTCTCCTGGCTTAAACACTCGCTCTTGGCTCAAATGTAGAGGTGAGGGTTTGCAAAACTGGTCCTCCGGGACAGATGGCATCTGAGCCTGTAGGGGTGCTGAAATGCAGGGTGCCGGCCCGCCTGCTGAATGAGACCTCTGGTTCAGCTACGCGAACTTCCACCAGGAGTCTCATGCCGTTTGGCTCAAGTAAAACTCTTTTCTATTCCTTTTATAGATTGTTTATTGATTATTTCCGTGGACAATTCCCACCAAGGGTAGCACAGGTCAAGGTCACACTTGCCGGGGGGACTTCCCACCCGGGGTGAGAGTTCAGCCCAGCCCCCTCCCTCCTGGGGCTGCCTGCCCCTGGGGGAGACCAAAGCCGCTGGGGGAGGACTGGATGTTGGGTCTGATGGAGGGAGAATGAGTGGGGATGTTAAACCTTTATATGGAGAAAGACACAAAACACAGCAATTAAATCATCCCCACTGCATATCCATATTGCCTATAATTCTCTGCTTGAAAATTCACTCAAATATCCAGTCCACCTTTGATATCGTCTACTTTTCCCACTACAAACACTTTCCCTGGGACACATGTGCCAGGAACACGGACACAGGAGGCCGAGCGTGCCTAGGTGCCCATCCCAATGGCCCCTGGGCCTCTCTGACCGCCAGGCCTTCTCCACCAGACCCGCCACAGGCCCACCCCCACCTGGGTGCCTGGGTCCACCTTGACCCCCGCCCAACCACAGCGAGGGAGGTGATATCCCCTCTCGGCAGTTTTTCCTCCCCCGAGAAGGGATTCAGTTATTTCCCACGAGCCCAGGGAGAGGCCCGAGCAGAAGGTCAGGCCATAGATGAGGGGTCAGCTTCTAGCTGCTTGGGTGGCTGGTGTCATTGAGAACCTCTCCTCCACTGTACCCTTCACGTTGAATTACGTGGACGTGGGCCCAGACACGTGACTTGAAAAGCCCTTAGAAATCATCACTTGCATCTCACCTTGGCTGAGCAGGTGCAGCCGGGGTAGGGGGCCCAGACAAAGGACCCGGGAGAATGCAGACCAGGGCCCATCTCAACTATGGGTCATCAAGTGTTATTTGGATCTGCTAGGCTGGCTTCTAGGGACATGAACTCTTTGAAGTAAAGCCTTTGTATTTAAATAAATAAAACCAAACTCCTAGGGAAAGTGAAAGATGTTTAAATGACCATTACTAACCCATAGCATGGATCATTCCCAGTGGCCTAGCACCAGTGACCTCTTTAACTGGTGTCCATGAACGTGCAGTAACCTTAGAAGCACAAATTATATTTCACAACTCAAATGTGTCACGGAACTGTGAGAGTTCTTTTTTTAATCACAAGTTTTATAGTAGCAATTAATTTTTACCAAATCCATAGCATAACAGAAATGCATACAAAATTTAATAGCCATTTATTTTCTCTATGGAAAAAGTGCCAAAAAATAAACAGACAGTAATAAAATTTCCACTATTAAAAATGCTAGTTGTGATTTCCATCTTAACTGAAAAAGCCAGAATACTATGAAAGAAACTTTTAGAGTTTTATGTAAGGAACATTATTATGCATCCCATTTACCAAGGGAAAAAAAAAAAGTTGAACAGTAAAAGCTAAAATATTTTTTGTAATTTGATGTGAACAGTACTTTGAAGGAAAAACACCTCAGTATATTTTTATCCTCCATGCTTTCTCAGAACCTACTTTCAAATACATTCAATTTAATTTTGTTTATTCACGAAAATATCATTTGCAGAAAATAGTATTAAAGCACATATAAATATTGAACTTGGAAAACAAAATAGATATTCCAGCATCAATTCTAATTAAGATATAGCAATTTTAGGGCTTCCCTGGTGGCGCAGTGGTTGAGAGTCCGCCTGCCGATGCAGGGGACGCGGGTTCGTGCCCCGGTCTGGGAAGATCCCACATGCCGTGGAGCGGCTGGGCCCGCGAGCCATGGCTGCTGAGCCTGCGCGTCCGAAGCCTGTGCTCTGCAACGGGAGAGGCCACAGCAGTGAGAGGCCTGTGTAACGCAAAAAAAAACCCCACAAAAAACAAAGACTGTTAATAAAAATAAAAAAAAATTAAAAAAAAAAGATATAGCAATTTTAAAATCCATTTCTCCCACCCCCACCCTCTGCTGCTGGCAACCACCCGTCTGTTCTCTGTGTCTGTGAGCTTGTCTTGCAATCCATGAGCACAGACTATCTTTCCATTTATTTGTGTCTTCAATTTCTTTCACTAATGTCTTACAGTTTCCAGTATATAGGTCTTTCACTTCCGTGGTTAAATTTATTTATGGGTATTTTATTCTTTCTGGTGCCACTGTAAGTGGGATGGTTTTCTTTATTTCTCTTTCAATTGATAAGTTTTACTCTAACTTTGGGTGTTTTTATCAAAGTATCATATTACACATAAATTAGTTCCTGGAAGCTACGAAATTACTATTTATGAGCTAAAAGCACTGAATTTGTGCTTGTTTAGAAAGCACGTGGCCAATCCAAACATGGGCAGAAGACCTAAATAGACAAAAAAAATTCTCAAAAAAAGATATACAGATGGCCAACAAACAAAACATGAAAGGATGCTCAACATCACTAATCATTAGAGAAATGCAAATCCAAACTACAATGAGGTATCACCTCACACCGGTGAGAATGGCCATCATCAAAAAATCTACAAACAATAAATGCTGGAGAGGGTGTGGAGAAAAGGGAACACTCTTGCACTGTTGGTGGGAATGTACATTGATACAGCCACTATGGAGAATAGTATGGAGGTTCGTTTAAAAACTAAAAATAGAACTACCATAGGACCCAGCAATCCCACTACTAGACGTATACCCTGAAAAAACCGTAATTCAAAAAGACACGTGAACCCCAATGTTCATTGCAGCACTATTTACAATAGTCAGGACATAGAAGCAACCTAAGTGTCCATCATTGGATGAATGGATAAAGAAGATGTGGCACATATATACAATGGAATATTACTCAGCCATCAAAAGAAACAAAATTGAGTTATCTGTAGTGAGGTGGATGGACCTAGAGACTGTCATACAGAGTGAAGTAAGTCAGAAAGAGAAAAGCAAATACCATATGCTAACACATATATATGGAATCTAAAATTTAAAAAAAAAGGTTCTGAAGAACCTAGGGGCAGGACAGGAATAAAGACACAGATGTAGAGAATGGACTTGAGGACACAGGGAGGGGGAAGGGTATGCTGGGACGAAGTGAGAGAGTGGCATGGACATATATACGCTACTAAATATAAAATACATAGCTAGTGGGAAGCAGCCACATAGCACAGGGAGATCAGCTCGGTGGTTTGTGACCACCTAGAGGGGTGGGATAGGGAGGGTGGGAGGGAGGGAGATGCAAGAGGGAAGAGATATGGGAACATATGTATATGTATAACTGATTCACTTTGTTATAAAGCAGAAACTAACACACCATTGTAAAGCAATTATACTCCAATAAAGATGTTAAAAAAAAAAAAAAGAAAGCACATGGCCCTCATCTGTGAGATGTCCAGTGTCAGCGACCAGGGTCTAAATGACCGCGTCCTGGCAGGACCATCACACTGTCCCCTTTGACCTGTGGGAATGACTCCCTTGATTCTGCTCACCCCACACCTTTGTGACTCTCCACCTCACACCCCTGCGGAAGGTTTGCATCTGACAGTATGACATAGGAAACTTAGGCCAAGCCCGTTAAACTCCTTTTGGATGTTTATTAAAAGCCCAAAGAAATGACAACTATCACCAGATTCCTGGCTCCCCACTCTCAGGGGCCATGGATGTCTCTGTTTAGGTTCATCTCCACCCAAGGAAGCACTGTACAAAATGAAAAATGAATCTGTTCAAAAAGAAATGTGCACGTTCGCTGGTTCTCATATTTTTCTACAGCATTTTATTTCCATAAAGGCACTACAGGGTCTATTTAATGGTGACATAGCTAACAGCGCAACAGTCAATACATCTATTTAGAGCAATTTCATAAGCTCACCCAGTGGTGAGAGAGACACTCCAATTAAGGGCCAATAAAAGTTTACATCTTAAAATCTATTTTATGGGCAGGATATACCATGCAGTTATGCCATGAAATACTGTCAATAAATGAAAAATGCTTAGGCACTCTATGCCTAGCACACAGCCCTACAGCATGCAACATACTGAGTCATATAGCGCACCCATTGGCTCATTTTTATCTGTGATTGTGATCACATCTGTCACTTTTTCAACCTTAATTTACAGTGGGTCCAACTGAAAGTTTAATGAGACAAAGCAGTTAGGCTGCCATGCCAAGTTTTCAGTCAATAAATTCAGGGAAGAGCTGTGGACACAAAGATCATTCCAAAAGGAATCATCTCCCATTGAGCAGATCTTGAATGATCTTTTTGCAATGAGATACTGGTCCAGAAACTCAGGAACATTTGGCAGAACACAGGGGGTTTACACGAACAACAGCGACTAAAGATTCACCGGGGGATATTTTAACGTCATCGGAGGCGGGGGCACGTCAGAGTGTCTGAGAAACACACGGCAGATTTCTACTATGGCAACTGATGCAGGGACCTGCACCTTCTCGGCGTCTCTGCCCCTCTGGAGGCCGCGTGCTCACAGACAAGTGCCTGCAAGGATGGGGGCTCTGGAAGCCTAGGTTCTCTCCATATTTTCCTTTCCCCCCAGAATGTCCCAAAATAGATACAAGTAGATATGACACTGGCTACGTGTAGATGGTAGTGAGTACAAGGGTTGGGAAATCAAGACACCCCACTGGGGTATCATTTCATTCTCACATGTTCAACTACAGCTTCTGAATTATAAGTGTTTCCCTTTGGGAAGTGAGGAACTGAGGTGTGCTTACATATTTGTATTGATTAGTTAACAGTTCTCCATTATGGCTGGTTGTCGATCTAAGTACAGACCTAATTTTGAAATTTATTTATAACTGTGCGCAATTGCCCAGGATGATTTTATAACATTAAAGGGAAAAACTCAAACATGCTATCAAAAGATTTTTTAATAATGCTTAGGAACTGCTCCATAGAATTACCAAGGTTTATTCTGAAGTAGTGACAGACAGTGTAAATCAGTTACACGTGGAGTCCCATGTCCTGAATACCACCGTCAACTGCAATCCACCTTCTCCCCTCATAGGTGGGCTGCACGATGAGGGCCTCCCAGCCCGAACTACATTTCCCAGCCCTCCTTGCGGCCAGGTGTGGTCACGTGACAAAGCTCTGGCCAATGGAAGGGGAGCAGGGGTGGACCTTTCAGAAGCAGCTGCCTTCTCCTTCAGTCTCCCCCCTCTCCTGGGAATGCAGAGCCTTCCAGGCCCTGGGAGGGGTGGAGCTGTAAGATGAAGGAGCCTGAAGCCCTAACTTGGTGCAGAAGAAAACTGCCCACCGACCAGGAACACTGACATTTGGCTGATACTTGCGCAAGAAACGAATCTTGCTTTTGTTACCTCACTGCAGTATCACACAGGGCACGGCACCAAAACAGCAGCAAAGTCCAGAGCCCCCGCGTGACTCTGCAGCCCGAGAAATGCTGGGTTAGCGGACGTCTTCTAAGCTCACACACTGTGGGTCAGGACGAAGTGACTGGAGAATAAATGAGCACAAGCTGGGAAGCCGCTCACCCAAGCCAGTTCCAGTCACTGTCATTCTAGGCAGGCACCTTACTCTTTATTTCCGTCCGCTTCTCCGCCGAATGGGACGATCCTACCTTGATTGGCTGAAGGGAGAAATAAATGAGGTAACACATGCAAAACACTCGTCACAATACCTGGCACATGGTAGGCCCTCAAAATACTACTTGTCATGAGACATTATGATGATGACTCGTGAATATCTGATACGGTGACACAATACCTTCCTTGAAAAAGTTTGTGCTTCTGTAGTAAAATATCAAGAAAGCAAGCCATCATAAAATAAACATGATATATAAACAAATTTGGAAGCATAAGATGGAAAGCCTGAATCTCTGAAAAAAATACATCTTGAGATGATAAAACCAAAGGTTTGGTCTTGCTGCAATTTTCAGCAGTGTGACTTCCTCCTGGCTCTCACGGTGGTGACAGTGGCGCACACGGCACGATTTCACTAACACTCGTTTCCCTGTAGCGTTGGGAGGGCCTGGCCCCCTGCCCTGCATAGATGTGGGCTCCCCCCCACTGGTGACAGTTCAAGAATTTTAGGACCAGGAACTAAACCTGGACTTCTCCCAAAGAAACAGGAGGTTCCTCCATTTTGCTCCCCAATTTAAAAGCCTAAGTCGAGATCTGAAGTAACCCAGGTGCGCCCAAGGAGAAGGTGGGAACTCAGCCCCCCCCAACCCCGCTCAGCCTCCACCCTCGGCTGCTTTTGGCGTGAGGTTTGAAAAGAGGGTCACAGACCTCCAAGCAGTCTGCTCCACATTCAGAGGGGATGTGGGCAGCATGATCAAATGCTTTCACGGAAATAGTATGTGTGTGTGTGCATGCATGTGAGTGCATGTGTATGCATGTGTGTGCACCGCTCTTTGCATCAAATGAATCTGAGCTAAATTCCATCACCTCCACCATTTAACAGCCGTGGACCTTTGTTACCCTCCACGAACCTACTTTCTTCCTCATCAGGACGATGTGGAAGATACTATTTACAGTAAGATCGTTCGGAGGATCAGATAAAAAATTGAAAGTTTTAAAGAAATATTCAAAGCACCATTTATAAGGCTTGCCACACGGAAGTTGCTCCAAAAAAATGAGTCACTATTTTCAGGCGGGGAAGGAGTAAGTCTCTGCTGGGTGGGTGAGCAGGGCACTCGGGTGCGCATGGACCCAGGGCACGTGGCTGCTGGGACTCCGGGTCTCAGGGGACGCCTCCCCGTTGCTGGCACAGACGCGCCTCACTGCCTTCTCTCCAGGGAGGGCCAAGCCAGCACAGGGCCGGGAAGTTCTGCAGCCTCCACCCCTCACCCAGGCCAGGCTGATGGCACTTAGCCTGAGAGCGGTTTCCAGTGCTGATTTTAGCTCTGCACGAGCGTGTTTCATATTCCTACAGGAAAACCATCAGAGGCAGCGTGGATCCTGACCTCAGTTCCTACAGTTGTCGACTTGGTGGCTGGGGTGACTGAGGAACACTGCAGCCCGGGGTTTCTATTGTGGCCCTGAGGATGGACCCAGGGGTTCCTGGAGGCCCGGGGCCCCGAGAGAACAGGAGAGGTAGCAGCGCCCAGGAAAACGCTGCTGCACATTCAGCCCAGGGCCAGACACACGCCCGTGTTCCATGCCCGCAGGACCAGGAGACTCCGCACAGAGTCCCGGGTGCCACCCGGACTGTGGAAGGGGTGGGGTCGCTCCCGCAGGGCTTATTTGCGAATGGGCGAGGAGGAGTGAATGGGTCAGGGAATCTAGGAGGTGGCTGGCCAGGGTCGGCCCGCTGCAGAACAGGAGGAAAAAGCTCTCAGCCTTTGATGAATCACGACTGAAATTAGTAACGTGCCTCCCAAGGACATCGGGGTGTCGCCCCTCTTTCAAAAATTAAGTGCTTTATAAAAGAGCTCACACGTTTCGGAAACAGATGGTCAGGTTGAAAACGAAAACACTGGCCATGGGGCCGGTCGCCTCCTACCTCCCGCAGAAGCCGGAAGCCCTCATGGGCATCTCTGCTCACTTTCACGGGAAGAAAGAAAAGGGACGGGCGGAATTCGTCTGCAGAACTACTGGACTAAGTGGGAGGTTTTGCAAACACATGTTCCGAATTACCACCCTTACAATCCACCCTGGAACTGGAGGGTGAGCCAGCCTGACTCACTGGCCCAACGACCTTGCCCCCGTGATCAGAATCCATTCTCCTCCTGGCAGGAGGGGCTGTGACTTCCAACCGGAAATCAGTAGAAATGAGCCATGATTTGTAGAAAAACTGCACTCACGATGCCATTCTGCCCTTAGGTCTTCTGTTTTATCCTTATTTTATTTTTTTCCTTCCATTCCATTTTATTAATAAGAACTTCTAACCCAGCTCAAAAAGCGGATTAGGAGACCGGGACCTCTGGACTTGCAGCTTCGCTTCAATGCCGATTTCTAGAGGAAATGCAGGGCAGAGTAGGGCTGCGTTTTAGAGACACAGCTTTTCATTAAAACAGGGCGTGCAATGTCAGTCTCATAAAAAGAATCTCATGGACTATTCAGGCCCAACGTGGTAACTGTTAGAAACATTTTCAAAATGTCTAACTCCCTTACTTTGTATACAATACAAAGTGAACTCTGGTAAAATGAACAGAATGCAGAGAAACTTGTAATCTAACTGGAGAGGCAGATCATCTATCCCCAAACACAGGCGTCCAAGGTCATGGACATGCAACGTGAGATGCACGACAGATGACAGCAGGAGAGGTCACAGGAGTGGGGACGGGCTGGTGTGGCTGGGGCCCGCTTCCGGGAGGGACTGAAGATTATGGTGGGGCAGGGCGTTCCAGGAGGGACAAAGCAGCCCAAGTGAAAGACACAGGGGCTGGTGCTGGCGCCATTCGAACAATAGAGACTACGTCTGCCATTGTTTTGTTTTGTTTTTTACTTTTTACATAAAACTTGGAAATAGTCGGAAATAAGATCAGAATAGCAAGTTACTAGTTTCCACATCAACAGGCCAAGAGGAGCAAGGATGCCCCAAGATCTGGGAGGTATGAGAGGCACTAGGGTCTGGCAGATAAAACATCAACTTAAACTTAATTTACAGATTACCGGAGGTGACCTCCGATCTCCCTCAGATTTGGGAGAGAGAAGATCCTATTTCAGGGCACGGAGCACCTGAGACGGACTGCTTTCATTTTTAATAGATGCAGGGGATGGAAACAGAGCCGACCTCAAGGGCTCAGCAAAGATACCGACCAGGCCGTCTTCTTCCAGAAAGTACTGAAAGCGTATCTGAGTGACGTCAAGATACGGGAACAAAGCTAAAAGCTGGGTGATGGAAAACTTCCCTGTGGCATTAGCAGTATGTTTTTAGACGGGCAGTGGTGGGGCTGCTCTGGTCAAAATGGTCACTGGCATGTGTTATGGGTTGAATTGTGTCTCCTCCAAAAATATATGTTGAAGTCCTAGCCCCCAGTCCCTGAGCATGTGCCCTCATCTGGAAATAGGGTCACTGCAAAGGTACTTAGTTAAGACAAGGTCAGGCTGTAGTAGGGTGGCCTAATGTAGTCTGTCCTTGTAAGAAGGCCGCGTGAAGACAGACACACGGAAGAGAGCCAGGTGACGGCAGAGGTTAGAGTGACACATCTCCAAGCCAAGGAGCACCTGGAACCACCAGAAGCTGGAGAAGGCAGGCAGGACCCCCCACCACCACCACCCCGAGGGGCTTGAAGAGAGCACAGCCACAGCCCTACTCACACTTTGACTTCAGACTTCTGGGCTCCAGAGCTGTGAGAACATGGATTTCTGTTGATGCGCCCACCAGTTTGTGGTAGTCTGTTCTGACAACCACAGGAAATGAACCCAGCATGTAGCCAGCACCGCGACTTTTCCTAAACCATCACCAGGACACCAACGGCCCGCGGTGACCCACCATGACCTCTTCCGAGTTTGCCTACACTGTGCAAAATCAGTATCACAAATTTTATAATAACAGCGACCAAACCTGAACCAACCCCAACCCAAAGGACTGATGAATCTTTCGTACCTTCAAGGAACAGAGAACATCTGTGACAGAGAACTTGATCAGAGCTTGGAAAATGAGAAAATGATGGAAGATTTACTTAATAATAATAAAAAAAATCACCCTACAACCTTGCTGGACAACCTGTCAGGATGCAGCAATGGCTGGGAAAGTTTGCAGAAAGGCTTTCTGAAAGGTGGGAAAGAGGAAACTGATGTTACAAACCAGCAGAAAGGGTACTATTTCTCAAGGGAACTGCAGGGTCAAAAACTATAAACAGTAGGTGGGAGTCACGAGGAAATCAATAGGGTAACTGACGAGCCACTGAACCGGGAAGAGCCGGCCTCCAGCGCATCAGCTGGGTGTTGTCTCCAGCTGAAACCAGAGGACAGCTCTCCAGGGAAAGAAGGGGCCTGGCGTGGGCACTGCGCACACTGACAGTGACCGCTGACCCTTAGTGGCTACCACGTGCCAGGCCCTGTCCTCAGAGCGCCATGTGCGCTAACGGATTAACACGAGCTTTGAGTTAGGCCCTGCTTGTTAACCTCGCTTTACACAAGGGAGACAAAGTAACTGACGAGCTCCTCCCCTGACTAGCAAGTGGAGTCTGAGGCCAGGACCCAGAGGCAAGGTTTCCGACCACTCTACCTACTACAGTGCAAGATACATGCAAAGAAGCCAGTCAGAACTTGAGTTAATTAATGCCTGTCCCAATCAGACCCCGGGGGATAAAAGAGAGAGGCACGGAGGGGCGGGGGGAGGAGAGGGGAGAGCAGGCAGGCCACCCTGCAGGCGAGGGCTACCTGGAGCACTTCTTCCAGTGAAGCATCCTTACCTGGCAACCTGCGGGGTCCCAGCCCACCTGCTGCCTGACGGGAACACCACCCTCGGACTTGTCCTCTCTTATTTACAGAAGAGGCTTGTGGAGAGACCATACCAGAAACCTCTCCTAATTACATTCATTTATTCATGAGTATGAATCAATAACAAGGGATCCTTAGACATCTGAGAACAAAAACATCAGCATGAAATCTGGAGGGGAAGGATCTTGAACCTCTAAGTCAACATCTATCCCAGTATTAATCACACAAGAGGGCAAAACAAAGGTATTGTAGTTAGTCAAGGTCTTGGAGCTGATCACTCCGCAGCCTCTGTGACAGAAGTGCTTGCTTGCCGGAAAGCAATTGGAGAGCTCCAATTATGTGTATCTGGGGACCCTGAAATCTCAATGTGGATTTTTGGATCCTGAAAAAAGAATTCTAAGTGTTTGGAAGAAAAATACTGTACAGGTTACACCATCGTATAATTCCTAATGCAACTTTGTCCTCTGAAAGTCTATGATGCTGTGTCACAATTCCAAAGCCCGGGGCTCAACAATAGGAAGTCTCAGGGAGGTGGGCTGGGCCCCAGGTCCCGCCAGACGAGGCCCATCCACTGGGACTTCACTCCTCGGATAACTTTTTAATCGTAAGCCCCTCTTCCACTCTGAAAAATAGAAAAGTGGGACAGTCACAGCTGGTTCTATTTTGCCAGTGAGCACATATTTTTACACATTAGTAACCTCTAGAAATCGTAATAACTTTACAAAAACCCTATGTAACTACACTGAGACCCATACTGCTAAGAAGCTGTCTTGTTAGGAAACCCAGCCCACACATTTTAGAGACTCATCTAATGTGAGTTGACCTTCAGAGACATTCTGTGCCGACCTGATCTACGCTGACAAAGATGGGTAAAGGATAGAAAAGAAAGACAGAAGAGCTTTTAACGAATTCAACTGATTATTACCGAATCAACGAACGGGATCCCTTACTGGCCGGCCTGATTACCAATCCAAGCCAATCACAGATCAAGACCTCTAGACGTGGAATGCCTCTTAGAATTTATGGGAATGGTATTCAGACAGTTTTAACAAGCTTAAAATAAGACAGCGTGGAAGTCTAGAGCCGGGTCTGGATATAGTCATCTCTGAACACTCACTGGTATCTGACCTTGCAGGAAGGGAAAGCGTTTCGATGGGTTTAAAATCTGTGAACTGCACTCAGATGCCAGGGACGCTGCTCTGCAGGTGACATGCAGTAGAGTCTGGAAGGCGTGGTCACCAGTCACTGAGGGGAGGGAACAGGGTAAGGACCAGAGTGAAGGAAGGAAAAGGTGACCTGGACGTGGGAGATGAGAGGCTGGAGGGTTTCCACCATTGAGATTTTCACTGTGACTAGGAGAGAGGTTACAAAACCAACACACAGAGATACGGAGAAGGGAGCTTTGGAGGGGCACGTGGTGTATCTCCGCAGCTGTGCAGCTAGAGACGGGGGACCGGGTGGGGGGTGTGCAGCTGGGGCAGGGAGAGGGCTGAGACCCGGACCCTAAGCACCTAACTGTGGAGTCTGCCGCGTTTGCTGGGGAAAGGAGGAATCAGCGAACACCTCGCAGAGTGGGATCTCAGAGAGAAAGGAGGAGAAACAAGACAGGCTGCCACGTGGCGGGCAGGAGGGAGGGAGGGAGGGGAGGTGGCACCAGATAAGGGCTGTGCAACCGTGGAGAAAAGCGGGGTCTTCAGAGGGGCTGGCTGGCACGAAGCTCTAGAAAGCGCAGCTCCAGGGCTGAAGCTGGAACAGAAGAGACGCGCTGGCAGCCGGTACGACCCAGGGACCTGCGCATCCTCCCAGTGCAGGAGCAGCTGTCGATGTAGGAGGGGAAGCGTTTCCAGGGAGGGAGGCCTACAGCCAGAGGAGACAAGGGGTCAGGAAGCTAAGGGAGAATTCGTCAGTAAAGAAGGAAGAATTTCTCTTCTTCTGGAACAAAAAGAGGGGGAGAGGTTGGTGTGCAGATAAAGATATTCAGTAGATAAGGGAAAAAGTTCAATGAAAATATCAGGGATGTTAGAAAGGAAATGCAATGATTTTGATGATATACAAAACTGTTGATCTGATCGATAACACAGGCAAAAGCAAAACGTTCATGATTTTTTCTTTGGATTTAACAGTAACATACACATGGACCTTTCAAATAATTAAACATAAAGAGACAAGCAGTCCCCAAGGGGCAAGACCCCATGGAGGGCAGAGGAGAGGAGAAACAGGTCCAGCTGAGGATGGTGAAAGTGGTCCAGCTGCCTGGCTCTGCCCTCCGCTGTGCCGGCTGCTGCACCCGGCCTGGGCTGGGCTTTCTCCACCAGCAGCTCCGGCTGTATTGGGAGCTCCTGTCTGCCTCCTAGAAGCACCGCAGTCATGAAGCAGAGCTTTTGTGCAAATGGCATTCTCCTTCCTCTGTTAAAACGTGCCACTCTGGTCCCATCCAAATGGCTCAGGAGACACCTCCAGTCCCACTGGGACACGGTTTGCTCTTCCAGGGGCTCCGAACAACCATAGTGTTGCTGTTATTTCCCCTTACTGCTCACCTCTCAGGCAGAAAGCACATAAAACGCTTCTCAGGAGGGAGGGGAGAGAAGGCGTGTGGGGGGCGGTGGGAGCACAGGAGCTGCCCCCTCTGAAGGCTTCGGCCTCCTGGGGCCCCGCCCCTCTGCCCTCCTCCACAGCCTGGATGGTGGGCGGGGGTCCCTGCCAGAGGCAGTGAGGCAGACATAGCTCGTTTTATTTTCTCATAGGCATGTATGCTCTTACAGGAACGAGTTAAAGAGGCTTATGGATGGATGAAATGGTTTGCAGAATTAAGACTGGACTCCACAGTGGAGACAGGCAGGGCCAACGAAGCGACTGAGAAGCCACCCACATTCAGGGCTGATGCAACTTCAGAGCCAGCCCTGGAGAGAGAAGCTGGAAAAAGATGACCCTTTGAACCTCAAGACTTTTGGTTAAACAACCTGGAATCCGCTCATCATGAACTAAATCCTGTGTGGTTCGTGTGGGTAAAAGCTCTAAACATTTTGGTTCTAAGTGCCTCTGTTTATACAACATTCTTTCCTCTTGTGTCAGGAAAAGGAAGCCTGTTTTCTTTGGGAGAATGGAGGCGGGGAAGAGAAATCGTGTCCCGATCCTGCTAGATTCTGTCACGATCCAGGAAACAAAAAGGGTTTTCTTTGTCTAAGCACCCAGCATCTCTCTTTTCTGCCTCTCTTCTTTCTTCCCTCCATCCCTGTCCCCTTCCCAGTGGATCAGGACTCAGCCCCATCAGACCCCTGGGCCACTCTCAGAGGATGGGATGGATTGCCGGTCCCTCACGACCCAGGAGGGTAGGGATGGCTGGGAAGCAGGTGTACAGGCACTGCCCAGGTCACCTGTACATCTAACATGCTGTAACTGCTCACCTGGGTTTATACCTGTGTCACAGCTCAGTGACTGCCACTTGAAGACCTACTCTTGGCGATTTCTGAAGAGTCTGAACTGACAGCAAGAACTGAAAACATGCAAAGGTTTTTAGAAAGGTGCGTTCTGTGAACTACAGGCCGGGAGACTTGAGGGCAGTTGAGAACATGTGAGACAGAAAGCTGGGATCAACAGTAATCAGAGAGTTATACTAAAGGTAGGCAGACTTCCTTTTCTACGTCGTTGAGGTTACCTGATAGATAGGTGAGGGAGATGGTAAACATGGGAAGACGTTTTATGAGGTTTCTCTCATTGGTACACTGGATAAAACGAAGAAATAATGACGGATGGATTAATAGCTGCCTTAACCAGAGCAGAGTAATTAATCAACCCACGTCAACCAGGAAAGTTTCTGACGGGCCAGCCTTGCCTTCTTCTATGCAGCGTTTGTCCAGGTGCCTGTGTGAAGCAGGATGCTTCCTGTCCTTTGCAAGAAGACAGAATACATGTTACCAAAAGTACCAATAAATTGCGAGGCTGAACTTACCAACAAGTTAAAGTAACAAAAATAAACGTAAGGTCTTACTCCTGTCAAACAAAAAACGAATAAGCCACAGACTAGAGGAGTCACACTAGCAACAGGTTTTAGCCCAACGTGAGTTCACCATGTGATGGTGACAAGGATGGGATGAGCTCTACACGCAACAGGGAGATGACAGCGTAAGTCTCCTGGGCGGGTCAGGTCACGTCCAGTGGGGCCCTGCCACACTTGCTCCCAGACACACTCTTGGGCTTTGGCCTGTGCTGGTCTCTCTGTTCTCCCCTCCCAGACTACACCCTTCAGTTACATGCACCACGGCACTCTCTACGACTCCACTCAGGACGCTAAAACTGCTGCTCCAACGTCTGTCTTCCCAAGCAGACCACGGGCTCCGAGCGCAGAGACGGTCTCTGTCTCATTCTTGGAGGTTTTCCCAAGGCGGCGCCTGGCATGCTGTCGAAATTCCATACGGACATGTTCACAAAGACATGAACGAGTCATTCCGTCCGATGTGGCTTTCCTATCCGAATTCCTCTAACTTGTCCTCTTTGGCATACTCCTTGGGAACTCAGGGACACCTCTTACTCTTGATGGATTTAAGATCCTCTAGTGCAGGGAGTGTGCCTAATTCATCTTTGAACAAGCACCGGTTAGAGTATCAGGCCCAAAGCCTGGTTGAGTAAATGACGGGAGAACAAACGATAATTCTTTTAACATAAAAGTTGCTGACTAAATAATAAAGTTGCATGTAGAATTTTTTAAAGTGAAATGAAATTCCGAATGTATAGAAATCAGTGAAAAAAGCTCTTTAGTTCACAAAGTGAATACAATGGCAAATGGCCTTATCAAAATCAGTAGGAAATTAAATTTTAAACTTGAAGCCATTTTTATTATAATATTCCTGTTAAATTTGTTTTGCTTTTGCCTAGTAGACAAAGGGAGCAATTCATTAAAATACCTTGTGTATCTAGTACTTCTTAAAAGAAAAAAAAAAACCTCCTGCCCTCACCTCAAAAAGATGTGAATAAAGGAAGGGTCAGAAATATTAAAAAAAAAAAAAAAAACCCCAACCAACCAAAGAGCTAACTCATCGACCTTGAGCCTGACTGACTGATGATTCCATTCAGACAATACTTACTGAGCACCTAGAGGCTACATGACATTATAAAGAGAAAACAATGAAAATCAGGCCATATTTCTTTACTTGTAAGCAAGTTACATACTAGCTGATCCATGGAATACATAAAATTTTCTTAAATCCATAGAAATCACAACGCTTTCATGATGTAAATACCCACAACTTAAATCTGTGTAGCTCCCCACTGCTTATAAAACACTTCCACAGAAAACATCTTAGCTAACTTGAAAATAAGTTAATCCAGGTAGGTTCAAGATTTGTGTCAATGATAAACTGCCATCAAAGCTAAGATAATACTGAAGAAAAACAATGTGGAGGTAGGAAAGACTTGCTGAATTTGATACCAAGACTTATTTTAAATCAATAGTAAGTGACGGTGGTTTCAGCACAGGTTAGATAAATGGGACAGAAATGGACCCAGTCCTTCTGGGAATCCTGCGATGTGGCAGAGAGGCCGTGCAGTGGAGAAAAGATGCACAATTCAACAAATGGGGCTGAGAAAACGGTTACATTATTTAAAAAGACAGGAAACAAAATTAGTTCCATATACAAAGGCTTTAAAAGAATTCATGTCCAGTAGTTAAAGGCCAAAATAAACTTTATAACTTTTAGGTGAAAACAGACTGTCCTTATGATTTCAGAGTAAGAACAGATTTAATGCAGAAAGCGCAAACCATAAAGAAAAAGACTGACAGATTCAGCTACGTAAAAACTAAAGACTTCTGCATAAAAAGGTTAAACGATGGGTCACGCACTAGAAGCTGTCTACCTTACATCTAACGGATGAAGAATTCTTATTCAGAATACATAAACAACTCCCAGAAAACAAGTAAAGAGCCAGAGAAAAGGAGAATTGAAAACAATTACACAAAGGGGCAGTGCAACTGGAAATGCAAATGACCAATGACACGTGAAAGAGGGCCAACCACACCCGTCGTGGGCCGAGTGAGTTCGAACCACGAGACATCACCCCACAGGCATCACAGGGCAGACGCCTAACTTGCGACGCCCGCTGACAGTGCGAATGCGGAGACCTGGACCGCGTCTATTGCTCCTGGGGCTACAGGTTATACGACCCTCTCGGAGGGAAATTTGGCAACATTTCGTAAAGTTGAAGAACTTGTGCTCCACAGCCCAGCAACCTCACTCCCAGGAATATGTCCTAGAAAATACCCTCCCCCACGTGTACAAGCAGCATTGTTCACAGTAAAGACAGAAGGAGCCTGCGGGCGCCCACCCACAGGGGGACCGATCGTGAATATTCATAGAGTAGATAGCAAACACCACACAGATGCAAACATAAGGAACCAAGCTATCGGATCAACATGAACGTACCCCAACACTATCACAGTGCATCAAAATATATGCACTGTGATTCCATGCATAAAGCATGTACATCATGAAAAACTATGACAGTGTCTAGGATATATACATAGGAAACATCAGAAGAAATTAAGAGGGATGACGACATAGAATCCGGGAACGGTAACTTCTGGATGCAAAGGACAGGAAGGAGGTCGGGGAGCTGTATTGATCATGTTTATTTCCTAAGCTGAATTATGGGTATACAGGTGTCTGTTAAGAGTATTTTTATTTGCATTTATGTCTGAAGTATCTCATAATAAAAATGAGAAAGGAGTTAAGTCAGTATTTGTTTACTGAATCGAGGCCCTTTTCTGCAGAGCAACAGGCTACGTATGTAGTCGCGAAATGTGGAGAGAGAGACGTGGCTTTCACCCTCTGAATGAGTTTGTTCGAAGACTAAAAGCTCAGTGATTGTCAGTGTGAACGTTCACCTAAATCTACATAGGCTGTTGACGTTATGTTCTTCTGAAATGACGATATAAGCCCTCAGCATAAAAGGGTACTGGGGGGTCAAGAACTGAATATTCTAGATCCAGAAAGACCTTTCCTTCTGCTAACTCCTCCCTCTCTGAGAGCCACGTGACCCACACCACGGCTGCGGAGGGAGGGAAGCTACGCTGGAATCCGCCATGTGCATTCTTGCCTTGATGGGCGTGGCACTTCCAAAAAGCACTGTGCTCCTTAGTTCACGTAGTCACTCGGGAACTGGATGTAGTCTTGGAGCACGGGGTGGGGTGGGGTGGCGGCACAGCTATGGGAGTGGGGTGACGCCCTCCTTCCAATCCATCATCCGACAGGAACACAGGGCTGGGGTCAGACGCGGGCTCTTTAGCGCTTCATCTGGCTCGACATGGGATCGGCGTTGGGGCGTCCGAGTTCCCTTTGGGAGTCGAGGACGCCCGGGTAGAGAGCTCTCCTGTGAGACAGTGAGGCTCCTGAGAGGTTGTGGGGAGGATTTTAACGGTGGTTTTCCCCACTTTCCCTGGCAGAGTGCCAGGAAAGACGGCAAGTTCAAGCTGACCCAGGTACCAGGTGAGCAAAGTCACAGGCATCACAAAGGACCCTCAACAGCGCAGAGCCTTGGAGGGGGCGGGCCCAGGTGCACCAAATGAGCCCCCTCATCCTGAGCAGCAGGACGGAATGTCAGGGATGGTGGGGGATCCAAAGACCCCTCCCCCAACACCCGCCAAACTGGCAGCCAATGCTGCTGCAGGCAGAGACTGGACAAGTGCCACGTGTCCACGTGGGAGGGGGTGAGGCTGTCTCTGAGAACTTCTCCAACCGGGCCCACGCCTGCCCCTCCTAAAGGTCACGAAGGAAAAAGGCGAAGGCCTGCAGAGTAAGAGGAACGAGACGCCAAAAGATTTAAAAACAAGTGACAAAACATTTCTAAAAGCTCTGTTCTTACTAACCCTCCATGGAAACACTCCCAAGCAGGAGACTGTTCCAATTTAAAGTTTTTACTGTGAGCAACACTGTTTCAGAAGACATGTGTACTAATACTTTCCCCTTACAGACACTCTGGCATCGAGACGTGATTTGGACAAATGGTCTAGGAAATTACTCCTTTAAAATCAGTGTTTGGAAGTTTCAGAGTTTACTTAAATGGGAACATCACAGTGCACTAGTAAAAAGTAGAAAAATGTCTTACTTTCTTCTTAAAACTTTCCCCCAACAGAGGTTTGCTTATGTGACCTATCTGGGGGTTTTGGAATGAGCTTGTGGAAAACTCAAAAAACAAAAAAGGAAAAAGGAAAAAGCCAGAAGCAAATAAAGGGATGACCTCCACATTTAATACTGTCCACAGGGGCCCATGGCTCCCTGCGAGAGGGACTGAAATCGTCTTGAGCTAATTCAACTAGCGTGCAAACAGCAGACTTCTGTCAGACAGGATGGAAAGGCCTTCTGGGCTGGGGCCAGCTGAGCTGGACGTGAGGCTGGGATGCACACGTGGTCCCGCGGACCTTCAGCCAGTCATGGAATCATTTGGTACCTTCACGGCCTCACCTGCAGGGCAAGTGAATAAAAGCACTTACATCGTGAGGCTGTCGTGAGGATCAAACATAAATATGGAGCCTGCTTAGAGCACAGTGCATCTGGGGCCTGAGGAAGCAAACCACTAAGAAACGCAGAGATTTCTCCAGCAAAGCAATGGTTCACGTCACTCCAGACCACCAACAGGCCTGCGCAAGCCTGCCCCACCTAATGGGCGCCGGCTGGGGCTGTGCACACAGGCTCCCTGCAGCTGCTCCCCTACCACCTCCACCAGGGGCTTCACCGGCGTGGTGTCCTCACTCGGAGCACCCGTCCACTCTCACATTCGCCATCCTACCCCCTCTGTGCCTCTCCTAAAACCTCCCCCAATCAGACTTTCTCTAGAGATTCCGGCTGGGTGGAAGCTGCAACCTGCAACAAGTCATCTGCATTCGGGTCCTGGTTCCCAGGGTCAACGGACATGAGTTCATTCCATCACTGAAGAGCTCCGCCCTCAGAGACTTCTCTTTCTTCGCAGACCCTATGGTCTTACGGTTGATTTACAGTAGATTTAGGATAGGTAATTTATGCCATGCATGTGACAAAATCTTACAGCATTCATAATTACTGCAAGAATATTACTCTTGTCTCCTTAATTCGATTATATGCCCCTTAAAAGGCAACCCTTGGGTCACCACTTAGCCTTGAAAACGAGATGAAATACGGGGTCCTAAAGTTCTGGCTTGGAAGTTAAACTTGCTTGTTTAGGCTTAATCCAATTAAAATATCAGAATTTATCTTTGTAAGTTTCTAGTAGATTTTCCTATTTAAGTTTTAAAATACCAGGCTTTCTCTCTAGGCACTTAAAATCTGATATGATATTATAGCAACAAATGAACATGCAGGCTATGATTCTAACTGTGAAAGGGCTGTGGGGTAGGCGTTTTCGATAGAAACGCAGGCGGGAACACCCATACACTCCCCGCTATGCATTCAGCTGAGATGTTCTAAAGGTGACATAAAAATAAAAATAGCATACACATTTTACTGAAAAGAGCAAACCCAAAGATTGCTTTCTGTGGTAATAAGGCCTGAAATGAAAATATATGATCAATGGTTGAGATATAAAGGCTTTATCGTGCCAAAGACATGACAACCCAAATAGAAAGCTTTTTTACTTTGCAGGCTGATACAAATTTAGCCTAAGGCACAAAATCACCACCTGTTATCAGATCATTGGCCTCTGGGTCCTGATTCCCTACTGCAGGTTGAAAACCTTGATTAGCGTTTACATGAAAGCAAAGCCAGTGCAAGGCCACCCTTGCACTGGGATGGGACGGGAGCAGGGCAGACTCCATACATGAGATTCTTCAATCCTTTTTTGTTATAGCTACAGCCCTGGGTTGTGGTTTTAGCAATTCCTGCCCATTTGAAAACAAGATGGTGGACGCAGTCCAAGAATAAATAGATCAGATTTCAGCCAACTGTACCCTATTTCTTTTGAGACCCATAGACCTGAGTACTTGTAGGAGTTAAAATGGATTCCTTTGAAATACAACTAGCTGTTCACAGTGGGGAAACCAAGCTAAGGGTCTCCCTTGCCTTCCTTGCTTTATTACATGAGAAAATCAAGTGGCCCTGTGAATTCAATTCTTCAAAGATATATCCTATAGGGGCAGGACGGGAATAAAGACGCAGACCTTCTAGAGAATGGACCTGAGGACACGGGGAGTGGGGAGGGTAAGCTGGGACAAAGTGAGAGAGTGGCATGGACATGTATACACTACCAAACGTAAAATAGATAGCTAGTGGGAAGCAGCCACATAGCACAAGGAGACCAGCTCGGTGCTTTGTGACCACCTAGAGGGGTGGGAATAGGGAAGGTGGGAGGGAGACTCAAGAGGGAGGGGATATGGGGATATATGTATATGCATAGCTGATTCACTTAGTTATAAAGCAGAAAGTAACACACCATTGTAAAGCAATTATACTCCAATAAAGATGTTAAAAAAAAAAAGATATATCCTGGACACAACACCCACTGGAAATGTGGATGTCCAAGCAGGGTTGGAAAGGGCCTTGAAAGTGACTGCAAATCATGGTGGGGTGACGGGGTGAACACAGAAGCCATGGCACTTATGTCGCAAATGATACCATCAAGAAAACGAAAAGACAACCCACAAAATGGGGGAAAATATTTGCAAATAATGTAGCTGGTAAGGGACTTGTATCCAGAATATAAAAAAACAACTCTTACAACCCAACAATTAAAAAATCACCTAATATTTATAAAAGGTGATCTGAATAGATATTTCTCCAAGGAAGATGTGGCCAATAAACACATGAAAAGATGCCAATACCACTAGTCATCAGGCAACACAACCCAAAACCACAGTGAGACACCACTTCACACCCACTAGGATGGCTCTAATCAAAAAGGTGAGCAGTAACAAGTGTTGGTGAGAAACTGGACCCCTCGATCACTGCTGGTGGGAAGGTAAAGTGCTGCAACCACTCTGGAAAAGCCTGGAGGTTCCTCAAAAGCTTAAACATAGAGTTACCATATGACCCAGCAATTCCAGTCCTAGGTATCTACCCGAGAGAAATGAAAACATATGTCCACACAAAAACCTGTTCACAAATGTTCACACCAGCTTTAGTCACAATAGCCAAATAGTGGAAACAACCTAAATGTCTATCAGCTGATTCCTGGATAATAATATGTGCTATGACCATGCAATGGAGTATTTGGTGATAAAGAGAAATATCTGCTACAGCATGGATGAACCGTGGACACACTGTGATAAATGAACGAAGCCAGTCACAAAACACCACCTATTCTATGATTCCATTTATATAAAATGTGCAGGATAGGCCAACCTATAGTGAGTAAAAGCAATTAGCAGTTAACCTGGGCTGTTGCAAGGAGGGGCAGTGGATGCAGAAATGGAGGGTCATGGGCAATGGGTCCAGAGTTTACTTTGGGGTGATGAAAAAGTTCTAGATTGTGGTGATGGTTGTACAGCTCTGTGGATATACCTTGGCACTGTACACTTTAAAGGGGTGAATTGTATGGTATGTGAACTAGATCTCATAAAGCTGTTTATAGAAACAAGAAAAAGTCATAGTATTCAAGGGAACTTAGGACAAAACAACTACTGAGGTGATTCAAAGGAGAACTTTCTTGGTACCTTTCATAAAGTGCACATTAAAAAACGAAGCAGCGTACACGCTTCTCATGTATCTGATTTTAATTCTGCGTCAGTTCTCAGGAAAATTTTTAGAATTTTTCACAAAGACAGCCCCCCACACACACCCAGGAGATACTGGCTGAATGTATGATGAGCAGTCTCCCAGGATATTTGCTTACTGACAGTGCAAGAGAATTTAGGATGGGCATTTAACACACGTTTTGGAAACAGAGTTTCCAGGGTATAGACAACCCTCCCTTAACAATGGTATAAAACAACCACTCACAGTTTAGAAGTTGGATAACTTTAATTGTATGTGGTAACAACAAGTATCTCTATATCCAAGAAAACTTAATCCAATTTGGTGCTACAAAAATAAAAAAATGTTTGGCTCAAAATTCTCACATCTAATTTAACAGTCTATCAGTACATGGAAGAAAAAAAGTCCCCATCCAGAATTTCCAGTTACAGATTCGGAATCATTTCTGTCTGTGAGGGAGATGAAATCAGGAGTAACTTTTGAGTCTTGGGGAAAACATAACATTTTGCCTACCGTTTAGATCTAAAAGGCATATGAAAGCAATGTCCCTGGATCCCGCACAGATAGAGGCCACCCTGCAGAGCTTGGAAAAAGGGTCTGAGGACTTCTCCCCATGAACCTGACAGAACGCTCCCTGACCCCTTTCCAGTCCTGCTCTACGAGCAAAGATTTTCTCAGTTGTGGCCGCTCTCTTGGATGGGGGTGTTTATTCTGTGTCTTCCACAGCTGATACACAGTTAGACGTAAAGTCATGTTTATTCCCAGATCCAAACAACCAGGATGCTAAGGACATTTTTTAAAAACAGAACTTTTATGAAAGAGAAAAATGAACTAAACGTGAATAACTAAACAATTTAGGATCGGGGACTGACTCTGAAGCACAGCTTCAGGAATATACAGTAGGGTCACAGCCCAAATCCAACCTGGTCTCTGCTGACATTTGGAGAGAAGAGAGCAGGCTGTTCTGTCAACTTTGCTCTAGGACTAATGTGTAGAGACAATAAAGGGGACAAGGCTGCTATCTAGTTGCTTGTCTAGACTGGTTGCTTTTCAAACTGGGGTTCTCTGGGACCCTGGGGTCCTGTGATCTGGCCACAGATCGATGGGGGAGGGGGGAGGCCAAGACCCTCTCATCCCCTTGCAACCAAAGTGGCTCTTCTTCAAAATCTGTTTCATGTACTGCAGGTCCGCATGAGATGTTTGGAAACAGGATTCCAGTGTAATAGACAAATGGAAAAACCCTGATTCAAATTTACTTTCAGGGTAATTACAGGAAGGGCCGCTGAGCTGCTTGACCGTTAGATCAAATGATTCCATCGTTTTTCTATGACACGGTATTGTTATAGCTACAGTGCTGGACCACAATGTTGGATATTTATATTGATGACCTAGGAATATGGAAACACCATAAAGTACATTCTGAATTATCAAAAGCTTAATTTTATTCAGAGAAGTTTTAGTGCCAAGTATATTTTGTTAACTTGTACTTATTTGGAAATGGGGAATTCACAAACTAGAATACTCATGTAATCAGAAAATATCCGTGTACACTCTTTCAAGATAAAGAGAATTTATTAGCTTTAAATCACTTATTCTTGTTCTCTTTTTCTGTCCTTCTTACTCTTTTTTTTTCTTGTTTTAATTTATTTCTCCACTCCCTTCTCCTTACTATATCTCTTGATATTTATTTCGACACAATATCTTTCACTACTAAGTAGCTTGCTAGAAACAGCAATACTTACTGGTAAATATCATGTAAAAAAGGTCTTCTGAAATGGCTCTGTGAGCATGAAGGCATTTACTACAGGGTGTGGCTTATCATTTAATAAATGTATGAAAGCAAGTCATTATTCTGCAATCAAGCAGTATGACACCACCATGGAAGAAAATGAAAAGGCTCTCTCTTTTTCATCCCTGTGAATAAAAAGATAATCAAACCAACACAGACACTGGTGGCAGAGTGAGGGGCAGGAAATTAATGTGAATTTCCTGAATTCTGAAGGAATTAGCTGTCCATCATGTATAAGCAAAAATCAAGGACACAATTCAAAGGAAAGAACTCATGACGGTTAAAAAAGATAAAATCCGATGCAATTAGGTTACACGTTCCATGATGCCAAACACTTAGAAATGCACTGAGTACAAAGTTTGTGGATACTTCCAGGGTAGAAAAGGTTGCTTGCTCACGAGTCTTTATCTTATATATCATAGTTTTGTACATTGTTTTATATAACAAATTCTTTCTAGCAATTTATCAAAATGTGACCACTACAGTTAAAAGATAGTGTTGGCAAAAATTTGGATGTAAAAGTATATGAAAAATAATGGCAAAGAAAACAATGTTACGGTGTTTTCACAAAATGTATTCTATAAAATGAATAGATGCATATCCATTTTTACATAGAGTTATATGGCTGAATAATTTTAAGAGCAGGAAACTAAGTATAATAAACAAAATACTCTTTCTAGAATACCACTTCTAACTTGTTTTGAATCCTTATTTCTTTAAATTATTATTTACATAGTCTAGATTTTAGACTGGAGATAGTTATGACAAAGAAAAGTAGTCAGAAAAGGAACAAAAGTATTCTTAGACCCACTAAACACACAAAGAATGATTGCAAACATAAAATAATACATTTCAGTTTTTAGCACAGAGAACTATATTCAATACCCTGTGATAAACCATAATGGAAAAGAATATGAAAAAGATTGTATATATATACGCATATATACATATAATATATATAATATATATATTACATATATTATAATGTATATATAATCACATACATATATAATAATATATATATTATAACTTAATCACTTTGCTGTACAGCAGAAGTGAATACAACATTGGAAATCAACTATACTTCAGTAAAGTAAATTTTAAAAAACACATCAGTTTTTTAATGAATAAAAAAAGTTAATTTTAATGTTCCCAATTTGCCATCTCAATTAAACTGGAAAATCTGAAAAACAGTCTTTCTACTATGTCTTGAAACATAAATTTAAAGGTATTATTATATTTTCCAAATAATGTATGTTCTTATCCTATGACGACATGTCCCTATTCTTCACAGACAGCCACCTGGCGGAATTCCATCTACATTTGCAAACCTGTTAAATGTACCACACATGTCCCTTCATCCAAATGAACCAACGACACACATGCATCAGCAGGACCCCGCCCCCAGGCAGAGGAGCCAACAGGCTGGAACGACCTCTGGGGATGAGCACAAGCCTCACCTGCACTTTCCAGTATCCTCCTCCTGCCTCTCACTGGGACCTGTACCTCGGGACACAAAAGGTGAGCAAAAAGGGAGATGGGGACACGCCTCTTCCGTAATTACAAAGGCGACAACAGCACTGTGTTGTAGTGGCATCTGGAACCCCGGACCCGGAGGGGCTGGCCCCACTGAGCTCCCAGGTCCCCCGGGAGAGGGCCAGGAAGCATTCACACGCTCATTCCTTCACCACTTATGTTAACTGAGCACCTAGGTACACCAGGCACCTGCTACAAGGCAGCCTGAACCTTAAACACAATGTATAACTTGTAAGCAAATCCCCTTGTGATTTTTTTTGACAGAAAACGTCTTCAGGAGAGCAGTTTCCTGGCCAATGTGAATAGAACAGAATTATCTGGTCTAAACGTGTTATTTTAGGTCTAGTATATATCACGGTGGTTAAAGGCACAAGCTTTGCAGGAAAATAGAACCAATTTGATACCTGATTCCCCACTTGCTATCAGGATGACCTCAGTCAAGTTATTTGATCTTTTAATATAGTTGCCTCATCTATGAAAAGAATATAATTGTACTCATTTTTAGGGTTCTAGTAAAGAGTTAATTAGATAGTAACTGTATTGGGACGATTCTCTTTGCATAAGAGAAAACCCAAATCAAACTGGCTTAAACAATACGTGGAACTGGTCGGATCACGTAACCACAGTGTCCCCAGGTAATAAGGACTTCAGGCATGGGCTGATCAAGGCTCCAGCCTCCCTTCTCTACGGTTTTCTCAGCTCTGCTCTCCTCTCTGTGTTGGCTGCTCTGTAGGCTGGGTGACCTCCTGGTCTCAGAAAGCTCCCAGGCTCCACGCCTCCTTGTTCCTCCACAGCCGATGAACAAAGGTCCCAAGTTACATCCCATTTTGACTGTCTTGGACCGCACGCTCAACTCTGAGCTAATCACTGTGGCCAGGAAAACGCCACATGCAGTGTGTGCCCTCATACACACACACACACACACACACACACACACTATAGTTTAAAACATGTACATAAAAACTTAAATATTTATAGAGAGCCGATCATTTTAATCTCCAGGCTGACAAAGTGAATGTTTCAAACTCATCTTTGCTGAGAGAGAAAACTCGTATTATTTAGTTTTCAAATGGTTCAGACCCCTTCACCTTAAAACCTATAAAGTGCATGAAAGATCTGTTGGCTGGAAAAATAACAGTTATTTTAATCCTGATTTTGTCTCTACTTTTTTTTTTTTTTTTTTGCGGTACGCGGGCCTCTCACTGTTGTGGCCTCTCCCGTTGCGGAGCACAGGCTCCGGACGTGCAGGCTCAGCGGCCATGGCTCACGGGCCCAGCCACTCCGCAGCATGTGGGATCTTCCCGGACCGGGGCACGAACCCGTGTCCCCTGCATCAGCAGGTGGACTCTCAACCACTGCGCCACCAGGGAAGCCCTTGTCTCTACTTCTTTTCTCCCAGATGGAAGAGCTCTGGGAGTGAGAGTATCTTTCACTACTTCAGTGGCAGATGTGTGTCTGGAAACATGAAATGCACTTGAACGGTAATTACGGATAACCATGTCTTTTCAAACACAAAGGTGAGTTGCTGATGCTGACATAAGACTGTAAAAGAGTTAAATTCATAGAATATGTTGGTTACAAAGAATTCGGGGAAGGAAAACAAATCCTTGTAAGTTGCCATTCTGGATTCTTTCATCACAGACATTGTAAAAACTCTATAAAATCAGTCCTGTGGGCTCCTAAGAAATGTTTTCCACTGTTGTGTGGATGACAATACAGTACCTTCCTACATTTCCATAAAGCTTTAAATCGTTTTCAAAACTCATCTTGCCCCACCAGCGGGTCAGGGATGTCCCCACTGGGCTGGAGGGAAGGCACAAACGTGGATCTCGAGAGGGGGTGGGGGGTTGTGCACGGGCAGCCAGTCACCCAAGTACAAGCATCCTCTGAGAGCAGGGCCACCTTGCCCTGCCTACCTGCTGCACTTGCTAACTGCAGGAGAGACACTGTGAATTCGTGAAGCATATGACTGTATGTCCAAGGTCCCTTTCCAAATCCTGTTTGTTTTTTCCTCCAGTTTTTCTTTGCTGTTCAACCCTGGATGACAGGCTCTGCCCACTCGTCTCAGGGAGGGCTTGGGGCGGCAGGAGGGACGTCTTCAGCTGTTCCCCGAAGAAGGGCCTGGAGATTCCCGGTCCTATCCTGCCGTGTCCACCAGGTATGACATAAGCAAGGAATCCGCGACTCCAGTATTTCTGGTACCTCGGCCATCTGCTGACAATGCTGGTCCTCCCTACAAGCGCACTGGTGGAATCCAGAAGCCTAGCTCTTCTTTAGCAGGAAGATTTCACATGCTTCTGGGTCCCCTACAGGAACGTAGCCTTCGCCCCAGGTTCATGCTCTGGAACTTTCCACACCTTGTGCCTCAGCTACAAACAGGGCAAGGGGACCAGAGTGAGGAGCTCTGTCTAGCATCCCTGCTGGCTGCTCGCTGACCCTTTCCTCTTGACTGTGTCTAATCCTATGACTCTAATTTAGTCAGAAACAACTTTGGGGAGTCCACAGGTGACACTCTGTCTATTACAGGGCTAGGCGTGTGCTGCTTTCACGCTCGGGGGGTGAAGGCGGCCAGACTCTACAGTTTGGATGTAACTGCTTCCCACATGCTGGTGTTTTTCCCTAAGCGGCCACCTCAAATCTCCTCAGTGCCAGTCCCCCTCCTTCTCAAGGCATCTTTCTTTCTGTGTCTTTCCCACCTGTCCCTGCTCCCTCCTGGCCTCTGCTGCCGGCATCCTCCGTTTCTTTCACTCATCCCTCCCCTCCTCTTCCCTTCTCTGTTTCCCCCCCTTCTCTCTCCTCCACTCCCACTCCTCTATTACCTTTCAAAACTAAGCAGCAGTTTGGTGTTATCAGGGCTCAGAGAGCAGGCTTAGCCACAGGAAATGGAGCTGTCCATTTGTATTGAACTTTCAGAACCTTTCCTTATATTTCAAGCCTTTAGTGAAAAGCAGGCACCTAAATTTTCTAGGTTGGAAGGGAAGTTTGATCTAGTAGTCAGGAAAAAGTCCAGTCCTGGAATGTGAGTGCCTCTGCCTGGAACCCTTCACTTTAAGTGGCATTTGTAATTTTTTACTAATGCTTCTGATGTTGTATTTAAGAAACCCCCTGATTGCAGCACGTCTGGCTGCCGCTGGTATGCAGGATCCCGAGACTGGTGTGCAGGACCCAAGACTGGCGTGCGGGACCCAGTGACCGGCATGCAGGACCCTGAGGCCGGTGTGCCGGACCCTGAGGCTGGTGTACAGACTAGAAGCAGTGCTGAAGGAAGCTAGGACTGAGTTTCGTAAACAGATTGCAGTGTAATGGGAAACATGGAGTTGTTGTTTTTTTTAAACTAAGTGCCCGCCGGGGCCCGTGGACAGGCCATTCCATCTATTCCTGGCTAGATCCCTGCAGGCAGGTATTGTACCAATTTTCAGAGAAGGAAACTGAGCCTCAGGAAGGGTTAGCTGGCCACCTGCAGAAGTCACACAAGAACTAAGTGGCTGAGCAGCAACAGAAACGTGGGGTCTCCTCTGACCCCACTGGCCATTTGTGTCACAGGCAGGAACAACCTAGCTGGCTGTGGTGCGGGTCAGGGTGAGGTGTGAAGCCAAGGCAGGAGAAATAACTATACGTCACTGGCAAAGGCTAAGCCCCTGCACAGCCAGCAACCAGCAAGGCACTCCTGTTTCCTGAGCGGGGTCGTCTCAGTCACACTCCCCACGGGGTGGGTGGAGCTCCTTCTCAGGGCTGGGGGCTGCTCGGGGCCAGAGATGCCAGGAAGACAAACTGGACCCTGGGCTTTCGGGCACCTGCTCCCAGGGTCCCCGGAGGCCGGCCATCCTTCTTGTCCTGCTCCTGCCCCGGCCTGGGCCACACGCCCAGGACGGCGGAGCAGGGCACAGGGATCGGCCCGCCAGGTACAGGGTTTGGGGGCCGCAGGTGGGGCCTTCCAGGGCCTTCCTGCAGGGGCGCAGGCTCATGTGCTCCGCGGGCTGCGAGCCCAGGCGTGGCGCTGGGAGCAGAGGGCACCCAGCCGGCCACTGTGTCCCTAAGGAAGGGGTCCGAGGTCCCAAGCACAGAGGGAATCCTTCAGAGAACCAGGCTCCTCCTGAGAGGAGGGCACTCCACTCCCTCTCAAGAGCTAGGGCACAGTCGTGGGCTGGTAGGCTTTAAAGTGAAATCGCGCATCACAAAACTCAACATTAGGAAGTCAAAAGCTTTTAAATTTGACTAGAAATTGCTTCAAGATGTCATAAAAGCCATCTTCCTGGAATTAACCCTATTCCTCTGTAAGCACCGGTTTTTAAAATAAAAGCCCCCTTGACTTTTAGCGTTTTTCAGTTTTTAAAAATTGCTAGTATTCAAACTTTTTTTTTTTTTTTTTTCGGTACGTGGACCTCTCACTGCTGTGGCCTCTCCCGTTGTGGAGCACAGGCCCCGGACACACAGGCTCAGCGGCCATGGCTCACTCACGGGCCCAGCCACTCCGCAGCATGTGGGATCTTCCCGCACAAACCCGTGTCCCCTGCATCGGCAGGCGGACTCTCAACCACTGTGGCACCAGGGAAGCCCAGTATTCAAACATTTTGAAATTTCTGAATTTGCTTTTAAAATGTTGACAGTTTTTCACCCAGGGAAGCCCAGTATTCAAACATTTTGAAATTTCTGAATTTGCTTTTAAAATGTTGACAGTTTCTCACCCTTCGAAGATATTTTACTGCTTTAAAATTTTTTAAGGGATGAAAATGATTTCTTTTGTTTTTCCATACTTTTTCCTGCAGGTGACACTCTCTCAGCTATACTGTGAATGTAGATGAGACATTCTTTCTATAGAAGATTTTAAACGCCAACAGCAGACTTGCAGTTTGTGAACTGCCGTATGTGGGCCTACCTCAAGCGGGTGTGTGCTTTTGTAATGGCTTCTTTGTTACTTCACTTCTACAGAGGTTTTAGTCTGCCACAATTAGTCTTAGGTCAAGGCCATTTCTTCCTACTTTTTAACCCTCTAAACTCAAGTCCTACAGATAATCTCCAGGCACACGGTGAACGTTCAGTTAATACCTAAGACAGAAGTTCCGAAAAGACCTTCACAGACTTCACACGCATTGACCCAGAAGGCACGCACCACAGAGAACACGCGTGCGGGACACGGCAGGGCAAGGGTCCTGACAGCCACCCACAGCTGTCCCTGGACACAGAGCCACCAGAGCCGAGCCTGACGTGTCCCAGACCAACCACAAGCTGGCTAAAGAAGGTTTTATGCAAATTCACGCACAGCAACGAGGCTCGGCTCGGAGCTCGCGCGGAGGTGCGGGCAGTGTCCACAGGGAGGATGCCCTCAGAGAGGACAGGGGTATCTCCCCAACAGCGGAGGCGGCACGCAGCTCCCGGGCCCAGCCTGGCCCCGCGGGATGCTCTGTGATTCAGTGAACTTCCTTAAACCCAGAACTTGATGGAAATGGGTGACAGAGCCCAGGCCACCAGGAGGAACTCTTCTAGTGGCTTCTCTGCCCAGCACCCTCCTCTGGAGATGGGGTGTGATGAACACGAACCGCCCTGGCAGGCTCCGACTCCGGCAGCGGGCTCCATGCCACCCTGGGCCACACAGCAATGAATACTTCTCCCCAATTCCCACAGATCTCCCCTGTCCAAATCCAAGTGGGGCAGGCCAGAATCTTCGGAAGAAAGTGATGGTCCTGAATCTAAGCCACGGGTCAGCTCAGAGCCAAGGGGGAGGCTGGGAATGGAAGCAGGTGGATGGATGTGGGCTGCCAGGTGCCTGAGTGGCAGGCGTCACAGGAGGGTGTGCATGGAGGGGGCGCCGCAGATGGAACAGGCTGGGTGGAGGGAAGGAGGGTCCAACGGAGGGGGACAGGGGCTCTGCCGAGCTCGCTCAGCTGGGTGGGAAGTGGAGGCACTGGCAGGAATCGCAGGTGCTGCTCCCACTCCCGTGATGGTCTGGGCAAATGTCCGTCACCCCGCTGAGCATAAACCCCATCCTCATGCACATACACAGCGACTACAGCCGGTTCACTCTGACAAATCAGTCTCACTTCCTTACACCCACTGTTGGAGTTCCACTGTGGCGAACCTCAGCAACGAGTCAAAGAAGAAAGTGGGACACGCTGATGAAGGCGTAAGACGGGGCTCTAAGTACCCCAGCTGTCCTGCACACCGACCCTTCACAGATGGGCTTCAGCATCTTCTGACCAGGTTGAACATTTTTATTCACATCTCTGTCGGGGTGGATTCTGCAAAGTCTTAACTGAGTCACACATCAAAATTCATGCCTTTGGGGGCCTCCCTGGTGGCGCAGTGGTTAAGAATCTGCCTGCCCAAGCAGGGGACATGGGTTCGAGCCCTGGTCCGGGAAGATCCCACATGCCGCGGAGCAACTAAGCCCGTGCACCACAACTACTGAGCCTGCGCTCTAGAGCCCATGAGCCACAACTACTGAAGCCCACGTGCCGCAACTACTGAACCCGTGTGCCACAACTACTGAGCCTGCGCTCTAGAGCCCATGAGCCACAACTACTGAAGCCCACATGCCGCAACTACTGTGCCCATGTGCCACAACTACTGAGCCTGCGCTCTAGAGCCCATGAGCCACAACTACTGAGCCCGCGAGCCACAACTACTGAGCTCACATGCCACAACTACTGAAGCCCGCGCGCCTAGAGCCCGTGCTCTGCAGCAAGAGAAGCCACCACAACGAGAAGCCCACATGCCGCAACGAAGAGTAGCCCCCGCTCAATGCAACTAGAGAAAGCCCATGCACAGCAACGAAGACCCAACACAGCCAGAAAAGTAAATAAATATATAAATAAATCTATTTTTTTAAAAAAGAGAGAGAATGAAGGGGAATCCTATTAAGAATGTAAGTATATATTAAAAAAATTCATGCCTTCTCTTTTTTGCTGAGATCTAGAAATACAAAAGTCACGCCCAACCTCACGCTGCTTCTTGGGGTTCTCTGGGGTGAAGGCAGGGAGCAATAATCGCAACCTTGTTCCAGCAGCCCATCTGCCCTGTTCCCTAACCTGATTACAAACTAAGCAGGATGCAAGAAGCCGAAGGTGTTCTAAAACGAAGTGCTCCTTTCTGCTTTTTCTGGGTTTTTTTTCTTTACTTTATCTTCAAAGTCAGCCAAACAGAGTCACTGCAGCAAGTCAAAGGCAAGAGTGTCCCTCCTGTGGCCCCCTTGCCCGCGCAGCTCGGGGGTCTCGGGGCACAGAGCCCGCCCAGCCGTCCCGCTCTCGCGGCTCCTCTCTGCCGCTGCCCTCCCAGCCTGCACCCCCAGCCTCCCGCCCGCCAAGGCTCTCCAGAGCACCTTCTCCGATCTGCGTTCTACTCACTTTTCAGAATAAGAAGCTTTCTTAGTTTTTCATTCTTAGAAAGTGATTGTCCACACTATATTTTGCATGTTAAATATATATCTGCAGGTTAATATTATATCTAATATAATATTATATTAGATAATATAACTAACTTTCCTTAGTTGTGGAAAGTTGGCAATTATCCTGGGCCAAAAGTGTTAGAACTGGGGCCTGAATGAGCGAGTTCCTAAGCAGTCGCTGGAGCATTTCCGCCGCAGGCATTCCGGAAGAGTCTTTCAAAGTAAATCCCTCCGTCCCTTTTCCTTAAAGATCTGACCGCATGTTTTGAGGAGTAAAAGCTACCTCGAGCAGGCTGGTGTGGCTTGGGTGTCCTGACTCAAAGAATGTCACGGCTCACGTTGACTGCACAGACACGTCAAAGAGGTCCCGGACGCGAGGTCTGGCTAATATCCACCCGAAAATCCCAAGACTGATGATACGGCTCCCAAATCACCCCAGCGTGTGAGGCAGATTTTTCAGAGCTTCTCAGTCTTACTCAGAACCTTCTTTTCCTGGGGTACAGGAGGAAACACGCAGGCCAACAAAGTAAACACTCCTCTGATTTGTGGTTTTGAATCTTATTAATTTAAGGTGGGAGAGGAGACCACCCAAAAGAAAAAGCAGTTCTTGGGCTTCCCTGGTGGCGCAGCGGCTGAGAGTCCGCCTGCTGATGCAGGGGACGCGGGTTCGTGCCCCGGTCCGGGAAGATCCCACATGCCGCAGAGCAGCTGGGCCCGTGAGCCATGGCCGCTGAGCCTGTGTGTCCGGAGCCTGTGCTCCGCAACGGGAGAGGCCACAACAGTGAGAGGCCCGCGTACCGCAAAAAAAAAAAAAAAAAAAAAAAAAAAAGCAGTTCTTCTCCCTAAGAAGCCAGATCATTTCTACCGGTTCTTCAGCCCCTGGCTGCAGGGCTGACACCAGGAACAGCATGAGCATGAACCTCTCAGCTTTACGAGAGCTGCTGTTTCCATGAATTATGTTTAAAGTGGCAGCAACAGGGATGAGAGCATCACTCCCAGGAATCTCAGCGTAGCTACAACCTAGGAAAGCTAGCTCCGTGGTTCCAGGACTAACTTGAAACAGACGAGTCCTCAGAAGCGCGAGGGAGAGGAGGCTGGCAGAGGAGGGAAAGCTGTCTTCCCCCAAAATGTAGCGCAAACCCCCTTCCACACGGGGTCCAATCAAAGCCAGCTTTGTGTGACATCACAGAATGCCAAGGGCGAACTCCTCCCTGATCAGGCCCATTTCACCTTCTAAGCATTTAATAACCTGAGGACACAGCATTACCACGGGGGAATCCCTGTTTTGTAGCTGAGGAGATAGGAGCTCAAAAGCATGAAGTGGCCTGGGGGGGCTGCCAGCAGGAGAACGAGGGAAGTGCCCGGGGCCAGGAGAACGGTAGCCAGCAAGATCCGGGCACATCCAGGGGAGGAAGCGTGGGAGCCCCGGGCCGGGGAAGGGGGCCCAATGCAGGGAGAGGGGGAAAGCACCTCCGCCTGGCCCACGGGGACAGAATCTTGGGGCTCTCAGGGGGAGGGCGGCCTGCAGACCCTAGGGACCTTTGCAAACCAAAGCTCGTGGAGAAAGGTCGGCTGCTGAGTGTTTCCTGGTTGGAATCAAGTAGGGCTCTCTGATCAGTGGTGTTCCTGGGACCCCCGTTAAGAGATCTCAAGGAACACATGCAAATTATTACTAATGATAGGTGCTGCTCAAGCAAAGTGATTCTGGCACTTGTTAAAGATGGTGAGGAAGACTTCATTCAAGGGACCACTGCAGTGGGGCTTGCCACAGGGGGGATGAGATGGAGCTCAGACCTCACACAAGAAGGACATGTGGGGATCTGCAGCCAAGGGGCAGGTGAGGGGCGGTGGGGTAGGGCAGTTCCTTCTAAACTGAGCTGAAGGCAGGTCAGGGTCATCTCATCTCACCTGGGGATGTGGGGATGGGGAACTGGACCAGATATAGAGGGTGATCAAACGCCAAGGATGGATAGGGGTGCTCTCTAAATCAACTCAGCAGAATTCTTGCTAAACCGGGTTTTGCAGGCTCAGCAAGGATGACACAGAAGCCCAAGGTCCGGCCGAGGTGAAAAGAGGGGCCGGGGAGCCGGGCTAAAGTTTGAGGGAGGAGAGCTTTGTCAGTGCGCATCTCGGTGGTCCCGAACACTGGCTCCTGCCCACTTGGTGATCAACCACGGAGATGTGGCCACTGCAGTCACCCCCAAAGCCCAGGGGGCAGGTTCCCAGGTTTAAGTATAGCTGCACCGCCATTACGTCTCCTTAGCCAACTCATCAGCAGGAAAGGCTTCCTACACAGCTGCAAATCAGATACGATGAACAATATTTTATACTGAATACATTTGTGCCTGAGCCATTTGCTTGATTAAATCACACTGTAGCTTAACAGACTATTTGTTGATAATTCCTACTTGAGTTTAATTTAATAGCTTTTACCAGTGAAAATATATCAGCAAACATATGACACTGGGGGAAAAATACAACACAACAGAACCCAGCATCCTCGGAAATAAAGGCCGAGCATTCTAGAGAATGTTTTTAGTGCTACACTGGCTTTACTTACTTAACAAGCACAGAAGCTTGGACCAAAGATGAAGAACATTTCTGGCTAAACTGCTGGTTACCAACTGGATTTCATACAGAACAAGCTCACCCCCAGTCTGCCTACATTGGAAAGCGGCACTCCCCACTGGAGCCCTGCACTGACTAATCCTCGGCTCACAAGGCTCACTCTTCACCTCCTGCTCAAGCCCCTGGTCTCTCCCTGCCTCAGGGTTCCGAGGCCTCCTACCCACTTATAAATTTGCCACATCTAGGAAATCGCCCACCCAGCATGCAAGAAACAGAGTGAAATCCTGGGTAAGCAGCAAATCAGATGATGTGGACAGATGATCCAGTTTTTACTTAGTGTGATTTCATTTTATTCTTGTATTTCTGAATGCATGAAAAATATACATAAATAGTCTTTGCTGCATCGGGGTGTGTGGTGGAAGACACTCAGAATGAATAGGTCAAAGAGGTGGAGAAAAAAAAAGGGTGAATCTATGAAACAGACTCACAGACAGAGAGAACAGACTTGTGGTTGCCAAGGGGGAAGGGGTGAGGGAGGGATGGACTGGGAGTTTGGGATTAGCAGATGCAAACGATTATATATAGAAATGGATAAACAACAAGGTCCTACTGTAGAGCAGAGGGAACTATATTCAATATCCTGGGATAAACAATCATGGAAAAGAACATGAAAAAGAATGTATATATATGTATAACTGAATCACTTTGCTGTACAGCAGAAATTAACACAACATTGTAAATCAACTATACTTGAATAAAATAAATTTTTAAAAAAAGGGGTGAAGTATGGGCTTCCCTGGTGGCGCAGTGGTTGAGAGTCCGCCTGCCGATGCAGGGGACATGGGTTCATGCCACGGTCCAGGAAGATCCCACATGCCGCTGAGCGGCTAGGCCCGTGAGCCATGGCCGCTGAGCCTGCGCATCCGGAGCCTGTGCTCCGCAACGGGGAGAGGCCGCAACAGTGAGAGGCCTGCGTACCGCAAAAAAAAAAAAAAAAAAAAAAAAAAAGGGGGTGAAGTAATATTTTGGGTTGTCTTTTCACATATTTTTAAATAAGAAACAGTACTTTGGGGAGTTTTCTTGGATGTAAGGAGAGAAAAGTATGTAATGAAATTGCAAAGATAAGGCAGACCACAAATAAGGAATTAAGTCTAGTGTCTTCAAAACAGAACAAAGCATAAATAAGCAAAACAATAAGCAAATTAAGTATTCACTAAAAGGGACTATTTCTTGTGGTCTTCTCTGACTTTCTGTTGTTGTTATTGTTATCCAAAAGCCCAACAAAATCAGGATTAACACAGAATTTCTTAGGGTGTATTTACTGAAATTACCTGAAAATTATTTTAATTAGAAATGGTTTTCCTGGAAACCTCCCAATATAAAGAAGAGCTTACCAGTCAAGGACCAAGAATAAGCTTGAATGTTCAACTTTCCAGGAAGTTTTCTTTCTTTTTTTTTTTTTCATGACCGGAGCCAACACTGCTCTATTTGCTAAGAGTCCCCTAACATTTAATTTATTAGGATACCATGTTTCCTTTAAAAAGGGGTAAGCAATTAAAATATATTCATGTGTGCCCATGTGCACATAGATAATGCTTGATTATCTGTGAGCGTTGGAAATCGGAACAAATTGACAATTGATGTAATCAGACCATTGAATGCCAATGATGCCAATAATTTCACAGGACTTACACCCTACATAGGGGGCTTCCATTTACGTGTTTGCCTCTCTCACTAGACGTTAAGTTCACTGAGGGCAGGGATCAGACCTTTATATCTCAACTGCTTTGCACAATGCACATGGTCTACACTAAAAAGTCCGAGTATGTAGATAACTGAGCTACTAAATAAATGAAATTCTCCTCCACTCAACAGTTTACCACCATCAATACCCCAGAGAGAGGACCTGTCTTTTATCCCTCTCACCCACCCCCAACTGTCTTTCAGTAAAAATGTCAAAACCAGATGAAATGATAGGTAAACAAAGAGAACCAACTTCCCGTCTTTGGCGATAACCTCAAGCAAAATACGTGTTCCCTAAATGAACCGACACTGAGTACTGATACGTTTAGCAGATGGGTAGATAAATCTTACCCCAAGTAAACAATAGCACTTTTCACTAATTGAAACCCAATATTTTCTCCCAAGCCTTTCCTGGCCAACCTCTCTCAACCTTCCCCAGCCCCAAGGCTAGGCTTTGGAGTTTGCTCACACTTTGGAGGTTTTCCTGGGCTACTGAGGGATGAGCAGGCAGGCTTCCTTCCCAAAGCTCTGCTAAGTCAGGACGTTGACGCTGGGGCAGGTCCTGACTCTAGAAGCAGCCTGAGCTCTGGGTGCCGTGGCTCCAGGACCTGCACTGTAATGCACTCTCAGATCCCAGGGTGACAGGCAAGATAAGGAAAAGGAATATCACCATCCCAGCCAGATGACGGACTGGGGCTGTCATCTTAGCAAATGGGGCCAGTCCTATCGAATGAAACAGGCTGGAATCGAGCCTGGGAAGACTGATCTCTGCCTTTTCTTCCCCAAGGCGCTCAGCAAGGGCGCCTCAACGATTAATTAATTCCCAGGCTGGGAGACAGCACAAGCCATGGGTTCTGCAGGCCGTAGGGGCAACCTCAGCTTCAGACAGAACCAGCAGACACTAAACAATATGAAAAATATCAATAAACCTGGGAAATATTTTATCAATATCCATAGCTAACAATGATTGATTATTGATTTTATCATCCAGACTCCGCGTTAAGCCTTTACTCATACGCCTCATATTAACCACAAGAGGCAGGAACTATTACCATCCCCATTTCACAGTGGAGAAAAATGAGGCTTAGGGAGTTTAAGGAACTGCCCTGCTGTGAGAGGTAGAAGTGAGAATCCAATTTGAGTAAATCTGATGCAAAGCCCAAATTCACCTGGAACTTTCTAACTTCCAGAAAAGGTTTTCTAGAATAACTTTAGGTTATGAAGCACATTCCAAAATATCCCCTAGAGTAGTTTTCTTTTAAAACTTGTAATAGCTTTCATTCATGCATCATCTAATACTTGGTAAACTCCAATAACCATGCAACCTGAAATGGCTAAAATTAATAATAAACAGTACATGCTCTTATAGTAAAGAACTCCCTGTCAAACATTTTAGGAGCATAAGCAAGTCATTTTGCTTCCCTGGGCCCCATTTTCTCATCTATGAAATGGACAGTTAGATGAGGCAATGGTTACACCTTCTAGAGATACTATGGCTCGCAGGCAATGTTGTCAATGACCTGATATCAGAGCTTTCTCGGGGGTGAGGGTCTGGCAGACGCTGAGCCCTGAAACCATTCTAGGCCATGCACATAGAAATCTGTGCAAGACATCCAAGTTGCCTTTAGAAACCCCCCAAATCATCCTTGCCAGAGTCCAAGATCTAGCCGTCTCAGCTGCTGCAATGCTGATACACTGTAAAAGCATTTAAGATGTAATTCATAAACTGATTCCAAATCTGATCAAACAACCTAGCTTCTCTGGTGGTTAGAGTGCTGAGTTCTAGATTGGAAAGTCAAGTCAAATTTAAAAGCAAGTGTGAAACACTAATCCTCTCCCTAAAAGTCTTTTTGACAAAGATGATACTGTTTCAACCTTAAAGTAAGTACTGTTACTTTCCTGTTAATATCACTAGATTTTGAATGTAAAGAAAACAAAAATTTTCCAAGTCTCTGTGTATATTTTAAAATATAAATTTCACAGAAAGAGTTTAAAAATAACCACGTTTCTTTTTACAAAATGAGTTATCTTTTTCATTAGTCCAAACAGAGGACTTTGTACATATCCCTGTTAAGTACTTTATATGTCCTATTTCTCAACCTCAAATTATTGACAAACCTGCTTCTTAAATTTCACAATTTTTGGTGAGTGCTTCTTGGTCTATAATCTGCTCTGACTATACAAACGAATAGACAGGCTTCTTTGGGAAATGATGGAAGGTAGCCGGGCAGGAACATGGAATTTACTGGACTGAAGCACAGGTCGGTCAGTCACTGATTCGATCCCCCACTAGGTGGAGGCACCATGAGGCCAGGGCTGCTACGTCTTATATTTTTTGGACCTACCATGCCCAGAAAAGAGCTGCACACATAGGAGGTTCTCAGTAAACACTTGCAGAGTGAATTAGTTGTTCGGTGTTCAGCATGATTCTCAGGTTTTGTTCTCAGGGTTTTTCCTCCCTAGCAGTAGAATGAGGATAGTAACACATGTCTACCTGGATTTTCACAAGTATCAACTGCAAGCAGCTGCTGAGAGCATCTGCAGAGAAGAGAGCACTGGATCAGGGCTGGGCATCTTTATCAGACCTTCTGTCCAGCCCCCAGCACAGGCACCTGGGTCAGACGAAGTGCTCACTGACCACATGCTGACAGACTACATTTCTTCCTCGTCAGCTTGACCTTCTGCATAGCTGATGGTTTATTTATAGTTTTATTTTGTATACAGAAATTTTATTTTCACATTGAAGCAACATCGTTTCTAAGCAACACTTGGTTCCTATTATATATATTTTTGAGGCACTCCCACAACCCGGTTCTCCTTGGCAAACCAGAACACCAGAGGTGAGTATATCGTGCTGAGAGAGGATTCCTGACCCCCACGGGTTTGCCAGTGTTTATGCTCCTCTTCTTAAACGACTCGGGGAGTTCACTGCCTCGCCTTGACAAGGACAATAAATGGAAGGGGACAAGGAGCTGAATAATAAACTTGGCATTTCGATGAATAAAGACATACTAGGTATAAAGGTGAATACTCTTCTGAGTTTCTATTCTCATCCACTTTCGTTTTTTGAGTGCCTGAGACCCAGGAAAATGACTTATCTCGATGAACTTATGCTTCATCTCTGTCAGCATGAGATTTAAAGCAAGCCCTCCTCCACAATTTAATTAATAGTTGTATTTGTTTGAAAGATATGTTTTACCCTCAGAAACCTAGCCTAGTTCTTAAAATTCTGATTTAGTGATATCATAACAGAAACTTTTTAAACAAGTAATTCCCTGTTGCTTTCATGTCTATTCCTGAGCTTTCCCTAAAGCCCTCTTAATTGTTGCAGAACCCATGCCTGTATCTAATATCATGGCAGCCAGGACAAAGAAACTCAAGATGAAAAATGTGACATTGTTCCAATTGATTTGACTTCGCTAGAAAAAAACACATCAAAACCTCCATAGGTGCCAGCCTTGTGGCACAGGCGAGAGCAATGTCAAAAGAAATCTCTAGGCTGTGTCATCAGCTCCCACCCCCTCCCCCCAAACCCCACAATGTCTTTTTTTTTTTTTTTCACTTAAACATGCTTCACAGTTTGGTCATCTATAGATTCAACCACGTACTCTGGACACTGGGATGAAGAGAATAAGATGTGATTGTTGAAATACAAAACACATTAGAGAACCGTCCACAGATGACTTGGAAACCTGAAGATGACATGATGCAGGACCCGAGAAAAGGACACTATTTTCAGGGTCCCCTGGCTTTCGGGACGAATCTATATCAAACCCCGAGCTGCAGAGATATTGCATCAGGCACTTTACTACTGAGCACCGTTTCAGACTGGTCCAAGTAAATTGTGTTGCTGCCTTTAAAAAAAAAAATCCCTTTTTGTCAATTCTACACTGATTTCAAATACACGAACAATCTACACTACATGGTAGTATTTGTGTGGCTCTGGGTCAAGGCAAAATAAACCCGATCAACACCAGCCTAGGGTGGGGCTGGGCAGGTTCTGTACTTGGGACTTCTGAGGTGCCATAGCGAGCGACACGGGCTGAAAAGCCCTCCCCACCCGGAGCACCCCTGTGGGCACCCAGGGTGACTACCCCAAACCCTGCGCAGAGCGTAGAACAAAATTAGTTAGAAATTCAATGGGGGCAAAGTTTAGTCCCTGTTGAGGACCCGAGGACCGGTCCAGTTATAAGTCCCAACAATAACGTTCGGTTTTAGGAAAACCGGACCAGCTTTCAACTTTAACTCCCTGACATGGGTCTCAGGGTGACCGTGCATGTGACAATAGGAAAGGGCTCGGGATGGCCCCAAGACCCGCAGCATCCTCCAGGGCGCGGCGGGGACCTGGGTACCTGCGCGCTCAGAGGCGAGGGCATTTACCTCGAGTCGGCTAAGACTGGAGCTCTTGGAGCGCGACTTCTTGCGCAGGTACACGGAGAAGAACCTGCGCACGGTGAACTTCTTCATGCTCAGCTCCATCGCCCGGCGCCCAGCCGCGAGGAGCCGCAGGGCCGGAGGACGCGCATCCCTGGCGCATCCCAGGCGCGCGGGGTTAGGTCCGTCTGCGGGCGCGAGCGGTCGGGAAGCCCGGCGCAGCGGCCATCGGCACGGGGCGCGGGCTGCGGGCACAAAGGGCAGGCCAAGCCGGCCACGGCGGCCGGGGACCCAGCGCTCCCTCCTCCTCCTCCTACTGCCTGCGAGGACCAGCCCCGGGCAGCCCCGCCCCGCCCCGCCCCGCCCCCAGCCACTACTGCCAATCAGCACCTGCCGCCCCGCCCGGCCCTCCGCCACTACCGCCAATCAGAGTCCGCCGCCCCAAGCTCTCCCTCCTCCTCCTCCCCCTTCTCCTCCTCCTCCTCCTCCTCAGGCCCAGGGAGGAGCAGGCCCCCGCCACTACCGCCAATCAGAGCCCGCCGGCGCGCCCAGCCACGCCCACCTCCTTCTTCTCAGCCACTACCGCCAATCAGCGCCCACCGCCCTACAGCCCCAGGCTCTCACTTCTCCTCCCCCCACCCCACCCGCCTCCAAGTACTTGCTCTCTGCGGCTCTGCCCCGCCCACCGCCCCCTCCGCCAATCAGCGCCCTCGGCGGCGCATGCCTGATGAGCCCGCGGAGGACTGCTGCGCCGCGCGGGGCGGGCGGTGAGCGGTGAGGCGGCTCAGCTGTGCCTGTCGCCTACTCTCTGTTCTACTTCGTTGGCCTGTTGGGCTTTTTTCTAGCTTGGGGTGTCATGTTTTCTTTCCTTAAAGCACCCTGGAATCATGCTCTTCTGTGCTGTACAAAACTTTAATTGCTGATTAGCAAACACTTCTAGAACATGGAACAAAAGGGTGGAGGGGTGCACCATGAGCCTGCACACGTGCGCTCTGCACCTCTCCTCAACCCTTGGCCCCTGGGGCCCTCTTCTTGAGCCCGTCCCCGCGGCCCGGGCGCCCGACCTGGGGGTCCGCCAGTCCTTGCCCGGGTGATGAACGGATCCCCACGCAGCCCGGGACGCCGGCAGCCAGCTGGAGAAGCCTCCCAGGGCAGTGTTTGGAGAACAAAGACACATCCGTTCTCCATGACCTCCGACTCCATGTATAGAAAATTATCCAAACGGATGACTTATCAGGGCCTAAACACAGAGTGTCCTGAGTCAGGGCTCTCAGAAACCAGCTGCAGGGCTGCAGGGGATTTACCTTAAAGGGGAACACCCTTTGTTTTTCTTTTTTTCCTAGAAATGCTCACCAGAGGGCTGTAGGCAGTTCTGGATTTGTGAGCTTAGGACTCTGTGCAGTCTTTTGTTTTCCTCTTGTGCACTGTCCACGTATTTTTATGTTTAAAACAGGGCCAAACAATCTCATTAGCATACTGCCACCACCCCCTGAAAAGTCCAGAAGCATTTTTGCACCCGCTGCTGTGTGCCAAGTACTGCTTTGCTAGGCAGATTGTGAAAAATCTACATGTCATATCATCCCTTGGCTTAATCAAAGGTCGCATTAATACTTGTGTCAGGCTATCTTTGCTAAAGTGAGTAAAGACAGAGGATGCTCCCAGATAAGAACTGGTAGGTTCATGCTGCATCTGGGTCAAGAGGTGAGGTCAGATAGTCTCCCTGGGGTTTAATGGTGGTAAGCACAGCTTAGCATCAAGATGCTGGCACTGCCATTTCCTTGCCTGATGAGCTTGAGCACACTGCATGTTTTGTGTTCCCACTGTGCATCCCTAAGATGAAAATATGCCCCAAACCGGTTCCTGCTTCCCGCAAGGATTCTTCTGCTGGAGGGCCATTATCCCTATGCTGGGAATGAGCTTCTTACCACCCTGGGTGTCCCGCCACCACCACTCAGGTATCCCAGCTCTAAGCAAACAAAGACAGGCCAGGGCTGTGCCATGTCGCTTCTCTGGAAAAGACAGCAGCTGACGGACATCAGACATCGGTCTGGTCACCTGCTCCAAGAATGAGGAAGACGCCGGCTGTGGGTAGGTGGTGCAACTACTCAGAGACAGGAGTATGGTTTGTCAAGGATGCTGGCTCAGGGGCGCCCTGCGCAGAGCAATAGCCTTGGGGCAGGCTTGTGTTTTAACACAAGGCTTGTGTTTTACCAACAAGAGCATTTTGAGACTTCCCTGGTGGTCCAGTGGTTAAGACTCCACACTCCCAATGCAGGGGGCCTGGGTTTGATCCCTGGTCAGGGAACTAGATCCCGCATGCCGCAATTAAGAGCCCATATGCTGCAACGAAGACCCGGTGCAGCCAAATAAGTAAATAAATTTAAAAAAAAAAAATTTTTTTTTTAAGAGCATTTTGACCTGGTGTAACAGGACTGGGAAGGCAGTGTCTTATGAGACATCCACAATCCCTCACAACTGAGTGCTACAAAATGGCTCTATTGAACTTGGACATCTCAAAAGAAAAAAAAAAGCAGCTTCCATATTTCAACTGAGAAATTCATTTCATTGCTAGAACAAGTGTGTTTGCCCTTCTGCCAGTAAAACAGAGGTATATCAAAGTCTCTGGCAATCATTTAAAACCAAACCCTCCAGACCACCAAATCTGGGGTAGGTATCAGGGCCCACTTTAACCTGGGTCCAAATGATCCCTAGCAAATTTTGGGAAAGAAAAAGTGAGCTTAATAAAGGCTGGGCTGGTGCCCAGATGATGGGGTGGGGAAGCTTGGAGAGAAGACCAAGAGCTCAGCAGACACCTGATTATCTTGAGTTTCTCCCTGACTTAAGCACGATCGGTCTGGGACTGAATTCCATGGCTAATGCTGCTTCCAAGAGAGGACCAGACTGGCTGGTGTGCATTTGATTCAGTTGAACACACGATTATGGAGCTCCTCTGAGCACCTGGCCCAGTGCTCGGCCCAGGGGAAACGGACGTGATTATGACGCGGCTCCCGACCTCCAGAAGTACACTGCCGTGTGTTAGAGAAGGAAAGCGAATAGACAAATCGGATGCAGGTTTTACATAATGTGAAAGAAACATGTAAGGAAATGCTACAAGAACAGAGCTAAATGAGGAGCGAATCCTAACTGGAGAAGCCGAGGAGGCGGCATTTGGGGTGAGCTCTGCAGACAAGGACGTGTGTCCTGGACAGAGGGGACGCGGTCCCCAGCTGCGGAAGAACAAGATTATGGAGAACTTGGAACAAACAGAATTTCATGATGGATGAACGGAAAGTAGAGTTCCTACCAAGTCCCCGATACACAAGAGGTTAACGATTTCAGAATTCCAAGGATGATAACCGAGAGCTTCCCAAGGCCTGGAGCTGCCCGTCCCTGAGAACGCAGGACGCCCTGGGCAGGCAGGGGAGGGAGGCTTTTCTCAGCAACGTGACTGGCAAACCCTGTGCCGTTCCACCTTCCCTTCCCTCCTCCCAAAGGACCTTCCGGGGGTGGGGGGACGCCCCCTCCTATATTTCGAGCCCCACCGTGACAGCTGTGATGTGCTGGGGCCTGGCTTCTAAAGGAGGGAGCAGGACGGCCACGGCCCCAGGGAGGCACCAGGAGGGACGGCTCACGGAGTGGCCTGCGTTCCCGGGGCTTGTGGGGAAAAGGATATATCAATGTCTCCGACAGAGGAGATGTGGCCGTGCTGGAGACGGGCACGTGCGGAGGTCCCTGAGGCCCTGCCCGGCACCAGGCCCAAGGCTGAGGGAAGAATTCTAAGTAACCCCCAAAATGAAAGGCCGCTGTCCTGTAAGTGGGCTGCAGCTGGGGAGAGAGGGCACGGGGGGAGGGTCTCCAGATACAGTAACTGCAGAAGAAGACGAGACAGCTGAGCATGAGAGAGGGGCTCAGCCGGGCCAGGAGCAGTTTAAGTACGTCTTCATCTCTCCTCTCCTCCCGCTCTGACCCTGAAAAGGATGCTGCAGGCTTCCAGTGTGATGGAAATTCAAGCTGGGCAAAGAGAATGTCTGAGTCTGATCAGTCCTAGGACTGGAAACACTAACTTCCTGATCAAGTTTAAAACCTAAAGTGCATGCAGTTGTCTCTTGTTCAAGAGAGGGAAGGAAAGCCGTCGAAATTGCCAGGGTCCTTTCATTGTCCACTCTTCCGACAAAGAGTGGAAGGTGTGTGATGATCCAAGCACAAGCCAGGTTTGTGCAACAAACCAGTTACAATGGAAGTGGTCAGTGCGGAGTCGAGAATGCCGTCCACGGTTGCAACCTGGAGATTCAAATTTAACCCTCAAGGGCCACGGAGGTCAGACGCCCAGCCACGCAGGGTGGGGTGGCAGGGAAGGCAGCTCTGACACAGGCTTGTGGACCTAATTCACTTTCCATGTAAGCAAAAGCAACAACGAAAACTCAAGTTGAGAACTTAAAGTGGGCTCAGATGGTTCTAAGCCCAGGTGCCCAGCAGAAACACACAGAAATGCTCTCTAGAGAAATCCACATTAAACCCAGGATTCAAAGAATTCCTCGCACACAGTTACCAGGAGCACAAGCTCACAGCCACTGAACGCACAGTTCACAAGGACACGGGGTGTCGGCAAAGCCAGCAAGACAACCGACCACAGCATCAGACGCGTGGACTTCAGCTGCTGGACTTAGCAGACGTCGAATGGAAAACTATCAAATCTAATATGTTTAAGGAAATAAGAGGAAGAAATGAAAATGTGATGAACAAACAAGAGACTGTAAAAATGAATAAAGTACTTCTGGAAATGAAACGATGTAGTCCTGGACACGGAATAGATGTAGCTGAACATAAATGTCCTGCTTGTTAAAGGGCAAATACGACATAGCTGTGGCTCGGGGAGCGATATCTAAAAACGTACCGTGGTAAGAAGCATCACACCGTGGAATGCACGTCAGAAGGTGAAACATCTTGAATTAAATTTCTACCCACTGTTCCGATTATGACTTCACCTTTGCCAAAATCCTCCGAGCCTTTAGAACTGGGGGTGACTTTGTCAAGGAGACATTTGGCAACGTCTGCAGACATTTTGGGTTGTCACAAGTGGGGGTGACAGGAAGGATGCTGCTGGCATCTAGTGGGCAGAGGCCAGGGATGCCGATGAATCTCCGCAGTGCACAGGCCATCCCCACCAAGAATGAGCCCATCCCAAACGCGTCAGCACTGAGGTCCAGAAAGCCCGCTTTGTGTGATGACGGGGGAGCGGGGGAGGGGAAGGGGGAGGGGAGAAACCTGTCTACTTTCCTCACAAGGTTGTCACCTACAGAACTGGCAACTCCACACAGGAAACCAGTAGGAGGACGTGCTCTGTAAATTGTAAAGGGCTCAACCAAGATGCTACGTGTTAAAATCCTGGAGTTTCACACAGAAAACTCAATGACACGCCTGGGAAAGGAGCAGATACCCCTCTTCTAGAATTTTGGCCTGAAAGCTCTCTCCGTTAAACTCTATTGTGCTGTGCAGGGCACGGCCAGTCACCCCACCGCCTGAAGCAGAAGATGAGAACTACCAGCCACTCTGTCACTCCTTCATTCCGTATGCGTAACGACCCAGACTTGTGATGCTTTCTAAGCAGCGTCCCTGTCTCCCTTCCTTCCAGCCCCGCAATCAGTAACTGTTCGTGCAGGAATATAGTAAGTCCTGGCTCAATGCTGCCCCCCACCCCCGCAACCCGTCTGCAATCCCACTACCAAAGCAATCTGTTTAGAAGCAAATAGCACGCCATAGCTCCAGCGTCTGCAGGAATGAAGTGCGACCCCAGAGCCAGGAGGCCATGTTCTCCTCCATCACGGCGCCCTCTCCTCCTGTGCCCACTGCGCGGACACCTGTGTCAACAGGAACGTCCAGCCTCCACTGCGCTGTGGCCACTGCCTGGATGTCCTTCCCACCCGCTTTCCCACCTTCTTCAAGATTCACTATTGTTGCTGGGAAGCCTAATGGAATCCCCGCACCTGCAGGCTGTGCTAGGGAGTCCTCCCCTGGGGTCCTTGTTTTACTTACTGTGCCGGGTTACGACTCCTGGCTTCCGTGTGTCTCTTACCCACCTGGAAGCACATGGGATGGCCACTGTCTGCAGCAAGCACTCTGTGCACGCTGGCTTAAAGGGATTCTGTGATGACTGTTATCAGAGATTTGTTGGTTATGAAGATCTGGGCCTACATTATTATTCCATCTCTGTAACACACTGGGAACTCCATGAAGCAGATACAGTGAACCTCATCTTATGAGGTGGAGAAACTGAGGCCCAGGGAGGTGAACCAACCGTCTAAACTGACACAACAAGAGAAGAATTCAGACAAGGTCTGCACGTCCAGGACCTCACAGGTTCACAGTGTATCAAGCAATAGTGGCTGGGCATCAAAAGAAAGCACAAGAGGGGCGGCAACCAAGGGGTGACAGGCTGGGGTTCTCACTTCCCTAGACAACTGCACTTGCCCAGGAAATGCCACTGGGGCCAAGAGTCTGCCATCGGAGCATCTCACAGACAGAAGTCCAGGTGGCAGCCTCCAGCGGCTTCATTATGTATGGCCTTGGGGACAGACAGCGTGAGTGCCTTTGGCAAAAGAATGCTGTGCTCTGGGAGCAGAAAGCCTCGGTTTCCTTGTGAAAACTTAGTTTACTCAGGATGCAGAGGAGGGGCACCAAGGTGAGGCTTCTGACTACGCGTCCGTGCCGCCGTAGGACATTTGAAAACATTAATGCCGGTGCTCTCACTTGGTCTTTTCTAATTATCAGTGTTTTAAAGGGGGGAGGGGCAAAACCCCACATTCTGTCACCGGGAGGCGACGGCATCCGTAGGACTTCTGGGTTTGAGCTTCACTATTGTTTACGTGTTGTTACAGGTTGGGTTGTGTCCCCTCTAAAAGCATGTTAGAACCCTGACCCCCAGGACCTCAGAATGTGGCCTTATTTGAAAATAGGGTCATCGCAGACACAGTAAGATGAGGTCACGCTGGAGTGGGGCGGGCATAATCCAGTGTGACTGGTGTCCTCGTACGAAGACCACGTGAAGGCAGAGACAGTGGAGGAGGCCACGTGGACAGAGGCAGAGAAGGGAGAGATGTAGCCATGGCCAGAAGCTAGAAGAGGCAGGAAAGAGTCCCCTACGGGTTTCAGAGGACCAGGGACGTCCTGATGTCTTGATCTTGGACTTCCGGCCTTCAGAATGATGAGACAATACATTTCTGTTGTTTGAAGCCACCCCGTTGGTGGGGCTTTGTGCCGGCAGCCCTTTGTTGTGGAGACAAACACACTTCTCATCCCACAAATGTGCAGTGAACCTTCACGACAAAGACAGTCAGTAGGAAGGCTCACGACTGAATGGAGAATTAACAGTATGTGAGGAAACTGACCTGTGAATAGAGAAATAAAGGCTTTTTCTTGTCAACCTGAGCCTATACATAAATTAGAGAGGAACTTTAAAAGGAAGGGAGTTAGCCGGAAAGAGGAAACAGGTGAAAACTACAGCAGGAAGGATTTTTGTAACTTAAAAGAAAAAAAAAAAACTCTTATAATAGAAAAGTCTCTCAAGACCTGGAATTGGGTACAAAGGAGAATGTGAAATCCTTGCCAGAATATTTTTTAGCAGGAAATGTTCATCTTTTAAAAAATGTTTCATAGACATCTACAGCCTTTCAGGCACTAGATATTTATGTTAGGGATGGGAACTAGATGAGCACATGAAAAAATACTCAGGGACACTAACAACAAAACAATAGGGGTTTAGGCTCCATGGCGTGTAGTGTCCTGTGGTCCATCCCTCATCATCCTCATCAGAAGGCCACAGGACCAGGCTGGGGCAGGGTGAGGGCATTCCTGGCAATACAGCGGGTTACGTATGTAGAGGCAGATTTCCTGAGATACGTAAAACAAAGGGAAAATCCTCTCTTTTTTTTAAAGCACAGCTGGGCCAATAGTAAGGGGGGGAAAACAAACTTAGACAAAGGATGAGGATGAGAAGATGTTCTCCAAAGGTAAGCAGTGTTCTGAGCAGCATTTGTCCTGTGGCCCGTGTCAATCCCTGTGATCGAGACCCAGGTCTTATCAGGGTCTGGGGTATGGGCGGGTTGGGGGAGAACTGGAGAAAGCCTGGGGCCCACGCGCAGGTGGGAGGGCAGGGCAGACCCACCCTGAAAGTCAGGACCCTGGCGGGGCAGACCCTAAGGTAAGCTGGGAAATTCTCTCCCTGCAGGAGGAGAGTTGCTTATGCAGGTATGAGGGCTAGAAAGAGAAAGAGAATTCTCCTCTGATGTTTCTGTGCCTCCTCTTCACGCCAGTGGAGGCCAAAATTCACACTCTGAAAAACTCCAAGCCAGATATTTACTTTTTAAAGGTCCCAGCTTATAGCAGCCCGAGGGCCACATGGAAGCAAATGTCAGTACTCTGGAGGGGTCTCAAAGTTAAACCACGGAGAAAATTATCAGGAATATGGGCTCACGATCATGAATTGCTAAATACACGAGGAGGTAAGCCACCGGGAGCACAGAGTGAGTAGAAACAGCAAGTTGCAGAATCAGACGCATGAAGACTGCAGAGGCTGAAACTTTCGTATAAATAATATAAAATACATTTGCTTAATATGTCTGAAGACCAAAAAGGGGGCCTGAAGGCATTACAAGGAAATTAGAGGTTATAAAATGGTCCAGTAGATTTGTAAACAAAAGTAGAACTTTAAAAATAAAATCAGGGGCTTCCCTGGTGGCGCAGTGGTTGAGAGTCCGCCTGCCGATGCAGGGGACACGGGTTCGTGCCCTGGTCTGGGAGGATCCCACATGCCCCAGAGCGGCTGGGCCCGTGAGCCATGGCCGCTGAGCCTGAGCGTCCGGAGCCTGTGGTCCGCAACGGGAGAGGCCACAACAGTGGCCTTTTTTGCGTACTGCAAAAAAAAATAATAATAAAAAATAAATAAATAAATAAATAAAATCGTAATGATGTAAATTTTAAAACAGGTAGATTAAATAGCACTTTAGACAAAGTCCAAGAAAGAGTTGATAAAGGAAAAGTTAGATCTGCTGAAAATTGACAGAATGCAAACCAGAAGGACACTTCCAGATCAAGAACCTGGGAAAGTTCACTACCGGTGAAAACATATGGGGAGAGCTAAACACTCATGGACTGCATAAAAAGAAATAAAAATCAAGTTAGAAATGAAACCCTGATTGAAAAAACAGCATATGCATAAGGAGGGTGATTAGAGTTACAATCTTCTAACGTCCTTGTATTTTTTCTGGAAGTCAATAAAGATGCAGATTACTTTTAGACTAAGTTAAATATACATGCTAAAATTTCTAGGGCAACCAATGAAAAAGTAGAAATTCACTGTGTACAGTTGTCAACTGGTACCCATGGGGAACTGGTTCCAAGACCCCCCTCGGATATTAAAATCTGCAGATGCTCAATCCCTTTTATCAAATGCTGTCGTACCATTGGTGGATCCAAGGTTGGTTGAATCCATAGATGCTGAATTTGCAGATATGGGAGAGCTGACTGGAATTCTTAACTTAATAGAGACAAAAGTATAGAGCAAGAAAATATTCCAGAAGTAGACAAGAAAGAAGGGAAAAAAGAAATTCAGAAAAAGGAGGATAAGTGGAAAACACAAGCTGTTGGGAGTGGCAACCACCAGGGGCCAGAGCGTCTCTGCATTCCTCATCCATTCATGCCGAGTGTGTGACGAACACACTGCACACTGAGCACTCTTAACCCATTTCTCAGGGCTGTGTTTGCAGTGAGCAACTTTGCAGGATGAGGTAACATTTTCCTCCAGGACGAAGAACAGGCCTGCTTACCCCTTGCTCTAAACACAAGGTCCCCAGGCTCAGTGTTCCTCGGCTGGGATGCAGGTTCACTGTGAACATAGCATCCATCTGGTCCCCCTTCACTGCACCTTGAGTGGTGGGGGGCAAAGGAAACCAATGCAAATCTGGTACTCATGTCACTAGACTGGTAACGTCCCTTCTTTCTGATCCTGGAAGCTTATGTCTTCTTACAACACCCATAAAACGGGAACATGCTAATTGTTAGTTTGTAAGTAAGGCAGAGTCAGATCCTAGACCTCACACAAACTAACAGCATAGGAACAAATAAAAATATATCAAAAATTACAATCAGTGTGAGTGGGCTAAACTCTCCAGTTCAAAGACAAACAGTGCCAAACTGGTTTAAAATGAATTTAGTTATAGACATTTCTAAAATTAGAGACACAGAAAATCTGAAATAAAAGAATGGAAAAGATCTATCACGCAAATACTAATGAGAGGAGAGCTGATGAAGCAATATAAACGCAATACAAATTACACAACAAGCATGTGAAGATATAAAACACTCACTACATATTGATGGTTTAAATTCACCAGGAAGATACAATACTTCCAAACTTGTATGCCCCAGATAATAAAGTTTCAAAACATATTAATCAAAAATTGACAGAATCAAGAGGAGAAATTGACAAATCCATTATCGTTTGGGGAAATATCCAACACATCTCGCAATAAATGATAAATCAAGCAGAGGAACAAAAATCAGTAAATATTTGAATAATTAAACAATACATTTAAGAAAGTTGACATAAAGAATATGTATATATATCCAACCACTTTAGATTGTGCATTCTTTCCAAGTTCACATGAAATATTCACAAAACGTTGACCATGTTTTAATCTAGGCACAAAGCACAGAGCAGTAAACTATCTAAAAAAAAACTCACGAGTAATTGTTGCCATGTAGATTGATTTTTCTTACCATACCACAAGGATCACTTTTATGTCATTATCAATAACCCCATATGATTGGAAAAGTTTTAAGTACAATTTTAATAGGATTCCCTCTATCAGAGGCTTTAAGAAACAGCCATAATGTTTTGACACAAATCTCAAACTTATTTCCAGATCAGTGCCTTGGGCTGCCTTCCTTTTCCTACACACCCAAGCAGGGCTGCCAGTCCTCACCCAAATCTATGGAAAGAGCCTGATGTCAAGAACTGAACTGACCTCAGCCCTTCCGACTCATCTCTCCACACTCTTCTCCTGCTCCCGAGCTCCAGCTACGCTGACCTGCTCTCAGCTCTCAGATATGCCCCCTCCGTGTTCTCTCGGGGCCACTGCACATCCAGTTACCCCCATCTGGACCATGCTGTGCTCCCACTCGCACTCACGAGGTCAGACTCCACCTCTAGCTCTCACCTCCAATACCAGTCCTTCAGAGATGCTTTCCAAGAACCCCCAGAATCAGCCAGTCCCCAACTGAGATGCTCTCAAGGCGACGGCAACTATTTAGACTGGAATACTCAGGTGTCCGTGTGTGACGATTTGGTTCATGCTCTTGTTCCCAACGGACTGTAGACTCTACAAGGGCAGGAATCGTGTCTATTTTGCAAACCACTAACCACACTGCCTGTCATGATGCCTGAACATGCAAAGCAAAGATTTGCTGAGTGGACATATGGGCGAATCAGGCAGTGGACTGCCAGGCCGAGAGCCGGCAGTGCTTTCAACACAATGTGCGTTTGTGACGCAGGACGGAGGGTAGAATGCGGACTGACTTGCAAAGATCAGCTCCCCACCCTCTGCTTCTCTCCCTCCCTCTTCCTGTCTTTCAGCCAGTAATTAGCACATCACCTCCCATAACTGAGGGCCAAATCAGCTGTATGCTAAGGACATATGACATATACTTTCCAAAAAAAAGAGAATTCTTTCGCAGGGAACAGATGTCAGACTCACAATGGTACATCCTGAAGTTCGACGCTGTGTACAACCCACATTTCTGAGCCAACGTGCCCCATCTCCGGTGTCTGCTCCTCCAGCCCATGACGTCACTGCTTCCGGTTATTCTTGTGACTGTGCTTCCTTCCCGGGACAACTGGCTGGGAGTCTGGTGACTTCAGGAAGTCAGAGACTCCAATCCTGCCACACTCTGCCAGGAGCAACTGCCTCAGCTAAATCTCCCAACCTTCTCAAGAAGGATTTGACTGAAGTTGCAAACATGAAAGCATACTGCAAAAGCATTTTAGCTTGGAAATATTTTAAACGGCGGTCTAAAAATGTGAAAAACCTGGGAATTTGTCGTTTTCACGTAGCCTTAACATGACTGGGGTGTGGCTGGTGTCCCCACCCACACAGCTGTGAGTGAGACCTCATTGGAAATCGGGTCTTTGCAAATGCAATCAGGTTAAGATGTGGTCACAACTGGATGAAGGTTGGCCCTAAACCCAATGTCTGGTGCCCTTGTAAGACACACACCCACAGAGAGAATACCATGCAACCATGGAGACAGGGATTGGAGCGATGCGTCTACGCGCCAGGGAACGCCAAGACTCGCCAGCACCAGAAGCTGGAGACAGATTCTCCAGCACCTTCAGAGAGCACAGCCCTGCCAACGCCTTGGCAAGGGGAGAGCATCATGAGAGCCGGAGGCAGGGCGGGGGCCTTGGGGGTCACTTCTTTGAGAAGTACTGGTGCAAGAAGCCCCCCTGTAGAAAGAATTAGGGTCCCCGACACTGCCTCCCAGAAGATGATTCCGCCTTCAGGGAGGGCCGGGTGAGCCAGGAGGACGTGTCCAGGATAGAGGCTGAGCCCCAGGACAGGCCACCCCGGCGGAGGGCTCCCTCTGCACAGACACAGCCTCTGGAAAAAAGAGTAGACCCGCCCTACTTGGGGTTCCCTCCTCTCCTAGGACTTATCCTTTCCATGTCAATGCCGCTGACAGTCAATTCCACGGCTTAATTTTGTTCTTTGAATACTACAGCTCTTCTTTTGGTAGAAGATTTATTTTGTTTTGTTTCTCCTACGGCCTCTGGGAATGTACTGACTGTGGGGTGACCCAGCCCCGCTCAGGATGGGCATCGTGCTTCCCGGGTTCAATCTTTCCTTGTCTGAGCTGCTTTCCCTTCTGTCCACAGCCCGGCTGTGCGGACTGACCTCTGCTGGTCGAGGTATTACACACTTGCACCTCTGTGCCCGCAGCATGCCAGCCTCCGCACTCAGGGCAGGAAACGGCTGTGGAGGGCGTGTGGGAAGCCACCTGCCTCCCGTGGCCCTAGGACCCTCTCAGGTATGCGGTGAGGGCTTCTGAGTTTGGGGGTCATTCCACAAGCCATTTGGGTATGTTTTAAAAGTCTGGTCAAGCCCGCCTTTATCTATGACTTCTATGATTTCCCATACTTTTCAGGAAGAAGGTCAAGCCCCTTAGATGAACCCACAAGGTGCCCACATACCTCTTCAGCCTCTTTCCCTGCTTCTCAACAATAGGAACTCTTTACTACAGTGGTTCTGACTTACTTTAAATCACCCAAACAGAGTGTTTCTGTTATTTTTCAAAAAACAGAATCTTTATTTCTTCAATTTCCTCTGATCCTTCAAGAATTCATTTAGAACCACCTCTTTTGGGAAACTTTCCTACACACACACACACGTGTGTGCACACACTGATACAGACATCCCCACACACACATTGCCCCACCCCTGATTTTCATGCTCTTTCCCTGTGCACCTCCACTGTAATATACACACCTGCATCACACACTTTACAACCACCATGATAGCTCACTTGCCTTTGTACCTGTGACTGGACAAACAGCCAAGAGAGTGGAAGCTGTGTCCCAGCTGACAAGAAGGCAACTGGTACCAGAGGGACATTTAACAGATGTTCCTTGATTGAATGAATAAATGAATTCAGGTATTTGTGAACCAATGATTCTCACTCAGGGGCTCACCGTTTGAGCATTTTCATCTATCACCTTTACACAGCTAATTTCTAACCCTATACTTCCAGCTCCGACAGCTCTCGATGGCTCCGATCTCATACTTATAACTGTCTGCTGGACGGCTCCATGTGGATGCTCCGATCTGTATTTCTAAGATTTATTCCCACACATGCATCTCCTCCAACGCCCTTAACTTCATAACGGCATCACCCGTCCCTTGCTCACTCAGTCTCGGAACGAGGGTGCCTGGCACCAGCGGCACTTTTACTCTTCCCTCGCACTACCCCTTAGGCGTTCCACCAATTGCCAGGGCCCGTGGAATTCACCTGTGCGGCGTCTCAAAGATTCACTTTCCCGCCGACCACCTCTGCCCCCGGGTCTAGGCTCTCCTCGCCGACCTCCTTCCTCAACTTCAGTCCAGTTCACGCATCACTAACAGACTCGTGCCCCTACACTGCTCAGCCCTCAACTTCCCCTGCCGAGAGTGATAAGTTAGCATTTTTTGATAAGTTAGCAATACAGTATTTTTTAATTAAAAGGTGTACATCCTTTTTTTTAGACGTAGCGCTACTGCACACTTAACAGACTACAGTATAGTGTAAACAAACTTTTATAAGCAGTAGGAAACCAAAAAATTCATGTCACTGGCTTTATTGTGATACTCTCTTTTTTTTTTTTTTTTTTTGCAGTACGTGGGCCTCTCACTGTCGTGGCCTCTCCCATTGTGGAGCACAGGCTCCGGATGCGCAGGCTCAGTGGCCATGGCTCACGGGCCCAGCCGCTCCGCGGCATGTGGGATCTTCCCGGACCGGGGCACGAACCCGCGTCCCCCTGCATCGGCAGGCGGACTCTCAACCACTGCACCACCAGGGAAGCCCAGTGATATTTGCTTTATTTGCGGTGTCTGGGCCCGAGCCCGCAGTGGCTCCGAGGCTGCCTGCGTTCGCTCTTGTGTGATCCTTCCTGTTAAGTCCCTGCTCCCTACAGGCAGGGATCTACGTTACTCCATGTGGCCTCCACTTTGAGGACAGCATCTTGCATGTAGCAGGTGTTCAGTAAGAGATTAGGGTTTGGGACTGGACTGCAGACACTTGAGTGGGCTGATGCCGGAGGATCCCCTGCACCTCGTCAGGCACGCGGGCTTGTGTGCAGGTGAAGCGGGGACCACGGTGATGTCCCCCGTGATTGGTGCTACCGGAAGCACAGGGCTGTCTGGAGCCTTGTCTTTCTGCCACCTTTCACAACAACGGGCTCCTAGCGCGGAATCTGGAATCGTGTGTCAGACCTAAGTTGACAGGTAGTGGTCACCCTGAGGGTAGAAAGATGGTGGTCTTTCTTTAAACTATTCTTATTTAAAAAGTCGTTGTCTCCCTTAAAAGAACAAAGGCCTGAAGGCTGAACTGTTAGTCGGGGTAACATGATGGGCTCTTGTCCCTTAAAAGCAGAGATTTATATTCACGAGGAAGATTCCCTCAGCATCATGCTCATTTGTTTTGCTGGGAATTACCATTTCCTTACACCGCAAGCTGCCGAGCCAGATTCCCTTTCTCCCTCTGTGGGAATGAGACTAGCCCTGCTGGGCTTTCTATTCTGGGGTCCTCCTGGGAAGTCCTTCATCACGGCATTCTTACTCACAGACACTGAAACAATACGCGACATCCAAACTGCAGCCGGCACAAGGAGAGGCTGACGAGAGAGAGGAGAATCTCCTGCCGCCCAGAGGCAGAGGGAGTGGGGGTCCCTTTTTATCGTCCTCTTTCCACTATCATCACTTTAGCGTCAAGAAAGGATGACCTTTTTTCACGCCCGCGTCCTGTATGCACTACAGCTTGCCTCAGACGCAAAGTCCTAAAGCATCAATATTCCTGTAATGCTGGGCGTAAAGGTAAGCTGATTCAGGCATGTAAGCAAAGGAGACATTCCATGGGTGGGAAGAATTGAATTAGTTGGCTTCAAACTCCCCAGTTCCCTCTCTCTCTCCTTCCCTCCTTCTCTTTCTGTCTCCCTGATGTCTCAGCTGAAATTCTAAATGGTGTCGACCCTCAGACCCATCTGTAGAAAGGTTCCCCCCGGGACCTCGGACAGGACTGCAGGACTCATCCACGCTGGGCAGCTTTTCGGGTTTGAGGAGGTGCGGAAGCTGCGGATGCTCAGGTCGGTTTGGGTCTAGCCCCTGGACAGGCCATTTTGTTTGCTTGTTTATTTCTGGCACCTAAAACTATGTCCCATGGATGGCTCCGTGCAAAGGTCCCCTGTCTGCAGGACCTGAACCCGAGGTGACCCCATTACAGAGCCTCACCCAGCACCTCCTCTGAGAGCTGGGGACACCTGCCCACCAGGAAACACCAGTGCTTTGCTCACGAGCACATTTTCGGTTGGAACCCAGAGCTCTCAACTTCACTGTGGTCCTTTTTCTACTCTATCTCATAGTTACATCTTAATATTATAATTCTTTTGGGTGAAAAGCAGAACATATCTTCTTGTAATCGACCATCTGCAACCCTTTGTGCAGCTCAGCAAGTACAGAAAAGTGTTGTATCATGTGGGCAGCGATTCAAAGATTTTTTTTTAACCAGATTACGCAATTACCTCAATGCACAGCATTATGCAAGTGCACCTGAAAAACAGGCCGTTACAAGGAGTAAAACTAGAGGGGTGCAGTTGATTCACGTCTGTTGTATTTCTCAACCTTGCAAAGGATTTGTGATACCCGCTAGGCTATTTCCTTGCATAGCAAGAACATTTTATCAATAGGAGACAATCCTTCACAGGATGACAAAGGAAACCCAAGGAAAAGTATGACTGCTTTTATCTCAAGGAAGGGAGAAAAATGTCCTTGAAGCACTTTATGCTGTCACTTTGAAATACTGGTGACAGTGATCAAATATGCCACCAGTTGCTAAGCTTGCTTAGAAGCCATAGAGATGCCAACAACCCTTATGCAGGAATCTTTTTTTTTGGTTTGTTTTGTTTTTTTGCGGTACGCGGGCCTCTCACTGTTGTGGCCTCTCCCGTTGCGGAGCACAGGCTCCGGACGCGCAGGCTAAGCGGCCATGGCTCACGGGCTCAGCCGCTCCGCGGCATGTGGGATCCTCCCGGACCGGGGCACGAACCCGTGTCCCCTGCATCGGCAGGCGGACTCTCAACCACTGCGCCACCAGGGAAGCCCCAGGATTCGTAAATATTATGTCTAACTCACTGGCGAGGGATGACAATGACATTCAGGTAGCGACGTGTGTATGCTTAAGAGGCGTGGATACAGGGACTTCCCTGGTGGTTCAGTGGTAAAGAATCCACCTTACAATGCAGGGGACACGGGTTCGATCCCTGGTCAGGGAACTAAGATCCCACATGCCGTGGGGCAACTAAGCCCAGGCACCACGACTACTGAGCTCGAGCGCCTCAACTAGAGAGCCCGCGTGCTGCAAACTACAGAGCCCACGTGCCCTGGAGCCTGCGTGCCTCAATTAGAGAAGTGAAAATCTGCACGCCACAACTAGAGAGAAGTCCACACGCCACAATGAAAGATCCTGCATGACTCAACCGAGATCCTGCATGCCACAACTAAGACCCGACGCAGCCAAAAATAAGTAAAATTAAAAAATAGTAAATAAGTCTTAAAAAAAACAAGAGGCATGGATACAGCACACTGCCAGCTGAATATTCAGTTGAATGCATCCCATTTGGAAAGTGCTCTCTCCCGAGGAATCCACGTGTGAGCCGTGGCTCTTACACTTTCACTAGACCTTCGTCTGTTTCTGCTACTGGGTTTTCAAAACCACTGATGCTAAAAGAATTTAAGAATGGTAGAGAAGGTTAAAATAGAGGCTCTAGGAGAATATTGCCCTTTGAACATCTTCACTACACAGAAAGTAGAAGTCGGAGGGCTAGCGCTGCAGATTGCCTCAGAAAGAGGAAAAACCTGAAAATTACACGTGGCAAAGGCCATTTTGGGGTATTACACCCTCTCATCTGTATTTGCTATTTAAAAAAAAGTCTTGATAGAAACTTATTATTATGTGCATTTTACATTCCGATTCTCTTCCCAACCTCAAACAGTTTACAGAGCTAAACTAACTTTTCTTGGGACATTCACACCAACTGGGTTTACTCGAAGGATGGTTGAAAGTACTTAGTCTTCAGCATAAAAGAAATTCGTTTGCTTTCCTTTAAATGTTACCAGACGAAGTTTAACTCTTCACTTTGTGATGGTTGAGGAACTTAGCCAAAGACACAGGGAGATGGCTTTCAGGTGATGCGACAATGAACCCAACACCACTTCTTGACTGAACCAAATTATTTCCTCTTTTTGCTCCTAAGGAGCTGCTTTGCGTCCTTGATAAACAGCCCGCCCCCGTGGCAGAAGGTGACATCATCCGATGCTGCTCTAAGCACCTGGTTGCTAAAACCCCAGAGCGGCTGCTCGGCTTGGCTTGGGGTCAGAGCATGTCCGGTGGCTTGGAAGGCCTGCTGGTCCCTGGAAGCTGCTCCGGGGTTTTCCAGCCCCCTGTCTTGGTCAGTGTAGACTAAGGGACGCTCTCTTTAATTAAACAGGCAAGCGCCCTATTTAAATTCTCCTTGCCATCAGCCACACCGAGCACACGTAGTACGCCATCCCCCCACCGCCCCCGGCTGCACCGGCCTCTCGGCCTCTCGGCCTCTGTCACACTCGCTCCCCACGAGCTGCACGTCGGGATGTGGGGAATCTGTTCCCCAGAGTAGCCCTGAACCCCAGAACCTGCCACGATGTGGTTCATTAGGCCACTGTTTTCTCCTAAGTCTTTTTTTTTTTTTTTTTTTTTTTTTGTGGTACGCGGGCCTCTCACTGTTGTGGCCTCTCCCGTTGCGTAGCACAGGCTCCGGACGCACAGGCTCAGTGGCCATTGCTCACGGGCCCAGCCACTCCGCAGCATGTGGGATCCTCCTGGACCGGGGCACGAACCCGTGTCCCCTGCATCGGCAGGCAGACTCTCAACCACTGCGCCACCAGGGAAGCCCGTTAAGTCTTTTTTTGAGGAGGTAAATCATTCCCATCAAACCACCAGGCTCAATCTTGGTCTGAGCTCCAATCAAGCTGGGCCCCTCTGTTCGTGAATCAGGCAAGAAGACAGAATCTACATTGTCATCAGCATTTAGAAAGGCTCGTAAGCCTTTGCACAAACCATCTTCTCTTCCTAGAAAAGCACAGATGTTTCCCTGGACTTCCTATGAATAACCAGGAGTGCAGAGTGTAGAGGAACCCAGCCTGGCACAGATTTCCTATGACCTGATGACAATAGCTAGTGGCATTTTATTTGTGACCCTTGGTTCATTTTATGAACAGATGGAAAAGAGAAAGGAATGATAACTGACATTAGGTCTAAGAAGTGCTGTGCTCGTCTAAGCAGGGGCTTCCTCGGTTATAATAAGCACAGAAATAAATGGAGTGGCACCGAGTAGAAACACATTTTCAAACGCTTGCTATTGTGGATCATAATGCTTTGCCAAAGTCATGAATAGTCTCAATCTGTGTCACAAGGACATCCTTCCCACCACCCACTGTGATGCCGGGCAGAACCCTCGTACGAAAACTATCTTTTGTGAAACGAGGAAGACGAATGAGATGTAATAGCAGGTTGTATTTTTAGCTAAATTGAATTATTCTTCAACCATGTTGGTCAAGTTTTCAAAAACACTTCCCCATACTCCGGGGTAAAAGATTCTTAATGTCCTCTATTTAATAAGTGTTTGTCTCCAAACTATTAAAAGGAAAAAGGGTAAATGATAGAAAATAAAGCAGCCACTGCTGCACGTTACTCTTCTGAAAATTCGATATTTTTCTGCAGATAATATTACAGAACCACAATAAAGATAATCAAATGCTTTCCATCAAGTACTGAACGTGGAACAAGCAACCTTACTGGCTGTATTGGGCATGAAAGAGCTTAGGTCCCGTCTGTGAGCTCCGTGAATTACAGCAGACCTTCGCACAGACACAGACCTTCTCGCAGACCCAGGAGGTGGGGAAGAGGTGTGGGCGGTGAGGCTGAGGTTACGCTGGGGTTATGCTGCGTTCTGCATTTATGATCTTAGGCAGCTTATCACTCTCAGCCTCTAGTCCTCTGTAAAGTCAGCGTGTTTTACTGGATGATCTCACAGATAATTTCCAACACGTTATGATCAAAGCATCTCATTTTCTTAAGGAAGAGGAAATTACTGGGAATTTGTGAAATACAGTCCATCAGGGTGTCTCCCTGATGGAGCTTCTTTTTCCACATGGCATTTCCTTTCCACATCACCCAGAGCCACGTGGCAGGGGTAGGGGTGGGTAATCAGCCTCCGAGAGGGTGAAGAGCTGCTGTGGACCACGATGCCACGGGGGCCTCAGAGGCCTAAGGGATGCTCCCCACCTTCAGCTCTGCATCTTGTCACCCCATGACTTGCTTATGTTGTCAGAAACCCACTAGACCAAGGAACGCAGTGGAGCCAACTCCCTCCATGGCCATCAGCCTGCAGGGGGAGCCAGCTTAGGACTGGAAAGGGAGTTCCCAGAACCTGAGAAATCCAGTGGTGAAGTCACTTATTTCCCCCCAGAGTTTTATTAGATGTCATTTAAAACGCTTCTTTGTTCTTCAAGGCCTGTTAGTCTGCCATTGCATTTTTTCTTTTTCTCTAACTTTTTATTTATTTATTTATTTTATTTATTTATTTATTTTTTTGCAGTACGCGGGCCTCTCACTGTTGTGGCCTCTCCCGTTGCGGAGCACAGGCTCCGGACGTGCAGGCTCAGTGGCCATGGCTCACGGGCCCAGCCGCTCCACGGCATGTGGGATCTTCCCGGACCGGGGCACGAACCCGTGTCCCCTGCATCGGCAGGCGGACTCTCAACCTCTGTACCACCAGAGAAGCCCCATCTAAGTTTTTATTTTTGAAAAACTGAAAACCTACAGAAAGAGTACAGTAGTCCTGCACACCTTTCATCTAAATGCACCGATTTGTGAACACTGCGCCACATTTACTGTTTTTCTCTCATTCATATGCATATGCATATAAAAATTTCTACACATGTTTTCACTAGGTGGTTTTGAAAGTAAACTGTAGCTAGCATGACACTTCACCCCTAAAATGCTTCAGCATGCATCTCCTAACAAACTCGACACAATCACAGTCGTTAACACGGCCTAGAGAGTTAGCACATGTACAATGTTACTTATTTAATTTGCAGTCCGTTTTCAATTTCTCCAAGCTTCCCCCAAATACCCTTAAAACAGCTTATTTTGCTCCATCCAAGATCCAGCCAAGGATCAAGTTTTACATTCATTTGTCATGTCTCCGTAGTATTCTTTGATCTACGGGAGTGTCCTCTATTTGTGTTTGGTTTTATGACATTTACACTTGTGACAAGCGCCCCAGGTAGTTGTCCTGGGGGATGCTTCACAGCCTGGACTTGCCTCGTTGTTTCTTCTTGATTAGAGGTAAAGATAGAATATTTGCAGGGAGAGTGCAGGCAACCAGAGTACCTGGCATTGCAGTGTCTCTGGAGGCCCGGGGAGCCAAGTGACCATCACTGAGTTACCATGTTCCGTCTGGTGATCCTCTTTGTAAAGATGACATTTCCCTTTGTGATGGATGAGCACGACAGGGATGATAGGCGAGATAGATAGTTCAGATTATGTAACTTGTGCCTCTAGTTCAGATTATGTAACTGTGCCCCAACCAACCTTCCCCTAACGGTCTTACCATCTTGAAGGAGAAATGTAAAGGAACTTGCCAGAAAAAATAATGATCTTTTGCCCCTCTCTCTCCGTATTATTTACTAAATCCCCCAAGAAAACTAGAGAAAGATACATTCGGTTTGTTGGGCAAAGTCTCAGCAGTTGGATTATAATGCGTGGTTTCTAATGGATGCTCTCGGGGGTGCGTTCTAAACCTTCCCCCTCAATACAGTTACGCATTTACACGAATAACCAAACTCTGGTAAATGCACCCTCCTCCCGACCTTGTGGCCCAAGGTTCTAATAAGGAGGAAGGAGAAGACAGGAAGGTTACTAGAACGCCTGCACGTACAGCGTCCCGCTGGGCACCTCGGGAATATCCCACCTCATCCCCACTGTGATCAAGGAGAACGCACATCCCCATCCTACCGATGAAGACACGGATCATCAGCAAAGTTAGCTCCTTGTGCAAGAATGCTCGGCTGGAGAGGCGTGAAGCTGGGATTCGAAGGCCCCTGCTTTGAGAGTAGCGCCGTCTAGGTGTCTCCTTTACATTCTTCATGTTACTTATCAGCACCTGGCTTATTATACACCTCTGTTTATTGCTTCGTTTTCTGGTGCTCCCGATTAGAAGGCAAGCTCCCTGCTGATGGAGACTGCCTGTTCCTTCCGCTGGTCCCCCCAGCACTCAGAAGAGGGCCTGGCATGGCAAAGACCAGCAGTACATACGTGCTGAGGCCACTAAGGAATCAGGTGGTCCTGCCTCTGGAGCCCAACGCTCTCCCACCTGCAGACCCGGCATGGCTAAGAAAGAAGGTCTTTGCCTGTGTGATGTGAACCAAAACTGTTAACCAGCACCATGACTTCCCTCTGCTCCCAGAGGCCATGCTGGGTAGGGTGAGCAAGAGGGCGGGTCCAGGGACACGAGGACGGGGAGTGTGGGGCGCTTGCAGGCAGGGCGAGGGCTCAGCTTTCACTGGGAGAGAAGCGGGGGAGGGGCAGCTACAGCTAAAGTCGCCACGGGGCCTCGGCTGTCATGGCGAAAACAGTCCACAGCCGAGCTGTCCAATCAGGAGCCACCTGCCGCACGAGGCTCCTTAACTTCAAATTAACTAAAATTAAATGCAATTTAAAGCTGAGCTCCATTAAAGGGAAAACGGATAAAAATCCAAGTCAAGTCTGCAGTTCAGTTAATAATAATAACATACCAATGTTGGTTTCTTAGTTTTGACAATCGTACTGTGGCCGTGCCATTTAAGCTGTTAATAGGGAAACTGACTGAGGAACACACAAGGACCCCTCTATCTTAGCAACTTTTCTGTAAATCTAGAAGTGTTTCAAAACAAAAGCCAGAACAAAACAAAACAAAATGTAGTTTCTTAGTCACACTGGCCACATTTCCAGAACATTTCCACCATCACAGGAAGTCCTAGGGTTCAGTGTCTGTCTATGAGCAAGAAAGGGCGGGAACTCCCGCCACAGCCCAGGGACCAGGACAGCAGGGGTGCTAAACGCTATCACATCTCGAAGCACAAGACCGTTCAGCCTACAAATTCTGTGTTCAGATATACAAGCGGGTGTGCTCGGCCTCCAAAAGCCAGCTTGAAAGGTATCCAGCTTCTGGGGGTCACAGGCACCCTGGAGAGACCACGCCCCCCCCGAGTCCTCCACCCACCTCCACGCCCCCTTACGCCTTTGTTTCTTCCCAGGACTCAGCAGAGACTGTCTCACCTGACCAGTCACTACCAGCAATGTATCAGGAAATGCGAAGTTTTGGCTAAAATAAAGGAAACTATGAAAAAAATGAGATCAACTCCCCAAACACTCTATTTTAACATGAAACCCATGTATTTATTTGCCAAATGTTTTAGGTAGGCTTCTTTGAATGTGGGTCCATTTTCTTCTTTGGCTGAACCATACCCCCGCATACTGGGCTGTAGCAGGCTATTTTCAGTTGCAAGCCATTCAAACCGGCATAAGTAATAACAAATTCCTTATTCCCGTATCTAGGGCTCCAAGGGTTAATGCCAGCTCAGGTCCCAGCTCCTTCCCACTCTCCCCTGCAATCCACAAGGTCAGCCCGACACAAAGTGCGTCTCTCCTCAGAGTCATAAGTGAAGCAGGGCTCCATCCATTCAGCTGGAAAGTGAGAACTCGCCCCCATTACGGAATCCTATACTTCATCTCTTCGGAGATGCTACCCATTCTAAAATGCATTCCATTTTCAGTAGTATTAACATGTAAAAAAAGGTACATCTCAGCACCAGTGAGATATGAGGAAATTTTACCCTTGGTTTAATTGGCCAGTTTAGGTCACAGGCTCACCCCCAGACCAACAGCACTGTAAGAGAATGTCAGGTGCCAGTTAGATGCTGCCTGCCTCAGGGAGTAGGGCGTAGTGTGGTGGGCTGTGCACCCATTCTTGGGCTGAGATGAAGTCTGTCCCGAAGCACATGGGTGTAGAGGTGAGGGGACAACACCTGAACAAAAGCAGCATCCTGGGAAGAAGAGACGGAGAAGCTGATGTGAGTGGTCACCAGGGGTTTCCAGCACCCCACGGTTTCTGGATGTGAATTCTCAAGGTAGAAGGATAGGGGAGAATTTAAATTAACTTTGCAAAGCACCCAGGGGCAGAGACTCCCTCGGAACAACTGCGACTCTCCTCCCCAAATGTTTACAAGTATCTCACCCAGCGCTTTTCAATAGCAGTTGTCATCCGTGTTCATGTATGTTGATTGTTTCCAAAGTATTCAATTTACCTTCCATAGATATTGCTTTCTTTTCTCCACACTCAAGGTTCATCTGTTTGTAGTAATTAATTATCATACCTCATGAACCTCAGGTAACACTGATTGCAAGGGGCACTATTATTTACACCTCACCCAGGACGCAAACACACTGCCCACTCGATGTGACACAGCGTGATTGTAAGAAGCATCGGAGTTCAGTGACGGTGTTCACTCCTATAGTGAATGGTGCCACGTGCACAAAGTAGTGTGGACAGGCTAGGGGACCAGTACAGGTGGCTCTTGGAAAGCTTGTAACTTCACTGGTGGAGCTGAGCCACACCGACCTGCTGGAGGATTCTGCCCTGGCCATGGCCATGGCTGTGCAGCCCAGGGGTGTGGGCTGCATGCTCTTCACATGGGACGGGGCTGAGAGCAGGTTAGGCTGGTGGGCGGGTGATGGGAGGTCAGACAAGAGAGATTCTATTTGTTACTAACTTCACAAAAGTTAGCAAATAAAAAATTAAAAGTATCCAGAAGATCCATATTCCTTTCTTGCTAAATTTCGAAATAGCTCACAGCTATTAAAATCCTGCTTGCTACTCAAGGTTGGCAAGAATGCAGAGCAACTGGCTGGCAAGAGAGTAAACTGGTGTGACCAGTTTGGAAAGCAACCATCTGGGAAGGTTGCAGGTCTTCACGCGCCGTGGCTCAGGACTGCAGACCTCAGCCACCATATAGAATGTGGCAGCTGAATGCTCAGAGACACGCCCAGGAAGTCACCTCGCGCTGGAAATGACCTGTCGTGGTGGAAGGAACACACACACTGAGGCAAAGCAGGCAGGAGAGCATCTCCAACGAGAGAACAGGGAGCTGCAACCACACGCGGTGACATGGAGACTCTTCGTGAATGTAGGATGAGCGAGAGAAGAGAGACACAAAAGAAAGGGCGAAGATGGTTTCTGTTTACATGAACTTCAAAAACAGGGGAAACACACTTCTTGCTCAGGACACGCCACGGGGGTAAACGCTAAGGAAACAGCGCTCGGGGCGACTGTGTCCTCTGGAATGGGAGGAGGGCTGGCCGGCCTGAGTGGGGTGTCTGGTCATTTCTTCAGCTGTAGGTTTGTCCTCCAGGCACCCTTCGTGCATGTGAACTGTGTTTCAGACTAATGAGAGGTGCTCTTCGTCCCAGCCCGGCTCAGATAGCCCCTCCGAGGTCTGAGGTGCCGTGAGCCCAGATGGAACTCTGTTGACCACGTGGGTGCTCACCCCACATGCCTTACAAGGTGTGACTCAGACGCAGTGCGTGTCCCCTCGCTGTGTACTTCCCGAATTAGAGACTGCAAGTTGCCTAAAATAGAGCCACTGGCAGGAGGCTGAAATCAGCAAGTGTATATTGATCAGCACAGAACGGAGTGGTTCGATCAGTGCTTACGTAACCCTTCCTCCGCCCAGCACCCCGGCTCCGTGCTCAGACAGAGATTAGAAGGCAGCACGGTGCGGTGCCTGATTTCAAGGAGCTCTTGATTTAGGCTGAGAGGAAGACGAGCGTTTGCACCCCAAGCTGAAGGCCAGTGCACCAGGATGCCCATGACAGGCCCCCAGAGAGACGTCATCTCTGCCCATCACTGGACTCAGTTCAGCATGGAGCGAGGCAGGATGTGCAGGGGGACGGCCCTGACCCAGAACACAGGCTCTGGCACAGGCTGGAACATTTCAGAACCTCTCAACCCCCTTTGTCCAAGAAGGTACAGCGCCTCCCAAGAGCTGCTGACCGATAGCCGATGGTTCGAGTAAATGTCCTGGTAACTGACGGTGCTCAACCAACAGAGCTACTCTTGTCAGCATCTGGGTTTGGTGAGACCTTGACCAAAAAAAGAGGACAGGACAGCTGCTCTGTTCTTAGGATCAGGATCTGAGTCACTAACTCCCTCCATGGCTTTGGGCAAGAGCCTTAAGCCTTCTGAGTTTCTGCTTTCTCACCTACAAAATGGGAATAACCACCTAGTTGGGAGGGGGGATGAGCCAATGAGATAAGAGATGGAAGGTGGGCTCGAGGCTAAAAAGCAGCGTCATTGGTCCCTGAGCCCCAGGAGCCACAAGATAAAAGTTAAAATGTCATCACCAGTGGGCAGAAGACCTAAATGGACATTTCTCCAAAGAAGACATACAGATAGCCCAGAGGCACATGAAAAGATGCTCATCGCTTTTAATTATTAGAGAATTGCAAATTGAAACTACGAGGTACCCCCTCACACCAGTCAGAATGGCCATCATTAAAAAGTCTACAAGTAACAAATGCTGGAGAGGGTGGGGCAAAAAGGGAACCCTCGTACATTATTGGTGGGAATGTAAATTGGTGCAGCCACTATGGAAAACAGCATGAAGTTTCCTCAAAAAACTAAAAATAGAGTTGCCATATGATCCAGCAATTCCACTCCTGGGTATATATCCAGACAAAACTATAATTTGAAAAGATATATGCACCCCTATGTTCATAGCAGCACTGCTCGCAATAGCCAAAACGTGGAAGCGACCTAAGTGTCCATCAACAGTGGAATGGATAAAGAAGATGAGGTACATATATACAATGGAATATTACTCAGCCATTAAAAAGAATGAAATAATGGCATTTGCAGCCACATGGATCTACCTAGAGATTATCATTCTAAGCAAAGTAAGTCAGAAAGAGAAAGACAGATACCTTATGATACCGCTTATATGTGGAATCTAAAATACAACACAGATGAATGTATCTATGAAACAAAAACAGACTCACGGACCTGGAGGACAGACTTATGGTTGCCAAGGGGGAGGGGGGTGGGGGAGGGATGGAGTGGGAGGTTGGGGTCGGCAGATGCCAATTATTATATATAGAATGGATAAACAACAAGGTCCTACTGTAAAGCACAGGGAACTATATTCAATATCCTGTGATAAACCATAAGGGAAAGGATATAAACAAGAATGAATATATGTATGTGTGTGTGTGTGTGTGTGTAACTGAATCACTTTGCTGTGCAGCAGAAATTAAACACAACATTGTAAATCAACTAGACTTCAATAAAATTTTTAAAAAGTCATCACGGGATATGGAATCCACCACCTGGGCGAGGGTGTCACTTCCAGTTTAAAGAAACAGAACAGTGAGTAAGGCTGGGTGACAGGACAAGTGTCCTTGTGTTGGGTAAATGCTAGATGCCAAACAGTTTGTCCCACCGTTGCTGATTTTCTAAAAAAAGAAAACTTTAGGGAAGCTTTAAATAGACACTAGGAGAGACAAATATGTTTTAATGATAAAAAACGTAAGTTCACCAAATGATGGCATAGATGAGGCTCAAATATGCATAACCGTAATATCCCTCATTTCCTGTAACGAAAGACTAACCTCTGGGGAGCTGCAGGAGGGCTGTGTGGGGCTCGCAGCAAGGGACCACACGGGAAGCACATGCAGAGACGCATCCTTTCTGAGCCAGGATGTGCAGAAGGGTGTCGGGGCGGGGGGGAACTGGAGAGCGACAAGGCCTCACATTTAAGCAGGTTTCATCCCTAAAGGACATGGGGAAAAGCAGGTTTTGAGGCAAGAAGCCATGCAAATACCTATGAGACGTCTTAGGACAGAGAACGGAAACTTAGGTGCAGTTCAGCCAAAGGTGAGCTGGGATGAACTGATGGTTCTCAGCCAGGGCTGATTTCTGACTCGAGGATCATTTGTGACAGATGGGGAGCAATGAGGAAGGTTGCCCCGGATCAACCACAGGTGTCAACACTGAGTGTCTACTCTGTGTCCATCACCCTGCTAAGAGCCCATGTAGAGTCTCACTAAGTTTCCCGACAGCCCGTGGTACACAGGTGACCGAGGCCTCGGGAGTTTAAGCTGAAGACTTGGGACCAGGCTCCATCCGAGTCCCGCCCGGGCAGCATCACACACCCTCTGCCGCTGCAACTCGCGGACTCTTCACGTTACGCCGGCTTCAGACATGACACGCATCAGGGTAGGTCAGCATCCTGGGTCAGAGGCTACTTTAAAATTATGTGCTGAAGGTCTTTTAGACAAAGAGGCCAAACTGCTTCATAAGAGCCATCATCAACCTGAGGATGCACCTTGACACCTCAAGAGAATCATCCAGGGGCTCTGGGAGCAGAAGACACCAAAAACAGCCAAGAAACCCACCAAAGCGGGAGCCGCCGGGCTTCCCCACGTGGTTCGGCTGTGGCTTTCACGTGGGCGATCCTGACCTCCAGCATCTCCAGGGGGCTTGCTGAGCCACGTAAATCCCGGCAACGCAAGACCCTAAACTTCCCCGTCCCCGACAGCAGAGGACAAGACAAGAGAGTAGAAGCTGTGGCTGGAACTTGTCCTTGGGGGCTGGAGTGGACAGACTCTGACCGTGAGTCCTTGGACGTGGACCAGCGGTGTGTTGTTGGAGCAGGGGCTGCGCCCGAGACGGGGAAGCAGCGAGGCATCGACGCAGGGTAGCTCGGCCGACTCTGCCCCGTTTCCTGTCTGTCCTGCGCAACAGGCATGTCAGTGTGTGACACAGGAGCGCTCAAAGAGGGGGGACGTGCTGGGAACACGCCTCGTAGCCCTGATGTAACATCCCTGACATTTAACCGGATAATTAAATACCCTGGAATGAAGACCGCCAAATCTGCCCCCTGGCAAGTACCAACCTCCAGCCCCTCCAGGATCATATCTGCCCCCCCAGTGAACTCCACCATCATGTGACCATCTGTCCTTCCCTCCTCAGCCCCACCGCACGGGACCATAAAGCAACTTCACTTCCAGGGGCCTTCGTGGCACTTACACGGGGACCACGGAGTCACCAGCTGATGATACAAATTGGACAGATATCTGAAAGGAAGTGCTAATGCAGCAGGAAGAAAAACAAGTTAAATATGCTAAATATATGAAGACAAAAAGTGCCATTTCCCAACGTCAGCCCTATTAATTAAAAATCAAATTTAAAATTATGTCGGATCACTCATTAAGTCTTTATTTTAAATACTGGTCGAGAAAACTAGTTGCACGAAAAATCTCCCCCAGCTGTTCCCTGCTGGCCCTGACGGTACTAGGACACCTCCTGGTGATGCCAGCCACAGAAAGCTCACCCGCTCTGCAGAAGGACAGAGCTGAGGTTACTCAGGGGTGATGGGCTTACTTCTTTTTCTTCACTCCCCTGCAAAGAAAGGATTTGCTTCCAAGTTTTGTTTTCTTCTTTCTAAATGGGGACTAGAGCCATGAATGTGCATTTCACTTCCTGCAAGTGTAGTGGGTTATTAATTCCAGGGACTTGGGCGGAAGGGGGACGGTGGTTCAGTGCCGCTGGTCCCCGAGGCAGTGATGGGACTGCACCAGGGTGAGTGTCCAGACTCAGCGGCCTCACTCTCCAGCCCCTGGCCTTCTGTCCTCTGTCTCCTACACCAACCATGTGACCAGGGATAGCGCCTCCTGGACCCCATCTCCTTAGTGGGAACACAGGGGGACGTTTGCTCTTATCTTAGTGGGTGAATCAAAGGAATCAAGGGAAATTAAGAATATTCAAAAATTAGTTTTATAAACTGGAAAGCACTAGATAAGTGCAGTGCATTAATATTTCCCACTAGGAGAACTAAGGAATTTCACTCTCAATTCCTTTACAGTACTTATAATGGGTAATTGTTTCATAAATTGGATGGAAACATAATGGCATGTTTTTTAAAGTAAAGAATCTTACTTATATAACAGTACTATTATTTTGGTATATTCTCTTCCAGTGTGTGGGTGTGAGTCCGCCTGCATCTCACTCTGTGTGCGTGCGTGTGTGTGTGTGTCTGCCAGAGAGCAAGCGAGAGATTATTGAACAACTATTTGAGTGCCTGCCTAACACACAACACAGTATGCTGGGAATATCCTTCCTGGGGTTACAACTAAAATAAACACAGTTCCTACCTCAGGAGCATAAATTCTATCTGGAAAAGCATAAACAATTATTTTCACAATTAATGGTTTAACCACAAAAGATCAAGTGTTGCAAAGAACAATTTGGGTGACATGAGAGTGTATAACAGGAGAACGCCCACCACACTAAGGCTTTACAGGACAGTCAGTTTTCAAGCCTGATTGTGTAACAGGCATTTCCACAGGCTTTCTAATGGTTTCATCATAGTATGATATGGGATAGTGCAGTCTGATCATTTCCCCATTGTTATATTTCTTCAGTTAAAAATAATACTGCAAGGATATTCTTGAACATAAAACATTAACTAACGTCTTATTTTCTTAGAATATTTTCCTACAAGTTGGAATACTGAGTTAAAAATCACAAAAATTTTGAGGTTAATAATACATACCTCAAGTTGTTTTTCAAAAGCTGAATCAATTCACGCTCCCCAGCAGAGGTAAACCACATCACTCAAAGAACACCTACTAGTAGTAAGTATTGTCCTTAAAAAAGTGCCCATTTGCAAGGTCAAAAATCGTGTATTGGGGCTTCCCTGGCGGTCCAGTGGTTAAGAATCCGCCTTCCAATGCAGGGGACACGGGTTCAATCCCTGGTCGGGGAACTAAGATCCCACATGACGTGGGGCAACTAAGCCCATGAACCGCAACTACTGAGCCCGCGTGCTCTGGAGCCTGCGCGCCACAACTAGAGAAGCCCGCGTGCTGCAACGAAGATCCCACATGCCGCAACTAAGACCTGACGCAGCCAAATAAATAAATAAATATTTTAAAAATTGTTTCACTATTTTATATTTATTTATTATTAATAATAAATATTTAAAAATTGGTTACTATTTTATTTTGCATTTATTTCAGTAATGTTTAAAAAAATTGGCGGCTGTATTTTTTTATTTTGTAAAGTATATGCATATTATTGGCCCATTTTTTCTATTGGCAAGTTAGTATTTTCTCACTATTTTCCAAGAGTTCTTTATATATTAAGGAATTAGCCCTTTATCAAAGTTTGGGTATATATATTTTCCTAGTCTATTGCTTTATCATCTTATTTATAAAATTTAACATATAATATCAAATTATTCAGTTCTCAGTATTTTAGTAAGTCAAATCAAAAGATCTCTTTTTGTGAGATTTTTTTCCTTCCTTTCCATTATATGCTTTGAAAGCCCTTACCCATTCTGAGATCAGTTAAATACTCAACCATATTTTCATTTCTTTATGATTTAGTAATTTCTCTTTAACTATAGCCCGTCTGGAGTTGGTTTTGGAGCACATAATAAAGTGAGGGTCTTCGTGACCCATACTCAACTTTCCAACATGACTTATTGATCGTATATATCTCCCCCAATTTTGAGGATTCTTTCATTACACACTAAGTATTAAAGAACTACCTCAGGCTGTTTCACTCCTGTGCAGCACCTCACCGACATGAATTCTTAGTGGGGTTTGTGGGAATCCTTGCCTTGCTCCTGACTTAATAGTGCTGCCTTATGTGAAGAAGACAGGTTTTCTTTATCATCTTACAAATATTTCTAACTATTTACTATCTTAAGATTACAAACACCTTAGATTTTACCAAATTACTCTCTTCTCTTTTAAGATGATCACAGCTGTACAATTCATTGTTTCACATGAATTTAATTCTTTGGTCCTCTTCTTTCTGGGATGTTGCCATTCTAATATGTGATGCAAAGGTGGGGTGAAGGCTTTTGGGGGAGGTAAGTTAGCTCTCAGCTGGCAGGCAATGGCCACATCTGATGCAGGAGTGGTGAGAGATGGCTGGCTCCGGGGATACGGAGACTCGTCAGATTGCAGATTACAGGACTCCGGTGAGTTGTCTGCTTTCAGGGGTGGGGCTGTAGGAACAGCTCTGCCTGCAAGCCCAACCCCCCTGTTTCCATATTTGGAAAGCGTCACTTAGCATTACAAGGGGTTGTTTATGTATCAACATCAATCAGTTAACACTAGGTCCTTGCATGCAGAAATATGGAAAGAGACCAAAAATGAAATACAAAAGAGAAGACTGATTTCTTAATGTAAACACAACAGGTGAACAAATATTCCGTCTGGAACCAGCCCATCCTCATGCACAACCATCTGTGCCTGCCTGGCTCACTGCACTCAGTGTAAATGTGGAAGCAAACAGAAAATAAGCTTAACACAGCGACATCACTGAATGCATGTGAGTGTAACCAGACACAGTGTCGGGGGCACAGAAATGTGACTCATGTAGCACATACCTGGGCTCTCTGATTTTGCATATAAATCCAACATTTCATCACAACCCATTAAACAAAAGTAACTGTTATGGGCTTAATTGTACCCATTTCTCAAATTCAGAGGTTGAAGTTCTAACTCTCAGGACCTCAGAATGTGATTGCATTTGGAGATAGAGCCTTTAAAGAGGTGATTAAGTTAAAATGAGGCCCCTAGGGTGGGCCCTGACCCCATCTGACCCGTGTCCTTATAAGAAGAGGAAACCTGGACCCAGACACCAGGGCTGCTGTTGCACAGAGGGGATGGCCATGAGGAGGGGCAACAGGAAGATGGCTGACTGCAAGCGGAGGAGAGAGGCCTCAGAAGAAACCAACCTGCCGACATCTTGCTCTTGGACTTGCAGCCTCTGGAACTTCGAGAAATAAACGTCTGCTGTTTTATCCGCCCAGTCTGAGGCACTTTGCTATGGCAGTCCGAGGAGAATAGTACATTAACAGAAAACTGGCATGTCCACTGCTTCCCCACCAGGGATCTGAACTGAAACACTGTCATGAAACAAAAACTGATGGATAACCTACCTCTCTGGACTTGCCCGTAAGAATGAAATCTTTCCTCTGACACGCTAGGCTTCACCGGGGAGCTATTGACGCAGTTTGAAAAGACAGCTCTGGGGGAGTAGGAGGGCCTTGCGGTCTGCAGCGGTGATGCTCAGAGCCCCTGCTGCCCACCTCACCCCCAAAACCCAGAGTTCACCCCTGAAAATGCAGAGACCAGGTGGCTTCCCCACCATGTTGAGGGGTGCTCCAGGGATGCCCCAAAGGATGGGGGGCATGAAAGGGGCACCCCCTTTTTTTGCGGTACGCGGGCCTCTCACTGTTGTGGCCTCTCCCGTTGCGGAGCACAGGCTCCAGATGCGCAGGCTCAGCAGCCATGGCTCACGGGCCCAGCTGCTCCGCGGCATGTGGGATCTTCCCGGACCGGGGCACGAACCCGCGTCCCCTGCATCGGCAGGTGGACTCTCAACCACTGCGCCACCAGGGAATCCCGGGGCACCCCCCCTTTGTTGCTCCAAAAGGAGTACCTTCTTTTCTGGATGGTTAGAATAACGACTCCCACTGTCCTTTAAGGAACCTGGATCCCCTAGAACAGCACCTGGACGAGAAGCAGGTGCTGGAGGTCCTCACCTCCCCCTGAAAGGGCTTTGGAGGAGGGGGTGGCAGGCGGGAGGAGAGTGCCCGAAGACAGAACGGGAACACGGCCACCGCGACTGGCTTGAGCGCCCAGGAAAACAGCATGTGGCGCTGTACTCATTCACTGCTGAAAGGGAGGAATTCAGTATCAGCAAATGGCAGAAGATTCCCTGTCCAGGCCGGCCTTTAAGCTCTAAATTGGTGATCCATTAGCTGTGGGTCTTTAAACAGACTACTTGGACAAGAGATGTCTCAGTTTTATTACCCGTAAAACAGGACAAGCTCTACCCAACTCATAGGTTTTCTGGAAAGTTCAGTAATGGTTGAAAATGCTTTGTAAACTTTAAATTTATAGAGGAAATTTGTTAGAACTCTTAGCATCTTACTTGTCCATCTGCACGTAGCAAATGGCGCAGACCACTCTTTTTAGCATCACGTTTGAACTTGATTTAATTTCCCTTGCTCTGTTCAGCTTCCAAGGCCATAATGAACATCACCATGATGTTTCTGTTTTTGTCTCTACTGGTTGTCATTCTGAGTAAACCTTGGCAACAAACAAGGCATTATGCCTCTTCCTACAAAGCCCAGTGCCACCAGTAAATGGAAAATAAACACAGTTTAAGAGAGACAAGAGTCACGGCCAATGTTTGGGATATTCACTTATGAATAAAATGTTCTTAGAACCACTCATACAAATACTCAATATCAAATGTGAACTTTAAAAGATGCTTTAAAGGGCCTGTTCTTGAGAGATTGAGGAATACACACACACACACACACACACAAATACTTACGCACATACACCCACTTTTGTTTTATTTTGTTTCATTGTGTTTTACTTGTTTGTTTAAGAATAGGAATTGCAAAGCCGTCGGTAAAGAATCTTGAATGGTATAATAAACAAATTATTAGGCTGAGTCACATTAAATTTCCAAAATTTTGTCTATTTCTAAATAAAAATTACAATTTTGTATATTATATTTTAGAACCTACAGAAGAAGAAAATGGCCTGTTACGTGGTATTTGTGAGAGATTATTCCACAGTGGCTGGACTAGAAAAAGAGGAGACATTACAACTGACAGCACCTCCGAGATCTGGGGTGCAAACGGCAGGCTTCACTCTCCTTAAATCACATAATCCTCATGACCACCCCAGGGGCAGAGGCTCCATTTCGCAGATTTGGAAGTTGAGAGTAAGAGCAAATACGTCACTTCGCAGTTAGTAAATACAAAATCAGAGTTCAAATCCTGATTTTAAAGCCAAATTTCAGCCAAAGATCGCAGACTTTGAGCTGGTGGGATTGAGAGGAAAAGGGGAGTTGCCAGGATTTGGTCACGGAATCACCCTGCTAAGCAGGTGTCCCTTCGATGCTGTGGGGCAGTGTCTGTCCTGACAGAGAGAGGGCACGGGCCACGGGCTTCACCGACCTTCACGGCCTCGTGAGCCAGCCTGCGGGGCTGGGAGCTGATGGCGGTGCTCCCGGGACACAGAGAGCCCTGGGCTCCAGCCACGATGCTCCTTCCGACAGGTCACAGGGGAGTCATCTCACCATGCTTTCCTCCCTCTGCAAAGCGTGCCGTTTGGTGTTCACAGTCCACGGTCCTGCCGACAGAAGCATCGGGAGCCTGAGAGCTGCGCTGTGGCCTCTGTGAGCCCTTCAAGTGCAGCCCAAGGGCACAGAGCGGCCACGGCCAGGCCTGGTCCCCACCTGAGCTGGCGGCCTCACCAGCCTGGTCGATGATGCTGCTGCAGCCGCCCCCGTGGGCCCGCGCCTTCCTTACTGTATCCCGGGGTTGAAGGGAAAGTAACTCTGCAGGGAGGTCTCTGAGCCTTACGAAACACATACCCAGCTCTGGACACCTGCACTGACTGCAAACAGGCTGCCCCTGTCTGCTCGCCAGGCCCCCAGCTCCTCTGGCCCCGGCTCTTCTCTGCCCCCACCTGAACCCTGTGCCGCTTTGCCATCTAGGAGGCGCCTCCCAAACCTGCATCCCACCTTCCTTCCCAGACTCAACCCCCCGCACCATTCACGCTCTGGGGAGTCTGCGTTCTCGCAGGTCTCAAGTCGCCACGTCCCACCTGCACCTCCTGGGGCCCCGTCCACTCCCTGGAAGCTCTGCCACCGGCCTCGGCTCAGCACAGCTTCATCTGGGAGGCCGCTTGCCTGCCCCTTGTCCACGGCCGCCTTTCTAGACTTCCTCACCTGGCGTTCCTCCCACCTCAACGGTTTCGATCACTGGCGTGTCTCCAGCTGGACGAGACCCACCCCCAGCAGCCTGGGCTTCCCTGCCCACCCTGGCAACCCCGTCCCCTGCACGGAGCCCCTCCCGTCGCGGGCGCACGGGTTAGGCAGAGCGATGCGGTCCTCATGTGACCCCCTTACTTCCCAGAATGAGGACCTCATTCCCCAAGTTCATAACGTTGGGCCTGAGACAGTGGTGCCTACACAAAAGTCAACTTTTCCTTTTCCATTTTGGCTTCATCCTTCCCCAAAGTATAACAGTAATGAGTTTATTACTTTTTAATTTTTATTTATTTATTGTATACAGCAGGTTCTTAATAGTTCTCCATATACACATCAGTGTATACAGGTCAATCCCAATCTCCCAGTTCATCCCACCACCACCACCTCCTCCCACCACTTTCCCCCCTTGGTGTCCATACGTTTGTTCTCTGCATCTGTGTCTCTATTTCTGCCCTGCAAACCGGTCCATCTGTACCATTTTTCTAGGTTCCACATATATGCGTTAATATACGATATTTGTTTTTCTCTTTCCGACTTACTTCGCTCTGCATGACAGCCTCTAGCTCCATCCACGTCTCTACAGATGACCCAACTGTGTTCCTCTCTATGGCTGAGCAACAGGCCACTGTACATACGTACCACATCTTCTCTACCCATTCGTCCATCGAGTTTATCTTTATACCTTGAAAATTTTACTAATTTTAATAGACTGCAACACCGAGAGTGAATCCCAATGGGCTATGGACTCTGAGTAACTGGTACACTGTGGACTTTGGTGAGTACAGTGTGTTGATGTAAGTTCACCAGCTTACACTGATGGGAATGCTACCAGCGGAGGAGGCTGTACATGCCTGAAGGCAGTGGGCCTATCGAAAACCGCCGCACCTTCCTCTCAGCCTTGCTGTGATCTAAAACCGCTCTAAAAAATAAGGCCTTTGGGGATTGACATATATACACTAATATGTATAAAATGGGTAACTAACAAGAACCTGCTGTACTAAAAATGTTTTTGAAAATAATAAGGTCTTTTGGGTTTTTTTGCACTGATCATAGAATTTTTTTTTGTTTTTTGGCTGCTCTGCGTGGCACACGGGATCTTAGTTCCTGGACCAGGGATCAAACCCGCACCCCCTACAGTGGAAGCGTGGAGTCTTAACCACCGGACTGCCACAGAAGTCCCTCAATCATAGAATTCTGACACCAGAAGAAGCTTTAGAAACCTGACAAAGAATGTTATTCTTGGGATCCCTGTGGGCCTTCTTAAGCAGTAATCGTGTTCCCAGATTTTCAAATTTTGAAAAGTCTCTTATAAAACTTTTTCCCATGATAAAACTGACAAAAGAGATAAGTCTCTATGCTTTTGGCTACAGTTATAGCTACTTGGCATGGTACAACTGGTTGACTTATCCAGATCAGAATTTGGCAGTTATGTGTTTGAATAATAAAAGTTCTCTGAAAATATATTTTGCTTATTAGTTTTGATACAAAAGTCTTAGAAAACATGGAAGCACAATGACAAAGATGATTAGAAGGCTGGGACCCACTGCTTTCATCAAATGTCTTATTTTGCGTATGAAGAAACCGAGGCTTAAGGATCCTGGTACACTTAAGACCATCTGGGGACGGAGCCCAGGCTCTTGAACTTGGGTCCAATGCCATCCACACAACAGCACGTGAAGAACAGCAGCCAGAAGCAAATCTCGAGGTGGGACCGATTTCCAAGTGTGTCCTCACAGCTCTCTACTAGTTTGCTTTCTGACATCAAGAGCAAGTGTCTGAACCCCAAATCATGGCCACACGATCACCAAAGATGCCTGGCTTGTCTTGTCTTACGCACTTTTCTCTGTCACGTACTCAGTTGTATAAGGAAAAATTGGACACACAGGTTTAGGAAGGATGTGGGAGGATGAGAGGCCACTTCCTGTCCGTGGTGGAGCCCCTCTGGAAGCCCACCTTGCCAACAGGTGTATCAACGGGATTCCTACACCTGTCAACGGGCGTCCCATTCATTTCCCTCCACGGCTATCATTTCAGGCTGGACGGTACTGACTGTGTTACCACGTATGGATCAACAACACTGCAGTCATGCTGCTTTGATCTCTGCTCTGCTGTGCTCTCACGACCCAGCCCCAGGGTGGGAAAAGCACAGGAGGTCATCGAGGGACTTTCCCATGCGGACTGGAGGGCGAGGTCTCTGAACTCCCGGCTGGGCTGGGCTAAGGCAGAGAGACAGTAGCTGTTGCTCTCCAGAGTTCTGGGTGCCCCAGTGGTTGTGGTGGACGAGGGGCGCACCTGGGCTCATCTCGGCATTTCTGCTTCCTCAGGGCTGAACAGTCATGCTGGCCATGCTTGGCAGGGGAAGGTAGGGCAAAAGGGTCACTGCTTCACGGTCACCCCCGTGACTGAGCAGTGGCAGCAACAATCCAAGCCATCAGCCTCAGGAAGATCTTTAAGGCGAGGGTGTTCGCTCTGGGTTTAGACCTGGTGGGAACCAGACGGTCCAACACCAGCACTGGGTCAACACGACAACAAAATGGTAAAGACTAAACGGATGTTTAAAAATATCTTACTAGGGGCTTCCCTGGTGGCGCAGTGGTTGAGAGTCCGCCTGCCGATGCAGGGGACACAGGTTTGTGCCCCAGTCCGGGAAGATCCCACATGCTGCGGAGCGGCTGGGCCCGTGAGCCATGGCCGCTGAGCCTGCGCGTCCGGAGCCTGTGCTCTGCAACGGGAGAGGCCACAACAGTGAGAGGCCCGCATACCGCAAAAAAAAAAAAAAAAAAAACTTACTAATCATTGGTTGATCACCAATTCAAGCAGGCCGTGTCAAACTTTGCAAATCAGTCTTTTACTTAAGGCTACAGCATGGTTCCTTCTGGCCAAAGTGTATGTACCCAAAATTAGCTGCTGGAATTTCCAGCAGAACTTTCCACAGGCCTGTGGATGTCTGCAGCATGAACTCTCCCCTCTACCCCCACTATCCACATACAAAATTCAATACAGCCTAGCTTTTTGGCTTCTTCTATATCAAACAGCAGGCATACATACTAAAAAAGGATGGTAAATGAATAGAAATTATAACCAGTTACCAAAGTCCAGTCGTGGTTCAGCCACACAGCGGTGTGACCTTGGCAAAAGCTCTGGACGCCTCTGGACCCTCACCTCTTCCCCAGTACAGCCGGGGTCATTTCTACCTCACAAGCCTGTAGCATGTTTCCACAAATGAAGCTATGGGATTCCATATCCAGTTGAGAATAATGGCCCTATTTTAATCCTTAGTTTAATAAACATAAGCTAAAGGGCCCAATATTTTTATGCCAATAATATAATGTTACTACCGTAAATTTCTCGAATTCTCATCCGCATTCCTCTGTAGCTCTCCAGCTCTTCCCTGAAGAGCACAATGACCTCATTAAATACCCTCCTCCCCCCAACCTGCCTGCATAAGTCTGAGCACGTCGCTCTCCCAGATTCCCGTCCCGTGGGCTCAGACATGCATGTCCCACGCGGCGCTTTGTGGGTATTATTTTATCTGACATTCTAGCTTCTGTTTTCGGCACCACCTCCTCCAACAGCTGGTGCGCGTCTCCAAGGCCCACTCTCCTCTGTGCCTCAGGGTCTTTGCTCATGCTGTCACGTCCGCCTGTCCTGCTGTTCTCCTGACTCATCTACACAGGGTGGTTTGGTGCCCTGCCTCGACAGGCGCCTCACCGGCTGGCACAAAGTACTTCATTTGTTTCTTATCACGGCATTGAACGTGAAGCCACAGCAGTTAGCCCATGAACCGTCCACCCACGAGGCCTGCATGTCCCAGCTGTGCTCTACTGAGACCTGAGTCTATCGAAATACCTAGCTACCTGGCCCACAGCACATGATAAATAAATGTGAAGAATGAATGTAAGAACAATTTTACAGAACCATCTATTACCAAATTTTGGTATAGCCATCTATATTTGAAATAGCTTTCAAAAAGATTTCTTTTTTAATAAAGGAGAAGAGTTCTAGATCATTGGAAACATGGGAAGTGTGGAAGCTACCAGGGTGCTGAAAAGAGTCATTTGTTTATGGGATTCTCCAGGAAGGAGAAGCAGCACACCTCTTAGGTGCATCCATTTACACTCAGAAGAGCAGCACTAAATAAAACCAGCCTGCAGTCTCACAGCTGCTGAGATGTTCAGGTGGGTTCTGCTTTGCAAACAGGACAAAATCTACAGGGCAGGTGCACAGAGAAACAGCCCCGGATGATTCTGAGGCAGGTGAAGGAGATCCCTGGGGATCTGTCGTGAGGCACACACACCGTGGTTGAATTTACAAGGCACTCAAGTCACAGCGTCCCTAAATTGGTGTTAAGAATACAAAGTAAAGGCTTAAAGGAATCAAAGTATGTTATAAAACCCTTTGCAACTGGCACTGGGCTTTCTCCTGTGCGTCTACAGGCACTATTACCAAACCTAACGAAGGCTCCATTGCAGCAGTGGTCAGACAAAACCTCCAGCAAAAACTCCGGGAGCTCAGTCCCACTCTCTCCTCTGGGAAACATCCAGGTGGCTGTCCCCATTCGTGCAGACAATCATAGTTCAGGAAAGAATCAAGTACAGAAACCAAGCACAAGCACAGAAACATTCAGAGTCACATTTACACTCTGGGAGACCCCAGAGCTGGTGCAACCCTCATTCAAAACAAGACCGGAGGCAGGAAGTTACTTTCTAAGATCACCCAGCGAGCTGGAAGCAAAGCCCCAACCAAAATCCAGGGTGGAATGAAAAGTGCATCCCTCAGAACTTGTTCCGAGCTTCGCTTGGGGACTAATTTGGTTTTCTGTCCCCACGTCACCAAGAAGGAAGCTGAGGGAGGGAGAAAGCAGGGAACTGTGCAGAAGCAGGAGCGGCTCAGAACAGAGCAGATGACCCTGCTTGGCTGGCGCAGCCCGGCTGCCGCTGGAGGGAAATTCAGAGAAGAAATTCACAGTCCTGAGAATCTGCCTTGAGTCAGGGTGCTGAGCCTGATTACACACGCACGGCTTACATCAAAGTGGGAAACATCAAGAGGGCTCATCGTCCACTTCACCCTCCCGTGGGCCTGTGAGCTGAGAAGAGCAGTGATTAGTGATCCCAAAATAGAAGAGTTACTGAAAGGCAATCTTCTTCCAGCTGATGGATCCAGAAACGATGGAAGAAAAAAGCTGAACTCTTGTCAGAAGTTCGTGACCTTGGCAAAAGCTCTAAAATTGGAGACTCGCTCTGTAAGGCACGCCTGGGTCACCCACGTCCACTAGGCCTGCATGTTCTCTTGTACGTCAGAGAGACGGCAGGTCATGTGGCATCTTCCCGGGGACGCAGGCCACAGGGGCCTCTTTAAATGTTGCTGATGGTTTCTAAACCAATCCTTCTTCCTGCTGACGTCAATAAAGTTCCATTTGGTTAACTGGTCAGTCAGGTATCGGAATCTGACATTTGTCTGATCTGTAGAAGTGCTATAAAATACCATTTTAAAATGCCAATATATTTTTGTTTTCATTTGTCAAACACGAGGATAAATTTTCCAAAGAAGATATACAAATGGCTAACAGCACGTGAAAAGATGCTCCACGTTGTTAATCATGAGGGAAATCCAAATCAAAGCCACTTTGAAAATACCACCTCACACCTACTAGAATGGCTATAATAAAGAAAAAAAGACATAACAGAAAATAAGTGTTGGTGAGGATGTAGAGAAATCAGAACTCGTTTTTTTTTTTTTTTTTTTTTTTTGCGGTACACGGGCCTCTCACTGCTGCGGCCTCTCCCGTTGTGGAGCACAGGCTCCAGACGTGCAGGCTCAGCGGCCACGGCTCACGGGTCCAGCCGCTCCGCGGCACGTGGGATCTTCCCGGACTGGGGCACGAACCCGTGTCCCCTGCATCGGCAGGCGGACTCTCAACCACTGCGCCACCAGGGAAGCCCGAGAAATCAGAACTCTTGTGCACAGTTGGTGGGGATATAAAATGCTCTGGAAACAGCATGGCAGGTACTCAAAAAATTAAACATAGAATTATTATATGATCCAGAAATCCCACTTCTGAGTATATATACCCCAAAGAATTGAAAGCAGAGTCCCAAAGAGACATCTGCACACCCACATTCATAGCAGCATTATTCACGATTGCCAAAAGGGGGAAGCAACTCATGTCCATCGACAGATGAGTGGATAAACAAAATGTGGGCCATGCATACAGTGGAGTGTTAGGCAGTCTTAAAAAGGAAACACATTCTGACACTTGCTACAACGTGGATGAGCCCTGAAGACAACATTATGCTCAGTGAAGCAGTCAGTCACAAAGGACAGTTACTGAGAGTCACCAGCTCCAGAGACAGAAAGTGTTGGTAGAAGGATGGGTGCCCGGGGCCAGGGGGAGGGAGATGGGAGTTACTGTTTAATGGGTGCAGAGTTTCAGTTCTGCAGGAGAGAGAGATGCGTGAGGAGATGGGTGGTGATCATGCCTGTACAACAATATGAATGCATTTAATCCCACTAAGTTGGACACTGAAAAATGGTTAGGAGGGTAAATTTTACGTTATGCGTAGTTTACCACAATTAAAATTTTTTTAATGTGAGGATGAAAAACTGCTGTAAACTATAAACTATAAACTCAATGAAAATAGCTTGTTGTCCTGCTATTTTGTTTTAACATGATCGAACCATAGTTGAATTTATAATTCATACTGAAACTTTTTGGTGCTGTATGTATCTGTGTAAAATCTAAACGCTCAGACCTCTTCACAGAACAGGCACACCGGCCAGATTTCATGTCATTTAGTCAACAAAATGTATCAGAAGAATGCACAGTTCTTTACAGACAGCAGCTTTCAAAATTTCCCCACTGTAGACCACCTGGATGGGTCAAAAAGAGCTCAGTGCAATCCTGCCTATTGTGAAGATGCAGAAACGTACGCCAAAGACAGTGGCCGGGTAAACAGAACATCATAAACAGCTCCTGGGGGAACCACACTTGTAATGCCATTGGTTACATATTTTGAATATGACGAAATTTGGAAGATCTGGATGCGGGATCCAGAGTACTTGGTGTGAACACTACAGGACCTTTCATGGGAGCCCAGGAGAAGTTCGGGAAGTGAGTAACCTACCCACTGAACAAAATCTCCCTGATGGAAGCAGACAGCGCACGGGAGCATGGGGGCCCTGGAAGGCCAGAGGGGCAAACACAAATTTGGGGGACTGGTCCTGGAATGTGAGACCACAGAGCAATGATGAAGGGTTACTGGAACACTTGGACAAACTGCAGAAAACAGAGTGAGGAGGCCGCCTACAGCCCAGAACAGAAAAGCACAGTCACAAATCCTGCGCTTAGGGGCCCTTTGAACTTTGCCCCTAAGTTCACAGGCTGACTCAGCACCAAGAACACATTGCTTCCAGCCTGACTGTGGCTGTTTTCATCCCCAAGTCACAGAGCATCCAAACACGAACTTCCTTGCAGCCGGGCACAGGCTCGGCATGTGGACGACTCAGGGCCAATCAGGACACTAGAAACCACACCAGTTATTTTAACAAAAAGTGTGTAATATAAAGGCCGAGATCTAAAGACACTCAAGAACATCCTCCTTGGGAGGCGTGGCCTGGCAGTCACCAGGCTGGGGGCTGCCCTCGCACGTGCAGGCCCAGAACCTCAGCCCTTCCGGGTGGCTCACACTCACCAAGCTCACAGACGTGCAAACCAAAGCACCGCCACCTTAATTGAAAATGGAGAATATTCTTTTCCAGTCAGTGCCGTCGCTCAAGTCCCATCCTCAGGACAGCCTTCCCAGTGTCACTAACCAGGTGGCACCAATGCCCCAATTCTTCACCCGCTCACGAAGCCCTGCGCTTTGCCACGTCACCTGCAGCCACTTCACCGTGAGATGATGAGTTCGGCCCATGACTTGCTCTGGTCGGTGGGCCATTGGCTGATGTGACACTCGTGTGATGGGGCTTCCCTCTCGCAGCCTCTGCCCTGGGGGAAGCGAGCTGTGCTTCTCCTCCACCAGGTCTGACTGGAGAGGAGAGTCCTCCCCACATGTCCTCCTGGCTTAAGAATGCCATGGAGTTTCCTGACGGGGCTTGGGATGGAAAAATGCAAAGAAGAAGAGAACAGTTAATGACAGGACTGAATTTCTGGGCCGCCCTTGCTAGTCTGGGGGGAACAGACTCAGAGCAGACGAAATTGGTTTAAAGGAATTTTTTTAAATGACATTTCTTTTTTTTTTTTTTATGGTACGCGGGCCTCTCACTGTTGTGGCCTCTCCCGTTGCGGAGCACAGGCTCCGGATGCACAGGCTCAGCGGCCATGGCTCACAGGCCCAGCCGTTCTGCGGCATGTGGGATCTTCCCGGACCGGGGCACGAACCCGTGTCCCCTGCATCGGCAGGTGGACTCTCAACCACTGCGCCACCAGGGAAGCCTTAAATGGCATTTCTTATATCCATGCTATTACTGTAAAAGAAATTCATGCCGACTACAGAAAGATCTAGGCAACAGTGAATATTAACCCTCCATAAGATTTGAAATTTGCTTATAGAATTTGTGATTCAGGAGTGATCCAAAAAGCATCTTTTCCAGTCTCACGCCCTTAAGGATTTTCACAACACTGACAAAATAATAGCAATAATCATCCTCCTCTCCATCAAAAAAACCCAAAATAATATGGAAACATGATTTCTAAGGAAGATGTTAGCTGTGATCTTTCTTTCTCTCCTCTTTCCCCATGAAATGAATAATTCCTTTCTTAAGCAGGAGTGCCCTGGGCAGCCTCCAAAATGTCCCAAATGATCCTTGCCCCCTGGCATTTACCCACTTGTACAATCCCCTCCCCCTGAATTCCAGCTGGACCTAGTAACTTGCTTTCAACATGCAGAATACAGCAGAAGTGACGGGATGTAAGTTACAACAAGACTATGGCTTCCGTCTTGGTGCTTCCTCGTTACCCCTTGGATGGCTCGCCCTGGGGGGAGCCAGCTGCCATGCTGTAACTCGGACCTGCGGAACAGCCCACGTGGCGAGGGACCGAGGCCAACAGTCTCATGAGCGAGCGTGGAAGCAATTCCCCACCAGTCAGGCCTTCAGGTGAGACCACAGCCCTAGCCACAGGCATTAAAAATGCCTGTTTTTTTAATGACGATAAGTTTTGGGGTACATTGCTAACCATTAAAAGGTACTTAATACAGAGAGTAAAAAGCTGAAACATACTACTTAACTGTGAGATAACATGACTCCCAGACTTTGAGATGATTAGTTTTTAATGCTTATTCCTCTTTAAACATAAACATAATCTTATGCACTAATTCATCAAGATTGCCAAGGTAAAGCAGGCAACTGTGCACCACGTCACAGTGTGATCCTCACCTCTGAGAGCCTTTTATCCAAAATTTTACTTGTCACCGTTGAAATGTGACAACTTATAGTTCCTACAGATGGTAGGAACGAAAGGCATTGCTCTACAATTCCACTAAGGGTCCAAAGTGTTACTTAAATGCAATTTTCCTGCTTTCTTTTTTGCCAGCGCACCGCAGAGTAAACGGTCAGACAGGTTTAAGTGAAGTACAACTCGGGTAGAGGGAGCACATCTCGTCCATCCCTCCAGCCCCACCTAAACGGGGCACGTTAGGGCAGGTGTGTCTGGTAACCACCTCGACGCACAACTGGACACAACGCACCAATCCGCAGCTGCATCAGGTAGAAGGCATTTCTTATGAACAGCTGTGATTACTGGATGTGAAATCACGTGGTATCACGCCCAGTGGTGTGTGGACGGTGGAGGGACAGCCACCCCAGAGCATGAGTCTCCTCAACATCAGAACACAGACACTCACGCTCAGTGGTACCAGCCCAGCTGAGCTGTCATGCTGGGAAAAGGCATCGCACAGCCTCAGGTTGCTACGTCAGCTTCATCAGCATCTGCCTTCACCTCTAGGCTCTGAGATCAACCGAGTGAAGGGAGAAATGAAAAGCCTGGGCGAAGACACAGGCTGAATGGGAGGCGCTGCCCAGCAAGCCAGAGTCAGGGCTGGACCAGCCCACACTGGGAATCTCAGGGGGAGCTGGATTTTCTAATTCCCCATCCGTGAACCAGCAGCCTCCGAGGTCTGAATCGGGATAAGAGTTCTCCAAGGCTCAGATTTACAGGCAGATGGGGCAGAATCAGAAAGGTCGATGCTCGGTGGAGGGGGAGATGCTGAAGGTCTGAAATCAGCCTTCCTGCCAGATGCAGCCCCTGCCCACCTCATCCTGACTTACAAGTCGGAGCCACGTACACAGCCCCTGAGTCTCTGGACGGTCCTACCAGCTGAGGGATTACAGGTTGTGTGTATATTCTGACGTCTGTCTGGAGAGAATACATAAAAACAAAGAAGAAAATGGTCTTGAAATATAATCAGCGGAGACTAAAGGCACACAGAGTTCTGTAGAAGGAGGCCCTGCCACGGCGGACATGGGATGGAAGAGGGGACCCGCCGGTGAGAGCGCCGCAGGCCTCCGGAACCCAAGTGACGTGCCTCCAAGATCCAGGGCAGGTAAGAACAGTCAGCTGGTAACACTCATCTGTTAGTGTCACACCAGACAACAAGCATAATTAATTAACCCACAGAGACTAAATCCCATGATTTCCTGAATTCCCCATCTTTGAACACTCGGCTAGTAACAGGTGGAAAATTTTCAAATCTCTATCTTGGTTCTTTGAGTGCAGTGGAGACAGGGTGATACTTCACTTTCATCAGATCTCTCTGCATCTTTTCCTTGATCCCAGACAAGAAAAATTCAGAAACTGCTCAGTGCTCTAAACCGTCTGTTGCGATTCTGACAGCCGCGAGCGTTTTACCAGGACACGGTCTCAGACGGGGTCAGATCGTCAGACACCAGAGCATCTCGGGACACGCGGCCTCCCCTCCCATCCCGGGAAGGCTTCGGACTCTGCGTGTAGAGACAGGAAGTTTTTGCCTCTCAAGAGGGAAGCCTTCTCGGCTGAGGGACAAAGGCTCACCTTGGGCCGAAGCCTTCGCAGAAGCAGGCCTCACAGTCTCCTGTGCCCCCGGCTTTGGGAGCCACGGGAAAGGGGCCGGAGGGGGTCCAGCCCCGGACAGCCCTCCTCCCGCCCTCCTCACCTCCTTCCACCTCCCCGTCAGACACACGCTTACTATCAGGACAGCCCCGTGGGACTTGGGCCCCTCTGTGCCCCCCGCCCCATGCTCAGCCTCCCTCCTCCGCACACACACACATCTAGGGCCCCAGTCAGTTGGCCTGAGAGCTGGGCTCTGCGCTGAGAAAGGCCTTGGGGAGCACTGGTCCCCGGGGCCGGAGCCTCTTCCCCCTTTGCCAACCGCCGGCAGGCAGCGCACAGAGCCCACGGCCTGGTGTGCCCTGGCCGCCTGGTCACCCGCCAGGGACCCTCCTGGACGGGTTCTTTGAGTTCCCAGCCGACCCCAGCTCCAGAGCACCTGCAGGTATGCTGGGCGGGGTGCGCGCTGGCCGAGGGCACACACAGAGGGTGTGCAGGCTGCAGCCAGGCTTCCGAGGCGGGCACCGTTTCCTCCCCGTTTGCACCAAAAATAGCCTTGATTTGTCACTTGGTCCTAATGTGCTTGTTCAGAAAGGTTGCCATCCGATAAACAAAAAAGAGCCCGAGGACTCTGGCCCTTGGTGACGTGCACTGTGAGCACTCCTGTCCGCAGAGTGCCCGCGGGCACCGAGGGGAGGCGCTGTCTCGGGGGAAGGAGTTCTTCCTTCTGATGAAGAACACGGGCACCAGCACTCTCACGCCCCTGCAGAGTCCAAACCCAGGAAGTGGCGAGAGCTCCTCGCCAAGACAATCCATTATAGGCATCCGTGGCAATAAATAGATTATTTTTTAAAAGGAGAGCAATGTAACGCGTTCAGGAAGTTATATCTCTGCGAAACAGGAAAGCTCTTATTTGAAGATTGGTTGCCTCTGATTCAGGACAACAGTGCTTTGAACACACAGGCGGGCGGGCTCTCAGCGGGAACCCTGCCTGGCCGGGCAGCGGGCAGCAGAGAGCGAGGGGAACACTGCGTTTCCGTCCAGTCCCGGGGAGAGAGGGAGATGGCCAGCTGTCAGCGCCTTGGGTCTGAGGGGACAGCCGGCTGCGAAGCCCGCCGGACACAGAACAACGGGCTGATGCCTCTGCAGGGGGGCAGCTGAGTTGAGCATCTGGGAATTAGGAAGCACAGAGCAGGAAATTTAGGGAGACGCTCACAACTTATTTGCAGACAGAGCTCCTACTTGAGAGAAGTGGGAAGTGAACCAGAAATAAACACCATGATCCCAAAGCAAACTGTTTCAACTCGTGTTTCTGCAAAATATTTCTGACACTAACACAGATATATGAAAAGTATCTGCGGCAAACAAAGAAGTCAGGCCCCGGGGTTCCAGAGGTCCTCCTCCTGCTTCCAGGGCCCTCGGCCTGGGCTCCGTGGTCGCCTGCCCAGCTCACGGACAGACAAGTGCCCGGTCGGTGTCAGCACCCACCTCCTCATTGGAAAAGGACTCAGGAAGAAGCAGAGAGCCCTGGGCAGGCCTGTGGAACCTTGCCCCCCCTCACTTGTTCCCGGGGGAGGGGAGGGGACCCGCACCCCCCCACCCCACCGGCACCTTCAGTCCCTCCCGGCCTCACCTCCCAGCCCTGCTCCCAAGTCGCCCTGTGGCTCCCCTCAGTTCATAAGCCCCCTGTGTCACCTGGTCCTGGTTTCAGCCTTTCTGGGTGGCTCCCTCCGCGGGTGTGGACAATGATTGGGTCCCTTCCACCCTGGTGAGTCAAGAACGTGACGAACTCACCACCATGACAGATGAAGATCTAAGGAACTTTCTTCTCTTTTCAGTCATATTTTCTGTGTCTTTTTCCTTCGTACTAGAATAATTCGTCAGCATTTCCCCGCTATTTCTGGGTTTTTTTTCCAGCAAATATGTTTTAAGTCTAAAAGAACGCTTTCTTCTCCCTCGATTACGCCTTCTTCATCCCATCCCGTTTAGTCATGGCTTTAGTAACGTATGTTCTCAGATCTCTCGGGTTTTTTTGTTTGTTGTTTGTTTCGCGGTACGTGGGCCTCTCACTGTCGTGGCCTCTCCCGTTGCGGAGCACAGGCTCTGGACGTGCAGGCCCAGCGGCCATGGCTCACGGGCCCAGCCGCTCCGCGGAATGTGGGATCTTCCCGGATCGGGGCATGAACCCGTGTCCCCTGCATCGGCAGGCGGACTCTCAACCACTGCGCCACCAGGGAAGCCCGGAGATCTCTCGGGTTTTAAGGTCTCATCTGTTCTCCGAGCTCTCTCTGCTTCTCTGAGGTCACTGTCTTGTTTTCTCTCCAGCTAAGGACAGAAAGCCAAGTGCAAACTGGCTTTGCCTCGATATGGGAATTTACTGCTCACAGACGACAGCTCCAGGGTGGACCAGCTTCAGACCATCCTTATCCATCTCTTCTCTCCTGAAGTTCTGAGACAGCCCTTCCCTGGTCTCCCCTATAAAATGGGGCAGATTAATCTCCTGAAGTGAATTCCATCCCTGCCCCTTGGCTCCTGAAATCCTCAGTGGCTCCGCATCTGTCTCACACTTTATAATCCCTCGTTCTCATTTACAGCCATGAAGGTAAGATCTTACCTACCCTGAGCAGGCAGGCCCCAGGTGGTCCCGCTTCCTCCTGCCCAGCCCCTCTGGGGGCATCCCCGTGCCATGCCCACCGGCAGCAGACTCTGTGGACCCCCGCCTGATAACACGTTTGAACTTGTGGTGTGAACACCACTGAGAGTCTACACGCTTACTCCCAATCAGATTCAAACTCCGGCAGTTTACACCTTTGCACGTTACCTGCACCACCGAGCACGGTCATGGCTGATCATCACCACTGAACTATTCTTCCCGTTGCCTCCACGCTCTGACCGATCACTTACTATGGACCCTGGAATCCTGGGCAGGCTTCTTCCACAACCCAGCACAGAAGGAAACGGTGCCTGAACATCTGGAGTTCTCTCCCGTGGAGTTCTTTAGTTAACTTGGGGGAAGACTCTCCTGTCGCAAATGGACTGAATTCTACCAAACGTAGGGGAATTTCCGTAGAGCTGTTTGCCTATTTTGAAAATGTATAAAGACAGAACTTCTGGAAATCTCAACAACTCCCCCAGGGAGCTGGGTCAGTGCTGGCTCCCTTCCCCGGAGACCCAACTCGGCTGGATTTTACACACAGGAGGTGGGACCGCCTGGTACTGAGAAATGGGAACCAGCAAGGGGGACACACAGGAGGAGGTACAAGATCTCACCATAGAGCATTTAAAAATAATAATAAACCTGTCCACATCAATTTCATCTACCAACCTTAAGTAGGTATTGGTGCTACTTAATTTTTGCCACTTAAAAAATTGGGGGAGGATATTTTTGGACTAAATTATATGATGACTACGATTTGTCTCAGAATAATCTGGAGTGGGGGTAGGCAGAGAGGGTAGATGCATAAATAAAATAAGACTGGCTTTTCCTTGATAATTTTTGAAATTATATAACTGTGGTGACACATCCACGGAGGTCTGTTCAACTCTTTTCTTCTATATGTGCTTGCAGGAAGGGATTTAACCTCTCAAGCAAATGACTGTGGTTGTGTATTATTTGTAGAGGTTATGGCTTTTAAAAAGCTTCTAATACCAAAACCACTCCCAGAGCAGCATGGAATAAGCCACGTTTAAAGCCAGTGTGCTCAGAGGTAGCTGGAGCCCTGAGCAAATACAGAACTAACTTTCTGCACTGAACCGCGTGTTCCCCTTGGCCAGCCCAGCTCAGGGACACACGGCCGCCAGGCTCTGTAACGTCTCACCACAGTCTCCCACCATGGGGGCCACGTCCTCATCCCGCTCCCCGTTTCACCTTATTTCCTCCACTCAGCTGCTCTCAGGGCCTCAGATCTTCTCTGTTCCCTAGAAAGGCTGCTCCGTTGTTCAGAGCATCTCCTCACCCCCTTGAATGTGCCTTCATCCTCCGCCTGTGGAATCAAATCTGTCCACAGCTCCAGTCTTCAAGATGCCCCGAAAGTCCACAGAACAAAGGAAGATGAATCCCACAACAAGGTAGCTCCAAGTCTTCTTCAACTTTTATTTCACTTAAAAGCAATTTAAATAAAGACACAAGTTTCTGCCTTCATTTCTTCTCTCCTTTGTTTCACATAAGAAATGTTGGTTCTCCTGAGTAAGACTGAAGCTCTGCCAGGTGAGGATGATGCAGCAGCATCTTTCCCAACAGGTAAGATCGTTCCTGCAGATGTTCTCATACCTCACCCGACACACGGGAATTACTATGATTCATGACTCTTACCCAGGGGAGGGGTGGCTGTGAGGCAAGGTGAGAGACTGAGCTTCGAAGAGGCCAGGAGACCTGCATCAGACTCCAGCTGGGAAGCGGCCCAAAAGGTTCAAAGTGTGGTTTTTTCTTTTCTTTCCTTTTTCAATTGAAGTATAGTTCATTTACAATGATGTGTTGGTTTCAGGTGTACAGTGAAGTGATTCAGTTATGTATACACATATCTATTCTTTTTCAGATTCTCTTCCCTTAAAGCTCATTGCAAAATATTGAGTATAGTTCGCTGTGCTATATAGTAGGTCCTTGCTGGTTATCCATCATTCCATCTTCTGCCGCAGCCCCTGCCCACCTTGCTCACCATATTTAATACACAAGTACATAGGAAATATCTGGTGACCGCAAATGCATTTCTCAAGTGTGGCAAAAGAGTTTAAACTCTAGGAACTGTGCAGATTTAGATGTCTATTCCACAAGTGAATTTACTATTTATTAGAATAAATTTTGGATCATTTCCATTAGTACATAAAATCATAATTTTTTTAACCACAAATATTAATTCTATAGGATTTAGTTCACATCGCAAAACCTGGCTTGACCAACGAGCAGCACAAATAACTAAGAAAATAGTAAGTTTTGAGAATAAAACTGCAAACAAAAAGACAAGTTAAGTGGGAGATGCTGCTTTTTAAGTCACAAGACAACAAAAAAGTAGTACAGTCTACCCTCCATATCCATGGATTCTGCATCCTTGGATTCAACCCACTGTGGATTAAAACTACTTGAAAAAAATTACAGAAAATTCCAAAAAACAAAACTTGAATTTGCAGAGTGTTGGCAACTATTTACATAGCATTTACATTGTATTTACAACTATTTACATAGCATTTACACTGTATTAAGTATTATAAGCAATCTAGAGATGATTTAAAGTATTATGGCAGGGTGTATGTAGGTTACTTGCAAATCTTACACCATTTTAGATAATAGACTTGAGCATCCACCAATTCTGGTATCCGCGAGGGTTGTGAAACAATCTCCTGCGGATACTGAGAGATGACTATAAATATTTTCACTTAGATTTGCCATTTAAGACAATGCAAATGAAGAAAAGCTGAGAAAACATGCAGAACGTAGTCAAAAAGAGGACATAAAAGTAAAATGAGACATTCTGCAACCAGCAACGTAGGTCAAGTGTCAGCTAGATGTAAAGTCAGAAATGCTCCAGCCTCACGGCCATTCTCCTCTTGTCTTTAATTCTGGGAGGCCTGCCTGTGGGCCGACTGAGCAGCTCTAGACTCAGGAATGCTCGTCTTCCCCATCAGTCCCTTGTCTCCTCTGTCTCTTCTTATCCGTTTCTGCTCTAAGTAAGTCTTTGTTCCACAGTTAAGACCAAAGACAGGAGGGGAGTCAAAGGAAAGAGCCAGAAGGAAAAAGGGAGTGAACGTTAGAGCAGGAGCAAAAGAATCTATTCCCTGAAATATCACCCAGATTCGGAAAAATTCAAAGACGTATAAGCAAGACTCCACAGCTTAGAACACTGCACTCTGAAGAATCATCTGAGGACAAGAAACAGACACCACACTCCAAGACAAAACGAATCAGGGGGCCGCCTGGTGGGTTTGACTTTTACCATCCCTCACACAAGTGACCCATAGCCGACGGCCTGGGAGGCAATGGTATACATGGAATCATCGCCCCGCTGGAAGCCAAGCCCCAGTTCCAAGCTCCGTCTCGACACAGGGGCCAAGTCCCCCATCAGCAAGCCCACTCGGCATCCTCACCCGGCAGGACTGCCCTCCGTTCTTCTCTCGCGCCTGCCTCTTGGTGCTGGCCTGGACCCCAGGAAGGCCGAGCCTTCTTTCTGCTGGTTGTGCCTGGGATTCTGGGCATCGAAGGGGAGACCGTGCCTGGGCGGCTCCCAGCCTCAGTCCCCTCCTCACGAGACCCCAGGTCCCAGAACTGCGCTTCTGCTTAGTTTCTGCTCCAGATTTGCTCCTGGGGGCCTCTCTCTCAGAGACAAACGTCCCATCTTGACCCCCAGGAGCTGGGGCTGGGGCCCTGACACCCCCAACACATCCTCCAGGATGCTAATCCTGCCGACCCTCCAGGGCCCCTGGCTAGCGGTCCTGGGAGGGAACCCTGTACTCAATTCCCCCTGCATGCCTCTCAGCCCCCACCAGGCCATTCTCTCTCAGGATGGGGGCTTAGGTTTAAGGCTTATGATGATAAATAAGAATATAAAAGAAAAATGGCCTACACAATATATTGTTTATTGTGAAATTTTGCTCATCCTTAAGGAGAGGTCTAAGGGTTTTCAGATGCTGCTTTTACATTTAACCTGTGGGCAATTTACCCAAGGAATACGTTTCAAAATAAACTTCCACTGAATAATTATAGGCAATAAAATGTACCAGCTTCTCCTTTTCCTTTGTTAATGAATTGGGGAACATAAAAGCTCAATTAAAAATAAAGGCACAGACTTCCGGGTAAGATGGCGGAAGAGTAAGACGCGGAGATCACCTTCCTCCCCACGGATACACCAGAAATACAGCTACACGTGGAACAACTCCTACAGAACACCTACTGAACGCTGGCAGAAGACCCCAGACCTCCCAAAAGGCAAGAAACTCCCCACATACCTGGGTAGGGCAAAGCGGAGAGATCCCCACACAGAGGATCGGTGCCGAGTGGCATTCACCAGCCCGAGAGGCTTGTCTGCTCGCCCGCCGGGGCGCGCAGCGCTGGAAGCTGAGGCTCGGGCTTCCGTCAGAGCGCAGGGAGAGGACTGGGGCTGGCGGCGAGAACTCAGCCTGAAGGGGGCTAATGTGCCACAGCTAGCCGGCAGGGAGTCCGGGAAAACTCTAGAGCTACCGAAGAGGCAAGAGACTTTTTCTTCCCTCTTGGTTTCCTGGTGCGCGAGGAGAGGGGATTAAGAGCGCTGCTTAAAAGGGCTCCACAGACGGGCGCGAGTCGCGACTGAAAGCGCGGAGCCCAGTGACGGGCGTGGGACGCTGGGGCTGCTGCTGCCGCCGCCAAGAAGCCTGTGTGCGAGCGCAGGTCACTGTCCACACCGCCCTTCCGGGAGCCTGTGCAGCCCGCCACTGCCGGGGTCCTGGGATCCAGGGGCGGCTTCCCTGGGAGAACGCACGGCGCGCCTCGGGCTGGTGCAACGTCACGCCGACCTCTGCCGCTGCAGGCTCGCCCCGCACTCCGTGCCCCTCCCTCCCGCCCGGCCTGAGTGAGCCAGAGTCCCCGAAGAGGCTGCTCCTTTAACCCTGTCCTGTCTGAGCGAAGAACAGACGCCCTCCGGCGACCTACATGCAGAGGCGGGGCCAAATCCAAAGCTGAGACCCAGGAGCTGTGAGAACAAAGAAGAGAAAGGGAAACCTCTCCCAGCAGCCTCAGAAGCAGCGGATAAAAGCTCCACAATCAACTTGATGTACCCTGCATCTGTGGAATACATGAATAGACAACACATCATCCCAAATTGAGGAGCCCGGAGTCAGTGCTGTGCCTCTGAGGTGGGAGAGCCAACTTCAGGACACTGGTCCACAAGAGACCTCCCAGCTCCACATAATATCAAACGGCAAAAATCTTCCAGAGATCTCCATCTCAACACCAGCACCCAGCTTCACTCAACGACCAGCAGGCTACAGTGCTGGACACCCTAAGCCAAACAACTAGCAAGACAGGAACACAACGCCACCCATTAGCAGAGAGGTGGCCTAAACTCATAAAAAGTCTGCAGACACCCCAAAACACACCACCAGACGTGGACCTGCCCACCAGAAAGACAAGATCCAGCCTCATCCACCAGAACACAGGCACTAGTCCCCTCCACCAGGAAGCCTACACAACCCACTAAACCAACCTTAGCCACTGGGGACAGACACCAAAAACAACGGGAACTACGAACCTGCAGCCTGCAAAAAGGAGACCCCAAACACAGTAACATAAGCAAAATGAGAAGACAGAAAAACACACAGCAGGAGAAGGAGCAAGATAAAAACCCACCAGATCTAACAAATGAAGAGGTAATAGGCAGTCTACCTGAAAAAGAATTCAGAATAATGATGGTAAAGATGATCCAAGATTCTATTTCCCAGATCCAAAATCTTGGAAATAGAATAGACAAAATGCAAGAAACAGTTAACAAGGACCTAGAAGAACTAAAGATGAATCAAGCATCGATTAAAAACACAATACATGAAATAAAAAATACTCTAGATGGGATCAATAGCAGAATAACTGAGGCAGAAGAACGGATAAGTGAGGTGGAAGATAAAATAGTGGAAATAACTGCTGCAGAGCAAAATAAAGAAAAAAGAATGAAAAGAACAGAGGACAGTCTCAGAGACCTCTGGGACAACATTAAACGCACCAACATTCGAATTATAGGGGTTCCAGAAGAAGAAGAGAAAAAGAAAGGGACTGAGAAAATATTTGAAGAGATTATAGTTGAAAACTTCCCTAATATGGGAAAGGAAATAGTTAATCAAGTCCAGGAGGCACAGAGAGTCCCATACAGAATAAATCCAAGGAGAAATACGCCAAGACACATATTAATCAAACTGTCAAAAATTAAACACAAAGAAATCATATTAAAAGCAGCAAGGCAAAAACAACAAATAACACACAAGGGAATCCCCATCAGGATAACAGCTGATCTCTCAGCAGAAACTCTACAAGCCAGGAGGGAGTGGCAGGACATACTTAAAGTGATGAAGGAGAAAAACCTGCAACCAAGATTACTCTACCCAGCAAGGATCTCATTCAGATTTGATGGAGAAATTAAAACGTTTACAGACAAGCAAAAGCTGAGAGAGTTCAGCACCACCAAACCAGCTTTACAACAAATGCTAAAGGAACTTTTCTAGGCAAGAAACACAACAGAAGTAAAAGACCTACAATAACGAACCCAAAACAATTAAGAAAATGGGAACAGGAACATACATATCAATAATTACCTTAAATGTAAATGGACTAAATGCTCCCACCAAAAGACACAGATTGGCTGAATGGATACAAAAACAAGACCCATATATATGCTGTCTACAAGAGACCCACTTCAGACCTAGAGACACATACAGACTGAAAGTAAGGGGATGGAAAAAGATATTCCATGCAAATGGAAACCAAAGGAAAGCTGGAGTAGCAATTCTCATATCAGACAAAATAGACTTTAAAATAAAGACTACTAGAAGAGACAAAGAAGGACACTACATAATGATCAAGGGATCGATCCAAGAAGAAGATATAACAATTGTAAATATTTATGCACCCAACATAGGAGCACCTCAATACATAAGGCAAATACTAACAGCCATAAAAGGAGAAATTGACAGTAACACACTCATAGTAGGGGACTTTAACACCCCACTTTCACCAATGGACAGATCATCCAAAATGAAAATAAATAAGGAAACACAAGCTTTAAATGATACATTAAACAAGATGGACTTAATTGATATTTATAGGACATTCCATCCAAAAACAACAGAATACACATTTTTCTCAAGTGCTCATGGAACATTCTCCAGGATAGATCATATCTTGGGTCACAAATCAAGCCTTGGTAAATTTAAGAAAATTGAAATTGTATCAGGTATCTTTTCCGACCACAATGCTATGAGACTAGATATCAATTACAGGAAAAGAGCTGTAAAAAATACAAACACATGGAGGCTAAACAATACACTACTTAATAACGAAGTGATCACTGAAGAAATCAAAGAGGAAATTAAAAAATACCTAGAAACAAATGACAATGGAGACACGACGACCCAAAACCTATGGGATGCAGCAAAAGCAGTTCTAAGAGGGAAGTTTATAGCAATACAATCCCACCTTAAGAAACAGGAAACATCTCGAATAAACAACCTAACCTTGCACCTAAAGCAATTAGAGAAAGAAGAACAAAAACATCCCAAAGTTAGCAGAAGGAAAGAAATCATAAAAATCAGATCAGAAATAAATGAAAAAGAAATGAAGGAAACGATAGCAAAGATCAATAAAACTAAAAGCTGGTTCTTTGAGAAGATAAACAAAATTGATAAACCATTAGCCAGACTCATCAAGAAAAAAAGGGAGAAGACTCAAATCAATAGAATTAGAAATGAAAAAGGAGAAGTAACAACTGACACTGCAGAAATACAAAAGATCATGAGAGATTACTATAAGCAACTCTATGCCAATAAAATGGACAACCTGGAAGAAATGGACAAATTCTTAGAAATGCACAACCTGCCAAGACTGAATCAGGAAGAAATAGAAAATATGAACAGACCAATCACAAGCACTGAAATTGAAACTGTGATAAAAAATCTTCCAACAAACAAAAGCCCAGGACCAGATGGCTTCACAGGCGAATTCTATCAAGCATTTAGAGAAGAGCTAACACCTATCCTTCTGAAACTCTTCCAAAATATAGCAGAGGGAGGAACACTCCCAAACTCATTCTACGAGGCCACCATCACCTTGATACCAAAACCAGGCAAGGATGTCACAAAGAAAGAAAACTACAGGCCAATATCACTGATGAACATAGATGCAAAAATCCTCAACAAAATACTAGCAAACAGAATCCAACAGCACATTAAAAGGATCATACACCATGATCAAGTGGGGTTTATTCCAGGAATGCAAGGATTCTTCAATATACGCAAATCAATCAACGTGATACACCATATTAACAAATTGAAGGAGAAAAACCATATGATCATCTCAATAGATGCAGAGAAAGCTTTCGACAAAATTCAACACCCATTTATGATAAAAACCCTGCAGAAAGTAGGCATAGAGGGAACTTTCCTCAACATAATAAAGGCCATATATGACAAACCCACAGCCAGCATCGTCCTCAATGGCGAAAAACTGAAACCATTTCCACTAAGATCAGGAACAAGACAAGGTTGCCCACTCTCACCACTCTTATTCAACATAGTTTTGGAAGTTTTAGCCACAGCAATCAGAGAAGAAAAGGAAATAAAAGGAATCCAAATCGGAAAAGAAGAAGTAAAGCTGCCACTGTTTGCAGATGACATGATACTATACATAGAGAATCCTAAAGATGCTACCAGAAAACTACTAGAGTTAATCAATGAATTTGGTCAAGTTGCAGGATACAAAATTAATGCACAGAAATCTCTGGCATTCCTATATACTAATGATGAAAAATCTGAAAGTGAAATCAAGGAAACACTCCCATTTACCATTGCAACAAAAAGAATAAAATATCTAGGGATAAACCTACCTAAGGAGACAAAAGACCTGTATGCAGAAAATTATAAGACACTGATGAAAGAAATTAAAGATGATACAAATAGATGGAGAGATGTACCATGTTCTTGGATTGGAAGAATCAACATTGTGAAAATGACTCTACTACCCAAAGCAATCTACAGATTCAATGCAATCCCTATCAAACTACCACTGGCATTTTTCACAGAACTAGAACAAAAAATTTCACAATTTGTATGGAAACACAAAAGACCCCGAATAGCCAAAGAAATCTTGAGAACGAAAAATGGAGCTGGAGGAATCAGGCTCCCTGACTTCAGACTATACTACAAAGCTACAGTAATCAAGACAGTATGGTACTGGCACAAAAACAGAAAGATAGATCAATGGAACAGGATAGAAAGCCCAGAGTTAAACCCACGGACATATGGTCACCTTATCTTTGATAAAGGAGGCAGAAATGTACAGTGGAGAAAGGACAGTCTCTTCAATAAGTGGTGCTGGGAAAACTGGATAGGGACATGTAAAAGTATGAGATTAGATCACTCCCTAACACCATACACAAAAATAAGCTCAAAATGGATTAAAGACCTAAATGTAAGGCCAGACACTATCAAACTCTTAGAGGAAAACATAGGCAGAACACTCTATGACATAAATCACAGCAAGATCCTTTTTGACCCACCTCCTAGAGAAATGGAAATAAAGACAAAAATAAACACATGGGACCTAATGAAACTTCAAAGCTTTTGCACAGCAAAGGAAACCATAAACAAGACCAAAAGACAACCCTCAGAATGGGAGAAAATATTTGCAAATGAAGCAACTGACAAAGGATTAATCTCCAAAATTTATAAGCAGCTCATGCAGCTCAATAACAAAAAAACAAACAACCCAATCCAAAAATGGGCAGAAAACCTAAATAGACATTTCTCCACAGAAGATATACAGACTGCCAACAAACACATGAAAGGATGCTCAACATCTTTACTCATTAGAGAAATGCAAATCAAAACTACAATGAGATATCATCTCACACCAGTCAGAATGGCCATCATCAAGAAATCTAGAAACAGTAAATGCTGGAGAGGGTGTGGAAAAAAAGGGAACACTCTTGCACTGCTGGTGGGAATGTGAATTGGTACAGCCGCTATGGAGAACGGTATGGAGGTTCCTTAAAAAACTACAAATAGAACTACCATATGACCCAGCAATCCCACTACTGGACATATACCCTGAGAAAACCATAATTCAAAAAGAGACATGTACCAAAATGTTCATAGCAGCCCTATTTACAATAGCCCGGAGATGGAAACAACCTAAGTGCCCATCATCGGATGAATGGATAAAGAAGATGTGGCACATATATACAATGGAATATTACTCAGCCATAAAAACAAATGAAACTGAGCTATTTGTAATGAGGTGGATAGACCTAGAGTCTGTCATACAGAGTGAAGTAAGTCAGAAAGAGAAAGACAAATACTGTATGCTAACACATATATATGGAATTTAAGAAAAAAAAAATGTCATGAAGAACATAGGGGTAAGACAGGAATAAAGACACAGACCTACTAGAGAATGGACTTGAGGATATGGGGAGGGGGAAGGGTAAGCTGTGACAAAGTGAAAGAGTGGCATGGACATATATACACTACCAAACGTAAGGTAGATAGCTAGTGGGAAGCAGCCACATAGCACAGGGAGATCAGCTTGGTGCTTTGTGACCGCCTGGAGGGGTGGGATAGGGAGGGTGGGAGGGAGACGCAAAAGGGGGGGGATATGGAAACATATGTATATGTATAACTGATTAAATTTGTTATAAGGCAAAAAATTAAAAAAATAAATAAATAAATATTTAAAAAAATAAATAAATAAAGGCACAGGGACTTCCCTGGTGGCTCAGTGGTTAAGAATCCGCCTGCCAATGCAGGGGATACAGGTTTGAGCCCTGGTCCGGGAAGATCCCGCATGCCGCGGAGCACCTAAGCCCATGCACCGCAACTACTGAGCCTGCACTCTAGAGCCTGCGAGCCACCACTACTGAGCCCGCATGCCACAACTACTGAAGCCCGTGTGCCTAGAGCCCGTGCTCTGCAACAAGAGAAGCCCGTGCACTGCAATGAAGAGTAGTCCCTGCTCGCCGCAACTAGAGAAAGTCCACGCGCAGCAATGAAGACCCAACACAGCCAAAAATAAATAAAATAAAATTATAAAAAATTATTTAAAAAAATAAATAAAGGCACATGCACCACTTAGCTCTTCTTTCAGTCCCTTTAATTTAATAAAGCACTGGTGTTGAAAGGCCACTCACTGTAAGACAATGAATATTAGTGCTCGGGGCTGACACCCAGCTCACACCATCAAAGCAGCGGACATCCGCTCACCTCGCCCCATCAGAGCCCAGAGCTCCTGCAGCCCGCAAGGTGCTGGCCCTGTACAGGCCAGGTTGGGAGAGCCCGGGGACAAGGTGTGGAGGGCGAGCTCCAGAGGGGTTGGCCAGAGCCGTGGGGTCCCTGAGGCTCCACCAGAGTCTGCTGAGAAAAATACAGTGACACAAAGGAGACAGGGGTTGTTTCATACCTAGAACAAGATGATTCATCAGACACTCTGAAACAAAACTGGAAAACAAAAATAAGCCTCCATCCCCAACCCAGTGAAACCACTGCCTTGTCTGTCTGTCCTCAGAATGTTCTCTGACCTCCCACTTCAAGGAAAAACACAGCCGTGCTTCCATGGCGTCCTAAGACTTGCATTCCCTTCTGCAACTGATGTTCCTTGTAAGACCTTTAGTCATTCAAGTCCTTTTATCAACATGTTCTTTACAGCCACATCACTCTATTTAAAAAGTGAAAAAATAAATGAGAAAATTAAATGAGGGATGATGGGAAGGAAGGTCAGGCAGCAGGTGGGCACGTGGTCCAGTCGCTGGTCTGGTGAAGCCAGCCCTGAGGTCACTGAGCTGCATTCCTGTCGGAAGGGACTCCCGCCTCACCCCAAGGCCAGTGTCACCCACAGGGCAGGAGCTCCCAGGAGGGCCTCTGTCAGCACCCTGGCCACAGAGGCAAAGCTGAACACAGAAGCAAATGCATCCTCAGTCGCAGTTGACACAGGGTCTCTGTATAGCACGCTACTGCAGATCGCAGACGTCTAGAGCCTCAGGTTTTAATTTATAAATGATATGCACTTGTGTTCTTTTAATTAGGAGAAAACACTGAAAAGGCAAGAAAGGACACAGTATTCTCCAAATCCAGCAACAAGTAAATAGAACAAAACGTCTGCTTCTCGGAGTCCATTACAATCTACAGGCCACCTTCCCTCCGTCCCAGAGATCAGAAATATTTCAACTGGTCCCAGTGTGGACGATTAGTTTTGAATTTACCTAATTACTTATGTGGTCACGTAATGTCGAGTTTCATTTGCAATAATCAGTGATTCATCGAAGGATGATCCAGGACTAAAACAGTTCCCTCCATTAATCAATAAAGGTCCCTTTTCCTGGCAGTGCGTCCCTGTCAGGAAAATCACTATATACACAGAAATGCCCCCAGAGCATCTCGGATTAAGAAGCACAGAGGGAGAATGTATCCAGAGCCTTGAAGCCTGAGGGGTGGAAACCCACGGTTTAGACGGCGGAGCCGGTCCCCACACCAGCCACAGACTGTGAGCCAGAGAGGGGTCTGGGGAGCGTCGGCCGCCACCTGGCCTCTCAGGATTGGACCCCAGACTGGCCGCAGGCATCCAGCGACACAATGTCCCCTCTGCTTCCCGTGAGTTTCTCCTGCATTGAGACCCAGAGCCCACTGGGGTTCACAGCAAAGGGTTCCAGAGCCCGAATTCCACCTTGCAGCATCAGTCCCACACATCCCGCAACAAACTAGGGGAACGAGTGAGTCTATTAGGAGGTCTTGTCATCCAGCTGTGTGGACACCGAGGGCCAGGTAACCCTCCCAGGCAGAGGTGGGGTCTCGCGGCTGCCTGCCCCAGAGGGCCCAGGGACCCCTCAAGCCCTCATCAGCTTCACTTCCCAGCATGAACGTTTATCAAACACTTTCCCCCAAACAACTTGATTTTTTTCCCAAAAAGGATGCTGGGGAGGGGAGGTGTCGGTGTTGGGCAGCAGACCCCGCCCCGCCAGGGCCTCCTGCTCAGCCCCTTGCAGCAGGCAGCAGCGTGAAGATGCTCACAGAGGCTTTAAGCACAGGCACAGATGCACGGGCGGGAGGACGGAGGGATTCTGAGGGCTGCGGGGACGATGATGCCCTGGTCACTTCCATCACTGTGCTCCCGCCCCTCCTCCCTCGGATCCAGAGTGGAAAGACCCCCAGCCTCTGCCCTCCTCTCTACCTTCGGGTCATTCAGGATAAACCCCGCCCAGCACACACCACGCCCCGCAGCCTGTCCTCTGCCTACAGACTCAGGCGCACCCACAGCCCTTTGTGCCCTCCTCTCTGCCTACCCTGGCCCAGCCTGTTTCTCCTGTGGGACTCACCACTTCTTCCAGGAAGCCTGCCTTGACTGCCCTAGATTACACATCTTTCGTCTGTCTTTCCACAACGTCTGTGGCAATGCTTTCAGTCCAGCTGAGGGCCCTGTGTTCATCTCTGCGTCTCTGCAGTGGGTGCTCATTCATCTTTGTGGGGCTCCTTCATCAGCGGTGGCAGAGTCCGGCCCCAGGACAAGCCGAGAAGGACCGAGTCCAGTGTGAGCGGCAGCTGCAGGTCACGGTTACAGCAGCCCTTCCCCGTGCTGTTGGAACAACCCACGTGGAAGAGAGGACATGGGCCCAGTCTCTGGCCACCTGCACTTCTGCCCACAACTGCTTGAGGCCAGAGAAACGGAAGCGCAGCTACGTGGTCCTCCCCTCCCCCCTCCCGCTTCCACCATCTCTGACAACGTGACAGCCCCTAATCACAACAGCTCCGCATGCTTAGTGCCTACTGTATGCAGAGCAGAGGTGACCGCTCGCCCTGCCTGACCTCACCTGATCTTGACCTCGGGCTGAGAGGCAGGCACCCTCTTCAGGCTCAACTTTCAGACGAGGAAAGTGAAGCTGTGAACTGCACTGGACAGTTACATGCTCAAGTGCTTGACGGTATAAACCACTATTATGGAGGGTAAATTGGTGCTGTTGAAATACTCACTCCTGAAAGAGTGGCCGCAACCCCTTCTGTCCCGGGGCATCCCTCCAGGGGCTTGGGAGTCAGGGCCAGACCCGCAGAGGCAGTGGAATTTCCTGCCACTAAAACTGAAGAAAAACAGGTGGTTTCGAGGAAAAAGAGTCTGCTAAAAAATTTTATAAAACTGTTGGTGTCCATCTGATGTCATCATATTTGTTTTTCCATGAAGACAGTTTACTGGATTATTTGGATTGCATGTATCCAATCATTTATATTTGCCCAGATGGAGCTTGTTAGACTTTGATTTTCTGCGCTGAACAGCAAACACAGAATGTTCAAACAAATTAAATGTGGGAATGTTTAAAGAAGGCACAGCACCGTCTCTGAGCAAGCGGCAGTGGCTCGCGGACACCACCCCGTGTGAAATGCTATCAGGGTTTGTCAGGACAGGGAGCACAGCCGCAAGTAACCGTGTCCCCAGAACTGCTCTCATGCTGCGTGTGTGCTCACGCCCAAGGCTCCGGCCTGCGCTGGCCGGACCTCCCAGCTTGGGAAGAGCTGGGCAAGCAGAGTAGCTCTGCTTCCGGTCGGGTGGGACTGGAATTTGATGGCGGGGAGAGAGGGGAGAGGAAGGCGGGGGAAGGGGGTGGAGTGGGGGGAGGATTCGAGCAGGGGCCGCTGGGCCTGGGCTTGGGTGGGAGGGCTGTGCGTTGGGGGCGGGAAAGCCCGGGCAGGGGTACAGCGGGCAGGGGTGTCTGGAGGCAGAAGATGCAGCAGGATTTCTCGGTTTCCTGTGAGATGGTGGGTGTAGTCTTTCTCCTTCTCCACATGCCCCCCAGAACCTTGGGCCTGTCTTCCCTGCTCCCCAAAGCTGCGCATCAGGACATCCGGGGCGATTTGAAAAGGAGCCGAGTCTGCGTCTGCGCCTGGTGGACCCACCGTGCCACGGGGGCCCGGGGACAGAGGGTGGAGGCTCTGCTCTCTCACCCCCAAGGTCCCCACTAGGGGGTCATGTTCCCACACGTGAGCCACACCCCTGTGGAGGGCAGGACTCCCGGGAGGCCGGCAATGAGGACCCCTCATCCCAGGTCAGCACTCTGTTAGCCTCACCACGTCCACTCATGGAAACTCAGCAAACGGCAGAAGCAATTTATCACCACTGATAACTTTCTAGGGAAGAAAGACAGCTAACCGAGGGCACACGGTGACGTGACACCTGGGCAGGGGAAGGTGTGGGTGAGGCCGGCCGAGTGGAGCCGGGGTGACCGAGGAGAACCACAGGTGTGTGTGGCGCTGGGGAAACGCCCAGCTCAGCTGCCGGACGCGATCCTGTACGCAAGGAGAGCTTGGGGACAGCTTTATACCCGCCGACATATTCACACATAAGCACCTCGGTTTCCTCACCTGTAGAATGGGATAGTAATTGTGCGGGGGGCGGGGGCAAGAATTACGAAGAGTTAAATGAATTATTATGTGGGATGTGCTTGGCAAACTTTTAATCGGGGAATGAGAATTTCAGATCTCTAAGCAACGAGGACCTACTGCATAGCACAGGGAATTATACCTGATATCCTGTAATAACCTATACTGGAATATAATCTGCAAAAAACCCAAATCACTAGGCTGTACCCCCAGAACTAACACAATATTCTAAATCAACTATCCATCAATAAAAAAAAAGAACCTTGGATTTTACCCAAACTTCACTTTCCAGATTTAAAACCTAAGGTCCAAAGAGCTTGACTGGCTTTGTTAACGTCAAGGAATCGGTGAATTAGGAAGAGACCCGGGGTGAGAACATATTTGTCACGGCAGCTATGGGAGCGAGGTCGGAGCTGAAAGGTGGAGAGGAAATGGACCAGCGCAGGGGTCAGGGATCCCCAGAGTGTGAGCCACAGGTCAGCCCCCGTGCATACCTGCACACACCTGCACACCCACGCACACCTGAGCCCCAGGAAGTCACGACCATCAAGAAAACCTGGGCGTAACCCCCAGTAAGCAGATAAGGGCTCACGATGCAGAGGGAACCCCTTCAAGGTGGAGGCCAAACACAAAGGAAGACCCCCAAATCCACGGGGTGTACAGACAGAGTGCGACTCCAGGGACACGGGAAGGAATGAGCCCCAGGCCGTCCACCTGCCCCAGCACACGCTGTGCCCTGACGGCACCCTGTGCCTCCAGCAGGTCCCGACCGCTGCCCCCAAGACCCCGACTCATGGCGCGCCCGCCTCTCCTGGCCCGGAACCTTTCCTTCCCCTCATCTGCACCGTCCCCCCTGCTCAGAAAAGCTCACTCATCGGGTAGCAGAGCCCGAGCTCGGGAAACAAGGAGCGCGTTTGCCAGCACATGGCGGGCAGACGCAGCCCAGAGGTGCGGGTACCTCCGTCTGTGACGCCACAGGGTGCTGTCCCTCCCCATCGCCATCTCAGGCCGCCTTTCCCCAGTATTCGCCGGGCTCAGCTCCTTCTGGGGAGAGAGGGTCCCTCTGCCCACGGGGCTCGGGCAGCATCTGTTTCTCCAAGACGCAGCTGCCTAACGGGCCTGCTTTTGACCTTGGCCGTTTCTGTCAAATGACCACATTTCCTGAGAAAGGGCCTCTGCCTGGCCGTCCTCTGAATGGAAGTGAAGCACTTCAGCTGAAGTAGAGATACCTTTCCCTTTCTTCAGTCCAAACAACTGAAACCACTTAAACGTAACCAGGCTCCACCCAAAGGCGGCCTCTAAAGCCACCTTCCTCTCGGCTCCAGGTAAGACCAGCCAGGATCAGTGCCGGCCCCCAGACCTCACTCTGGGTACTCAAGGCTGCTGCTCTAAAAACTTCATGCCATAAAACCACTGGTTTCCCAACCCCAGGTCCCTCATGCTTCTGTATGAATCTACACTATTTCTTCTACTGTAGAAGGACTGGTTCCCCTTCTGCAAGCAGAATTCACGTCTGAATTCACAGGAAGAGACACTCAAACCCAGGCTCCTGGGATTGAGAGCAGAGCTTGTGACAATTTCAAGGAAACCTCCGACGCAGACCTCTGAGCGCCCCGCCACGGGTATGTGTGCGTGTGTTCCCTCAGTCTGACGAAAAGAGCAAAACTACAGGCACCATATGAAAAACAGTCACCATCTCCTTGAATGAGCAAGTAAAGGATGCCGAGGAGAGTGGAGGTCGGGCTTGAGCCGGGCCAGTTCCACCACTTAGTTCCCAGTGCTTCTCCCAGGTCAGACCCTCCCTGCTGCCGCCCCAGCCCTGGACCAGCTGGACGGACCCCACAGGATAGGCGTGGGCAGTAGATGCAACCATTTCAGCTGCTAGCAGCCTTGTGCATTTATTTTTTTTTCAGATTCTTGGATGCTAATAGGCATTAGACAATATCCAACACCCACTTTTTAAAAACTGAAGTATAGTTGATTTACAGTAGCACATTAGTTTCAGATATACAGCAAAGTGATTCATTTAGACATACATATATCTATTCTTTTCAGATTCTTTTCCTTTATAGGTATTACAAAATACTGAATAGAGTTCCCTGTGCTATACAGTAGGTCCTTGTTCTTTATCTATTTTATATATAGTAGTGTGTATATGTTCATCCCAGACTCCTAATTTATCCCTCCCCCCTTTGCCCTCTGGTAACCATAAATTTGTTTTCTACGTCTGTCTCTTTCTGTTTTGTAAATAAGTTCATTTAAATAAGTGCCCCCCCACATAGTCCCTAGGCAAATATTTGGCACCTCTGAACAAAACTGTCCACTTGTAACTCAGGAAGCCGGCACCTGCCAGGCCTTCACTGCCCGGGGCTGAGCCCAGATCCCGGGGCAATTTGCTGGGAGGGTGAGTGTCTATCTGCTCCAGAGGACGCCCCATGCTGCAGAAGGAGGCTGTGACCGGTGAAGCCACCTGCCAGGTTGGTATTCTGCCTCCAAGTTGACTGACAGGAAGTTGGAGTGGGACCACCAGCATCTCCGAGGTCCCCGATCTTGCTGGCGGAGCCAGGGGTCCTGACCACATCCCTTCCCACGAGGGCCCTGGGAGGTGGCCTGTCCAGGGAAAGTCCATGGTGGGAGTGGAGGGGGAGGATAAAGGCGAGAAGCTGTACATCCCTGACCCCCGGATGCGACAGTCCCGGTCAGGACCCCCCTGCCCTTGGTCACCTCCCAGCTCCACACCCGTCGTTAGCTCCACTGTTGGAGCCGCAGAGGCCTTTGTCCGAGGCTCTCACACAAATGTGTACGATGTGTCCAGAGCAACTAATCAAACCTGCTCTGGGACACAGAGCAGTCCAGCGTGACACCTGCCCGGCCAATGTCCCCAGACACCTCTGCTCTGGGCCACCCGCTCAGACGCCTCCCTCTCCCCGTGGCCCACTGCCCTCATCGCTCCCACGTTGCACCCCCCATCCCAGTCCTCCAGGGCGCAGGGCTCTCAGCCAGTGTCCCCTCTGGATGCCTTCAACCCTGCAGGGCCCAGCGAGGCCTGACCCTCTCCGTGATGCTTTCCTAACCACGGCACGCACCGGACTCCGGATTCTGTCTGCACCCTGCATCCACACCACCACGTGCGTGACACACAAGGGATGGAACGGTTTCTAAGGACCCCTATCTAAATAGCTTATCCTCAGAAGGACCGAAGGCACATTCCAAAGAACAGTGCTCAGTACATTTCAGGCATTTACTTAGGTAATTACTTACTTATCCACAGACCAGAACAGAAGAGCAAGAAGCACAGTAGGCTGGAAGGAAGCTACCCAGGCCACAGGCCCGCTGCAGCATTCACGATGCTCAGTGAAGCACTGCCCATCAATTAAAATCATCCCCTTTATCTGGGATCAGTAACGGGACAGGGTATCCCGTGTTGGGGGAAAAGAACTACAAATTAGCAAAGATGCAATTAAATCGAACAACATTCTAGAGGGGTAACAGAGAGATGGGAGTGAGGGTCCTTGAGACAAAGTCCCACAGACCAGGCCCAGGACAAGGATCCCACCTCCCAGATGACGGTCACCCTCCCAGCACCTGCTGTCTTAGGGAAGGAAGCATGGGGAGGAAAAGGAGGAAAGCAGAATAAAATAAGGAGAAAAAGACAAAGGAAAGATGGAGAGAAGAGGTACGAGAGAAACAGCAGAGAAAACACAGCTCTCCCACTGGCTAGTGCTCAGGCTTCAGATAAACTGAAATCATCCCTCACTGTAAAGAAACCACAGGGACGTCCCCCGTAAGCACGCAGCCCTGTGAGCAGAACCTGTGCAGAGACACACGGGACAAAAAGAACTTCAGCAAACTCAAGAACAAGATCAAGTAACAGGAGACAGAGGCCCTGCTCTGCAGAACGGGGTGCTTCTGCACGCCAAAACTGAAAGGAAAATAGAAATAAAAGAGAACGAGACTGGGCCCAAATGAAGACAAAAATGAGACAAGTGAATGTTTAAAACATCATACTCGAAGTTTGACATTAACGAAAATAAGAAGAGAGGGGGGGAAAAGGGTTACAAATGTCATGCATGACTTTGAAAAAATCATTACCTAAGTGACTGGCCAGTTGACTTCCAAATAGGATTGGGGACCGTGTTGAAAAGAAAGCCCTGCACACTCCAAAGGGCTCTGTAAAAACGTAAGCCAAGGTACTTACTAACAGTGCCTCATAGAATCTGGAGAAGGCTTGGTGGAGGCAGGAGAGCATGACCCCTAATGAGAAATGATGTCAGTTATGGCCGGGGAACCAAGCAGCCTTCCTCTTCAGGCATTGAGGCTCTTACTCATCCATGTGTCAGAGAGCAAACCTCTATGAGAAGTTTGTAAACATTCAGGCAGGTTCGTCACCCGAAAAGGGGGCGAGGACACAGCCCCGCTTCCTTGGGGCGAGGGTAAGTCAGAACCGCTTTTAGTAACTGACTTAATCGAGCGCCTCGGGGTCATTTACTTAATATAGGGCCTGCTATTTCCGTGGGCGGCAAGCTTTCCAAGCTTGGCCACCTGTTCTGCTGCAAGCCTGCCTGTCTTGAGCCAGCCACTGTCGTGCAGCCAAAAGGTGACAGGGCGGCACCGAGCCGCGGGCACTGGCCTCACTGCCACGTGCAGTGTTCTGGTCCTTCTGCTCACCTGGAAGGCTGCAGAGTGGTCTCCAAGAAAGGGATTCTTAATGGCATTGTTGATATTGTTTTTATGCATTTTTTTTCTTGGAGACTCTATTGGTGTCATTTTGAAACTCTGACCTCCTGGCACCCTGGGTAGGTCCTCTCCAGAAGAAACTTAACACTGGGAGAACTGAGTCCGAGGCCACACAGCTTGACCACAAAGCCACAAAGAGGATTCTCTGTTCCCCATGTCCAGGCTGTTCTCCTTAGGGTCCTAAATCAGAACCTCTCTCCCAATCTGTAGCCACGAGTAGCTAAAGTAGACTCAGATTATTCAGACAATGTTCCCAGCAGTTTTGTAATGATGTCGTTAAAAAAGTCTACAGCGGTGAGGCAGCGTGGTTCTGTTTCCCCGTTAGTACAGCACGTCCACCAACTTCAAATTCCACCCACAGCCACTAGATTTTTGTTCTGTGCTTTCCCAAGAGCAGCTTAATTGGGATTAGCAATTTTGGGGGAAAGCAGCAAAATAAAGGCAATTTGTACAAAATAAACTCCACCCATCATGATCTGGCTGACACACCTCTTAGTCAAAGGTTACTGGCCTGGTTTGCTGAGCGATGGGGCCAGCACCTCAGTTCACATGACCTTAGTTATAGGTGTCTCTCTGTCCACCCCGCAAGGACATTCTTCCCTCACTTAATTATGAGTCTTACCATTCCGCTGAATGACAAAATCAAGAAATGTCTCTATCGTGCATTACCTGGATTTGCTGTTCCTCGGAAATTTCTTTAACAAGAATCATCTTTAACAAGAAGGTACAGCATACCTTTGTGCCCATAAATCTCCCAGGGAGGCCCGTCCAAACGCTCTCCACTGCCCACACGTGGTTTTTCTACCACGTGGAGACTAAAGGCTTGGGAAAGAATTCCACTGGGCAGATCATACCTACACAGAAACCACGCGTTTGTTTCCTGGTGAAGCGATCACCTGGGTCTCAGAAGAGCAGAAGTTCGCCTGCTTTTTACCCCGTGTCGCTGGGAATCACCCCTCTGTCCGCCCATCGTCTTCCAGCACAGTGAAGTCACCATCGTGGTACCTAGACCCGGTCACTGTTGCACTGTGCAGAGACCTCCAGTAACGTGGAAGACGTGAGGATGGAGCTCCTGATCACATGAAAAGACCTTTGACACCGCCAGCGCCAAGGCTGGCCGCACGGGCCTGCACCTCCCATTATCTGCGACGTGTGTGGCCAGGGTAAATGGCAGGGGACACTGTTGGCTGTTGTCACCGAGGCTGTAATTCCAGGCCCCAAGGAGGTGGGGCTGGCTTCTCCCCACGGCTCTAAACATCACGCACAGACTGCCAGATCCAAGCGGGGTCTCTAGCCGACACCTACTCCTGAGCTGCAGAACCCGGCACCTACCACCTGCTGAATAGGTCCTCTGGGCGTCCAGCAGGCAACGCGGTTCCAGACATCCACACGGAACTCCTTCCCCACCCCCTCCCTGCTTGCGCAGGACATGGTCCCAGCGATGGCACGTCCTCCACCCAGTGACTCAGGACAGAAAAGGGGAAGTGGTTTCTGTTCCCCACACCGATCCGTCTCTCCGCCCTGTCCTTGTATCGCCAGCCTCTGCCCTGCAGCATGCATGTCCCCCGAATTCCTGCAGGATCACCACCCCCAGCCCCGCCCGGGACCTCCAGGTCCAGTCTTCCGTCTCAACCCATTCTCCACGGAGCATCCAGACCGGCTCTAAAATGAGAACCTTAAATCCTCCAGGACCCTCGTCATCCTCAGGGAGGAGCCCAAACCCTTTAGATCGGCGCCCGAGGCCCGACCTGCTCTCCCGCTCGGCCAGCCCAGCCTCACCCACACTCTCCTCAGCTCGGCACCGTCAGCCCGGACGCTGGCTCCGCCGTTCAGCTCTCAGGGGGCATCTCTGACCCACCCTCTGCACTTCCAGAGCACTCTGGGCCGCCCTGCCTGCAAACAGCCGCGTCCTGCTCTGTCGCCCCCTGTCCTCAGGGCCCTGCGGGCCGGGGGTGGGGTACCTTACTTGCCCTCGTAAGGACAGTCGCACCCCCAGACCCAGAGCCTGGGCCTGCGCTTCAGGGGTCCTCGCCTTCACAATCTCAGCACAACCCACGCCCCGAGGGGTCGGTGTCGTGACCGGCTCTGTTCAGGATCCAGGAACTGCTATTCCAAACTCTCAGCCGCTGAGTCAAACCCCACGAAGGTGGGTGCCGTGAGGGTGATTGCGGTGACCTGGGAGACACAGACAGACAGATGGACACGGTCCGCGGCGCGGGTGTGGACGGGCCGCACCGAGCTAGACAAGGCGAGTCAAGGCCGCTCTCAGTGTGGACACCCTTCCCACGGCTGCCACCTGCACGTTTCCTCGCTTCTCTTCACGTGCCGATGCACGATTTAAGCAGCACTGTGGGATCTGCAAAAATTGCGGGGGGCAGCTGAGGAAGATTTTACAATATTCAACAAGTCACGTCCTTCCTGACCGTGAACCTGTTCCCCTAAACATCCGTCCACACACGTGGACACGCTGCTGATTCTTTCATCTCCACTGTGTGGAACCAGAGGCTACTTTAAGAAATGGTAAAAATAGCAATATGAGTGACATCAATTTCCATGATGAAATACAATGTTTTGTAAAATTTTTTCTGATAACAGTTATGAGACCTCATGACAAAGGTGGAGCATGATATGCAAATTTCACAGTTTATATCTAAATCTAAGTATGCCTTAAAGAATTTTATGGATGATTTCAGTTGCTTTGGGCAGAATTAAAGTTTTCTAAAATTAAATGAATAAAAAGTTAAGTACGCTGACTCAAAAAAGGTTATGTAATTTGGCATTACTGCTGATAAAGCACAGTGTATGTGAAAAACCTGATTATAACGGCATAATTAGTTAATTTTGCTGAATTTAAGGGAAGAAAAATAAAATGGTTGGAATAACATAATATTTTGGACATTATGTATGCTTTAATTTTATTACTCATCCAACTATCATTAGCCTGTCAACAACCCGACATGAATGAGAATATTTAAATTTAGTCATTATGGGTATTTTATTGATTTTCAATCATAGATAACGCATAGTTTTAAACTTATTTTTTGAAATTTTGGTGTTTGGCAACTCTATTTGTTGGGGTGGGAATAGGTAACATGTTTTATTTACAACTTTTAAATGTTTTAAAGTATGTGATAGGAGGGCCTCCACTTACACACTTCTGGGCCTCTTGTGCTGGTGGTCACTCTGATTGCACAGCCCCACTGGGAGCCTGCCTGCTCAGTAAACATTTCTGAAATGAAATGCATGCGTATATATGTCTAAGGTTACATAGGCAAATTTAAGTTATGTGAATTGTTTAATACTGCAATAACATTTCTGAAAGGAATTAATGACTCTCTTTCTCTATCAAGATAGAAGATACCGTGAATTAATTCACATTAACATGTCAAGCCGCTCAGAAAATCCCAGCTTTGAGGTGTGTTTCCTGTCAACAGCTGAAACACATGGTCGTCAGGAGAGAATGTCTGGACTCTGGTTCCATCGCCTCATGAATTCACCTTTCCTCCAGCTTGGTCTTAGCTACCAATGGGATCAGTGTGTTAATGTGTTTACGCAATTCTGCTTGCAATATCCATTTATTTAGGAAATCAGTATTAATCCCTGAGGCTGTGAAACAACCTCTGGAGAAGCAGTGGTGAACAGGGAGATGCTGGCTTCACGGAGCTGGCCTTCTGGTGGGGGAGCAGTCATGGAACAAATGACAACAGAGTTCACTGTGCATGTACGGCTGTCAAGGGAACAAGGAACAGCAGGGCCTCATCCCAGGCTGGAGAGACAGGGGAGCCCCAGGGAAAATGAAAACCAAAGGGTGAGTTAGGAATTATCCTGGCAAAAGAAAAAAGGGAAGAGAACCACCCACACAAAGAATACGGAGTCCTGATCAAAAAACAGACACCAACACAGCCAACCCCACGCGAACAGCCCCCGAGCTTGAGACAGCTTGGTGTACTCAACGCCCGTGAGAAGGGGCCTGCAGGGAGGACAGGGACCTGCCTTCCTCTCCAGAACTTTAGGTTCTGTCCTGAGTGCAACGGGGCCACTAAGGGGCTTTAATTAGAATGTTTTTCTCCGATTTTACACTCTGTGTGGTAACTGACTCTGATCCAGGAAGAGCTGGAAAAGAGGGGTAAGAGGTCCTGGCACATCTCCAGGAAGCAGATGGGTGGGGCTGGACCAGGGTGTGGTGAACAGCAGGCCCGTGGAGATCTCGTGGGCGGGAGCATCAGCTGGACTGGGGATGGACTAGATGAAGGGCGGACAAAACCGAGAGGGCAAAGGTGATGGTCAGAAACCTGACAGGGTAGCTAGCTGGAGACACACCACTTATACTCACATGGTATCTCCATTTTTATCTCCATCCCAGACTTATCTTCCAAGCTTTAGACAAACGTATCTACTCGCTGCTGGAAACTGTAACTCCACGATCTCCCGGGAGACTCTCGACTAACACGTCCAGACTGAACTCATCATTTTCCCCTGACTCAGCCGTGAGCACAAACAGCTCCTCCATTTTTCCTTATCATAGCAAATGCCCTACCATTTGCCAGTCACCTGTGATGGTTAATTTTGTGTATCAACTTGACTGGGTCAGAGGAAGCCCAGAATTCGGTCACACATTACTCTGGGCATGTTTGTGGGGAAGTTTTTGCACGAGGTCAACATCTGAACTGGCAGCCGGAGTGAAGCAGATGGCCCTCCCTAATGTGGGTGGGCCTCAGCCCATCAGCTGAAGGCCTGAGAAGAACAAACATAAGAGAGACTTCCACCTGCCCGGCTGCCTTGGAGCTGGGATATCAGTCTTCTCCTGCCTTTGAACTCAAACTGGAATATTGGCTCCTCCCAAGTGTCAAGGCTGCCAGCTTCCAGACTGGAACGTATACCACTGGTTCTCCTGGGTCTCCAGCTCTGACTGCAGATATGGGACTTGTCAGCCTTCGTAATCACATGAGCCAATTTCTTGTAGTAAATCCCCTTCTGTCTGTCTCTTTCTCTCTTTCTCTCGCTGTGTATATATATATATATATATATATATATATATGTATATGTATCTCCTATTAGTTCTGTTTCTGGGAAGAAGCCTGACAAATACACCAGCCACAGAGGGGATGGTATTGCCTGGGAAGAAGGTAAAGTAAAAAACAAAACATACAAAAGCCCCCAGAAAAACTCATATAAGTTACAGGGTACCCCGATGTCATGAATAAACTAGAGCAAAGAAATAGAATGAGGCCAGAGTTTACTTCAAAGTCATGCAGGTTGGACTGGGGCAGAGTTTCACTGGGTGCATGGCCACCCCGCTGGAGGTTCTACCTCCCAGACCTGTATATTGCTAAGTGCGGTGGTGTGGCTAGGGTCTGACCAACGGTACATGAGGGGAAACTGATGTAACTCCAGGACATCTCAGTAAAGGTGAAGTCATCTTCCTAGACCTTTACCTCTTCTGTTTTTTCAAGGTCGGAAACCTAATTTAAAACTGGTCCACTTTTAACCCCATGGACAAGCACCACACTCTGAAAGATGGTGGAGGAAGAAGATGGAAGGAATCAAGGTCCCTGAATGACCTCATGGAGCGGAGCCTCCACACCAGCGTGGACTGTCTGTCCATCTCTGGACTACGTTCCATTAGAGAGATGAAGTTCTCCCCTATTAGTCACAATATTTTGGAGTCTCTTTGTTACAGCAGTTCAGCTTTATCATAACTGAAACAGACATTAGGGATCAAGCACATGGGGAATCACTGTGGTTCCCCCCAGTGGGGACAGAAGTGACATCTGTCTTCTGTGTTCACTGCTGCAGCCCCAGAGGATCAACTACTGGTATCTGCACATAGTAGACACTCAGCAAGTATGTGTTGAGTGAATAAATAGGGGGAGTCAATGCCAGATTGGAATTGAAAGGGAAGAAGTGGGGCGAGGGTATCGAGCTACATCTCTGTTACAAAGATGTGCTGAAGAGCAGGGAGCGGCTCTAAGGAACCATCTGAGTGTCTCTGCATGAGCATGAAGGCACGTGTGCATGAATGCGACACAGCAACGACGAGGGCAGAGTTAAACAAAAATGGAACAAATACAGTAGAGAAAGAAGTGAGACACAAAAGAAATGAGTATTGAACAGCCTTGTGAATTTCCTGATTACCCTTAGCAGGGGTAGGACACTTTCTTAACGCTGCTGGAAGGGAAGAAGGAGGGGCTGGGTATAGACAAGTATCAGCTGTAGGGTCAGAAGCAGGTACCTGAGGATGTTTCTGAGTGTTGGCTTCTATTTTTTTTCCTCTTTCTGTAGAGTAGGAAGCAGGGTGAACCACTGGAGAGAATGCTGCCCAGAATAGGGGCCCAGCTGATGTGAACAGAGAAAGTTGAAAACAGTCATCGTGGAGAAATAGAGTACAGAGTGAGTGCAGGACCATGCTGTGAAGAAAGGGGCATTCTGAAAGGCTCGCTGATGAGGTTGTTACAGTAATGATCCACCCGGTATGTGTTTCCCTGGTAATCTACTGTCAGAGTTCAGACACAGACACGGAGGACGGAAAAAGACTGGCTGCTTCCAGGGTTGTGCTTTTCCCAGATGAACAGAATTAAATGGCTACAGGACAAGACGTTTTAGAGGATCGCAGTAGACTAACTGCTGGACCCTTGTTGGACGAAAGGGAAGCGGTGTCAGGAAGGGCCGGGGGGGCAGGTGGGTGGACTCGTCGACGGCCTGGAGGGTCTCAACAGGAGGCTGAGCACCTCCAGTGTGGCCCCACACCTGGCCAGTTAGGACAGGAAACAGAGGCAAACACAATGGTTTTGTAAATTAAGGCTGATTGATTTCCAGCATGACAAAGTTGAGAGGAGGGGGCCGGTTTGGAGTAAAAGAAAAAGTCACTGGGGGTGAGGGGGCAAAGGAAGTAAGAGACCGTGTGTACGAGACGAGTTTCTGGTGTGGATGTCGAGGGCCCTACGTGAGGGTGCTCTCCAAATGGCCAGAGAAGGCGCCACGGCCACACCAAGTGGGGCAGGCAACAGCCAGGAGTAGGGGGGAAGGCGGTGAGGCCAGATTGTGTGAGGTTTAAAGGAGCAAAAGCTTCCCAGCGAATAGAAGAGCTGTGGTCGGAAAGCCACCCAGAGGGCAGGGAGACGGTGACCCAAGCTCCGGCGCTCGGGCGTGAGGGCCAATGGGCGGGCAAACGGCCTCCACTGCAGAGGATCCCACAGGATCAGGAGCCACCCAGGTCGTGGTTACAGAGCAGAAGGGATACGAGAGGGGCGTTTAGGAGTCGGGGAGGGTGGGTGGGGAGAGGCATGTCCCGAAGGCTGGGTTTGGGAGGGTGTGTGGAGCGACAGAGCATGAGTGTGGGAATGGTCACAGCTGGCTGACGAGGCTGCACCTTGAGTGGTAATGGGACAAAGGGACACAGGCTCTGGTCAGCTTGCAGGGACCGCTGCACACTCTCCTGGGGGCTGACAAACTCATCCGATGGCTGTAACTCCATCTTTCATCCTTGACAGAGACTCTACTGTACTTTCCTGAACAATCTGTCTGTTGCTGTAAAAGGGGTCGGTCTGAGATGGCCGGTCCTTTATCAATCAGTTGCTGTTTCTTTCGTCGATGCGTGTGGACTGTGCTTTGTAGACACCGTCCGTCCGGGACCTCGTCTAGTCATCCACGGGCTTCGGACACCTTCAGTTTCACAAATTCATAGATTGATGTATACATGTAATCGGTGAGGAAACTTGTCCAGACCAGGAGACTGGGACCCACGCTGAGCTTCGCAAGAGAGGTTTTATACTCCTTTCTCTATTACTATTAACCTTGTGTATCCCCAAAACAAGGGAGCCTGGGCCCTGAGAACAGGTCTTCTGAGCCCCGGCTCTGCCGCTTACAAGCCCTGTGACCTTGAGAAGCCTATGGGGAGCATCCCATAAGCCAAGAACCGTAATCTCCTCATCTTATAAAGGGAGATAAGCGCCCTACAGTGCCTGCCTCGTACACCACTGTGGGCGCTGAGCGGTGAGAGGTACCTGCTCTCACGGTCACAGCAGGAGTGCAGCTGACCATTTATAGTTCCGGGCAAACATAAGACGGCGTGTAGGTTCAAAATGCCTGTTTCCTAAGTGGGGGCTGATTCCTTCTGCTGCTGTGATGAGGGATTTGTCTTAATCCCCCTGGTGTGTCTGCTTCTGGCCTTTCCCACCCGTGCTTTTCCAAGCTGCCCCTGGGAAGCCACTTGTGGGATCAGACTGAATTTTTGAAAATAATTTCTCCCTTTTCCTTTTCACGGGGACCACGTGAAGTTGCATCGCCTAAATGGTGAACTGAGAACGTCTCTTGGGAGTTGTTTCCCTCTAGCTTTGTCCAAGTACCTGCTTCATAGGCCCACCTCCTTGGAGCCTGGGACACGTCTGACCACCTGGCTCGTCCTCCATGACACAACTGTCCCCTGAACCTCTGCCCGGACCTCCCCCGATGAACCGCTCCCATCCCCTTCCTTACTGGCTTCCCCTTGACGACCCACAGATCCCCCTGCAGTCACAGGCCTTTTGCTGGGGGCACAGCAAGTACAGCATTATTCGTTCTGACTCCCGCATCCATCCATCTCTCTGAATCTGCGAAAACTTTCTTAGTCGCTCTCTAACCATGACTCATCTCACCAAGCAAAACAGGTGAAGCCATGTTATCAACTATGTTGTCATGTTAAGTTTACAACCCACGGAATACTTATTCACCGGCGGATGTCGATGGCTACGCATGTTGATTTAAACCCCCTTTTCCAATTATGTCATTATGGGAATAACTGGACACATTTTGAATCTTAATTATCTTTTTATGCTATACCGTAGGCCATATGAGAGAGATGACAGCTTTCTTTGGACTGACCCTCTATCTTGTACACAGGGTTCAAGTCACATGAGCTGAGACCAGTTTTAAGTTCAAAGGATATATGTTTTAACTTCCTGAGGAAGCAGAGAACATGATTTTACCAAGTTGCCACGTTAATCAAACAGAGACACAGCCTCGAAGGGGAGTGAGTTCACATCAGAGCTCAAGCAGGTCAACAGTGTGTCACATGGGAACGGCTGCCATCAGGGGTGTGCCATTGCGTTCAGACCCCGCGTCATTAAAAATACGTCTTCTCTTCTTCTCAAGTGTTCCCCTTGGTTGCTCAAAGTTTCTTCACAGAAGAAATACAAAGAAGAAGAAAAAGTAATACGTAGCACACGAAATCAAAGAACCAGGGTTTCGTTTAGAAGAATGCAAAACTGTATTTACTGTGATTACAGTTCAGAAAAACTGGCAGCCTCCAATTTCTTTTCTGCAATTCAATTAACCTTATGCGTACCTTTCTGCTTTAAGGTGTTCATTTTTTCCACTCAAGAGAAAACAAAAGGAGAATGAAATAAATTATGAGAATATGAAAGGTAACTGATTAAAAAAATGGAAGAGTGTGGCATTTCTTCCTTAGGGAACATTTGTTTTAGGGGTCAACTTTCAATTCTTCTAACCGCTGTCTTCAGAAGGACTTAAATTAACTCTGGATATTATTTTCATTTTTTCGAAGAAACTGGCTCACGTTTCTCACAATCAAGATGGCGAAACTTGATTTTGCATAAGATATGAGCGTTGCATCTGGAAAAGAACTGCCCCATCTCCCAAATAATTAGGATAAGTTCAAGTAGATCATAAATAACAGACGCTTAAATACCCCTCACACTTACAAGGAAATCTTCAGATAGAACAGTAATATACAGTCTGCAGCCAAGGCGGTTCAAGGGCAGTTTCTCCTTCCAGAAGCATCTGCAGATAGTCAGCATCTCCCCACCACTGGATCCTCTACAAAAAGCACATCTAGACATATGCAAGCTGTGGATGAAATGCAGCGGGTTTGCTAGGGGCACATGTTTTATACATGCATGTGTAACTGATGGAGTTGGGACCAATCAGGTGTGAATATAACGTAAAAGCTGCAGCGGGCGTGGGCCAATGTCTCTGGCACACAAGTGTTGTAAGTCATGACACTGAACACAAAAGGCTAACACAAGTGAGCAAGACACAGAGGTGCACTCTTCTATAAACGATGCCCTCTGACCCCACGTTGTCTCTCTTGGTCCCGTTTGGTCACATGTTCCGTCTTCAAAGTGTCTGTGTTGCATGCGTCTCCGGATCTTTGTCAAAAGAAACAAGCACAGACAGTGGTCCAGAACACCCGACCCTGGCATCGCTACGTTTGCCTGCAACCATCCATCTCTGTCCTTGTCTCCAAGGCCAGGCACCTCCACCCGTCCTCCCCTGTTCTTTCATCAAGCTGCCTTTGCCTTCCTCTTTATTAAAGTTCTGTGTGTACTGCAGCTTATTTCATTTATTAGGAATTTCATATGGCCTTTCTCTGCAAGGATCTTTAATTAGGATTTTTTTTTTTTGGTTAGTGTTCTGGTTACAAAATTTCCAAGGTTTTGAGTATTCTCTCCCAACCCTACATTTTCCCAAATCCTTGCTATTTTCAGTGGATGATTTTGCATGATGCATACTTCACAGTAACACACCTGTACTGCCAATTCATTCCTGAAAACTTCAAAGGTAAAACAGCTCATTGCATTCAGTGTCTCACTAACTTTTAATCCAGTTATGGTGGTGGATGTACGGAGTTATAATTCGTGTACTTAAAATGTATTAGTTTCTTCATAGTTCACGGTTGTTACTAAAACTTTGAGGAGTTTATAATTATTCACTTACCTAGACATTCAGGTACAATTGCTATAATTTGTGATGTAATGTTTAGCCCTTAGGAACAAAACTTTCTGCCTGAATGGGAGCCTCTTCAATTTCCCCTGCAACACCTCTTCAAACTGGGTATTCTGATCTTTCCCCACATAGTTATTTTCAGCTGTGTCTCTGATTATTGCTTCTGTTTCTGCTGTTCCATTCTGCCCCTCTGGAACATCTAAAATACTGAAGTTCACACTGGTTTCCTAGTGGTCCACATCCATCAGCTTTCAATGAGGTTCGAGTCTAGACTGAACCAGATCCCTCTTCTGTGCTCCAGGCCCCTGGATCCTGTATCTACTCAGCATCCTACTGTGACTACCTCGAAAACATGTCAATGTCACCTTGCGCACCTCTTGCCATGTTCCCTACCCCAACAATGGTGTCCACCCAGCTGAGCAAGCCAGGAGCTGGCAGTCAGCTCTGACATTCTGTTCCTCCTTCCCTGCATCCTGTCTATCACCAAGTCCCATTAATCTCCCTTTAAGCAGTTCTCAAATGACTCACTTCTCTTTGTCTCCACCGCCACCCACCCTCCTGACGCAGGCTGCAGTCTTGGACTTGGGCCACCGCAGCAGCCCCTCTCTGGACCCTCCACATGCAATGGCCAAAGTGACCCTGAAGAGACACCAGACTGAGCACATCACCACCCCCCGTCTAAACTCTTCCAGAAAACTGGGAGTGGAAGAAAACGTCTTCAACGTGGTTACAGGCCACATTCCCCAAACATTTAGCAAATATCACACTTAGTGGAGAAAACTTAAAATCAGAAGCAAGGATTCTCGTTAACATCACAACTGTTAAACAAAGGTCCTTACCAATGCAGAGAGATAAAAGAAGGAGAGGGAGGAGGGGAAGGGGAGGGAGGCGGGGGAAGGGGGAGGAGGAGGGGGAGAAGGGGAGAAACAGCGGGAGGGGAGGGAGGAAAGAAACGAGTGGCACAGGGTTTGGAAGGGGGAAGGTGAAAGAATATCCTTATTGGCAGATGACACAATCCTAACCATAGAAATCCCGACAGAACAGAGGTACTTAAAACTAATGAAAGTTCCAAAAGATTGAGGGATATAAAATCTGCTTAAAAATCAACAGTATTTCTCTATGTCTACAACAAACAAAGTTTTTATCAAACTTATGTGTTGAAATTTTATCAACTGCTTTTTCTGTATCAATAGAGATAATCACATCGTTAATGTACTTATCAATGAGAAAAGAGAGGAACCCAATCAAAACATCGGAAAATTCTGAAAGCAGTTTGGAGCCACAGAAATCTACATGACTGGAGAGTATATGAAGACACTCTCAACTCATTAAACATGATGAGAAAATACAATAAAATGAGGAGATGTCACTTTACAACCATTATATAAAATTTTAAAAGAATGATAGCACCAAGAGCCAGTGAGCATGTAACCCGTCATGCACACGCCCCCGCATCACCAGGGCCTGCGAACGGACTTTATTTGGAAATAGGGTCTTTACAGATGTAATCAAGTTAGGATGAAGGCCTCAGGGTGTGTCCTACTCCACTAGGACTGGAGTCTTTATGAGAAGAGAGACACACAGAGAGGATGCCACGTGACTACAGAGGTAGAGACGGAAGTGATGCAGCCACCAGCCAAGGGACACAGAGGGAGGGACGGCCACCACCAGAAGCTGGAAGACGCAGGAAGGATTCTCCCCTATAGGTTCCAAAGGGAGCACGGCCCTAGTAACACCTTGATTTTGAACTTTAGCCTCCAGAACTGTGAGACAATACATTTCTTTTGTTTTAAGCCAAAAAAAAAAAAAAAAAGATTTCATAAGCATGGGGAGAAATAGAGAATTTCATGCAGCTCTTCTGATAAACTGCAGTAACTTCTCTGGAGAACATTCTAGCAGTAATGAAAAGTACGTATTAGTACAATCTATGGTCTATCCACCCCATGCTGTATGGCCTGGACACCCTCCCCAAATGACTAAGGATACATGGGCAAGGGCACAATTACTAAGGTAGGTGGGGGGAAAAGTAAAACCCTGTGACAACTATCAGTGGAAATTAACAGGATACATACCTGTCTAAGAACGTGGAGAGTGCAGTAGAGTGTCTTCCCATGGTAAGGAGAGGGTGAGATCAGGGGAAAATGGAATCAAATCCAACAAGAGGCTTGTTTGGACAACGGTGATAGAGAGCCTTGAATTGTAGTAATGAAAGTCTGCATATGAAGTTCTCCAAAAATACTAAAAGATTAAGTGGCAATCTTTAGAATTATTGGTGGAGTGGTGATAGCCATTCAAATGGATAAGTTTAATTTAGGGAAGGAGTATTACTCAAAATAAAACAAGGTCCAAGATATCTATAATTAGTGATTGGGAAGAGGAAAATTATCCAGAAAAGTCTAGAATAAAGGATGCTTAGGGAAGAGAATTGGTAGGAAAAGAGAAAGAAACTTAGCATCTACTAGGTATCTACCTTGTGGTTAGGGCTTGACATCTATCATCTTATAAAATGCTCTCAGTAACACTGAAGTAGGCGGAGTCATCTCTTTACACAGATAGAGAGGTGACTTCCCTAAAACCAGACAGCAGGACTAGAACCCAGCTCCACCTCACCTGGAGAGCTACAGCTCAGGAAAGAGAATAATCAGCTTCCAAATGCAGCATTAGTCTTAATGAGGAAATATTGATGATTTACTAAGGAAAAGGTAAACAGTAGCCTTCTAGAAACAATTTCAGTGGCATGGTAAGGGACAAAGCTGGGTTAGCAGTAACAGAAGAATTCCAATTATCTTGATTTAGGGCTTCTCTGGTGGCGCAGTGGTTAAGAATCCACCTGCCAATGCAGGGGACACGGGTTCGATCCCTGGTCTGGGAAGATCCCACATACCGGGGAGCAACTAAGCCCGTGTGCCACAACTACTGAGCCTGCGCTCTAAGAGCCCGAGAACTACAACTACTGAGCCCGTGTGCCGCAACTACTGAAGCTCACACATCTAGAGCCTGTGCTCCACAACAAGAGAAGCCACTGCAGTGAGAAGCCCGCACACCGCAACGAAGAGTAGCCCCAGTGTGCCGCAACTAGAGAAAGCCCGTGCACAGCAATGAAGACCCAACACAGCCAAAAATAAATAAATAAAAATAAATAAATTTACAAATTATCTTGACTTATACTAAAGGTTAGTGAATGTCTGGGCACATTTAAAATGATGGAAGAAATAGAGAATAAAGGTGTTAACAAGAAAAAGGGAAATTATGACAGAGTTATTCTAGAAAGGTGAAGAGGAAGTAGACTGAGAAGTGGACTAAAGAATTAGCTATTATTATTATTGATCATTATCTTTTATTTATTTTTTTTGGCTGCCCTGTGTGGCCTGCGGGATCTTAGTTCCCCAACCAGGGATCAAACCTGTGCTGCCTACACATTGGGAGTGCAGAGTCTTAACCACTGGACTGCCAGGGAAGTCCCTATTATTGCTCATTATCTTTAAAGAGAATTTTTCTTGCTAATATTGCACAACCACAGAAAAAAGGAAAATATTCTCTAGTGTAATTACATCTATGTATTGACAGTTAAAATTCATATTTAGTTCATTAAAATGTTTGTGTTCTTTATTGGATCTGGAAAAAAACTAATTTAACTCAGTATATTTTTGTCATGACTAATTCTGTTGGAAACATACTAGGACTAAGCTTGATATCAAATAACAGAGTTGAATCACTTGGATTCTACACAGAAAATTTCCATCTCTCAAAACGCTGAGATGTACCCAATAGTCTCCTTTATTAGGATGCTGTAAATAGGATGTTTGTTAGGATGTTAAAAAGATGTTACTTAGGATGTTAAAAAATAACTTTGGTGTAAACAAAGCCTCTTCCCTGCAGCTCCCATTTTTCCTGCCTTGTGATTCTGGCACGGAGCCAGGAATGCAGAGGATGCTGGATGACCTCTTGTAGACGAAGCGCCTGTGACCAGCTCTGGGAACCAGGCAGACCCGTGCTGCTGCTTCAATCAGCGGTCCTCAGCCTTTTTGGCACCAGGGACTGGTTTCGTGGAAGACAACCCTTCCACAGACAGGGGCGGTGGGGTGGGATGGCTCAGGTGGCAACGGGAGCAACGGGGAAGCAGGTGAAGCTTCACTCGCTTGCTCGCCGCTCACCTCCTGCTGTGCAGCCCGGTTCCCAACAGGCTGCGGACCGGTAGTGGTCCGCGGCCTGTGGGTCGGGGACCCCTAGCTTAATGATTAACAGCTGTTAACTTACTCTAGATTTCACCACCATGGCTTACTTTCCCAAACAATTGAAATCTTTACATTTACATTTTCACTACATGATCAGAATAGGTGACTTCTAAACTGAAGTCCCCACCACTGATCTCCGTGAGCAAGAAATGATAGACATGATCAGTTGTACCACCAAATTAAAATGTATTGAGGGGCTTCTGTGGTGGCGCAGTAGTTGGGAGTCCGCCTGCCGATGCAGGGGACGCAGGTTCGTGCCCCGGTCCGGGAGGATCCCACATGCCACGGAGCAGCTGGGCCCGTGAGCCATGGCCGCTGAGCCTGCGCGTCCGGAGCCTGTGCTCCACAACGGGAGAGGCCACAGCAGTGAGAGGCCCGCGTACCACAAAAAAACAAACAAACAAAATAATGTATTGAGTTCTGTGGCTTAAGTTGAGCTAACTACGTACACAGCCAGGAGGAATAAGAGACAGTCATGAGCTCCACAGTGTGTAGCCATCAGAGAAGAAAAGGAGGAGCAGGGTTACACACGTGCAAGTCGGGAGCCTGGACGGGGCTCATCCCTGACTCTGCCACCTGGGACGTCACTTATCCCGATGGGGGCTCATTTACCTCTTACTTAAACTGGGCATAATTCACATACGAACCTCCCCAGTCATCACAGGGATGATGCCCGTGGAGGTGCCCGTCAAGCTGGGCACAAATGTAACAAGTCACTACTTTCATTAATGGAGGCATAAGAACAATGGCCCCAGAAGCCAGAAATAAAGACGGACATGTCCTTAAGGATACATACGTGCAGAGAAGAAGAAACTACTTAAGATAACTTTGTATGCTACCTTAATCTCAAATCACATTCCATTTCTTTTTTTTAAAATCTATTTATTTATTTATTTATCTATGGCTGCATTGGGTCTTCGTTGCAGTGCGCGGGCTTCTCATTGCGGTGGTTTCTCTTGTTGCAGAGCACAGGCTTTTAGGCATGTGGGCTTCAGTAGCTGTGGCACACGGGCTCAGCAGTTGTGGCTCGCGGGCTCTAGAGCACAGGCTCAGTAGTTGTGGTGCATGGGCTTAGTTGCTCTGAGGCATGTGGGATCTTCCCGGACCAGGGTTCGAACCTGCGTCCCCTGCACTGGCAGGTGGGTTCTTAACCACTGTGCCACCAAAGAAGTCCCTCACATTCCATTTCTACTCATTGCTTTCTTTACACCACCTTGTTCTCAGGAAAGTCAGAATCTCCAATGAAATTGGTGAAGACCCTGAGATAGAGGTGGGTTGAGAGGATTAGTAAATGTCAAATAACAAAAGAGAAGAAAGGATGAATCAAATCCTGGTCCATTCTTCAGTGAGCTGTATGCAATCTTTCTGGTCCCCGCCATCTCTTGGATTTATAGATGTATAAACATAGCCTCTATTCTCCAAGATGGATTTAATTACCATCAAGAAGTATTTTTCAAGTAAACACTTCAGTTTCTGCGTCTGCCTCTGACTCATCACAGCTGAAAGCAAATTAGGGGTTAAAAAGGTTCATATCATGTACAGAACACCATGATTTTCTAAATGGAAGGACATCTTTAAACATCTGAGAGGGCTTCAATTTTCATAGACGCCATATTCTATATTTAACCAGAATTGACAGTATAATGTTCAAAATACCCATGGAATACTAATGAAATCAATGCAACTTAAGTTTAATCATGTTTATGTCTAAAATCACCATGCAATGTCTTTTTCTCCTTTCCTTACCAATCTCTTGATTTATTGCTGTAATGATACTCTTTCAGTACCATCATGGGCAAGTCAACTAAAAAATGTAAAACTTGAATCTCTGAACATCTGCAAGATTCATTCCAATTTTGCTTATGTTAAGTGTTATTTCAAATCTGGAGCACTAAAGGTAAAACTTTAGCCTTAATCCCTGAAGCATGTCAGGGCTTTAAATCAATAATAATGGACAGATATTCTCAAACACTGCCTTCAGTATTGTGATCATTTCCCCAGCAGAATGCACTTTGTTCTGAATTCTTCAGTATACTTTCTTGTAAAACAAGGTGCACGTGCACACACCTGCATGTGTGTGTGTCTGTGTGTGTGTCTCTCTCTCTGTGTGTGTGTGTGTGGTCCAACACCATCTCTTTTTATTTTTTCCTGGAAGTACATATATTATGTCTTCTACTTCCAGGAAGATGGAACACATGCTCTTTTCCCTATTCCTCTCATTATGAACAACTGAACACCCTGGACATTTCATATAAAGCAAACATAACAAGACTCTGGAAGGGGGAGAGAAGAAGACCTCAGCTGAAGACTTCAGGCCCTGAGGAATGACACAGTCGTGAGTTCCCTGGGTTTGCTTTTTGCCTTGTGTATCTCAGACTTGCAGCTGAAGAAACCAGTAACCCAGAAATACCAATGGGCACAGACCAAAAATAACCCAAGAAGCCCCAACAAAAGCCTGCTGTCCCATGTGAGAAGCCTATTGTCCTCCCTCACCAGGCTGGAACAAGATGCCCCAACACCACCACCGTTGCCCAGTGGACACAAAGGCTCCAACCACTGCCCAGTGGTATTGACACGCTTCCCCTTGGTACCAGTGGAGGCTATGAAAACCTGGAATTCTTGCACCCATCCCTGTGGTAATGAGGTAGACCCTCACTTCCTCTGCTGGAGTGGTGTCCAAGCATGCCTGTTAAACCAGAGCCTTAGATGAGATCAAGAGTTTCATAGCAAAATACCCCCAAAGTCCAGGTTTCAATAAAAAATCACTCATCATACCAAGAACCAGAAAAATCTCAATCAGAGTGAAAAAGAGAACCATGGGTGTCAAACCGAGATGACAAAAATGTTAGAATTATCTGACAAAGATTTCAAAGCAGACATGAAAAAAAAATGCATCCACAAGCAATTTCAAACAGGCTGGAAACAAATGAAAAAAAAAAAGATAGAAAACTTCAGCAAAGAGATGGAAAGTCTCGGCTAAGAAACAGGAGATATAAAAAAGAACTAAGTGGAAATTTGGAATCTGAAAGGCACAGTAACCAAAATAAAAATTCACAGGTTGAGCTCAGTAGCTGAATGAAGGGAAAAGAGGAAGGAATGGGTGAAATGGAGAATTAAGCAATAGAAAACTCTCATCTCAAAAACCTAAAGAAAGAGAGCAACATAAACCCAAAGCAAGCACAAGGAAGGACATAAATAAATACAAGGAAATGGATGAGTGAATCAATGAATATAAATAACAGAAATAAATGAAATTGGAAACAGAAAAACAACAGAGAAAATCAATGGAGCAAAGAACTGTGTTTTTTAAAAGATCAATAAAACTGACAAATCTCTAACAACACGAACAAAAAATAAGAAAAGAAAGAGAAGACACAGATTACAAATATCAGGAATGAATGCGGGACATCACTACAGACCCTGCAGACATGGAAAGGTTAACAGGGGAATCCTAGGGACAACTCAGCACACAGATTTGACAACATGGATGGAATGGACGTGGGGATGGACACACTGCTGGCATGGTCCACCCCTGGGGTGGATGGACCTCCATAAGAGTCCCACAGAGGCTGAAGAAGGAGGCTTTGGGGTCATGGGTGCAGGAAATTCTAGATTCCAGGCACCTGGAGCATGGTCTAGAAGGGAGGGGAACAGAATCTGGAGGAGCACATCTTTAGTGAGGGGCAAGGCCAGTGCAGGCCAGAGGGGGCTTCTAGGACTCAGGGCCCAGGCCAGGGGCTCCTCTTGTCCAGGTGTAAGGACTGTACTGATTAAAGATTTTTTTCTTGCTACTGTGAAGGGATGACTGTGAGTTAGAAGATACAGAAGACTACTAGGGACTTGGGGCCAGAGTTAACACCCATCCTGTAGGTTTATATGTGGCTTTATTTAATAAGCATTTATGGGTCTTTGCAATGAGCAGGAGCTGGGCTAAGCGTACAGTCAGGTGGTAAAAAGAGACCCCAGAGGGGCCATGAGAGCCCGGGGAAAGAGGCACCACTTGCCTGCAGCACCGGCATGAGCTCCACACACGCTGGGGAGGCCACTACTCCCCCCGTGCTGTCTCCATGTGGTCCCACCAAGGTCCACAGCTGTGCTGTGTCCCTACATGTCTAGAAAATTACTGAAGCTAGAGGGCTCTACCTTCTCAATTCCTCATCCTATATGTTGTCATGATTTCTGCGGATGGAAAAACATGATCTACGTAGCTACTAAGACATAAAGTTTATCCCGAGTTTTCTTCTTTTATTGGCAGGGAAGTAAGCTAGTCAGTATCTCACTGAGGTGGGTTAATTAGAGCATAGTAGCATGCAGATTTGGGAGCTGACCATCTGAGACCTTCCACCTGGCAGTTAGTTCTGTAACAGCTGTTTGTGTTCAATTACTTGCTCTGCTACCCTCAGGTGGGAGGGAAGGTTCTGCTGGGAAGAGAGAGGGCTCTCCACGATCGAGGTCTGGCTCCCTGACAGCTTATTTAGAATTAAGCCAAAAACCACAGGCACAGATCATGAAAACAGTCGTAAAATCACTAGAAATGATCAGTCTTTCCTCCAAAGCTGCATCATTGGTCACGTTCTCCAGGGCTCGGTCCCAAATTTAGTTTTTGATGAGTTTCCATCCTTTCCCTGTAGCACCCGGGCTATCACATCTCCCTGCACAGACACTGCCTCACCACCTACACTTTCCCACCACTGACTTTTACTCACCACCCTAGTCTAAGAATACATTTTTTTCCCCTTCAAAGTGTAGGAACCCTGTAGCCACAGACTGACCTTGTGGCCAGTTGGATTCCTATAAACTAGAAGAACACAACAAGAGAAAGTAAGTGTAAGAGCTTTTTTAAAAAATCATACTTGATTGAATAAAATGAGGAGAAAAATAAATCTAAGGGATACTGAAGGGCATGACAGAGAAGATTTTTATGAAAAATTGGTGTAATCTGTGCAGATGGATTGTGCAAGAAAAATATAGAAAACAGCTACTGCTTTTTGCTCTGTTCTTTTAAACAACCAATGTCTAGATATCTGGGTCATAGCCCTGAGCAGAAATATAAAAACATTCACGCATGATACAGAAGGAAAACAAAGAAGAGGAATATCTAGGAGTGGCTGAAAGAACAGACAAGGAATGGATGACGAGTTCCAGAAGCGAGATTATTCCAGATCCAATGAGTCATTTGTTCAGATTCACTACATGAGCAAGTGAAAACCACGACACTCCGAGTTTAATGAAATATTCAGAGTGAAACCAGAGGCAAAAAATAAATAAGACCTTTTTCCCCGAGGGTCAGTTTTGGCCATGTTACTTGCGTAGGTGGTGGAGGTCATGGTGGCCAGCTCACCAGTGCACCCGTCACAGCCGAGCAGTCCCCATACCCTGTTGACGTTTCCCACAAAGTCACTCTGCTGTCACCACATTAACCCCATCACTGTGGCTGCCACCCAGGCCCAAGCCTCACTGCTCCATGCCTCAACCCCCATGGTAGCTGGTCTGACCCCGCCTCTCCCTCCCAAGTATCTCAAGAGCTCTACTGGGCTACTTTTCCTGACACCTGCCCCACCATGTCCATTCCCTGCTCAGTCGTCTATGGTGGATCCTTTCTTCCTGACCTGTCCAGTCATTCCAGCCCCACATGGCTACACTGGTTATCCCCAACACCCTGCAGGGGGTGAGCAGGGAGCGAAGGTACTCGAGTTTGAATGGTGTGCCACTGGATTGAAACATGGACACATCCCCACGTGGAAGCAACACTCTGGACCATGTTTGGTTCACAGAAAAGCCTCTGACTCAGAGCTGAGTCCATAATGCAGGCTCAGGTCGCAAGAAGATAGAGCCATGAGATGGAGGATGGAGGATGAGGGAAAGAAAGTATGGGTTGAATTGTGTCCCCACAAAAGATATGTTGATATCCCAACCCCCAGAACCAGAGAACGTGACCTTACTTGGAAATAGGGTCTTTGCAGATTAAGTAGCTAGGATGAGGCCATTAGGGGGCCCTCATCTGATATGATGGGTGTCCTCCTAAGACGAGAAGACAGAGACACACAGAGAAAAGAAGGTCCTGTGATGACAAGACAGAAATTGGGGTGATGTGGCTACAAGCCAAGGACTCCAAGGACTGCCCACAACTCCTGAAGCTAAGAGAAAAGCATGGAACAGATTCTTCTTCAGAGCTCTTAGAGGAACCAACTCTGTTGACACCCTTCAAGTGTGTGGCTGCAGACTTGTGGGAGACTCAATTCCTGCAAAGTCACCCAGTCTGTAGTCCCTCAAGATGGCACACCCAGGACACTATTACCTGTTCCTGGGCAACTTTTTGCCAGAAGGCACAATTTGGCTTCAGCACCATGTGTAGAACCCCGTGTTCTAGACTGTTCTCTGTGGTTTGAGGGCCCAGGCCTCATGCTGCCCTGGGCACGTGTGTGGTGACCACCCTCACTGGGCCTCGTGTCCTGCCATGTGCTTCTCTGGCTTTGGATCCAGCCTAGGGACGTGGTGACATAAACACCGAACCACATCAACACAGTGGTTCATGAGAAGCCCTGGAGAGGCCTCTGCAAGGGGACAGTGAGAACGGGTAGGAGGGACCCTTGTGAGGGAGGCAGCTGTCAGCAGAGCCCCTGCCAACCCTGCTCAGTGCCCTGCTCCCTACCTGGGCTCAGGTGAGCTGGCAGGACTCCGCTTCAGGAGGAGGGTGTCGGGGCGTGAACTACCCTCCTGACCTGCAGCTCTCAGGAGGGCATGTGAGCCCCGCCGAGGGAGCCCTACCAGCCCCACCAGCTGCCTTTTATACAGGAGTATGGGCGGGGTGAGCCAAGGGGGTCAAAAGGTACAAACTCCAGTTATATGGTAAACAGGACTTGGGGATGTAACACACAGCTCACGACTAGAGTTAATGAGTTAATAACCTGACAGCTGCTAGGAGAGTTCTCGGAAGGGCTCACTGCTGCACACTTGAAACACTGTAAATCAACTAGACTTCAGCAACAAACCATTCCAAAAAAAACCAACAACAACAAAAAGTCACATCATTACATTAAAATCACTTTAATATTCAACTTGTCTGTCACCCATCAAAACAAATTATTTAAAAAGCATAGCTTTCATGTGAAATATTCCATCATAAACTCAAGGACATTCAATCTTCAATTTTATTTCTAGAGTGCAGGACACGGGAATAAAATGAGTCCCATAGATAATTTGATCTTTTTATAGTAGGTACTAATGACTGAATATTTGTGGGGTTAATTTTATGATTAAAATTTACTTATGCACTTTAATATTTCACAAACTGGATAATCAATGCACAGAGAAATGACTCACCTTTTTAGAAAAAAGTTCTCATCACCAGAAAAGAAATGTGTAACTATATGTAGCAACAGATGTTAAACAAATTTATTGTGGTGATCATTTTGCAATATTTACAAATATCAAATCATTATGTTGCACACCTAAAACTAATATAGTGTTATATGTCAATTATATCTCAACAACAACAAAAAATCACACATAAAAAAAAAAAAAAAGGAACTACACTTATCTAGGAGACTAAATCTGTGAGAATAGCCCAGAAATTCCTGGAGAAGAAGAGGAATGAGAGGCAGCTTATCTTAGCAAATATTAAAATATAATATCTCTTGGCCTTTCGGATAAGATCAAGTGTAAAATATAATATCAAAAATAGTATGAAAATTGGCAACAAATTTTGGGGTATGACACCAAAGGCACAGGCAACAAAAGCAGACACTAAGTGGGACTACATCCAACTAAAAAGCTTCTGCACATCCAAGGAAACCATCAACAGAATGAAAAGTCAACCTACAGGATGGGAGACAATATCTGCAAACCATGTATCTGATAAGAGGTTACTATCCAAAATATATAAGGAGTTCATACAACTCAACAGCAAAAACAAATCTGATTTAAAAGGAACAGAGAACTGAATAAACATTTTTTCCAAGAAGACATCTAAACGGCCAACAGGTATATGAAAAATGCTGCACATTACTAGCTGTCAAGGAAATGCAAATCAAAACGACAATGAGACATCACCTCACACCTGTCAGAAGGGCCATCATCAAAAAGACATCAAATAGCAAGTGTTGGTGAGGATGTGGACCGTTAGTGGAAATGTGACCTGGTGCAGCCACTGTGGAAAGCAGTATTGAGGTTTCTCAAAAAATTAAAAATAGAGCTACCATATGATCCAGGAATCCCATTTTTAGTCATATGTCCAAAAGGAAATGAAAACAGGATCTCAAAGAGATATCTGTAATCCCATGTTCACTGCAATATTCATCACAATAGCCAAGACATGGAAACAACCAAACGACCTAAGTGTCCATCAACAGATTAATGAGTAAAGAAGATGTGTGATATATACATTATTCATTCATGAGGAAGACGGACATTCTGCCATTTTCAACAAATTGGATGGACCTTGTGGCATTATGCTAAGTGAAATAAGTCCTACACAGAGAAAGACAAACATTGTATGATATCACTTATATGTGCAATCTAAAAAAGCCAAGCTCATAGAAACAGAGAGTAGAGTGGTGGCTACCAGGGGCAGGTGCTGGGGAAAACGGGGAGATGTTGGTCTAAGGGTACAAATATCAGTTATAGGATGAATAAATTCTGGGACTGTAATGTACAGCATGGTGACTGTGGTTAAGAATACTGTATTATACATTGGAAGTTACTAAAAGAGTAGATCTTAAATATTCTCACCACAAAAATGAAATGGGGGGCTTCCCTGGTGGCGCAGTGGTTGAGAGTCCACCTGCCGATGCAGGGGACACGGGTTCGTGCCCCGGTCTGGGAAGATCCCACATGCTGCGGAGCGGCTGGGCCCGTGAGCCATGGCTGCTGAGCCTGCACGTCCGGAGCCTGTGCTTCGCAACGGGAGAGGCCACAACAGTGAGAGGCCCACATACCGCAAAAAAAAAAAAAAAAAATGAAATGGGAATTGTAAGTAGTGATGAAGGTGTTAGCTAACATTATGGTGGTAATCATCTTGTAATATGTGTATCAAATCAACACACTGTACACTTTAAATTTATATAATTTTATTTGTCAATTATATCTGGATAAAGCTGGAAAAAATAGTATGAAGAGGCAGACAAATGTAGGAGAAAAATCCAAAACCAGAGCAGGTGTATGTGAGTTTAGGACATAAGTGATAGCTGTAGTCAGAACAGAAAAGAAAAGTTATAATAACAAGTGATTAGAGAAGAATAGGTCAGCAATTTGGAAAAAATTAGTTAAATCTCTAGGATACAACTCACAACCTAAAATGCCAGAAAAATCAAAAGTCTAAATGTGACAAATTTAGACCAAAGTATTAAAATAAAGCAAGACTGAACATTTATGTCATCTTTTGATGGATGCAACTTTTCAAATGAAATCAAGACTACATTTAAAACTTTTGGATATCAAAACCAAAATTGAAACAAACTGCAAAAAAACAAAAATTCATAACATGTATATAACAAAGAGTTAATGTGCCATCTAAAGAGCTTATGCAAATTAGTAAGAGAACAAGGAACCTGTTTATAAGCTGAGAAGGGCCCAGTGAGTGGGAGGGACTGGAATTCCAGGACAGAAAATGGGCGGATGGACCAAGTCCGGGAGGAGAGACAAAGGGGGACAAAGGTGGAAGTTCAAGAACAGGGTGGGGGGAAGGGGGTGGGCGTGCTGGACACACAGAGCGTATCTGTGTAAGCTCCAGAATGTCCCAGTAATACAAACTGGCATCCTGGAAATGCCCCAGACATTTCATCAGCAGTGCTTTTCATAACTAACTTGTTCTTGAGGCAGGTACATTCGACAGAGATTTTTCACTGATGATTGTTTTACTGGGCATTTTTCTACAAAGACAAAAATAGCTTCATGAGTCTACCTTCACTTCCCCTTAAGAGCTTCCTTAGTTACCGGCACAAAGGGAACCAGCGAAGATCTTATCTACCACAGGCTGCCATTCTGTCTGCAGATAGCAGTTATCAGGGGCTGGCCTTGGGAGGAAGTCACTGCAGGATGGTCCTTAGAAAACAGTGCTCAGCCTTATTTGTCAGGCTGAATTTTAGTTTACAAGGGGAAACCTAAACCAGTGCATCAGGAAAAACTAAAAGCCTTTGAAAATAATTTTCCCTTTAAAAAGACTAAGCATTCCATGTCTGTCTGAATAAAGTGAATAATCTTAAGACCATATCAAAATCTAAACCAATACATATTGACTTTTTAATCATACAGTAAAATACAAATATGTCTGAAAATATAAGACAAAAGAGTTTGGGCATACATTCCTCTTAAAATGGTCAAAATAACTTGACCCCAAAACATGGATTAATGAGGTGTTTCTAAGAAGGTAACTAACAAATATTTCAACACAGACATATCTCAAAATCTCACCCACTGTTGTAAGATATCTGCACCCTCACACACACACAGGCAACGTGAACTTGGCAAACACTTTGAGATCAGTTATGTCTCAAGAGCTGACCTTGAGGTTATGCAAAGTGAGATCCCGATATTTCTAGACACACTGAACAGGTCTTTTGCTTGCAAATAAAATTGGGGGTGGTGGTAAATAAAAGGTTAACTAGATTACAAATCCAGCCATTAGATATTTTTCTTACTTGTATGTGTGTCTGTGTACATGTACATATATATGTGTATTGATAAGTAATTGGACATCTGAAAGTTACTAAGAATGGCAGGAAGCCAAAGAACCTGAGAGTTGTCTAATAACACAGGGATGAAATCCTCAATATTCAACCAAAGGTTGACTCTGAGAGTCAGTGGATTAAAGTCTTCCTGTAGAAGGCAGATAGTAAATATTGTAGGGGCCACCTGGCCTCTGTCACAATCACTCAACTCTGTCACTGCCACAGGAAAATAGCCATAGACAACAGGTAAGTTAATGAGCCAAGTTGGGTTCTGATAATACTTTATTTATGGATGCTGGAATTTGAATTTCACATAATTTTCATGGGTCATGAAATATTGTTTTGATTTTTTCCCAGCCATGTAAAAATGTAGAACACTTTCTAAATTTAAGGACCACACAGACAGGTGGTGGGCAGTGGCTTGATGACATGGGACTGTGGTGCCTCCATCCCTTGAGGGTCAACAAAGGATGAGCACATCAGTGATGAAACTGAGAATGAACGGCAGCCAACCGGTGGGAAGACCAAGAGGAGGGTCCTGGCCCTTCCTGGAGACCAGAGAGCTGGCCCCTCCCAAGGCCCCTCACTGCTCTGCTCTGGGGGTGGCCTCTAGTGCTGTCCACTTTCTGGTCTTCCCTTGATGCTTTCTGATCCTTCAGTGCCACCTGCTAAAATGGCCCCAGGCACTGACGGAGCCTTCTTCCTTCTCCAAATGTCACACCACCAGAAAGCAGGTGAGGTTTGAGATCAGGTAGAACTTTGAGCAAATCTCCATTTGTCTCGAAGTCATGTATGTGCTTCCCTAACCTGCCTTCTCTTCCATTCCAATGCTGTCAATTGAACAACACGTTGTCTCGTTTTTCTGTGTATCCACTTCTGTTTTGAATGGTTTTCTTAAACCCCACGATGGATATTCTGGATCCAGTCCACTGATCGATAATGTATTGTTAAATACATCAGATGAAGGAATGATTAAATGATGCATCTCAAATTCTGCTCACTTATCATCAAAACACTCATCAATAGCAGATGGCCAGCCAATAGGCACATGAAAAGATGTTCAACATTGCTAACCATCAGGGAAATGCAAATCAAAACCACAATGAGATATCACCTCACACCTGTCGGAATGGCCATCATCAAAAAGAACACAAATAACAAATGCGGGAGAGGCTGTGGAGAAAAGGGAACCCTTGTGCACTGTTGGTGGGAATGCAAACTGGTGCAGCCACTATGGAAAACGGTATGGAGGTTCCTCAAAAAACTGAAAATAGAACTATTACTTTTTTAAAGATTTACAACATATATTTATTTTATTTTGGCTGCGTTGGGTCTTCATTGCTGTGCACGGGCTCTCTTTAGTTGCGGCGAACGGGGGCCACTCTTCGCTGCGGTGTGTGGGCTTCTCATTGCAGTGGCTTCTCTTGTTGTGGAGCACGGGCTCTCGGCGCATGGACTTCAGTAGTTGTGGCACGTGGGCTCAGTAGTTGTGGCTGGCAGGCTCTAGAGCACAGGCTCAGTAGCTGTGGCACACGGGCTTAGGTGCTGCGTGGCATGTGGGATCTTCCCGGACCAGGGCTCGAACCCGTGTCCCCGGCATCGGTAGGCGGATTCTTAACCACTGCGCCACCAGGGAAGCCCTTAGCCCCCAAGTCTTAAGAGCTGCTTCTTATCACTACTATTAATAAGACTTTCACTTACATAAGCACTTCTTATTGTAATAACTCAATATATATATTTAAATAATAAAATGTAATATAGGCATTTTCATTAAATATCTATTCATATTTTATTTTAGGTGGTAAGTACTCACATTTGGTAAATCCTGTATAACAATCACTACCACTTAGTGAACTCCTATTATGTGCTAAGAATGTGGTAGCTACTTGATAAACCCTTGAGTTGGGAGCATGATATTAACTACAATATTCCTCTTCCAAGCTCACTACACAGAGTAATGTTCTAACAATTACAAGGAGTGGGTGAATAGGTTAACTCTATAAAAGAACGAATCTCTCCATAATCGAGGGAGGGCACTGAAAGTTGAATACCACTGATGTACTTCTTTCCCCAAAGTAAGCCAGGAACCCAGAGGAAACCCAAGGCTGTCTCACCCAGACACAGAGCCATCAACCTCCACAGAAAACTGCCTTTCAAGAAAAAAAGCGTAAGACAAAAAAATGCATTCTCGAAGGAAGTTGAGTCAGTGCTTGAGTGAGAAACTAGAATTGAGTAATCGCCAACCTCACTTCTTCCTGTTAAATCACCACGAACTTCCTATCACCTCCCACAAAGAGTGTTACTCATATAATAAACTCCTCCCATATTTAACCTAAGATATTTGAGAAGAAGATACTTTTTAAGAAGTTGCTTGTTCAATAATAAAGGGTAATTTTGCCGTTAAAAGTCCTGTTATACAAATTTCACAGAAAACGGAAGTGACTTTCCCAGCTTGCATATTTTACAACACCTGAGTTTATACAAATACTCTGTTATTTTATGAGATGACTAAATTGCTTATCCATTCCCTGAGGATCTCAACTCAAAGTCCGTAATTAAAATTGGTGTGACTAATAAAGTGGTTTAATTTGGAAACAATTATAGACCAGGGCAAATGAAATAACAAAAGGGTCAATGCCTGAAGTGTTATGGTGCCACTTGGACAGATTTTCCAAAGTGCTCACAGCCACCAACAAAAAGTTAAAGCACCTGAGAGGAAGAGTTATAACCGAGTGAACTTAGAAGAGGATTCGCTGTCCAGAACCCCTGTGTGGAAGGCCACCCTTCAGGCAAACGTCCAAAACATTTGATTCCACACCATGGGGCTGCTGTGAAAGGAGGTTGTGTCGCCGGGGAAGCCAAACCAACACCACGGGTTTCAGGTGGGGCTCAGTGGAGCTGCCGGAAGTCAGTCTGCTTCTGTGTGGACGGAAATTGTCACTTGGTGAGTTTCCTCATCCTTAAAATGAGGAAGTTAGAGCCTACAGGGCTGGGTCCTTCCCAGCTCTGAAATTCTGTGAACTCTAAGGCTACAGCAGGAGACTCTTCGGGCCAGTTGGCAGTTAGCAGAACAATGGTCCTGAGATACTCATGCTTCGTTGTTAACAATAGAAAAAAACCACAACTCTAAATGCCCATCTATACGGAAATGACTTAATAGGCGACAATGCTTGCCTGCTGCTGTTGAAAGGATAATGGAGAGTTACCTCCAAGACACGCTGTTGAGGGAAAAAGCGAGTTGCAGTTATAATAATTATATGAATCCTCTCAAAGTACTGCTGTATACTTTATATAACCAAGTATGTTTCTGCAATAAGAAGAAAACCCACTCTAGAGACAGGTACACTTGGTAGGATGGGAATTTTAGGGCAGGAGTACACTCTATGGTCCAGCAGACTTTCACCTTATCTGTAATGTTTATATTTTGACAAGGACATGATATTCAAATAATCATGAAAAATAAATTACATCTGGGGCATTTGTCAAGTAATTTTAGCCGCCCTAAGGCTTCAGTGGTCCAGGTTTATTTGGGAGCTTGGTCCTAAGGAACTGGCCTCCCGTTGGGCTCTCAGGCTCTCTCTCTGGCAGCACCTGCCTCTGGAGCAGCTTCTCCAAGCAGACGTGGAGCCCAGGAGAGGATGTACAGCCCAGCTACTGGGACCCGGCCCACAGCACCCGCTCTGGCCAGCAGGGAGCCCCTGGAGATGGACAGAGCCTGGGTCATGGTCAGTCAGGCCCAGGCAGTTGAGGGACCTTGAGGGTGGGAGAGCGTGCTGAACAGGGTCCTGGATGAGCCTGGAGGACTTTGGGGCCCTGTGTTTGATGGAGAAGAAACTGCAGAGCAGGCATCCAGGTTTGGAGTCAGGACCCCCGGCCTGAGCCCCGCACTGACTAGCAGAGGCTTGGGTACGTGGTGTGGGTTCTCTGAGGGCCAGTCTCCTCATCTGGAAAACACGGATAATCGTGACCACACTTGTACTTCAAACGGTAGGCTTGGGAATCAATGCGACAGGAACGTCAGCTGTAGACTGTACAGCGCTCTAACTATGCACCTGCAACAAAAAACTGACTTCCCCAAAGACTTCAATATTATTTAAAGCCACAGCGGTCACTACAGAGTAGAGGGAAGCCAACAAAAGAAGACCTGGCAGGTATGATGCCAACGCCCTGGTGAGTCAGGTAGGATTACAGGGAGGGACAGGGACGGTGGGGCTGGGCAGGTATCAATGGACTAAACAAGCAGTCTTGCAGCCAATGAAAATCTCCCACGTTGTCCATCACGGCACACAGGCAACTTCACGAAGTGGGTGAGGGAGCAGACGCCGCAGTCAGGTGCTCAGGTTCAAGTTCCACGCCCACCTATCACTAGCTGTGTGACCTTGGGCAAATGACTTAACCTCTCTGCTCTTCGATTTCTGCCTCTGTAAAATGTAATGATAGTATCACCTCATAAGTTGTTGTGAGGATTAAATAAGTTACTACCGATAACGTACTCAGAAGGGTGCCTGGCGCGTACATAACAAGTACTGTACTGTACAGTCATTTGTGAAATAAACAGGACAAAACCTCGGTCTTCACGCCCACCACCAGGATGTCCACTACCGAGACCATCTGGACTTTCCTGTACGTTCCCAAGGTGCTCTGTAGCTGACTAAGTACATTTACATGCAGCATCCCATATGGGCAGCCTTGTGCCACTCATGGTTTCCTGCTGTTTCCCACTGGCTACCCTGGTTGGTGGATCCTTGGTAAGGCTGGGTTTTAACGTGCCTTGTGAGTACATTCATTCATTCAAACGTTGCAAGGCTCTTTGCTGGAAGCTGCAGAGGACAGAAAGTGGTGGAAGTTACAGGGGTTTTCACGGGGCCGACGATGTAGAAAGGAGCTCTGTCATCTTTGGAGAGAATCTGATTTTTGGCAGCCGCTGGTTCTCGTTTCCAGCTCTGTCTTTCACCACCCAGTGAAGACAGTTACAAAAGGAATTGTACCTCCAGCCCGGCATCCCTTCCCCGCAGGGGGCACACGTGGCCAGGCCCTTCTCTGCATCTTTCCATTCTCAAGTCTCTCTCTCACCAAGGATTTTTTTTTTAAGAGGGTGTTAAAAAAAAAAAAAAACTTCTAGAAGATGTAGCTTTTTAAATGGCTCTTTTTGTTTTCTGAGCAAAAATCACATATGAACATGTTAGAACTTCTTAAAAACTAAACGACAGTGTGCTTTCCTGATAGCGCTGGTTGATCCTAGTCGATTTGAGAATGAGTCCTTTCCCCCCAAGGCAGAACCGCAAGGGAAGGCCAGCACACTGAGCTGCTTTGGGCTGTTTCCCTGTATGGCAATGGAATTAGCAGAACTGGGAGCTCAAATGAAGCCCCTTTTTTGTTTTGCAACTTCTGTCCATCAGCTGAGCCATCTGCCTTCAGGGGCCGCCAACTCAGAGGAGAAAGGCAAGTGCCAGAGACCCCCGTCCTTCCATCCCAAAACAGCCCTATTGCTACTACACGGCTCTGCCTGTTAGGATGCCACCGAAATAGTTAGCTACGCATTTCACACGTATAGTCGTTAGAGCAGTCGATTTTATTTGGAATGTCATAGCAGAATAAATATAAAATATAGTAGGAAGATAAAACTGAGACAAAATATAATCAGAAAAAACCCCAGAAAATATAAGCAGAATAAATCAGTAGGCGCTGGTTTCCTCAGAGTCTAGTTCTGAAACACTGGACTGCCCAGAAAAGCAATATACATTTTGGGTATCGGTTACATGGACGTAGGGAATGGTTCAGAGATCCCCACAGTTCATTCCGAATTCTGGCTCTGTGTTCTAACCTCTTTCCAAAGTCATGTCAGGGCATGCATGCACTTAGAGGTCACACATCCCACTTCTTTTCTTCAAGGAGACGGAAGGGTTGAAAACAGATTTAAGGTGGAGGAGTGTTTTGCAAGGTCCGGCAGACATTCAACAAAGTAGATAAAAAGGAGGAAAAAATGGAGGGGCAGTGGGGATGGGGAAACAGAGGCCAAGCTCGTAGGAAGCCTCACCACATCTTATGTTCCTCTTTTGGTCAGGAGGACAAACGGGTCATGGTTCTAAAAATACCTGTGCCACGTCCCGAGGCACCAGCTGACCACCGGGTCACACTATGGAGCTGAGCATCATCTATCAACCATCTGATGCGAGTAAAATGCTCATTCGATTTGGGTTCACTGTTGGTTCTTTTATCATCCTTTCTCTGCAGTTCTAGAAGAAAAATGCCAGGACACCTTTCAGTTGGGGCTGCCTGAAGTTTGTTGTGGCCAGAAAGCTTTTTCACCTTCTTTGATCTCGTCCTCCGAAAGATCTGGTACTTTGTGCTTCTCTGAGTGAAACACAGCATCCCTTTTGGAGAGCTGCCCCTCTTCCATCTACTGAGATTTTACTTTCAATTATTCTTCAGTTTCAGTTTCTGTGGGATCAACCACTTCATTTTCAGTTCATGAATCCTGTTCCTTTCTGCATTTCTGGAGTAATTTCAGCCACTCTACTTTGAGCAGCTCCACGTGGCACCAACCCCTCCCACCTTGATCCATCCCTGTACTGGGGTCCACGGGAAGATCTCCATGCTGACTGCAATCTTCTGAGCCTGTATTCCCAGGGGGAATTACAGAGACGTTCTGTAAAGATGAACAGTACAAGGGCCTAGAATACTGTCTGAATAGGGACCAGATAAGGTGGTACAAAACCACAGGTGAGTTAAGGAAGGTGTGCCTTCAGGAGGACCCAGCTCAGTGTTAAGAGCCTAGGCCGTGGCCAAGGGTCCTGTCCCTGGCTCGGTGAAGAATCTCCAAGGTCCCCCTTCTGAAAAGTAAAACCCTAACTCCTCAGGACCAATGAGACGCCATGTGGACGCATACAAACCTACCGATACATACACGTGTGTGTGATGTAGACATGAAGAGAGATACAGAGAGAGAAATCCACACCGGAAAACAGACTCTACCTGCCTTTGAAGCATCCACAAAGCATATTAGGGAAATGTACTCTCATTTTGTCCTCAAAGAAAAGCTCTGTCATTTCCTAAAGGTAGCTTCAGTTCAGACCATAGTCTCTGATCACAGTGTATTCTCTGATCACAAATAATGCCCTCACTTCTTTTTCATTTTCCTTCTGCAATTTGACTCCAGCTGCCACCTTGAAGAACAGACACCAGCCCCCTGGAGCTGCTGGCGGTCCCCAGGGTGCAGGGTGATGACAGGTGGATCTGACACACTCTGGGGGCAAGGACAGTGGTGGGGAGACCAATGTATCCCAACAGAGGTGAGCTGGAATTTCCTAGCTTGGGGATTCTTTGCTCCTTGTATTTTTGGCAGGTTTTGCTTCATGACTTTTGACACTGCTGTTTGATTTATGGCTTCATGACAGTTAGAACTTCATTATCGATTGTACCTTTATCATCATAATGAGTGTCCTTTAATGCTTTTTTCCTTGACTTGAACCTTCTTTGTTATGCATCTTGCAGACTTTGCTTCCCTTTTTATTTGAAATCCTTTTAGTCCAGACTTTGAGTCAATCTTTCACAGATACACTATTTAGGATGCATTTTTAAAATACAAATAGGTAGGTTTTGTTTTTTTAACTTAATCTGAGAATGTTTTAAATGTATGTTTAACCCATTTATATTTTTTGAAATGACAGCTATGCTAGGTCTTAATTTTGTTGTCATATTTCATATTATATTTCTCGGTTTTCCTGTTTCTTTAGTTTTCTGTGTTTTGCCACTTGTCTGTTTTCTGAGTTTTGGGCTTTGTTAGCTTGGACCAACTTGTTTTAACTAAACAGTTTTATGATAAATGTAAACATTTATCCCTGATTCATCAACTTTAGACAGACTCCCTTGGTGACCTAGTTTGAAAGACAAACATGTTTGCTTACTTCCTCCACCTCCTCTCTACCTTTCATTTCTACTTTATTAAATCACAATATTTAATTTTTCTAGTAATTCAATAACTTCACGCTTGATTTATCAACTTGAAATACTTTCTCCTGACTCATGGCTCTGAGAGTTGAGGAGACAGATGCAGGCCTTTCCCACCTCATCTTCTCCAGCCCACGCTTGCTCGTTCCGATTTTACATGGTTCAAGTCGGTGACATTTACGTTCTCTTCTAGAACAAAATCCCGCAGTTATTTGGCTTCAATTCTGTATTTAAATAGACTCAATGTTTTCTATTTTCCATGGCTTCCCCTATATCCCTTAGCTTGCTGGGCTTAATTTTTTTTTTTTTTAAAAAGGCTTATTAACATTGCTCCATAACTGATTTCTCCTTTATTTAAAAAAACGTCTCGGGCTTCCCTGGTGGCGCAGTGGTTGAGAGTCCGCCTGCCGATGCAGGGGACACGGGTTTGTGCCCCGGTCCGGGAGGATCCCACATGCCACGGAGCGGCTGGGCCCGTGAGCCATGGCCGCTGGGCCTGTGCGTCCGGAGCCTGTGCTCCGCAGCGGGAGAGGCCACAGCAGTGAGAGGCCTGCATACCGCAAAAAAAAAAAAAAAAAAGACAAATATTCAAACTTGTATTTGATTTAAAAAATTGATGGTCAACGTGATCAACTATTGACTTGCTTCCACATCCTATTATAAGCAAAATTTGTCTTAGCTTTCTCAAGACCTAGATCTTGTTAGGTGCTAAAACTGCCTTTTATGTCTAAGTTACTGGAAGTAAAATATTTGCAATCACTTTGAAGGTACCATCACAGAATTCATGTAACTGTGATGAGTAAAACACAACTGAGGACAGTCAATCCTCTATCGAAGTGTGTGACCAAAGCCCTAAGAGGAAAACTCTCCTTTCTGAGCGAAAACGTCCTAGGAACACGCTGAGCTTGGTTGGTTGAGCCTGGTTGCGACGGGCTGTGCCTTCCTCTCTCTCCCCTATTCTAGGGCCACGTGGAGGAGCCAGGGTTTGCTTTTATACACACTGTCCATTTATGTATCAAGCTTTTATGCAAGCTCAGAATCGGACAGCCCCGCTCTTCTGCTGTTGAGCAGTTAGATCAGGAGAGTTGAAGGAGGGAAAGACCTCCTCCAGGGGACAGGAAGCAGGCGACAGTCTCCGGCAAAGTGGCGGAAGTGCTGAGGGAGAGGCCAGGGTTGCTCCCTGGAGAAAGAAGGCGGTCAGACAGCTGGACGTGCTGGACGTCCTGCAGGACACAGACTCAGGCTGGAGCGAGGACAGGTGGCAAGGTGTCCTTTCCATTGTGTCTCCTCATTTATTCCGGCTCAAGGACCTCTGAAACCCCCGAGATGAGCCGCTTCCTGCTGCTGGTCCTAGAAGTGCCGAGAGGTACCCAGCGACCCAGTCACTCTCAAGAGGAGACCCGGGCTCTTGCTCCACAGAGAAGGTTAGGGCCGTGCGGCGCGAGTCGTCGGTTGCTCGTCCTCCACCCTCGGGTCTTCTGGACTCTCCCACGCCCACCCCGCCTGCTGCTTCCTGACTCGCTCTGTCCCGGCCCTGGGACCTCTATCCACTGGTGGCCATTCTAGTTACGATTCCGGGCAGCCCCGCCCGTCCGAGTCCATCCCCCACTGCACCACCTACTTGCCCCTTTGCTCAGCAGGCTCTGACCCCTCATCTGCCTTTCCCGATGGCTCTCCACAGCATCCCCGATGGCCCCCCAAGCCCAGCCCTCGCCCCAGCGACCTCTCTGTCACATGCCCCTCCACTTCCTCCTGCCCTCTCACCATGCCTTCCACCACCTCAGTCCTTTACGGCCCCTCCCCTCCCCAGGGGTGACCCCTGCTGCTCGCCTGAGGATATCCATCCAGTGATGTGGCTTCTACTGCCAAGTACATGTCAAAAATTCATCTTCTCCCTCAAGCTGCCATTTGAGTCCTACATTCTAAAATCTGCATTTCTAAACATCACCCGGAGACTCAGGAAGAAAGTACCCCAGAAATCTCAAAAGCAACACGTCTGACAATAAACTTACCTCCTTCCCCCCAAATAGATTTCCTATCTTAAGTAGCATCACAGTTTCCCCGCCCGCCCAGGCTAAAGACTGGGGTCTGATTTTTGGCTCTTGCTTTTGCACTATTGCAGTCCATTAGTCATAAACGCTTCTCAAATCTACCCGCGAGGCCCCAACACGCACGTGTCCCCAGCCATGTTGTCCTCCAGGCCCCCCCCACCGCCCATCTCAACTGGGCACTGACCCCGAGTCCAGACCCCTGGGTTCCTGAAATAGGGAAGTAAGTGCTCAATCCATTTTGCCAAATGAATGAACTGAATGGGTGTGAAGATCAGAGATAATAAACTCCCATCTGCATCCAGCACCTCTCAAGCTCTGAGCACTCAGCAAGTGCACGCCTGTGCACGGACTCTTCGCCAGCAGTGTTCCCGCCGCAGTCGCTGACGTGGCCACACTCAGCGACCTTACCCCCGTGAGGTGGAAACCCTGGCAATGGGCAAGCTGTCTGGCTCCCCTGTGCTGCAGGACCCTGGCCAAGTGGGACCCAGGGGAGCTGACAGCAAAGAGAACTGCTTCTCCTTCCACGAGCGGGTCCCCTTGCACATGGATAAACAAGGAAAAACTTCTATTATAAGGAAAAAGCTCTCCCCTTAAAAAGTGGTGCTCAGCTTTCTAATGCAGGCATTTGATACACAAGGATGACCCGGACCGACTTGACAGGGTGCTTCATTCCCTAAACATTTAGCCTGCTGGGGCATCACTGCTCATGCTTCCCTGTTGGAAGCCTCCCTAGGGGTGGACAGAACATGATGTAAACACAACGTTTGCTTGCTATCTGAAGTAAGTGTCTTTCTTAATATGCCAGATAAAATAAAAGTACGTTTCAGATAGCTTCAAAACGGCGGAGGAGTCAGACGTGGAGATCACCTTCCTCCCCACAGATACATCAGAAATACATCTACACGTGGAACCGCTCCTACAGAACACGCACTGAACGCTGGCAGAAGACCTCAGACCTCCCCAAAGGCAAGAGACTCCCCACGTACCTGGGTAGGGCAAAGGGCAAAAAGAAAAAAGAGAGACAAAGAATAGGGCCGGGACCTGCACCCGTGGGAGGGAGCCGTGAAGGAGAAACGGTTTCCACACACTAGGAGCCCCTTCGCGGGCGGAGACTGCGGGTGGCGGAGGGGGAAAGCTTCGGAGCCGCGGAGGAGACCGCAGCCACAGGGGTACGGAGGGCAAAGCAGAGAGATTCCCGCACAGAGGACCGGTGCCGACCGCCACCCACCAGCCCGAGAGGCTTGTTCTCCTCACCCGCCGGGGTGGGCGGGGCTGGGAGCCGAGGCTCGGGCTTCGGTCAGAGCGCGCTGGCGGCGTGAACACAGCCTGAAGGGAGTTAGTGCGCCACGGCTGGCCGGGAGGGAGTCCGGGGAAAAGTCTGGAGCTGCCGAAGAGGCAGGAGACTTTTCCTTCCCTCTTTGTTTCCTGGTGCGTGAGGAGAGGGGATTCAGAGCGCCGCTGAAAGGAGGAGCTCCAGAGACGGGCGCGAGGCCCGGCTGAAAGCGCGGACCCCAGAGACGGGCGTGGGACGCTGGGGCTGCTGCTGCCGCCACCAAGAAGCCCGTGTGCGAGCGCAGGTCACTCTCCACACCTCCCCTCCCGGGAGCCTGTGCTGCCCGCCACCGCCACGGTCCCGGGCTCCACAGACAACATCCCCGGGAGAACGCACGGGCGCGCCTCGTGCTGACGCAACGTCACGCCGGCCTCCGCCGACGCACGCTCGCCCCGCCTCCGTGCCCCTCCCTCCCCCGCGGCCTGAGGGAGCCAGAGCGCCCGAATCAGCGGCTCCTTTAACCCCGTCCTGTCTGAGCGAAGAACAGACGTCCTCCGGCGACCTACACGCAGAGGCGGGGCCGAATCCAAAGCTGAGCCCCGGGAGCTGTGCGAACAAAGAAGAGAAAGGGGAATCTCTCCCAGCAGCCTCAGAAGCAGCGGATTAAAGCTCCGCAATCAACTTGATGTACCCTGCGTCTGTGGAATACCTGAAGAGACAACGAATCATCCCAAATTGAGGAGGTGGACTTTGGGAGCAACTGTAAACTTGGGGTTTGCTTTCTGCATCTAATTTGTTTCTGGTTTTGTTTATCTTAGTTTAGTATTTAGAGCTTATTATCATTGGTAGATTTGTTTATTGATTTGGTTGCTCTCTTCCTTTATATATATATATATATATATATATATACTTTTTCTTTTTCACCTTTTGTGAGTGTGTATGTGTATGCTTCTTTGTATGATTTTGTCAGTAGCTTTGCTTTCACCATTTGTCCTAGGGTTTTGTCTGTCCGTTTTTTGTTTTTTCTTTTTTTCTTTTTAGTATAGTTTTTAGTGCTTGTTATCATTGGTGGATTGGTTTTTTGGTTTGGTTGCTCTCTTCTTTCTTCCTTCCTTTCTTTTTTTAATTACTTTTTTATTTTTAACAATATTTTTTTATTTTTAATAATATATTTTTTATTTTAATAACTTTATTTTATTTTTCTTTCCTTCCTTCTTTTTTTTTTTTCCTCCCTGTTCTTCTGAGCCATGTGGCTGACAGGGTCTTGGTGCTCTGGCCGGGTGTCAGGCCTGAGCCTCTGAGATGGGAGAGCCGAGTTCAGGACACTGGTCCACCAGAGACCTCCCGGCCCCACATAATATCAAATGGCAAAAGCTCTCTCAGAGACCCCAAACTCAATGCTAAGATCAGCTCCACTCAACGACCAGCAAGCTCCAGTGCTGGATACCCTAGGCCAAACAACTAGCAAGACAGGAACACAACCCCACCCATTAGCAGAGAGGCTGCCTAAAATCATAATAAGTTCACAGACACCCCAAAACACGCCACCGGACGCAGTTGTGCCCACCAGAAAGACAAGATCCAGCCTCATCCACCAGAACACAGGCACCAGCCCCCTCCAACAGGAAGCCTACACAACCCACTAAACCAACCTTACCCACTGGGGTCAGACACCAAAAACAACGGGAACTGTGAACCTGCAGCCTGCGAAACGGAGACCGCAAACACAGTAAGTTAAGCACAATGAGAAGACAGAGAAACACACAGCAGATGAAGGAGCAAGGTAAAAACCCACCAGACCTAACAAATGAAGAGGAAATAGGCAGTCTACCTGAAAAGGAATTCAGTGTAATGATAGTAAAGATGACCCAAAATCTTGGAAATAGAATAGAGAAAATGCAAGAAATGTTTAACAAGGACCTAGAAGAACTAAAGATGAAACAAGCAATGATGAACAACACAATAAATGAAATTAAAAATACTCTAGATGGGATCAATAGCAGAATAACTGAGGCAGAAGAACGGATAAGTGACCTGGAAGATAAAATAGTGGAAATAACTACTGCAGAGCAGAATAAAGAAAAAAGAATGAAGAGAATTGAGGACAGTCTCAGGGAACTCTGGGACAACATTAAATGCACCAACATTCAATTTATAGGGGTCCCAGAAGAAGAAGAAAAAAAAGGGGGGCTGAGAAAATATTTGAAGGATTATAGTTGAAAACTTCCCTAATATGGGAAAGGAAATAGTCAACCAAGTCCAAGAAGCACAGAGAGTCCCATACACGATAAATCCAAGGAGAAACATGCCAAGACACATATTAATCAAACTATCAAAAATTAAATACAGAGAAAAAGTATTAAAAGCAACAAGGGAAAAGCAACAAATAACATACAAGGGAATCTGCATAAAGTTAACAGTAGATCTTTCAGCAGAAACTTTGCAAGCTAGAAGGGAGTGGCAGGACATAATTAAAGTGTTGAAAGAGAAAAACCTACAACCAAGATTACTCTACCCAGCAAAGATCTCATTCAATTTCGATGGAGAAATTAAAACCTTTACAGACAAGCAAAGCTAAGAGAATTCAGCACCACCAAACCAGCTTTACAACAAATGCTAAAGGAACTTCTCTAGGCAGGAAACACAAGAGAAGGAAAAGACCTACAATAACAAACCCAAAACAATTAAGAAAATGCTAATAGGAACACACATATCAATAACTACCTTAAATGTAAATGGATTAAATGCTCCAACCAAAAGACATAGACTGGCTGAATGGATACAAAAACAAGACCCGTATATATGCTGTCTACAAGACACCCACTTCAGACCTACGGACACATACAGAATGAAAGGGAGGGGACAGAAAAAGATATTCCATGCAAATGGAAATCAAAAGAAAGCTGGAGTAGCAATTTGCATATCAGACAAAATAGGCTTTAAAATAAAGACTATTACAAGAGACAAAGAAAGACACTACATAATGATCAAGGGATCAATCCAAGAAGAAGATGTAACAATTGTAAATATTTATGCACCCAACATAGGAGCTCCTCAATACATAAGGCAAATGCTAACAGCCATAAAAGGGGAAATCGACAGTAACACAATCATAGTAGGAGACTTTAACACCCCACTTTCACCAATGGATATATCATCCAAAATGCAAATAAATAAGGAGACACAAGCTTTAAATGATACATTAAACAAGATGGACTTAATTGATATTTATAGGACACTCCATCCAGAACCAACAGAATACACTTTCTTTTCAAGTGCTCATGGAACATTCTCCAGGATAGATCATATATTGGGTCACAAGTCAAGCCTTGGTAAATTTAAGAAAACTGACATCGTATCAAGTACTTTTCCAACCACAACGGTCAATATCAATTAGAGGAAAAAATCTGTAAAAAATACAAACACATAGAGGCTAAACAATACATTACTAAATAACCAAGAGATCACTGAAGAAATCAAAAAATACCTAGAAACAAATGACAATGAAAACACGACAACCCAAAACCTACGGGATGCAGCAAAAGCAGTTCTAGAGGGACTTTATAGCAATACAATCCTACCTCAAGAAACAAGAAACATCTCAAATAAACAACCTAACCTTACACCTAAAGCAATTACAGAAAGAAGAAGAAAATCTGGAAGTTAGCAGAAGGAAAGAAATCATAAAGATCAGATCAGAAATAAATGAAAAAGAAATGAAGGGGGGCTTCCCTGGTGGCGCAGTGGTTGAGAGTCTGCCTGCCGATGCAGGGGGCACGGGTTCATGCCCCGGTCCGGGAAGATCCCACATGCCGCGGAGCGGCTGGGCCCGTGAGCCATGGCCACTGAGCCTGCACGTCCAGAGTCTGTGCTCCGCAACGGGAGAGGCCACAACAGTGAGAGGCCCGCGTACCGCCAAAAAAAAACAAAAAAACAAAAAAGGATGCTATCTCTACATTAATTCTTTTTATTATCCACTAGACTTCTAGAGCATTTTAAATGAAACTTTCATTATTTTTAATGAGGATAAAATTCTGCCATTTCTGTCCAGGAATCTCAGGATTGAAAAGAACACAGAGGCCATCTAGATGCATTTTAGATACAAAACCCCCTTTAGGATGGCCCTTCCCTAGCATCACTCAGGTATCTGCTCTTCAAAAAGAGCCAGGAATGGGGAGTCCATTGTCTCTGCAGGTAACTCCAGCCCTGGCTGTGATGGTGGAGCTGCGACCTCGCTCTAAAACTGACTGGCTCCCCCCAACCCCTTCTCCACATTTGTTCCTGTTTTATCCACTGGACCAGAACAGAATAAACTTAATTGGGTTCCCACATTAGCACCTCAAAGATTCTAGCCCAGCTATGCATTCTAGCCCCCCAACCACAATTTTTATAAAACCTGTCGCCAGGCCCCTTCCTCACGACTCTGGTGACTTTGGGGTGTTCTCCATCATGCCAAGTGTCCTTAGAGCTTTCTGCATCTTGCTTGTGGCTCAGACACACCACTAAGGGGAGCATCCAAGCAATAAACATTATGGATTATGAAAAATAATTTCATAAGTAGAAAAGAACTTAGTAACTAAATATACTACACATTTGGCCAACTATGAAAAGAAAACGTACCCAAACATTCCCATTTTTGCCATGCAGTCAAAAGAGAATTTGCTTCGTACTATTATTCATCTGTAGCATGTTCTTATTTTGATTAAGAAAGTTTACAGGGTTCTTCTGATATTTTTTAATTAAAATTTTAACTTATCTTTGTTCTTTGAATGATAGTTTTTAGAAGTTTTACACTCTCAAGCCCTTTGATTCCTTGAGAGACAATTATTTGCTGAGTAAGTAATTTACAGGGTCATCTTATTTGACCTTCAAAGTGACCCGAGGTCCTCACATTCCAGTTGTGCACCCTGGTCTCGGGGAGGCGGGGACGTGCTAGTCACACACCCCGTGGTGAAGCTCCCACTCTCAGGAGAGCTGGGCCTTCTCGGATGCTCAAGCTTCAGCTGTCGACAAGCCGGACGCGATCTTCACTACAAATGTTTACTTGAATGACACGGTAAGGTTACTAGTCTCTGAGGTTTGGAAGTGGGGTCCCGTTCCTGTCTGCCGCGGAGGGTGGCATGCCCAGGTGCCGTGCTGTCCTAGGACAACTGTGGGGCAGGACAGCAAAGGTTGAGAGGGACAACAAAGTCATCAGCTGTGGCTTTGTGTGTCATTTCTAATAAAGTCTATAAATACAGATACAGTATTTTCTTAATGGAAGTTTTTTTAAAAGTGACTGGGATTTCTGACCCCTTCCTCTTGACTGACTTGCCCGACAAGTTACTCGGAATCAGTGCAGCCTGCTGGAAGGGCCACCTTGACCTTACTTACAGAGCTCTAGAACACCGGACAGGAAAGTGCAGTGGAGATGGGAACCGCACGCCTTAAACCATCCAGGCTTTCTTCGGGAGAAAGGATTTGAGCAGGTCTATAGGCTCAATGGGTGCACCAATAGAAAGGGAGAACTTTGGTGATACAGGAGAGGTGGTAAAATGAACAAAATAAGATTTCAAAGGACGCTGCAGGGCAGGGCAGAGCTGCCGCGTTAGGGGGTGTTGACCTCAAATAGGAAGAGGGCCCCTGGCCGCAGAGGCTGCGCACGGTAAGTGAAGGTGGGTCCAGGCAAAGATTCATTCATTAAGAGAGACAGGAAGTTGAGGTCATCTGACAGATTGCAAATGGATTGCTATTTTCTCCAACAATAGGATGTGAGGCCATCTGTTTAGAAGTTGGAGGGCCTTGAAGAGAGATGAGAGTTTCAGGGGGCCCCTGACAAACAGGCAAGAGAGTGGCCTGCGGCTTGAGCTTAAAGACAAGAGATCAGCTGTTCTTACTGCTCTTTTCCAAAGCCTTTAATGGTACGAGATCACCCTTACCACCCAGCTTTCTCTTTCTCTTTAGCAGAGGTCTGAGCTTTTGACCTGGGCCCTTTGGAGTGAGTGTTTACACTGCAGTGGGTTACAGAGTTTTCTCCCGAAGCGCCATCTACTCCAGTGTCAGGTACATGGGTTCTCCTCCCCTTGCTCAGACTCCAGGACGCAGATATGAGGTGTCAGCAATCGCATCAGCATCTTACACTTCAGGAGGACGTCACTACTCTGTGCACATGGGCAGCACCAAGAGTCATAAAGCAATTAGGAGGTTCCAGCAGTCATTTCCTTTATGTGCCAGTTAACTCAGCCATTATTCACTAAGGGTGTTAAGAGACCTCATGAACTTACACACAGATACACGGGCCCTGACAGCACCGCCAGAGTAGCCAGTGACAGGTGTGTTTTCACACCTGCTCACGGGAACGAGAGCGTGTGCTGCTGGGCTCAGCACACCTGAGAGGGCCGCTGAGCCAGTGTTGAGCAAAGCCGTGCTTTATTTATACGGCACTTCTTCTTTCGGGGGTATTTAAATATTTTATAAATTTGTCTCATGAAATATTAAGCAACCTCACCTTTCTCAGGACAGCCTTTTCATACACAGAACGATAAAATATCGCAGATTTGGAAAGTTCCTGTCTCCTACTCAAACAGAAAGGAGTCTCAGTTTACAAACTATCAAACTCTGCACCTACATCCTTGTGCAACCTTAGATTCAGTTTCTGAGTCTTGGTTCATGGTAAGATGATCTCGGATTAAATTCCCATCTAATCTGAAAGAACTCTGAGAAGTCCTTCTGCTTGTCCACGTGGGAGGACCATCGACAGCATAAGCAACACTGGCAATGACTGTTCTTTGTCCCCCAGCTGCTCTGCTTTGAGGCACATGCCATAGGTGCACAAGGAAATGTGTTTATGGCAATGATCTGCAACGCACAATAAGAATAACACCAATAAAGGAAAAAAACCTACATGTCTACACGTGAGAGAATTGATAAAAATACCCTCATGATGGACTAGTCTACGTTTATGGGGACACTACAACAGAGAGCTCTGGAAAGCTAAGTGAGAGAGCGGCAGTGTAATGCACGATTTATGGGTACAAATTGAATCTCACTGAATAATGTACTGACTGTTTAATTAAAAATATGTTACGTAGGTTCCCAAATGATAAACTTCATGGTAAAACTCCCTGAAATAGCCAGGCCCTTCAACAAATGCAGAACAACCCATTTTCTAGTTGTTTACCACTGAAATGACATTAAACATATACAAATAATTTGGAAATTAAATCTGCACACGTGACATTATCTCTGTTACCTCCGGAAAATTCTTGAGGCTCGTGGACCTAAAGTCATCTGTACTTCACATCTAACAAGATAGGGTTGAAGTGACTTGTCTCGAAACATATTCAATCCACTGAGTCATGCTGTTCTGTTCTTTTTTGGATGTTGCTTCAAAGCAGTGATCTCTGTTGAGATTTTTCTCAAGAGCCACACAAAATGATTTTACACAGGAAGAGCACACCGTCACTGTGTATCACTTGCACACTATTCTCAGGTGAGTCCCAAAGTAAAATTTTCTTTCTGCCACCATTGCCATCTCAGTGGAATCAACAGAATGGACTCTAATGTTTTTACTGTTTTTTTTCTTCCAATTCCTTTTCATTTTGCAGTAAAATTTATCCAAATTCAAGAGACAGGCACAAAATATCCAGGTTGCATGTAGTGGGGAAGGTCAAGACCACTCAAAAGTTCTTCTTGGCCACAAGAAAAATCCATTCCAAAATATGCAAAACACTAAAAACGCTAAAATAGCATCAACAGCTTATCCTGTCAAAACAGCTGTCCTGTTGCTCTACCAGCTCCCCTGGGCTCATCCCCCTACCCCACCCCCAATCCCTGCACAACTTCTGCGGATTATCAGTTTGTGGGCGCAGGCTGTCTGTGGAGGGGGCGGTGCAGCTAACTGATGAGGGGAATTTCAGAGGGAGGAGAAGAAGCCTTTTTCTTCCAGTTAGAAAGTTCATGAACCACAGCCTAGCTGACAGTTATAATGGCAAGAGGAAATGCAAAATACCTCCTGGCAGATTTGACAAAATTGGAAAATCCCTGAAGACCTGTACTTCCAGAACAGGACTGATTAAAGGGAGGGAAGACGGGAAGGGGAGGAGGTGGAGGAGATGGAAGAGAAGGCAAGAGAGGTCGACCTAACAGGGGCAACAGGATAGACGAGGCAGGTTGTCCTATTACCGGGAAGGTTCTAGACTTTGAGAAATCCTAAGATACAAAGTTTTCAGGTCATTTCCTTTCAGTTGCCAGATAGTGATCATTCTGGGCTCTATCTACAGAGAAAGGGACGGCACTTGTAAATTATTTATAAGCAAACAGGCCTGCAAAGCTGTCAACTTCCTATTACCCAATAAATCACGCTGGGCTGTGACCTTCACCCCAGCTGCGGCTTGGTGTAATATAACTAGTATGTACTCACAGTTTGCTTTTTACTCCAAAAAGTGCTTAATTACCTCCTTTGATTCCTAGGCGTGTGTATTCAGACACCTTGGGAAACGACTTGTGTACTTACCCACCTCTATTATAATCAGCATCATGCAGACAGTGAAAAATAGGTAAATCAGAAAGGCGCTGTACACTCCGGAAGTATGAAGGACAATTCTAAACTTCCTCTTTGCAAATTAACAGAATGAGCCTTCTCACCTAGGAAACTACCACGTACTCCTCTAAAGCTACGGAGACAAGCTCAAGCGAGGGGCCCTGCCGGCCACGCCTGCTACGCCAGGATGCGGCCCACAGGTGTGAGGTCCCCTGTCTGGCTCCTGGTGTAAAGGAGCCATTGACACTTGTGAACCCGAAGACGTGGCACCAAGGGAATGGGTCTCTGTGGGAAGAAGAGCTGTGATCCTGCCACGTTAAATGTGACCCAGAAGCTCATATAATGACCCTGACGTCGGAAAAACTGGGCAAAGGATAGAGAAAACCAGTCGTTCCCTCCCAGGGAAGGAAAAGCAAAGTACGGAAAAGGGATGTGCTTTCTGAAAGGGCTATGAGGAGGGTTCTGTGTCTACAATTAACGACACTTGTTTTACTCACTGTTCCTTGCTTTTGAACGGGCTAGTCCCCCACCCCACCCCCAAATCTGCACAAACAACTCACGTGTGCCTCTGACATGGCCCCCATGAACACACCTCCTAGGACTCATCCTCTTGTGCTCCCCCTTTCCCCAAGTGCGGGTCAGACCCAGTAGCTTGCTTCTAACCAACAGCATGTAGCAGAGACAATGGAATGTCACTTTTGCAAGTAGGTTACAAGAAATTATAACTTCGTGTTGCTAGCGATCTACTGCATTCTCAGTCTGCAGGCTCTGATAAAGCAAGCTGCTGTGTCCAAGATGCTTGTATGTCAAGAAACTGAGGCCCTTGGTCCAACCAAGTGAGGTTGGAAGTGAGCCCTTAACCAGCTGAGTCTTCATTCGAGACCAGTCCCGGCCAACACCCAGACTGCAGCCTGTGAAAGACCCTGAAGCTCAGGACCCCGATTCCTGACCCACAGAAACTGTGAAGTAATAAACCTGGGTTATTTTAAGCCACTAAGTTTTGGGGTGGTTTGTTACACAGCAGTGGATAACTAATGCACTCCTCTTTTATTGCACTGTCCAAACGCCACCTTCCCCCTGGAAATGTCTTGGTCCCCCCCACCCCCTCCCCCTCCCCTCCTTTGGACTTTCACAACCTGATCCGTCTTCTCCTCGTCATCACTGTACTTGCCTCATCCTGTCTCAGAAACTCTGCTCAGAGTTTTTTGAGCTTATGGTCCTATAGCTAGATTACACGCTACCTGAGGGCATCAGGGCCAACATCCTTCTAGCCCCGATGTGGCTATGTACACAAGAAGAGCTCAAATATTACCTGATGTAACTTAGAGATAAAAAAAATGCCTCTACTTTTGGAAAATTTAGGGCAGGGGTCACATGACAATTAGAGGACAAGAGACCACCCACAGAAACAGAGCCATCCTCACTGCTCAGAAAATACTCTGAAAGCATTATATTCCCTGCTTAAATGAACCTTAAATCCCCTTTATTTTACCCTATTTATTAATTTTTTCATAAGGAGAAATAACCTTATTTTTCCAATTATGAAAAAAACTACTATTTCTCATTACAAAAGAAATGGGAAAAAAGTATACCAAGTAAAATAAAAACAGTCTGTAACACTACCACTTATAGAGAATCACTTCTGACATTGTCTTTTATGTCCTTCTAGAATTTGTATGTATAGATAATACTCATTTTTAATTAAAATATAATTTTTGCCAAATGACTCTCATAATTCGCCTTTCGCAATTCATACATGTGGATATTTTTATCAACTAACATTTCAATATCTATTTTACTGTTGAATATTCCAATTTTGTATTAATGTACAGGATACAGTCATATACTTATATAATCCTGTATTAATGTAGGTTGTTTCCAGTTCATTATTATCATAAGTAAAATGACAGAAAGGGAAGTTATAACTCAACAATCCTAAAAAACCACTGTTTGGGGAGGAAGTCTCCCAACATCTTAGAAACGCTTCCAAAAAATTCCATAGGTCCGTCCCCCAGATGCATTACTTACTGGAAGACAATGGAGCCCAGCTTTGGAGGAGGACTTGGAAGGACAGGCACAGGGAGAAGGGAAGGGCCAGGTACCAAGACCATTCAAGAGCAGAGCCAGATACTGGGCAGCAAGGAGACCAAGGCAGATCATGACACAGAGGGCTCCTCTGTGGCCATCGCAGTCAGAGAGCAGTGCTGGCAGCAGCTAACACTAGAGCCTTTCATGGTGACTTTGAGCCACGTGCTGCCTTACAGTTTGGCATACTTAACTGTCTTCCAAGCTTGACCAATTCCATTGTCCCTATAGCCTTAGAAGCTATATTACCAGAATGGGTCCCACTTCACAGATGAAAGAGAATATGGCTTTCTTGAGTTAAAAAATCTACATAATTGGATACAGTGAGATCAGCCAGGGATATGGCAAACTTTTACACAGAACTTGGGTGGTACCAATCCATGGAGTTTCAAAAGAAAAGTCCTGAAGGAGAAATCTTTGATTCCAGGAATGGAATCTGCCACCAAGAAAATACCCAAAGGCATTAGAGGTTATTCAGTCCTTTCCTGCCAATGGTTCCATGACACATTCCCGAGCCTAACACGACAGGGGCGTGGTTAGAGCCCAGATACATCGATTGTATGTTTACAAGATGAGTATCTGTGAAAACACATACAGGTTGAAAATGTGAACAGTCTCATACAAACGCCAGCAATATTGTTTCAATGGAGACTGTAGAAGAAATCAAGAGTTATTTTTAAACGGAGAGGGAGAAAAAGAAACCCCTAACATCAGAAATAAAATTTACAAGAGTTAGCAGATATTTATAAAACTCAGGACAAGCTTAGTGTCTGCAATGATTCATTCAGATTTAACTTGTCTAAACTCATATCTTCACCAATTTTAACATTTCCTCTTTGCCTTGATATTTTTCACAGTGCTAGTCCATATTTAAATAGTTCTAAACCTGCAAGTCACTTAAAGCTGTGATGCAAAAAATCCTTGGTCAGATAGAATTATGAACTCCAAGAAATCCCCCATGTATAAGGATCCCCAAATGGATCACGTGAACATGATTGTTAGGTCAGTAGCATAACCCTAAACATTTATGAAAACACTCTAGCTTCTAATCAGGAACATCCTTATAGAGCTTTCTCTAAAAACTGGGCGCCGCCATTTAGACCAGACCGGGAGTCCATCGGCGCCATTTCTTAAGGTTTCACTGTACCTGAGTCAGGTGACTGAGATAGAAGAGCATGGACCCTGTAAATTCCATAGAGGACATGGAATTTGTTGTTGACGGACCAGGAGCCTCGGGCTGAGGACCACCAAGATCACAGAGGACACTCACACTTCTGCACAGCCCGCCCTCTGGCCAATGCCACCCCACGTAAACCCCCAGGACAGGACACACATGTCCACTTAGGTGAGTCATTGCATCCTGGGAAGGCTCCAAATCTGAGAAGAGCTTCGTGTGAACCAGACATGCCTCCCCACGGCCTCTACCCACTGCACCCACGGTATCCAGAGCCCCTCTCCACAAAATGGCCAAGTACTTGGAAACCTAGCCTGATTTTACTGGGCTCTTTCCTGCATGTTACGACACCAGTTCCTTCATTGTTTCCTACAGAACATGCTTTACAGGAACTTATTCACTAAATATTTATGGAACACCTTCCAGGGCCAGGCCTGCTCCAAGTGTCGAGGCCCATGTCCAAGGCCCTTACGTTCTAGCAGGTGGGGGAAGGGTGCCCCTAAGAGATCTATGAACCCCTCCTGGTTTCTGTTCCCTGCAGAGTGCAGGGTGTGAGCACAACACAGTAACCAGGTGTGATCTGCCCCGCTCCGGGTCCAGATTCAATGCCTCTTCTTCTGCCTCCTAAGAAACGATTTGACTCCAGTCCAGCACTGTTGAAAACTATGATTCAGAATGATCACGTGTCCTACTGCCTATGTCAAAAATAATTTTCAGCTTAATAATCTGTTTCCTTTCCTGGTGGCTAAGGGGCTCATAGCACCTAAAATGTACAGAGAGAAAAAGAGGCAACTCAAAGATGGACTGTTCAATGGATCCACAGATAATAATTGTCTCTCTACAAGAAAAATAAAATTAGGTTTCTATATCACTAAATACAAAATCAAATTTAGTACAAAAATTTAGTATTAGGAGAAAAAGGAGACAGTCTATGTTTTTAGGTAGGAAGAACTTCTTAAATGACAAACAAAGAGAAAAACAACAAAAATATTGATGGGTTTGAAGAGCTCAAAACCTTCATATTGCAAAAGACCCCACACACAGACAAAGTTAAAGACAACAAACCATGTGAAGTTATTTGGAGCCTTGATGACAAGGGATGAGTGTCTAAAATTTATAAAGAACGTCAGGGATCATTAAGGAGAAGACATAACCCAACAGAAAAATAAACAAAGGACGTGAACAGACAATTCACATGGAAACCAAAATGGCCAACGAAATATTTCAATAAATGCCCAACCTCACCAGTAACAGAGAAACACAAAATATTTCATGCACTAGTTTGGCAAAATGTTTAAAAAAGTCTGAAGACACCAAGTCCTCCCACTTAATAGAAACTGAAATAGAGAGCAATTGGCAGCACCTAATCAGGTTGAAAATGTACATACTTTATGATGCAATTCCACTCCTATGGCTGTAACTGCAGGAAACTCGGGCTGCCACTGCAGCCGTGTCTAACAGCCCAAAACTGGAGATAATGTGAATGCCCATCAAGGGGAAAGACAAAACAATCAGTAACATGTTGAAGGAAAAAGGCAGTGGCAGAAAAACACGTGCACTGTAATTCCACTGATGAAATGCTGAAAATGCATAAAACAATTCCACGTGCTGTTTATACACAGATTGGTTATAGGTACGCTTTAAAACACAAAGACGTGGAGAACAGGGACCGACCACACGTACAACTGAAGCCAGTGGCTGCCTTTGGTGGGGACTGGGTGGCGGGTGTGATTGAGGGGGTTTTCAAAGGGGGCTCTGGTTGATTTTAACACGATCTGAAGCAAACGTACTCTATGTTATTCTGGCGTGGTGGGTACTGACTGTTAGATCTGAGTTCAAACGCTGAATGTGAAATCATCCTTTAAAGGTCCCTAAATTTAATTTCCTCCTAATTGAAAATGGAAACTCACAAAAACAAACATAAGCTGGCACTTGAGTGAATAACTCAACAGCCCCTAATGAGCACACCACCTAATTGAATCAGGATAATTAGAATCCTCCTGTCATTAAGAATGTGCTGATGACTCATGTACTGCTCACACCCACCCCGCGTGTGCAAGAGAGGAAGGGCCCAACCCAGCAGCCGCGTGAGGGCGGAGACAGAGCCCACCCTCCTCCGGGTGCTGGTGCCTGTGGCTGCACCGGGACCCTCACCCCTCGACTCGCGCCTCAGCCTCCCTCCCTCCCAGCTCTATTCCTTCTCTGCCCTTTACTTTTCTCCGCGGCATCACTGTCTCACGCCATACACTTTTACTACTTACAACGTTTACTTAATGAATTGCTTACTCAAATGTAATTTCCATCCGGGGAATGAGAGGACAAGGACAAACCGCATTCCAGGTGGTGCCTGCACCCACACGGTGGGGCGACACGCAGAGACCCCAGCACCACGGAGGGTACCGGAAGGAAGCGGAGCTGCTGGGGATACAGGCACTGGGATAGACCGCGACCAGCCATCCGCCCGGCAACGCCATAATTCTCCCCAAGACATTTATGATGGAGCTAAGGAACTGTAAAAAAAAAAAAACCTAATATATTTCCTCAAAGACTATTCTTATAGGGAAAAAGAAGACAAGAAAGATCTGTTTGCACTGCCACCCGAGCTGGCTTTTCTGTACTTTGTTTCCACATATTTCTCTGAGAAAGTAGGCAGGCCCAGAGCCAGGGCAGACTAGAACTACCCTCCTGCACGGGGCTGAGCTGTCAGCCCCACAGCGGGATGCACAGGGAACCTCGAGGCACCGTCTGAGGACTGAGCCACCACCTCCAGGAAGGCGCCCAGGAGAGCTTATGTCCCAGCATCTCAGGCTCATAGGCCCCGTGGCAGGCGAGGACCCCTCAGCCCACATGGCAGGACTGGCCCATTGGGGAGGACTTGGAGAGCAGTACCCATGGGAAACCACGGAGCCAGACGCCCACGCAGAGTGCAGAACAGGCCTGAATCCAAGTGGATTCCGAATTCCAGTGCTTCACCGCGGCTCGCGTCCTAAGGCGTGTGGGATATAAAACCACTATCTGCTACTATATAGAAAATAGATAACTAAGAAGAACCTGCTGTAGAGCACAGGGAACTCTACTCAATACTCTGCAATATGGGAAAAGAATCTAAAAACAGCCTGGATATATGTATATGTATAACTGATTCACTTTGTTGTACACCTGAAACTAACATAACATTGTCAATCAACCATACGCCAATAAAAAATTTTAAAAAAAACAAAAACCACCATCGGGCAGATGCTTCTGGCCGTGCATACTTGAACAGGCAGGGGAAGTCAGCGGCCCCCGGTTGACATAGCAACAGCCCTGCTACTCTGCGGAGAGCACACTATGCCCCCTGCACCCGGGGCGGGGCGGGGGGGGGGGTCACCCTGCTCCCTCGGGACCCTTGCTGCAGCGAAACCCGCACAAGGATCTGACGAGGCTTTGACTTGTTGGGCGGATCTGTGCACCGTCCTATGGGCACAGATGCTGCAAGGGGGCCTCTCCCTGTCCCTCCTCACCTGTCCCACCATGGGACCCAGTACAGACCAGGCCCACATCATGCAGGCCGTGGCCCCCCGTCTGGGCTGGGCCTGGTCTCCCTTCGAGGCAGAAATAGAGAACACGGAGATTCAGAGGGACATGGGAGTTTTGAGTATTTTCCTTCACGCACCGGCTCCTTCTGTCAGAAGGCCTGTCCTGCTGGGACCCTAAGACGTCAGAGCATCGCAAGTCTGGTCATGTCTACCTGCCCCTGAGAACCTGGGTTTCTACAGGTGGTTCCTGCTCCTCCATCCCGGGGTAAACACCCAGCACTGCCCGGCCGCTCCCGGCACACAGCCCCCTGTGCTCAGCAAACCCCATCCACTGACCTGCATTTTCCTCTTTAAAGAGTCCCCGAGGACACACACCCCTGCAGCCGAGGTGGCTCCCTGAGGCCTGGGCCGGGGTCCCTCCCCCTCAGCTGGGCAGGCAGGCTGGTCGTGGGCCATGGTGGCTGCTGATGGCAACACACGGAAGCTTGGCAACCACTGTGAGCCCGTCACCTGGGGAGGCCCCTGGAGCAGTTAGAGTCCCAGGGGTATTTCCTGCCTTTCAAAACACAGGCCTCCGTGACAACGGGCACGAGAAATAACAGGGCCAGCTCCCTGCCCCACAGAGAGCCGGAGCCGCAGGTAGAGGGGCGCAGGGAGGAGGGCAGGGAGTGCACAGGGATGATGACTCGGCCGGAGAGGCTGGGCTCTGCCTGACGGCTCAGACACACTGCGTGTCCTTAAGGGCGAGGCCACGAACACCGGGGAGAACGGGGGTCGTGCTGGCGGTGCTCCGTCCCTGCTTACAAAAGGACGCAGGGGCATAACCCCAGTGCGCTCAGTGACTGGAGCCTGAACTTGGACTCCAGCTGCAGACTGGACGCAGCGCCCTTGGGAGGGGGGGCCACCACCCCAACCTCCGGGGCAATGCGTCCTGGCAGTGGGAACACCCCCTGCCCTCTGCCTTCCTGCTCAGCACTCTTCACTGCGTGAGTCAGCGAGGGCTGCGTAACAAACAGCCAGACTGAGGGCTCGGACAGCAGACACCTCATCCCACAGTCTGGAGGCTGGAAGTCCGAGACCAGGTGTGAGTAGGGCTGCTTTCTCCGGCCTCTCTCCTTGTCCTCCCCGTGTCCTCACATGGTCGTCCCTCTGTGTGTGTCTATGCTCCGATCACCCTTCTTATAAGGACGCTACTCATGTGGGATTAGGGCCCACCCTAATGATGTCATTTTAATTTACTCCCCTTTGCAAAGGTCCCTTCTCCAAATACGGTCACATTCTGAAGCCCAGGAGGTGAGGGCTCTAACGTGGATTTTGGAGGGCACAGCTCAGCCCCTAACAAGGACTGGATCCACTTGCTGAGTTTCTGCAGGCCACTCATTCAGGGAGCAGGCGGGCACGGCCAGGGCTGCTGCTGTGAGCATTACAAGCTCGCAGGTCTGTGCGGGCAACGCTTTTCCACCTACCTCAGGCCCTGGGGGACTCCGGGCCTGGCAGAGAGTCTCTAGCAGGTCACTGTCTAAAACGATCTACCAAATGCGGAGATGGTAACCCATTGTCCCTACGAATACAGATGACTCAGAAGACAGGGGCTGACAGGAAAGAGCCGTGGCACGTTCGTGGTGCTGCCGCGGGTGCCCAGTGAGGATGCCGCCAGGCAGTACCCAGAGCGCCTGACAACAACCTCAGGACGACGGGGCTGCCTAGTGGCCACTGTGCACTAAGGATGCCCCCTCCACGTCCCCCAGGGACGCCCGTCCTGAGTCCCGAGACGGAGTCCGTGTCCTCACACGGCAAACCTGCTCACTCTGGTTGCCAGAGGCCTCGACATAGTGTGGACGCGGGGCACCCAGTGCACGCTCACGCCGGCTCTCCCGGGCCAGGGACCCTCCTGCTGGGTGTCTCTGCTGCCTCAGCAGAGGGACAGTGGGGCCTCCCTCTGTGGGGTGGCCACAGCGAGAAGGAAGCCCATGTCCCGACACAGGGTCCTCCAGGTGCACCATCCACGGGAAGGGGCGGGCAGTAAAGCAGATCTGCCGCGTCGCTGTGACCCGTGAAGCTGGAAATCCCACAAATCCAAGCTCCCCGCGTTGAGTCACTCAAAACTGGCCCAGGGGTGTGATCTCCCTCTTGCTGTGTAGAGTGCGATCACATCCAGAGAGGAAGCACAGCTCTCGGGGGACAAATTCTATTTGCCCTAAACAGAGGCGGGGCCGCATCCTGGCCACACGGAAGGTGTGAAATGTCCTTCCTTGGGGTGTCAGCAAACTGCTGAGCTCACCAGGTTTAAGACCTGCAGCTACAGGTCACGGCAGCCTCCTTGAGTCAGCGGGGAATCAGCACAGAAAAAAGATATTACAGCATTAGTTCAGCAAATCAGCAGGAGGTTTTGCTAACCCCACGCTGCCCTGAAAACTTCACAGTTGTGACTTCAACAAACACTGTATGCTAACACATATATATGGAATCTAAGAAAAAAAAAAAGGTCATGAAGAACCTACAGGTAAGATGGGAATAAAGACACAGACCTACTAGAGAATGGACTTGAGGATATGGGGAGGGGGAAGGGTAAGCCGTGACAAAGCGAGAGAGTGGCATGGACATCTATACACTACCAAACGTAAGGTAGATAGCTAGTGGGAAGCAGCCGCATAGCACAGGGAGATCAGCTGGGTGCTTTGTGACCACCTAGAGGGGTGGGATAGGGAGGGTGGGAGGAAGGGAGACGCAAGAGGGAAGAGATACGGGAACATATGTATATGTATAACTGATTCACTTTGTTATAAAGCAGAAACTAACACACCATTGTAAAGCAATTATACTCCAATAAAGATGTTTAAAGAAAAAAAAATGCTGTCAGCTTATTCTTCGTAGGTGAGGTGTGGGAGGACCCTGTGGCCAGGAGAGATCAGATGGAGAATCTCACAGGCCAAGAGTACTGATGAATTCCAGGGGAGGGGACTGCACAGTCCTGTGTCAACAACCCCAGTCACGGGATGACTTCTCTAGGTTCGCTGCGGGCAACCTGCTCCACTGCAGGAGACAGTCAGCACGTGCCTGAACCCTCAGAGGGGAGCCTGAAGCTGGTATGCACCTGTCTGTCTCAGGGCCTGTCCCCATGGAGAACTGCTCTTCGGTGACAGATTCCAGATGCTGACAGCAGGCAGGGACGAGGACCCTGTCTTCTGCTGGACTGCCTGTGTGACGACACGAGTCTGAAACAGCCAGCGACCACCAGATGGAGCTTGGGAAGAGCCCACCCAGGCCAGGAGCCTGGATGGAGAGTGTCTCTGAACTCTGAATCACGGATTTCTAAATTTTCAGTTTGTAAGCCCCGTAAGTTCCCATTTTTTGCTCAATCCAGATGCATCGGATTTTGTATCACTAGTGGATTCTAATACTTAGCTGATTTGGGGGGTTTTATGCAAAGCCAAACAGATGCACAGACTCCTGGAAATCTATAGACCAAACAGAATGGTCTTCGTGACATTCATAGTCATACCCAAGGAGCAAAGAAAATCCTGAAAGGCAGAAGCCAGTCATCTCATGAAAAAGAGACCCTAAAAGACAGAGAGGCAAGACCAGGCAGGGTCTGTGTAAACCGTGAGTTACCACTTTCTTCCTGTCCCAACAAGAGGGCATTTAATCTGCACCTGGCTTTTGATATTTTAAAAATCTTGCTCTAAAGGCTATATCAATGGCTCATGTGCATTTATCAGAAACTAGATCAGATCAATGCATATCATTTTAAATAAAGACTTCATTTCTGTGTTAGTTATTAATAATCTGTGACCCTCCAGACAGGGCTAGCCTTAGTCACCTGGGCAGTACCCACCTAAGGCCCATCTGTACACATGATGGAGACTTCACACAGGGGCACGGCCTCTGAGTCGTGGGTCTGTGAAGCACACCCACGACGTTGAAAGGAAAACTAGAGCACAGACAGTCTTTGAAAACCTCAGCTTCAAGTTCAAGAACGGCAGGAGGCACTTGAGTTTAAGGAGACAATTTCAAATAAACAGAAAGAGAGAGAGAAATCTTATTTTATGCAGTAGATAGCAAAACTGTAGGGAAAGAGTTACTTCAAAAGATGACACTGGTATAGAATATTAATGAGTTATTAATTATTTACATTAACTCAAGGATGGTAGATCCATAGTGAGTGATAAGGTTACCGTAGAAGAGGATGAGTCTTGGCCTTGGAGATTGTTTACTGTCTGTTGAGATTACCGCCCCCCCCATATCCTCCCCCCAGTTTTGTGCTGGTGTTGGTTCATTTCTTGCTGAACTCTGGGCCAGATGGATGGATGCTCCTGGGGGTGATTTACTTGGGCGGTTGCCGGGGCCCCATCCCTGATCCTCGTAGCAAGCCTCATGTATTCTGCTACGAGTTAAACATTTCCATGCGCCAACTGCACCTGGTCTACTTGCTCTGATACACAGGGCCCAATCCTGAGGTTTATTCTGTGGGTGTAGTCACTGCGGAGGGCAGAAACAAGATGCCGTTTCCCTTGCACGTGGCATTAAAAACGAACTCCTCTCGTCTGCAGTTATGCTATTTCTGTATCTCGCTCCTGAGCACAGTTTATCTAGGGCACAGGGGCTGACTGTCCTGCAAGACTGTAAGCTACTGAGGGGAAGCCCACCTGTCTGTTAGGGCTGTACCCCTAGTCCTCAGTTGGTGCAAATCAAGTGCCCCATCAGTAAGTATTTATGGAGGGGATGGACCATCATCCTCAGCTAGAGCAAAGAGATGCCATCTCTTAGGGTTATATAGCGGGACTCACCCGATTTTCTTTGTCCATTTCAAAATAAACCTCTTGCAACTGAAACTTTAGCCATAACTTCAGAAAATTAATCTCTGTAAAGACCATATATCTTAAAATCTCTGTTATATTTTCCAAGGCAGGGGCCGTCTCAGTATTTTCTTGATACCGCCCTGCGTGACAGAAAGTGGATCCACGTTTCTTTCCACTCTGTTTTCAAACCGCCACAAACAAGGGGTTTTACGAGCCACAAGGATGGCACAAGGCTATTGGAGTCACACCCACAGTAAGAACACTGACACTTTCTTCCCTGGATTCTAGCTGACCTTCTTAACCCCATCTCCTCAGCTTCTCTGGAGCTTCGCTGCTGTGAACTTCCTCGGAACATAAGTTCTCACTGATAACATGGGAAGAGAGAATCAATAAATTGCCAAATGTTTATTGGATACATTTTGCAGACCCCGCCCTCTCCTCCTTGACGTGGGTCATGTATTTCTGCAGCCACTTTTAAACAATTCAAATAGCAAATGTTTGGGACTAGCTGTCTTCACGTCGTCTCTAATATAAACTGCTTTTTAAAACGCGTCTCTGTCCGTGGCTCTTAAATGTGGTAGAAATCTGTCACAATTTTACCTTTTTAAGACAACACAATTACATTTCTCCTCCCTAATCTGAGCAAGTCAAAACTTTGCTTACACTTTATATCACAAAATATCTGTGTATGATGTTGTCAGAAGTTTTCCTCTCATCCTTTATTAAACACAAAATGTCCCATATTTATATAAAAATCACCATCTCTGGGTTGATCCTATGCAACATTCTTCCGCAGCTGTCTTTTCTCATGTTGTAAAAGCACAAAACATACTGACTCAGATGGCTTTGAGAATAAAATCACACCACAGTTTAGAAATGTACCCACAGGGAAACAGATGAACTGTTGTCAGCATGGGAACTCATCACATCATTGGAAACCCATTTGGACTGCTACTTACGCAGACTGTTCACGTGATGTGTGATTATCACGAAGTTCCTATTATTATTACAGGCAGTGTGACTGTGAAACAGTCCTCAATATCTATGAAACTGGAAAAATATCCAGGATTGATTTGCCCGTGGGCTATGAAGGCTTCACAATGAAAACATGAAGATGCTCACTTATCTGAAATTTTAAGACATATCAGTGTCAGAAACCTAGTAAAATCCAATGCAACAGTGATGAGGAACCCAGATTCTGGGAGCCACCTTTGCTCAGCTGCGCACTTCACCTGTGATGCGCTCCTTTGCTGCCCCCCAGGCCGGGCAGCCCCAGACCTGCAGCCCTCGGCTATCTCAGCCCCTCGCAGGACAGGGCTCGTAGCACCGCAGCCTCCCCTCAAAGGAGCACCTGCGTGGTCTTTGCTTTCATTACAGTCACGCCTGTGCCCGTCCTCACCTGGGGCGGTTTCTTCATTACAGGAACTTGGTCCTACTACGGTCTCATTGCCCACAACATACAGGCTGGAAGTTTCAAAAACAACTAACAGTGTTTTAAAGCCCAGGTGTTATTATTATTATTATTTAGGTATGGCCAGGCCAGTGGATCAGGAGACAACGACCACTGAGAAGACCGTTTGTTACCCACAGTTCCCAGGAGGGAGGGAGGCCCCTGGCTCCCTGTGTGGGAGGACCACGGAGGGAGGCTGGCCAGTCAGGAGGCGGGAGGAGGGCGGGGACGCGAGCCTTTACTGCAGTTTCCAAGGGAAGGAACAGGCACATGGCTGGGAGAGCAAGCTCAGCACAGGCTAGTCTGAACCTTTCCCGGGGCTGTTCCCAGCTGTCGGGTACCTGGCCCTGGGGTGATCAGGGCAGGGGACGGTGGCCTGGAGCGGGAGAGTGCCACAGAGTGAGTGGTTAGGGTGTGGGCTCTGGGTGGTTGGTCTGTATACGGAAGGTACCCTCCTGAGCAAGGGATTTGGAATCTGCCTTAGCTAGCCCGGGGTTGGGACAGCGCAGTCACTCCAGGGTCAGCAGCCCCATAATACAGACAGGGTTAACACAGGCGGGGAGACACCCTTCCATTCCTCTAGCGGCTCTGCTGAACCCTCCCCATCATGGGATAAAGGGAAGAGCTCAGGAGTGGGTGTCCGAAGCTTCGGGTCTGGCCCAGGCTCTGCCACTCACTCACCCTGTGATCTTGGGCAAGGCATTTCAACTTCTCAGGCGCTCAGTCTCTTCATCTAGAAAATGAAGTGTAGGGGCTGCTGTGTGATTTCTAAGACCTCTTCCAGCTTCCAAATGTTATGAGCCCCACCTCGTAACCTGCGACACAGAGAATCTGCACTCCTGTACTTGTCAAGGAGCCCAAACTAAATCCTAACGAAATGTGTGGAGTTCCTCCCCAAAGCTACGGAGAACTGTCTGGGGGTATGACATCCAGATGGCTTCAAATGTCCCTGGATGATGCAGCTCTCCAGAGAGCTGTTTACCTGAACCACATACAGCTGACTTTGGACAGAAGTGCTTTTCTGCTCTGTATTTTGGTCTGATCCCCTCCGCTTACAATTCACAGCATTACAAAAGGCATGACTGAGAAACGTGCTGCACTTGGCAGAGGCTACCCTTAGGCATACTGTTGACTGCTTTTACACGGTGTCCTCTTTAGGAGGACCTGCGGGAGATGCTCCGCTCTGGGCTCAGGGACAGAAAGAGATGTGTCCACCCGAACAACTGGGTCTGGGCTTTTGTCTGCGGTGTGAGCTCACACTGTCCACCCCTGGGAAGCCAGCAAGCTCAGAGCTGGCCTCCAGCCTGCTGTGCCTTCTGACCTCGCCTCTGCCTTCAGATCCAGTTTCTTCCTTCCTTGGCCTCAATATATGCATTTACTCACGTTTTAATCTCTTATTGAATATATTTGCTAACTTTATCGATGTCTTTGGGAATAAGAAGGGGTATCACTAAGGAAACGCTCCCAGAGATGTGAGGTTCATTTACAACAGAGCAAAGGGCCGCAAGGGGAATGAGGGGAAGGACGTCGCAGACCTAAGGGCTGGGTTGGGTGAGGGGCTGGGATCCAGGGGGTGCAGGTTTTACAAGTATATCTGTTCATGCTTCTCAGAGTGGACATGTGCCTGGTTCCTTAATGTCTCAGTTTTCTTAACCCCCAAACTGGAAGGAAATGACTTTAATTTCCCTTTATAAAATCATTAGAAATATTATTTCAGGAGTGATTTTAAAGTGAAACATAAGTTTAGTTCAATATTATATTTTCATGCATACAGATCTACAAATAAAGAATATTTATATTAACCACAAGTTTGCAATATATGCATATGCACACCTAGGGATAGTTACTAAAACGAGAGAATCAGAACATTTCCTGCCCAAGTTAAAAAAAATTATATATACGTTGTTGGAAAGTCACAGATTTTCTTCAAAAAAGTGTTATGACTCACAAATCCTATACCCCTGCGTATGTCTGTGATTTTTAAAACCCTGTATTTCATACCTATCGTTTTTAAAGACAGTTATATGAGATACAATTCAAAGTAATTTCTCTAACAAATCCAGAGAACAGACTGCAGGAGTTATTCTGCATGACCTGGTTTGGACTGTAATCTGAGGCCATACTTATTACATATGACAATTATGTGTTTGAGTTATTTCATTTAAAAACGGGCAGACTCGGCAGGGCAGGGAAGGAGGAACGTGGAGTTATAATTTCATGGGCACAGAGCTTCAGTTGGGGAAGACGAAGACGTTCTGGAGACGCACAGTGGTAACGGCTGCACAACAGTGTGAATGTACTTAATGCCACTGAAAGGGGTTAAAATGGTAAATTTTATGTTATGTATATTTTACTACAATAAAAAAGGTTCTTAAAAAGGCAAAAAAAATTTTTTTAAGGGCAAACTTCTAAATCTGATTCTCTTCACCTAAAACTTTACCTTTCAGTAACAGCTTCAATAAACGTCAACTTTGTCACATTTTCTCCCCTTTGCTTCTAAAACTGCAGGAAAAATGACTGAGTGGCCCCGGTTCCCCTCGACTGTGAATACACGAGAGCGTGAGATTAAATCCAATCGGGCTGTAACACAACCTCAGAAAGAGGGCAACCGCCTTCACTCCAGTCGCTGACCTGCTCTTTGCCTCCATCTGTGACCTATGACCCTTCACATTTAAGGACACACAGGATTTCACTCTGTCCCAGAAAACAACTTTCGAACTTGCCCTTCACCTGCCAAGACCTGTCACATTATCAGTTTCCCAGCAGTAAATAAAAAACGTCAAAACTTCCCCGGACCCCAGTGCTAGTGCGAGGGCTCGCCCTACCTTTCTGAGAAACAGTTTCTGCAGCTTCTTGCGCGGCAGCCCGATCATCCTCGGTCCGCAAGCCCAGGGGCTGCTGGGCTGGTCTGAGCCATCGCGCGTCCCGCATCCCGCATCGCCGCCTCCTCCCATCCTGCATCCCGGCCGCCGCCCGGGACCACGCCCCCCGCCCTCCCCCCGCTCCCCGCCCCTCCCCTCCCCCAGCAGGGGACGTCCGCGGGGCTGGCAGGGCTCTGGCGGCGGGACGCACGTGCTCTGGCCGCAGCCCAGCCGGCCTGCGCGCCCACCGGGGGGAAGGAGCGGAGAACCAGCCCCCAGGCTGCCCGCGTCTGTCTCCTGGCAGAGTCAACGCGCAGCGCTCGCAGCCTCAACAGGTGTACCCGGCCTCCGGCCGAATCGCCGAAGCCGGAGTCCACGTGGACCGAGTCAAGTGTTCCAAACTGGGAAATTTTCAGAGACGCCACGAGGGGCGGGCTGTGAGCCCCTCGCCGCAGCACACCTGCCACCTGCCGGAGAGCGAAAGGCACCCCCAGGCACTAAGAGAAGGAGACAGATAAAAAACGGTGGCTTAGTTTTTCAGGTGGCACCGGGTCAACTAATGCACACTGATTGTGCAAGGTTTGCGTTAACCGGTGTTATTAGTCCTTTGAGTAATCCTTCCACATGGACGCCTAACACACACTCACACATGCACACACACACCTGCACACGCACGCACACAACAGTCACACATGCACACGTGCAGACACGTGCACAGGTGCACGCTCTCCCATGCACATGCACTTTTTCTCTCCATCTACTACAGGCCAAGTTGGAGTATGTCCCATGTGGGTAACAAACAAATCTGCTTTGCCTTCCCTGTGAAAACGGAATCCCTGTTTCCTCCAGAACGATCAGCCCTGTATGTCTGTGCATCAAGCTTTGTCTTGGTACAGCCAGAAGCATGCAAGGTGTAGCATCAAAGCAACCTTTGCGAGCAGAGCAGCAGCTCAGAGGTGGACCTTTGCTGGTTAAGAGCCTCCTTTTTTAAGCTTCCTTTTAATACATGAACAGCCTCCTCCTCTGAAGACCTGCACATGCAATATGAAAAAACTGCCAACTAACAATCGGCTTTTTAGGTGACGGGTAATAGAACTCATGGTTAAGGGTGTGGGTGTAAAAAATATATTGGTATAAAATTATAGGGCCTGAAAAGAAGGAACTGAAGATAAAGAGGATATTCAAGACCGAAATGGACAGAAATGGCCCAGATGTGGGGCCGTGCACAGCCCTGCCCATCTCGTCCTTTAATATGGTAAACACATCTTTCCAATCAAATGAAAATGGCTGAAGTACGGCTGTTGTTTCTCAAGTGGTTGCTATTCCAGGAGATTTGTTCTTCCAAAACAACTTATCATTCATTCCATTGCTTCTGGAGCACATATTCTATATGTTCTTTTTCCTGAATAGGAGAATTGATTAACACGCATTTATCCAAGTAAACGTTGTATCCGTCTGAACAACCCCGACCTAAAATTATCAGACTCTTTGTAACACTATCCTAACTGCAGTTCAATTCAAACTGCCACAGGAATTAAAAGGTAATTATCTCGGGCTTAGTCCTTTGGAAAATGCATTAGCAAAAAGATGGGGTCTTCGCTCTCTGGCTGAGCCATGGTCATGTTAGATCTAGTGGCTTTGCAATAGAAACCCTTCACTGCCGATGGAATTTAACGGCAGGTAAGTAAGTATGTGAACTGAATGTTGCCATGGTGACTATAGCAAGAAATTGCCTTTTATTTTATGCCATAGAAAATTGTCATGACAATCTTGGATTACTCATCTTCCAAATACATTCTTAAAAGAAATTATTTTGAAAAACAGCTACCACTGTTTACTGGTCCCTGCTTGAAAGGAACTGCTATCAGACTGGGCATCTGTCCTCCAGCAGCAGAATCAAAAATGCTGGCACAATCAAGCCCAGGAAATAAACCACCATCCCCACTATAAAAAGCATCCATTTTGTGTTTCCATGACACCATAATGTCAACTTTGAAGCATCAGGCTGTGGCTTCCTTTACAAAACCTAGAATTCCATTTCTCTGGGCCCCCAAGGGATCAGACAGACATCTCAGAGCTGTAGTGTCCAAAGCCACCCTACGTGTTCACCATGTCTTTCCTCTTCCCAGGCCCGGGATGCAGGCAGGTTGGTTAGGATGGGACCACGTGGCTGAGTCCTCACAGCTGGGATCAGGAGTGCAAGTGACGTTAAAAGGGCGTGGGCTTGGGCTTCCCTGGTGGCGCAGTGGTTGGGAATCTGCCTGCTAATGCGGGGGACACGGGTTCGAGCCCTGGTCTGGGAGGATCCCTCATGCCGCGTGAGCGGCTGGGCCCGTGAGCCACAACTACTGAGCCTGGGCGTCTGGAGCCTGTGCTCCGCAACGGGAGAGGCCGCAGTAGTGAGAGGCCTGCGCACCACGATGAAGAGTGGCCCCCGCTTGCCCCAACTAGAGAAAGCCCTCGCACAGAAACGAAGACCCAACACAGCCAAAAATAAATAAGTAAATAAATAAATAAAAGCCAAGCATTTGAAGCCGTTTAAAAAAAAAAAAAAGAAAAGAAAAAAAAGAAATCTACCTTCAACACCAGCCCTGTACCTGACCAAACACCACTGTCTCAATACATCAGTGATATTTAAAAAAAAAAAAAAAAAAAAAAAAAAAAGGGCATGGGCTTCCCTGGTGGCGCAGTGGCTGAGAGTCCGCCTGCCGATGCATGGGACGTGGGTTCGTGCCCCCGTCCGGGAAGATCCCACATACCGCGGAGCGGCTGGGCCCGTGAGCCATGGCCACTGAGCCTGTGCGTCTGGAGCCTGTGCTCTGCAACGGGAGAGGCCACAACAGTGAGAGGCCCGCGTACCGCAAAAAAGAAAATAAAGGGCATAAGTTACCCTCCCTGACCCCACCCCAGCCTCGTGATTAGAACAAAGAACCCTCGGACGGTGGGCCTGCCAGGTGGAAGCCCCCTGGAGCTCTGAGACCCCTGGGCCTGTGAGAGCAGCTGCCGAGAGCAGCCCCTGGTGTAGTGACCCCGCGAGAAAGACGTGAGCCCCCATATCATGAGGCCCTGGTATTTGGGACTTGCTGGTCACCATGAAATATCGGAGTCTATCCCATCTGGGCTAAGACAAGTGCAGGAACCTTACAGACAGATCACCCAGCTTCACGGAAAGGACAATGAGGTCCAAAGAGGCCATGCAGTGGGGCGGAGGGACAGTGATGTCACCCACTCCTCCCCTCTTCACCCTCCCTCGGCTTTGTTGCTGCCATCCTAACCCTAAACGGATGGAGGGGCACCGTTCTTGATCACTAACCACGTTGGCCGAAACCCTTAGCTCTCTTCAGGAGCCACAGGGGTTGTGTGTATGTGTACGTGTGTGTGTGTGTGCGCGTGGGCCTGTGTATGGAAACGTGGCGGACCTCTCTGAGTACCCAGCATGAGGTATGCTTACAAACATTTAATTTAATTTAATTTAATTTAATTTAATTTTTTTTTTCAGTACGTGGGCCTCTCACTGCTGTGGCCTCTCCCGTTGCGGAGCACAGGCTCCGGACGCACAGGCTCAGCGGCCATGGCTCATGGGCCCAGCCACTCCGCGGCACGTGGGATCTTCCAGGACCGGGGCACGAACCCGTGTCCCCTGCATCGGCAGGTGGACTCTCAACCACTGCGCCACCAGGGAAGCCCACAAACATTTTTTTAATGAAAGCATCCTTGGGGGAGCTGCCTCCTCTTTCCATGTACGAGCTGGACTCTATCACGCAGGTATCCCTCACACACCGGGGCTGTATCGGGGTACAGCCAGTGTCGGGGTGCTCCGTCGGCTCCAGTCCCTAAGAAACTCAGCCTCTAGTAAAAATCCTAGCGGCTTCCAAGTTTCAGGTAAATCAACAACTCCACAGAGGAAAAGCAGCTCTTTGCCATCCCATCGAAGCCTGCGAAACTGCTTCATTTCTGCCCTGGCTTCCAGGTGCAAACAAAAAACAACCATGACCCCTAAGTTTTCCATAGAGAATAGAGACCCCCAACCTGAGAGTACAGAGACTGTTGCAAACTGCTGGTGACCACACGGTACCTGGGTCACCTTCCATAGGCTGAACGGATGCTGTTTCAAATGTACACGTGGTACAGCTTGCAAATATGAACACCACGATGAATCAATTCATTTCATTTAGAGGCGCTGAAGGATTCATGCAGCTTTGTTCAACGCATGGATAACAAAAACGCAACCACTGTGATGTGGGTGGGCGGCCTGTGATTTATTATTGTTGTTTTTATTTTAAACAAGGAGTCTCATATTAAAAAAAAAAATTGGGACCCACTGACTTAGAGGTCCTGGAGCAAGAGCAGGGTCTTAGGAGGAGTCCGATTTCTTGCCTCAGAGTTTCTGATTTCCAGGCTTAGGTGAACCCTGCTTGATGTCGTTTGTTTAGCATGGAAAAAGTGGAGGCTAAGAGTAATTGCAAATTCTTTTTGAGTCATCAAAGGGTTATATGAAGAGAATGTAAAAATGTTACTTATTTCCACAAAAGAAATCACAGGAGAAAACCGTCTTTGATTTTGGCAAATGTCTACAGCTTAGCACCATCGCTGGGCTAAGACCCTAGAGCCAGAGAGCTCAGGTTCAAGTCTCAGCTCCACCCTCGGCTGTGCAACCTTGAGCAGTAACTGCCTCAGCGTTCCCACCTGTAAAACGGGGACAGTAATGATCACGGTGACTACTTCATACGGATATGAGCATTAAAGAGTTAATGTTTGTAAGGTGCTTGGAGCAGTGCCTGGGACATAAAAGTATTATACAAGGGTTTGTTAAACAAATTAAAGGAAAACAAAAAGTAAAGAAATAATAAAAACCAAAAAAGTCAACAAAACAAGAGATATAAATGTCCTTTTATCTTGAGAAGTCCTTTAAAGATTTTTTCCTCGAATTGATGACCTCATGATTTGGTTTCCGTCCACACGTCCACCATCCAATACTGATTATATCACACATAACGCTTTTCAAGAACTCCTCTAAGGTCATTTATTCTAGGATTCTTGCGGTTTAGTTAGAAAGAGTGGGAAGCACTCAGAGTTCTAAATGGAAGGGACACGCGTGGAGTCTGCGGGCACCGGGCCTGCTGTCAGTGTCTTAACACCGAGCATATGGTCACACCCGCACTTCGGGGATCCCTGCTCAGGGGCTGGTGACCCCCAGTGCAGGAGGGGTATAGATGGCCCTCCTGGTGCACGGGAGCTGAGAGCACATTGGGGTTTAGGGACACTTAAGGGATGGGTGGAAGAAAGGGACCCAAAGGCGGGGCCCCACAAGGAAGAACCACAAGGCAAGGGGAAGCCAGGGAACTGACCCACCACTGCTAAAGGGCGAGGGCGTTCCCGAGAGGGAGTGTGGTCCACGCTACCGCCACTGCTGGCAGATCAAGCTGAAAGCGTACTAGGAGGTTGTGCAGGGGATCTAGCAACACGAAGCACGTTTCCCGTCTCATAAGAGCGGTTGTGGTGAGATCGAAGCGACCAGAGTAGGTCACAAGCAGACAGAGAGGGCTGGGGGTGGAAAGGGGTGAAGCCGACATGCGGGGACGTCCCGACGGGAAGGCTGGTCAGCCCACGGCCAGCAGGTGTGCAGGACCGGGGGTGGGGGGATGCTGGCTTTTTACCACCCGCTCGAGTCAGGGCCGTGAGCCTCCCCAAGCACCGGAGCTGGAGGGTCAATACTCTCAAAAGCGCAGTGGAAACCACTGATGACAAATGAGCAACTTCTAATAACGTGAGCGGAACGTTTGTGAAAAGAATCAGGAGACCACAAGCAACCAATGTATCTATATTTTTGTGAACGTATCATTTGTATACTACACATTCATATATTTATAGAGTGTATCTGTGTGTGTTTATGTATACGTATAAGTATATATATGGAAGAAAAACTAAGTACTTAGAAGATCTGACAGTTTATCTCCCGTTCAGTTCACCCTTTCACAGCCACCCAGTCAGGTGACCTGGCCTCTAACCAAAGTCATATTTACCAAGTAGCCGAGTGGGGCAAGGGTAGGACTCCGCCCCAGGTCCGTGGGCTTCTGGTCTGCTCCTTTGCTCATCCTACAACAGGACCGCACTACTGGCCAAAGCCAGTGCTGTAACGAACGGTATAAAGAACGGGCGCTGTGTGCTGAGGAGGGGAAGCATCCCAAGGTAAAATCACACGAGAAGCATCACAGGATTAGGGCGACATTATGCCTTCGAGAAAGGAGCATGGAGAGCTCTTTCTGTCGAAGCAGTCGCGGGTGTTGACATCGTAAGGCCTGGGGCATCTCTAGCCCAGTAAGTTGTGTTTCCCAGGCTGTGCTCCACAGAAAACCAAGGGCTGGGGAAAGCTCCCAGGCGCTGCCGGGGCAGCTGCTGGCTGCTATTCCGCAGGTGCATCAGGTACGGCTGGCCGGCCAAGCAGCTCCCCACTCTGACATTTTTAATCCCCCCCTGGAGTCACTGCATCTGTAGCTGATCGACAGGCCGGGTGCACACTAGTATAGAGCCTCACACAAGGCCAACTTGTAATAAAACAATAGTAGCTTTGTTTAACTTTTAGGAGATTATAAAAGATAGCTATGATTTCCCATGGCTCTTTTTTCCCCCATGAGACCATGATTTAGAAAATGCTACCCTAAACTGCAGTACCAGGTGTAAGATGGCGAGCTGGCATTTATAAGAGAGAACTGAAAAGCTTCCCGCTTGTTTGAAAGACACAAGACTAAGCATCACCTTTTGGCTGTACTGACCTCCAGCCCCTCGTCTGCATGAGCAGTAACAACAGTAAGGAAACAGTGACCCCGTGGAGCTGCCTGACGGACGGTAGGTACACAGTTCTGATGACTGGAGGGAGGGGGTAGGAGGTGAGGTGCTGGCCGCCCCGACGGCACAGTCCTAACGCCGTTAGAGACAAACAGAGCACTTCCTCCTCCTCTGATTCGCCGCAGGGCCATGTCATTACAGCCCTGATGATGACTGAGACACTTACAAGGTGAACTACAAATGTCAAGCAGAAATCTCAAACCCTTTGGGTTGCTTGGGTGTATAATTATGATGACAGCTCTTATGCTGCATAGCAAATTGCAATGACTTGTCAATTAATGAACTGACTACTTACTTCTTTCCATGCTATTTGTCACTAAATGCCACTAAATTTCCCCTTCAGTTGGTGAAATTATCTAAGGTATTAGTGTTAGCCATGTGTTATTAAATCCTAGACATCTGTAATATAATCATCACCCAGTGATTATAGTTATTTTAATATTTTCAGGATGACTTGAGTCTTGGCTAATTATTTCTTAAAATATGATTATTGCATTAGTAGTTTAGATTTCTTTGGAAACTGTAGAAAAGCATGAGGAAGAAGAAAGGATCACCTGGGATCCTAGAACATAATGAACAGGCTTAGGAACTTTGGGACTTTTTTGCCTGTAAATCTGGTCAGTTTTGGTTGGAGGATGGGAAGTAAGTTGTAGCTGAATATGTTAAAATTTGGGGTGAGCTTTTTCCCTAAAATTAATGTTTAGTTTTTTTCCCCCTGATATCCCCAAGGGAAATTTAAAAGTATGACCTCGATCAAAGGATATTCCTAGCTCCACATTTGCCTCTGAATACTTAGCTAGTTTCCACTGACGGGCTACACGCAGACTGGGAGAGATCGTCCAACAACTACAGAAATATAGGAATAAGACTGTATTTGTCTCTTTCGTGACTGTTCAAGGAGGGAATGAAAAAAAGCGCAGAGGTTGCATTGTGCTTCTTTTTAGCTGTAGGCATCTCCTCTGCTACCACCACTGCTCTGGAGCCGTCCCTTGGTACCCCACCTGCCCCGTGGAGATGTCTGCACCCATCCTTGTGACACTGCAGTCCTGATGTGCCTTCGTTTACCTGCCCCAGGTCTGCGATGGTGGCGGGGTGGGGGAGAACGTAACCCCGGCCCTGCACAGACATCCACACACCCACTGTGGCCTGAACGCAGGAAGAGCCTTAACCCGGAGCTGAGTTAGTGGAGGTGGAGGCAGCTCAGCTCCATGGTAGAACTTCTGAAAACCCAGATTCCTGCGTTTGATTCCCTCTGCTCCACACATCTGTTCATGTCACCCATCACTGTCACCTCATCAACATACCAACACACAAAGTGCATCTGTGAGCATCAATTCATACGCTTCAGGATGCAAGGCAGAGGCAAGAAAAGATCTGATGAAAAAGACGCAGTAAAACAGAAAAATCACCCTTATTCCAAGGCTCCAAATCCTCAGAGGATCAACTTGGTCCTGGATGAGAAGATTAAGGCGCGGTCATTACAAGGCATCCTCAAGTCCTGCCCAGTAAGGACCAGGAGTGGCCTCATTCCTGTGCTCCAAACAGCAGGAAACTGAGGGAACAATTGCTTTTTCTTTCTTATAAAGTTCCACCCAATCAATAGCTCACTGAACAATCCACTCTCTAAAAAGGGCATGTGTGTTCATTCCAAAGCAGTAAAAAAAAAGAGGGAAAAGAGGGAAAAGACCGAAACCACCCTTACAGGGGCAGAAGCTGCTCTCAAGAGCCACCCTTCTGTGCTGTGCAGGGTGAGTGCTCGGGCGAAGAAATGTCCTCCCCTTGGAATTTTAACCTCCTCTGTCTCCTTTTTAAATTTCTTCTTATAAAATCAAATAAAGAGTGAAACCATAATAGAGAAAGGGGAAATTCAATTAGCTGTTAAACAGGAGGCCAGCGGGGGTTTATCACGTGAAAGATGAAAATGACTAATCGCTGTGTCAGCCAATCAGCAGCTTCCACGACATTCCTGGTAAAATATCATTATATTTCCTATCAAAGTTGTAAGTGGCACCTGCTCACACCCCAGCAGCTAAATCTGTGTTAGGATTTTAAACAGGAGCCCCTCTAATACTCTCAGTTGGTGTAACAATCTGTTTAACACAGAGTTTTGCAAAGTCTTGTTAAAAATACATATGGAAAGAGAGGGGGAGAGAAAGAGGGAAAGGAAAACTCTTGTGATTCACGGCTGCCTTAGGACCTTTTTCATACTTTCAGGGTGCTCCCAGGTCTGATTTGTGGGTTTTATCCTCAATATAAGAAGGGACTCCCGCTCATCATATTCAAGGTGGATCTGAAAACACGGCCAAGCATTTTCACCCACTGGAGGGCCAACAGTCCTAGAGGGGAGCAGGCCACCCCCAGCAGCTGCTCCTGGGCTCCCAGAAGCCTCGACTAGGATGTGACCCAGGCCTGATGGCAACCACCGCCCTCCTTGAAAAGCTTTCCAGTCCCGACCGTGGCTCTTACAGGTCACACCTTGTAGGCCTGGCCATCGATTGCGGAGGCAATGATGCCCAAGGGCCCCGCATCTCTATCCCACCCCGGCACCCAGTCCATCACCCACCAGACTCCTTTTATTTGCCTACGTTCATGTCTACAACCAAGAAAAGAGCAATGTCCTCACCCTGAAACGTCACTCCTGTCTGCTGTGGCTGGTCTAAACGTGGATCATGATGATGCGTAGAATGATGAGACTTGACTTTTCCAACAGACACACAGTTCCTCACACATCTGTGTGCTTCCATATAAAGCCAAATAAAATTCTGCTAAGAATCACCAGCTAGAGCTTAATTATTTTTTCCTTGGACAGGTTATAAACTAGACCAAGAAAAGGTGATGAGAAAAGTATAAAAGGTCAATTTCGTGCCACAACTCACTTTGTTTCCTGAGTTTACTAAAATTAGGACGCAGTTCAAAACAGTCCAAACGTCTGTCTAGTCACTTAGCTAAAATAATTAGAACCACCTTGATTTTATATAGCCATATAAAAAGTCATTAATTTTTAATTCTACTGACACAATTTTTATGTCTAATAAGGAAATCTAATTCATACAAGCTGACAGTAGCAAGGACCTTTTTTTCAACCAAATTCTTCGTGTTGGGCTGTTGATAAAAATACAATCAGACCCAGAGAGGAAAAGCCCAAGTGTGTAAAAAGTAAACCCCTGGCATTCAGTGATAAGCATTGTTTGCATGAATACCAGCAACCCAACGCAAGCTCGGCCACTCACAGCCCCAGCTTCCTTTGCTCCAGGAATACAGGTCCTGCAACTACTGGGGCTCCGCACAGCCCCTGGGGACCCCAGACCCACGGTGAGTTGCTGAGAAGCCATCACTTCTTGGAGCAGCTCCCGACCTGCACGGGTTCCAGGTGGCCCACCACCTTGACAAGGCTGGTGAAACAGGACTATTAGAAAGATGCCAATATGCCGAAAAACAGGAGTATTTCTGTCTAGGAGGAACAGAGCATAGTCCGATGCAATCACGTAAATTAAATAAGCCTGACCTGAACCCTGGCTTCTGTGACCTGTTTGGTAGCTACAGGGAACGGGCCCATCGTACCTGCCGTGCCTGCGGGGAATCTGTGGCCCCGACAGTCACAGGTGTCCCGGCTTTGCTAGTACACGTAGCATTACCATGGCTGGAATCATGGGAGCTGGAGAAACAAAACACCCAGAAAACCGCCTCACAAAATTCCTTATTTATAACCTGAGTATTCGAGCCAGACAGCTGCCTGAAATACTACGAGGAATCTACCTCCATCTACAACAATTCGTTTTAGGCCTAATTCCTACAAAAGCTTCTGATGGACCCTGAACATGCACGCAGTAGGGTGCTGCAGCTGGCCGGCCGCCAGCCCACCAATCCCCAGGCAGACAGCACGCGACACCCGGCATCCCAGCCCTGTCTTGCTTTGCTATCTCACTTGCTGCTTTTAACGCCAGCGTATTGTGAAGGCACGCAATAGAGTTTTAAAAGAATGGCTGCACAGAAAATCACACATATTATACCCCCAATGGCCCACAGACTCAGAATAAAACTCTCAGTCTTCCTGGGAAAGCAGGATGACTTTTCCAGTTTGACGCACAAGGCAGACCCCTGCCGTACGAAGACGTTAGTACACAGCTCGCATTTCTGTGTTTCACGCAGAACATCAAAGAGTTTAAATTGTACTGTGTAGGGCTGTGCTCTTCTGAAAGCACACCACAGCTGGCTCTGCTGGACTTCGGGCAGCGTAAAATAACCCCCAAAATTGAAAAAGACTTCACGTTTAACATTAAAAAAATGTAACTGATATTTGCAGGGAGGAAGATAAGCCAACGCGAGTGCTACTTACCTCAGCTGACGAGGCTGCCTTTGTCTCAAGCGAGGTCGGGTCACACTTGCCCTGTGGGAGCAGAAAGTGAAGAAAATTCCTTTAAGTCACAGGACCTCGTTGACGGTAGCTCCTTAGTGAGGACAGTTACACGGACACTCACCAAGCCTGGCAGTTTTTTGTTTCTAAACATAAATCTCCACATGATTTTCAATAATTTGAGGAGTTTCACTAGCTTTCAGGAAGCCCTTCAGTAAACGCCGAAAGAAGGGAACTGGCAAACTTTTGTGCAACTTTTACGATTCAGCTAAAGGAAGCGATGTTCCCATCACCAACCTCAAAACGCAACCAGAAAAAAAAAAAAGTCACTTGTTAATCTCCAGACGCACAGCGTTTGACTAGGGAGCTGTGCTTATCACCAGGGGCTGGGCTAACGTCTTAAGGTGACTTCAAGGCCCTCCATCCTACAGATGGTGTTCATTCCAGCTACAGGGGGGAAGAATTCTGATCTGTAAGCAGGCTAAGGGACACCTAATTAAACTTCCAATCATGTTCAGTCATCGGGGTTCAGCCTAGAGACACACACGTTGAGGACACTCTTCCTCCTCCCAAGCCTCTCTTTGGCTGGAATCAAAGTCTGAAATAACCTGAAGATTTTACTTAGGAACGTGGCTTTAGGGTCTGGAGAACAGAAATCACGCCTCTGCCCACTTCTGCACACACGACCTTGTGGATGTGCAATTTTCATTTTCTGCATTATTCCTCATTTCTCCTCTGTTCTCTGTTCCTGGGCTCAAACCCACTAAAACACAAGATGGAGAAAGGGGCCACATTTAAGTTAATCTCTTTCACCCCTGACTAATAATAGTGGCTCAAGGGTCAGAAGACAGAGGGGCCAAATCCCCCCCAAGACTACGGGACACGCTCCTTCCTGCCTAACGGGCGGAAGAATGGGGGCCCTGGGGGGACTCCACCGAGAGAGAAATCTGCACAGCAGTCACTACCATCCCAAGTTCACCCTGCAAGGGTGACACCGCCTCTGTGTCCCAACACTACTGAGAGGACAGTTACGTGCAAGGGCTTTAATTTCTTTACATTCCTGGTTCTCCACATTGGATGCACGTTAGAAACAAACTCCCAGATCCAATAAACCAGTGCGTCTGGGGACAGAATCCTGGCCCATTGGTACCTGTAACACCTCCAGGTGCAGCTCAGTGCAGACAAGGCTGCGAGCCCAGCTCCTGCTCTTCTGTCCTGGCTTTATGTCCCCCAGCTGGACGGTGACTGTTAAACAGCAGACACACGTTTCCTTCTACATGATTTGCTGCTTGTTTTTGCAGCTCCTATACCAGCCTGCACCGCCCGGGGCATCTAGGGCCAACGTCTATGGTCTTTCCACCCACAGGGCTTCTCCCTCCTCGGCAAATGCTACCTTTCCTTCTGTGGGAAGGAAACCCCACGCGGTCCAGTGAAAGCGACCCCACCACAATCACCCACCCCTGGCGGGGGTGTGAGTCAGGCCCCGTCATGCTGTGGGTGCAGTGCTGGCTCAGAGACAGGCGTGAAACCCACAGCAGGGGAGGCCCGCCCAGGCTGGAGCCCCTGGTGGCCACTATGCAGATGCTCCGAGTCTGGTGTTTGTTACCTAGGAAACGGGCCTGGAATCAAAGATGGAGAGAAAGTCAGCGTCCTACTGACAGTTTCAAGACCTTTGGATTCAAACCTGCCAGAAGCCATCTCTCTTCAATGACAGGAGCTGATAAATTGACAGTTTTGCTTAAGCCACTTTGATTTGGTTTCTGCAACTTGAAAAGGGGTGAGCCCTAATGCCACATAAGTAATGTGTTTACAAATAAGTGCCTAATAGCAAGAAATGGGGGTCCCCAAAGCACCACAACACCATGCATTCACCCATTACCTTACCCCATGACCAACCCCCAAGGACCACCTTCTCATGCGGCGTGCACCCTGACCCTGGCCATCTCAGAACCCAGGGACTGTGCACACAGGGCACTCAGTGTTTGGGGGTTCTCCCTGAAAAAGACAAGTTGCTAAATTCTGCATATTCCCTCCTTTAGGATCACTAATCCTCCTTCTCATTTTTCTGGGTCCCCACTTTGCAGTTTAGAGAACTGAACAGGGGAATCAGGAATGACTTAGAAATGATGATTCTCCAGTCATTCCGCAGCCACACTCTCCCGGCATTGGTCCGTCCTCTTCCTCCCGCTGCCCCCCAGACATCCCCTCCACTCCACAGTCAGCCAAACTCAAACACGGGTGCACGGGGTCAGGGGCTCTTTCAACTCCAACGGTGAAGCCCCAGGCCTTACTACTGCAGTCCCCGGTGTGGTGGAGAGCACAGGGCGCCTTTCCAGATCCCACCTCCTTCCCCGGAAGCACGCATGCAGGTGGCAGGTGGGGTGGAAGACAGAGAAGGCAGTGGGACGGCGAGGATGCTCACAATTCCCTATGACACCCCCGGCTCGGGGTTTTCTATCGGCCCAGCAGGAAATCCTGACTCAAGCGGTCCGTGTTCCTCTTCTTCCTCTTCCCCAGAGCCCATCCTGTTACATCCGTGCCGCCTCGTTCACGTCAAAATGTGTCTAGTGTGATTTCAATACCATCACGGCTAGCTCCACGAGGGAAAAAAAGCTAGAGTGTGGTGATGTAAGACCCTTCGTACAAGTGGACTGAACTCCAGGTATATTCTGTGAAGGGGAAACTTGTCAGACTTGTTTGTGGGAAACAAACCTGGGCAAGCAACTATTTTTGTGTTTTATTGGTTTGAAATAAAATATCAGAAATTTCTAAACAAATGATCAATGACCATTGTGGGAAAAAATGTGGCTTGAATATTTTCATAAAGCTCTAGAAAGCAGTCGTGTGCCGTGGGACACACGTGAGAGGCACGTGCTGCTGTGTTCACGGTGTTTGGAATTTCTAGTCTGAATGACAAAGCTTTATGTGATCTTTGTGGGTCTTTTAACAGCAGCCTTTAAGTATATAAAGCTGACAGTCCAGTTTTATAATGCGAGAGGGGTCTGGCTCGCTCCCCGACTCCCTGTTTACTAGACTTTGTGCGCAGTCCTCAAAAGCCGCATTTAGTTAGGTAGGCAGTTGACAGAATGAATACACTCTTACCTCCTAAATGAAATTAGTACATGGGATTGATTCTTGGAGAGCTTAGTCCTTTCAAGCCAGGATTTGGCTAGCGTACTGCTGATGTCTTTAATTAACAAATGTGCACACAGTTGACGGCTGCTGGTCTTGGAGAAGGCTGGCACTCACCCTCCTGCCTGGCCCCGCCACCCGGCCCAGCAGCCAGCACTGCTGAACGTTCAGGAGACGCAGCAGCGTGGGGCTGGGGCTCAGGCCCTGGAGCCGCAGACCAGAGGGTGTTTCCGGGCACCAGGCACTGGGCAAGTCACTTAACGTCTGTGCCTCGGTTTCCTCATTTGCAAAGCTGACATGAGGCAGTCCCTGCTGTCTGGGGGAGGCGGGAGAAACGAGCTGTACGTTTTAGGCGCCCAGCACGCAGGAGCCTCGGTCAGTGTTGGCCACGGGGATGCTGTAGGAAGATGAAGGGGCTCCCCAAGTGGAGTAGTAGACAGGGGCCCCAAGACAGCCCGCCCTTGTCTGCGAGCACTGCCGTCCGTTCTGGGATCCCCGAGGGGTCAGCATCCAGGGGCTTGAGTAGGTCTAAGGGTCCTTTATTCCACCTGCTGGCTTGTGAAGGTGGAACAGCAGAGCAGAGACAGCAGAGGGCACCAGAGACACTGGTACACAGGACTGAGGCCCGATTGACCCGAAGACCGCGCTGGACACCACCCAAATCCTCCTCGTTATAAACCAGTATGCTACAAATCAATGCAAGGGTCTGTCGTTTTGGAACCCTTTAGAAATTACCAAAACAGTTCACGTAACCTGTTGGGTACACCGTTCCTCTGCCGTACTGAGTCTTAACTGTCTTTGGACGGCGTTGGCTTCAGTGTCCACATCCGCCCCTGCCCCACACACAGCCCTGCAGCGGGGCCCGCTGTTCTGGGGGCGGCTGTGGGTCCGCGTGTCCTACAACCCTGGCCCATCGTGGTGGCTTCTCCCGCCCAACGTGCGTCGTCCACCACGAGGTGGCTGGCAGCAGAGGACGCCGCCCGGGAGAACCTCCTGCCGGGGCACCTGCCGCCGGAAAGGCCTTTGTCCGCAGGCCTTAGCGAGGCGCCCGGGAACACAGCGCCGCCTTCACACGCGGACCAGCTGTGAGGAAGGCGGGGCTTGTTCTCCAGAACCTCTCCTTAAAGACCCTCCTCTCCCCATGCCCTGGGGACCCAAAGCTCCAGAGATCCGTGGGCTGTGTCTGGGTTTCCATGGACTCTAAGGGGTTAATAGGTGCGTTACAGTGTCAGCCAAGAAAGCGGCCCTCTTCAGCCGTTGGCTGGTTTCTGGGCTGTGACCCGTGTCCTTTCTAGATAAAACAAACCAAGGGGTGTGTCACCCGTTGCAGGGGAGGCCAAGCCCTGACTGGACGGGAATGGCTGCCCCGCCTGGCAGCGGCGGCTCCTTCCCCTCTGCCCCGGCTCTGGGCCGGGTCCGCGATAAGTGGATGGAGAGCCGCTCAGAGGACATCTGCCTCCAGTGAGAAGCAGATAAAGGTACCCGAGGACTAGGTCACTGTGCACACTTAGAGATGAGGGAAAACAGAACAGAAAGTGGCTCAATGAATAACTGAGTTGTAAGAAAGAAGGAAGGAGAGGTGAACCCACGGGGGCTAAAAGAGGGGGCCCAGGGGGCTGGACCACCCCTGGGGTCTGCAATCTCTGTTTAGATTTTTAAAAATTTTCTACACTGAGGTGAATTTCACATAAGATGAAGCAATGAAAATGTATAATTCGGTGGTATTTAGTGCATCCACGGTGTTGTGTAACCGTTACCACTATCCAGTTCCAAAACAGTTGCATCGCTTCAGAAGAAAACCCCGTACGCACTAGGCAGTCCCTCCCCACTCCCCGCCCGCACGCAGGCCCTGGCAACCAGCAGTCTACGCTGTCTCTGCGGATGTACCCGCTGGAAATTTCACATCAGTGGAATCAGACTGTGAAACTAAATAAAGGCACCTCATTTTAAATGGAGCTGGGGAGCCCTGAGGGGCAACTCTCCCTTGTACACCAGCCCTTCATCACAGTGGGAAGAAGGAAGATGAGGATCATTCTGACGAGGAGGGACACTTGTCACCCAGGAATGTCATGCCCTGCTTTAAGAAGAGAAGGAAGATCCGATCCCTCCCTGCCCCAGCGACAAGGCGTTATAGCTGCTGCTTGCAGCCAACGAGACACCGCCAAACCTCCAACTCCAGGTTCTTCCCTAGTAAACTTGGGTTCAAAACATCCCTCCCCAATTTCCTCCTAAAACCCAATACAGGCCAACCTTCCCCTTGTCTCTTTGGATCTGGCTACGGCTTGCCACAGCCGACGTGTCCCACGTTGCAGTTCCTCTGCTCTTCCCAAGTAAACTCATTTTTGCTTAAAGAAGATTGTTCTTTGTTCTCTCTAAGGTTGACAGGACAACATGTGGCTTTTCGTGTCTGGCTTCTTTCACTTAGCATCAACTTTCTGAGGCTCGCCCGCATTGCAGCGTGTGTCACTACTTCATTCCACCGTTTGTACACCCCACGGTCTGTTGATCCTCTGCTGACGGACACTGGGGCTGTTGCCACCTTTTGGCATGTGTGAACAACGCTGCTATGACCATGGATGTACGTGTATGAACATGCGTGTATATGAATAACCATGCATGTCCGTGTTTGAGTCCCTGGGTATACATCTAGGAGTAGAATTTCTTTGCTCCTACAAACAGCATGAGTGTGACAAATTGTATCCAATGGCAGCTGGTGAGTATTTGGAGGAACAGGAAATCTGATACGTTGCTAGAAGGAGAATAAATGAGTTAACCACTTTGCAGAGGAATTTTTCAATACCAAGTTAATTGGAAAATGCACGTATCTCGTGGTGCAACAATTTCATTTTTAAGTCTCTAGACCAGGGAGAAAAATTCTAGTGTATGTTCGTGAGACATACAAGATTTTCCACCGAGCACCGCTTAAAAGAGCAAAACAATGGAAGTCGTCTAACTTGGTTCCTTGGTAGGGGAACAGAAAAATAAGCTGGTATTTTTTTATACCATGAAATACTACACAGCACTTAAAATGAATGAAACAGAAGCACATGATCAACATGAATAAACCTCAAAAATATCAAAAAGTTTTTTAAACAGTAAGTTTCAAACGGGATCCATGTAAAAATTTAAAACACGCCTATCATTTATAAATACAAACTATTGTGGGCTGAGTTGTGTTCCCTCAAAGAGTCATATTTTGAAGCTCTAGCCCGTAGCGCCTTAGAATGTGACCATGTGGGGAGATGGGGTCTTTACAGAGGTGATTAAATTAAATAAGAGCATGTGGGTGCCCCTAATCACATATAATGAGACTAGGGCACAGCCACCCACAGAGGGACGCCCACCTGGGGACACAGGGTGATGCCAGCCATCTGCAAGGCAAGGAGAGAGGTCTTAGAAGAAACCAACTCTGCTGACACCTTGATCTTGGACGTCCAGCCTCCAGAACTGAAAGGACATACGTTTCTGGTGTTTACCCTGCCCAGTCATGGTATTTCTTACAGCACCTCCAGCTGACGAAAGAGCCATGGAAGCCAGAGGCTTCCTCTGTGGGTCAACCCGGAACAGCCAGAGGACTAGGTCGAACTATCCACTGAGTGTTCAAACAATCGCAGTGATGAGACTTGAGCTATAAGCCACTCCTAGACATTGAAGAGTCCACTGGGATCGTCTTATGGGCGCTTAACGTGCTGTTTATAGCCTTTCTCTGCACCTGTAGAAAATACATGCTTATCTAAAATACTCAGGCGTCCACAGCGTTGCTTTGCAAGTCAGTCCTGCGTGGTCACCATGGTCACCAAACCCAGTTTTTCTGACTCTGAAATGTCTTACACCAAGCAATCGCTGCTCGTTCAGTAACACACGTGGCCCATGGCCACCTTGTCCAAGTCACAACCGCTTGGATGTCCTGTGTTGCTTTGCTACTACAAAGAGACTATTATTTACTTATTATTGAATCCGACTAGAACATCAAGCTCCTCCCCCAGCCTCTGAGGACTAGAAATCCGCCTAAGTAAACAGTATTGCAGGACTGTGGGCAGAGCTCTCTCCTCTCATGGAAACACAAACCATCTCTCTCCTTCCTCTCTGCCTTCGTTTAAGAAGGCCGTGCCTTCCGAAGACCAATCTGTATCTGTACACGGATTAAACTGAGGGCAGAGGACCCGGGTGTGGAGAAGACCCACCTCTCCCACCAGCCTGGAAACAAGGGTATTTAGGGCCAAGTTGGGTATCAACTACTCTCCCAAAGAAACTAGAAGCTATTTCATTCTTAACTGTCCACAAATTGATGGTGCGTTTTTGGATTATCTGAGATAATATGAGGGGCTTCTCCCGTCCTTGGAGTGTGTTCCTACTTAACTCCCCGACTCCCGGGATCTCGTACACTCCTGGGGTTGGGCAGGTGCTCGGCCGGCAGGCCCAGCTGCAAACGACGGAGGGACCAAAGGGCAGCCTTCCTGCCATCAGAGGGCAGAGCAGCCAGGTGTGGACACGGCATCTCAGATCAGAGAGGGGGCTGAGCCGTGAGCCACGAGACGGCGGAACACAGGAGGGGCGGATCCAGGAGGTTCCAGAGGCGGGCTCTTCCCAGGGAATCATGGATGAGCGTCAGTTACATCCCTTACACCTGTCAGCCGCCTTCCCCGACCGAGCTTGCTCTGTTTTCACAAAACCTTGCACGTCCTCCAAGAGGCACGTGGCCTAAGTGAGAAGATGTTTGCTTGAGTTGTTTTTCGGGAACTTGGAGTCAGCGGTGCCCAGTTCGAGCTCAAGTTTGTTAAGACTGGTTGGGACCCACGACCTGCCAACTGGGCACGCGCGAGTGTCCCCTCGGTGACCATCTGACGCCGGAAACTCCACCCTCGGAGCAGGCCGACGCTGCCATGCGTCCAGGGAGAAGCCTGTAGGTTAGGTGAGCCTTCACAGGACCCTGACGACCTCACCATTTTCTTCTCTCCAGTCACCTTTCCCCTCCTCCCCAGACCTCAGCTTTACCCCATGAATGCCACGAGCCCCTCGCCTCCGGGGAGGTGGACTTGAGATCTGTCTCCCCATCTTCCTGCGTGGCGCCCTCGTGAATAAACCCTTTCTCCGCTGCTGAACCCAGGTTGATGGAGCTGGCGGGGTACCTGGAGCCAGCATTTGGGGCCCCTTGTCCCAGCCTCAGCACCGTTGACATTTGGGGTGCCGGGGACTGTCCTCGCCCTGTAGCATGTTTAGTTTAGCAGCATCCCTGGCCTCTACCCATCGGGTGCCAGGAGCAAACGCTGCCACCACCCTCACTGACAGCCAAAACCATCCCCACAAAGTGTCGGGCATCCCCTGGGCCGGGGCGGGGCAAGATCACCTCTCAGCGAGAACCAACCACGGCTTCAGGGGCAAGACTCCATACTGTCGGGGCTCCGGGCCGGGTTTGGAGGCCGAGGACCCGGGTATCACAGGAGACTCACACCCACACATGGGGCTGTTAAGAGGTCCTGGCCACGCTCTCCAGAACAGCTCAGAAGCCCTGTACTAAGACTGTAGCTCAAGGTCAGAGCCACCAGAAGAAAGCGTGACTGGGTTCTGAGGCCCAGGGAGCAGGGCCGGCCACCGTGAACCGTCCCTCAGCGTGGGCAGGATCCTTCCAGGCCTGATCCGCAGGGCAGAGGCAAGTGGCTACCCCGGGCTCCAGGGAGAAGCAGCCGGCCACGCCGACCAGGGCCTCCCTGCTGTCAGGGACGGCCCCACCACTCAGCCTCGCGCCCGACAGAGACCAGGGTGTGTACAGGGCGGGAGCACGCGCTTAGAAATGTGTTCATGAATTCCCCCTGATGTGAGGGGTTTCCTCAGCAGAGCGGTGCTGCCCCTGCCCTGGATGGACAAGAGACCCGCCTGGGACCTGTCTGCTCAGCCTCAGCCAAAGATACGCCGTTGGTTCCCGGGATGGTGAGTTTATGTGTCAACTAGGCTGGGCCACGGTGCCCAGAGCTCAGTCAGACACCAGTGTAGATGTGGATGTAAGGCTATTTTTAGGTGTAGCGCGGTTAAGATTTAAATCACTAGGCTCTGAGTAAAGCAGGCGACCCTCCCTGAGGTGAGTGGGCTGCATCCATCAGCTGAAGGCCTTAAGAAGGCAGAGGTCCCCATACAGAAGGAATTCTGCCCCCAGATGGCGCACGAGGCTACGTCATCAACTCCTGCTGGAGCTGCCAGCCTGCAGGGCCACCCCGCACATTGCAGACCTGCCAGCCCTCACAGCCTGTCAGTCAATTCCTCATAATAAATTTCTTGCCTGTCTCTCTCTGTACAGATATACACATACCTCCTGTGGACCTGTTTCTTTGGGGAACCCTGACTAGCTCAGTCCCGTTCATTCCTAAAGGCACTTCTTATTCTGAAATGAGAGGATTCTCCCAGGCCTTGCAACGCTCAAACCTTCCAGCTCGATGTGAAATCTCCCCCTGCCCGGGAAGCTAGGGAAGGGACTTGGTGCTTTTTCTCTTTGACACTTCACGCGGCACCACCCACTAGGCTGCCTGGGCAGGTCAGACCAGCTCTGGAGGCCTCACCGCCATGTCAGGGGTTCTAAGGATGGATAAACACTATTCGCTCTTTTGGTTTATGGGAGCTATTGCTCTTTTCTTCTACTTACTACAAGGTTTATTCTTTCTAAAGTAATTACCTCCTGTACACAATGTTCCAGAAACATTTGAAGAACAGCAAACAGATTAGATGCCTCCCTGCCTCGGTCCCCATGGTAACTCCTCGAGGTGCGAACTCCACGTTTCTGATGATGAAACGAACACTGACAGAGGGTAAGAAATTTTCCCAAAGTCACACAGCTGGTAGAGCTGGGATTTGAACTGAAATTCAGTGAATTCCAAAGCCTATATTCTTAACCATTATAATTTGCTTCCAAGCATTTTGTTTTTAAAAGCACTTATGGACTTCCCTGGTGGCGCAGCAGTTGAGAATCTGCCTGCCAATGCAGGGGACACTGGTTCAAGCCCTGGTCCAGGAAGATCCCACATGCCACGGAGCAGCTAAGCCCGTGTGCCACAACCACTGAGCCTGCGCTCTAGAGCCCGAGAGCCACAACTACTGAGCCCACAACAAGAGAAGCCACCACAATGAGAAGCCCGCGTGCCGCAACAAAAGAAGCCACCGCAATGAGAAGCCCGTGCGCTGCAATGAAGAGCAGCCCCCACTCGCCACAACTAGAGAAAGCCCACGCGCAGCAACAAAGACCCAACGCAGCCAAATAAAGAAATACAATTAAATTTTTTTAAAAAAGTAAAGACAAACAAAAATTTCCCTAGAATTCAGAGGAAAAGAATGTAGAAATAAAAATAACTATGGGAAAAAAGAAACTATCATGGATAGTTCAGGAGATGCAGGACGGGGATAATAAGAATTCCAGAAGCGGGCTTCCCTGGTGGCGCAGTGGTTGAGAGTCCGCCTGCCGATGCAGGAGACATGGGTTCGTGCCCCGGTCCGGGAAGATCCCACATGCCGCGGAGCGGCTGGGCCCGTGAGCCATGGCCACTGAGCCTGCGCGTCCGGAGCCTGTGCTCCGCAACGGGAGAGGCCACAACAGTGAGAGGCCCACGTACCACAAAAAAAAAAAAAAGAATTCCAGAAGCAAAAGTGAAAGGAATCGCTAATTAAATCTTCCTGTCTTGAGCTGAAGTCTCAGGCATTCAGACTGGAAGTTCTCACTCAGGTCGGGTAGCAGAGAAGAGCCGCCTCCAGTGGATGTAAACGGGACTCCAAGTAACTTCAGAACCTCCGGGAGACATGGAGGTCCGAGGGACCAGCAGTGACAGGACCCTCAGGCTCAGGGTCCTTCGGTCAGCAGGGGCTTTTTATTAAAAGTATGATTCAATATTGGTAAATTGTATAAATTGGGGTGATCTAAATATAGAAACATATGTAGATGCTGCTTCTAGGTGATCCAAGTATGGATGTGTGAATACAGGTATGGAGATAGCAAGGCCCAGGGAAAAAGGTCCTGCGATGAAGAAATACACCCACTATTATGACGGATTATCTCTGCTTATTTATTCACTTTTTGGCCGCGCCGTGCGGCTGGCAGGATTTCAGTTCCCCGACCAAGGACTGAACCCCAGGCACTGCAGTGAAAGACTGGAATCCTAACCACTAAGCCGCCAGGGAACTCCCTAAGGCGATTCTAAATGTTTTACCTACAGCTTTTTACATCTTTCACATTTTCTGTACTGCAGTATATTTCTTCTATGTTGATGGAGAAACAAAATATACATTATGTGTATTTATAAACAATACAAAACCCTCTTTGGCTCGTCAATGTCTTAAAGTCTCGAAGCCAAATCCATTTAGGATAGACTAGAAGTCTGTAGGGCAAGGGAACCTGCAAATCCCAAGTGTGTTTCCATTTACCTTGCTATTCTATCAAAGCTATTTTATCATTATAATAGGAAAAATAAGGAAAATGTAGTCTTTACATTAAAAGAACACAGCACAGACACACATCAGCTGCTCTTACTCCCAAACCCTGCAACTACAAGACATCAAAACCGGCCGCAAGGGAGACTGACCATGACCGAGTGGCATCAGGGGCACAACCCAGCAGGAAGGACGTCTTCCCCTGATCCTTATGTCCTGTTATAGCCACTCATCGGACAAAACACACACCCTCATTCCCCAGGCTCCTCTGAGTTTTTCAGATCCCCTTTCCCTGCATGGGGCAGGGAGCCTCCCAGATGGAGGCCCTCCTGGTCCCCGGCACCCAGCGAAGCATCCAGAGCTCCCTGGAGGAGCTCAGCGTTCACAGAGACCAATGGCTGCACCCCAGGGCTGAGGGGCCACAGGTGCAAACTCAGGTACGTGCGTGCACCATGGGGGGACTAACGAGCCTACAGAAAACCTGGAGGGTTTCCTACCGGAACTGGTGCTTGGGCCTGACAGCCAGGCAGACTGGAGCAGGGCAGGTCCCGGCAGAGGGAAGAGAGCAAGAGAGGATAGATCGGGGTCAAGGGCTCGGTTCATGTCTCGTGGACCAGAAATCAAGGAAGGCATAGGATGTGGGAACAGCATCTGGGGACCCGCTCGGAACCCAGGGGTTGGTATAAAGTTTATTTTAAGCTGAAGACATTTGAGATTCAACAGATGCAGAAAAAGGTCTTCTCAGAGTTTCCCTTATCAGACTAAACGCAGAAACTTCTGAGAAATTAGGACAGCTTCCCTCTTTAGGGCAGCTTCTATTCCCAGGGGAGAAACCAAGACCAACCTACAATAAGCCCCCTCTCTGGGGAGTTTTAGAGCCCTGACGAAGATGGAGAGTGCTCATACCTTCACAGTAAAATGTTATCACCAAACCTACTTATGCTTCCTAAACAAAGCTGTGTGTTCTTCCCGGTGGAGCCTTTTCTTTCTCCCCCTCTTCCCTCTAGTCAGTCAGGTATCGAAGCCCCCACTTCTGACCACTCCTTAGAATGATTCATCACTGAGCACTCCACATGTATGCTTGTTGCGACTGTAAATGAGTTCTTTCTCTTCTCTTGCCCATCTGTCCTTTGTCAGTTTAATTCACAGCCCCCCCAGTCAGGAACATAAGAGTATAGAGGAAAGTTCTGCCTCCCCTACACTGCATTCCACTCTCCAGGGCAGTGCTGACAGCAGTTTGAAAAGGGTGGGTCTCGAGCTCAGACTAACCAGTCATAGCACAGGTCAGTCGCTCTGAACAAAACTGAGGATGAAGGCGGAAACAACCCACGAGCTGGGAAGAATCCGTTTCCCTGATCACAGGCTCCGCTGCGGCACCTCTATGTATTGGGGAGGGGCACAGGCAGGTAGAGCTCACAGAGCAGCCTCCCCGTCCAGGAGGCTACGTGAACTGAGTGGAGATCAAACTGTTGGCTAAATAGAATTGTGGGTGGCTTGTCTATTTCCATTCAGCCACGCGGTCTCTGTGTCTCTCGCAGGGTAGCTCATACTGCTGAGCACTGAGGTGTGCTTGCCAGCCTTCAGAGCATCACTTCACTGGCCTAACGGAGGAGTTGACGGTTATCTCATGTTATCTCCGGCAGGCAGGTCTGCCACCACCTGCAATTCAAGCCCATGACAGCTGCACAAACCTCTGCGCGTGTGTGTGAGGTCCTCACCACTAAACGCAGGCGACTCTGGTATTAGGATTCAGTCCCCACAGCCTCTTAAGGGCAAACCTCTAGAATCCCAGTGCCAACAGAGGGCAGCCCTGAGCTTCTCCAAAACATCCCCAGTTTGATGCAGGCGGTCACCTGCAGGGCTCTCCCAGAGGCTGTGCTCCGACCTGACTGCCCAGCGCTCCGGGGGAGATCCCCTCCTCGGTGGTCCTCGGACCCAGTAAGTGTACGTGCAAACACCTTCTTAGGGGCACGTGGCTGAAGTACTTTGAAAGCAGTTGTGTATGATTTCCAGATCCTCAACTCTTTTCTAAAAGTTATGTAAGAACTCCTCAGGCCAGTGCCCCCTTTCCACCTGACCCTTCACAATCTCTGCTTCCACTTTTCAAAATAAAGGTACACCTCTCACCCCTCCCCAGACCTTTCTCTGGGGGATGGAAACCTCCTGAGTGTGGACAGAGCTCCTGTTTGAAACACGAGGAGCGGACTGCACCCAGATGACCAAGGAACCAATCTTCTAGCAAGTCTGACAGTTTCCAATTCTTTACTTTCAACAAATTTGAAGGAGAATTTATTCAAATCTTCAGCTGATAAGAGCTTTAGAAATAATCTTTTGTAATAATCACAAGGTGATTTTTGGCATCCAGCTTGGAAGGAGCTCGAAAAAAATCTTGACATTATTCTATCAAATCTTTTTCCTTTTCCATCTTTCACTTCTATTTATGTGACCACGCTGCCTCAGCTCATAAGGATGAAAACTAGAGAAAATACTGATGCTTGGTCCTTGTCATTGTGGCAGCGCTCTGTGGATACGTGAACCTGGGGTGCTGTCCTTGTCACTCACATACTCTGAATGTCCCATCATTTTACTTGTTATATTTAATAATTATCAAGTTAAAATATTTTATTTTAATCAACTGTATAACAATAACTATAATAATTCAAAAGAAACTTGAGTCTTGTGGTTACAGAAAATTAAATTTAAAAATCAATTTCAATTTATGAACAGACTTTTTTATGCCAGAATATAAGGAATAAAAGACTTTTTAGCAAATATCCATGTATATCACATTAGGATAATATTCTAAGTGGCAAGTGGGACAGAAATCTGAATTCAAGGAGAAAAAGGAGTCACAAAATATTTTTGCCTGTTTAGAGAAAAGCATTTTCATGTATTTTTTCAGAAGAATCATGGTAGGTTATCAAATTGCTACAGCATTTAGATTGCAGGGGAAACGCTTAAGAGTGTTGCAATTGTTTTATTTGGAAATACCAACATTTTTAAATGTCAGAAGATATTTCCTTTGTAACTAACAAAACTTACTGTTAGATGCAACTTTTAAAAGGGTTATCTGCGGGCCCCTCCCCTCACACCCAGCTAGGGAGACCCCTCTGTCTGGTGCGGAATTTGCAAAGTAGCAGCTCCACTGGGATTAGGGGCCCTACAAGACCAAAAGACAACCCTCAGAATAGGAGAAAATATTTGCAAATGAAACAACTGACAAAGGATTAATCTCCAAGATTTACAAGCAGCTCATGCAGCTCAATAACAAAAAAACAAACAACCCAATCCAAAAATGGGCAGAAGACCTAAACAGACATTTCTCCAAAGAAGATATACAGACTGCCAACAAACACATGAAAGGATGCTCAACATCATTAATCATTAGAGAAATGCAAATCAAAACTACAATGAGATATCATCTCACACCTGTCAGAATAGCCATCATCAAAAAATCTGCAAACAATAAATGCTGGAGAGGGTGTGGAGAAAAGGGAACACTCTTGCACTGCTGGTGGGAATGTGAATTGGTACAGCCACTATGGAGAATGGTATGGAGCTTCCTTAAAAAACTACAAATAGAACTACCATATGACCCAGCAATCCCACTACTGGGCATATACCCTGAGAAAACCATAATTCAAAAAGAGTCATGTACCAAAATGTTCACTGCAGCTCTATTTACAATAGCCCGGAGGTGGAAACAACCTAAGTGTCCATCATCGGATGAATGGATAAAGAAGACGTGGCACATATATACAATGGAATATTACTCAGCCACAAAAAGAAATGAAATTGAGCTCTTTGTAAGGAGGTGGATGGACCTAGAGTCTGTCATACAGAGTGAAGTAAGTCAGAAAGAGAAAGACAAATACCGTATGCTAACACATATATATGGAATCTAAAAAAAAAAAAGGTTCTGAAGAACTTAGGGCTAAGATGGGAATAAAGACACAGACCTACTAGAGAATGGACTTGAGGATATGGGGAGGGGGAAGGGTAAGCTGTGACGAAGTGAGAGAGTGGCATGGACATATATATGCTACTAAATATAAAATACATAGCTAGTGGGAAGCAGCCACATAGCACAGGGAGATCAGCTCGGTGGTTTGTGACCACCTAGAGGGGTGGGATAGGGAGGGTGGGAGGGAGGGAGACCAAGAGGGAAGAGATATGGGAACATATGTATATGTATAACTGATTCACTTTGTTATAAAGCAGAAACTAACACACCATTGTAAAGCAATTATACTCCAATAAAGATGTTTTAAAAAAAACAGGCACTTGTTTTGCTTCTAGCAGTCTGGCAGTCTCTGATGTGATGAACTCATTTAAATCCTGGAAAATAGTTGTTTCAATTAAGACAACTCCTCAGGAGTTCTAGAAAAATATTTTAAGTCAGTGATTCATCTGAGTCCCAGAAAGGAGTACACTCTGGTGCAATCAGGCCCACAGAGTAGGAGTCCGGATAAAAGGTTTTCGGTGATTCTGACACATTTGTGGCAGTGTCTGCCCTCAGCCCTCCCAGAACACAGGCAGGGGATGAGATGCAGCCCAGCTCCTGACACGGTCCATCTCCACGTCCTGGTCCCCTGCTAAATCAGGAGCTGTGAGCGGCTAAGTTTTTTTTTTTTTAAAGGAAGGGGTTGAGAAGGGAAATGTAAACTGTAAGAATGCGCTACCAGCCAAATCGCACTTGTATGTATTTGCGTAGTCAGCATTCCTTCACCTGGGATGATTTCAGATTCCCTCGCCCTTAACTTCATCATCTGTCCCAGGGAAAATATTTTACTTCATGAGAGGCACTGGAAGCATAAGCCTTCAGAGCATTTATAATTGCAAAGAACATTTATAATGTAAAATAACTGACATATGATTCTTCACTTCAGCTTTTAAACAGGAAGAATCCAGAAGGAATAAAACTTCCACCCTACAAAAGGAACTGGCTAAATGCCAAAAGTTTTAGATATAACAGAATTAACAGTGAAATTGAGAAATTCATGAGGTTCTCACAGACTCAATGTCTCTGCAGAAGAAGATAAGGAAAACGAGTTAAACCGCGGAATTAGCACTTTCGTAAGTGGTTTTTCAGAAGCGTTGTCATCAGTTTTGTAATAATTTAACTGTGTATCTTTTAAGGCCACTTACTGTGTGCTTTCAAAGAAATTTAAAGCATTTAAAAGGCTCTGATATGCTAGATTTATCTAGCATATCAGAGCTAGAAAAAGCATAATTGATAAAGTTAGCGATCCAAAGGTAAAACATAGAGAATCCAGAGAAAAGAGAAATGAAATAGAAGGGGCGGGGGGAGGGGAAGTAAAGGGAAAAGAAAGGTTTATACAACTTTTAATGAAACAAATTTTATTTTTATAATTATATTCAACTTTTTTTTTTTTTGGTGTTTTTTTTTTGAGGTATGCGGGCCTCTCACTGTTGTGGCCTCTCCCGTTGCGGAGCACAGGCTCAGCAGCCATGGCTCACGGGCCCAGCCGCTCCGCGGCATGCAGGATCTTCCCAGACCGGGGCACAAACCCGTGTCCCCTGCATCAACCACTGCGCCACCAGGGAAGCCCCTATATTCAACTTTTAAACACTAAAAATATTTTATATTAAAAATGTTTCACATACATATATTCACACACATAATTTTAAATCAATGAGTATATTTGATTGCAAAAAATTTAATATTTTGAGAAATCAAATTTGTTCAATTTATGTTTTATCACTTATTAGTTGTGTAAATAGTTTATAACCGATTAAAGGAAAAGGATTAGGAGGAATAATTCTTTCATAGTCTTAAAGGTATGCAATTTCAAAAAGCCAGGGTAGGGTTTTGGGGGTGTGCCATTTTCAGAAAATGTTTTTTTAAAATCCCTCCCTAGACCTCAGCAAACACAGAAGAGAAGTGAATTACTTCCAGCTAGTCGTAGGGACCCTTTACTTTAACTTATTCATGAAAAAATAGAAAAATAGACTAGATAATAAAATAAGATTTTAAGATAAGACCCAGTCTTAGATTTTGGAGGGTCTTAAGTGCTTGAAATAAGGTAGAATTCTGACACCAGGAGATGGGGACATTCCCACAGTAAAGCCGCCACCTCTGCTGGGTGATGCCAGGTGCCAGGCACTGGAGTGCATGTTTTTAGGTCACCCTCTTGGGGGAGGGGGCAGTACAGCAGGCACCCCCAACCCCCAGATGGAGAAACTGAGGCACGGGAATTGGGAGCACTAGCCAGGTGCACCCAGCCCACCACTGACCCAGAAGATTCCCTGGACTAATTACATCAGAGCAAAGTTTAACCAGTGATTGGAAGCTTTACTAAGAAATAGAGAAAATTAGACAAGCTACCACCTTAATAAAAAAAAAATAATTTATTTGCATGTAACCATAAGGTTAAACTGCTACTTAAAGTATAGTTACCACTATTAAAGTGATCATCTCTGTGATCAAATGATAAACAGTACCTAACATGTTTACAAAATGATGAAATGAGACCAAGAAGAACAACTTTTAAAACCTACATTGACTGTATGTCATTTCTTTTAACCAATACTCCTTAAATACTGGGTATTAAATATGTCTCTTTGGCCCTGAGGTTTTGTACAGACTAATTAATTAGGGCCTTAAAAAGAGAATGTCCAGAAATGGGATCCAGAAATTATTGTACAGTTTGACTAAATATCCCTCCAAAAGGAAAATCAAAAGTATTTGAGACATGAAGCTTCCACTGGTGAAGTGCAGGAGAAGCAAATGGTTTATCAAGCCCACTGGGTGTTACCTGGACAGGTAAAAGGTGTTCACATCTGCAGCGTAATTGTACCAAAAGGTGGCAAGTGCACCCGTGCTCACAGTTCATAAATGCTGCACCAGGATGCCGAGATGCAGACTCAAGTGTCAAGTAACAGCCCTTCTATTTCAGATGTGGTTTTGTTTGGGAAACAGAGGCCCGAGCCAGGCTGGACATCACAGTTATGGGCCCTTGAGCCCCGCTCACCTGGCCGATCTGTGAGGTGAGGACCCTAGCCAGGGTGTCCCTGCCGTTCACCCAGGACCTGGCCATGCTGAGGGGGTGAGAGACATGGCAGAAGGCACAGGTGAGAAGCCGCTGAGAACGAAAAGCCCCCGTGGGCAAGGCGGGGGGCGGGGGGCGGCAAGGGTCCTGGTGAGGCTCCTGCCCCCATACAGGGTCCCATGGTCCTTCCTGAAACCCCAGCAGGAGGACATGGGCTGGGCACCCGCCCTAGCAGGAAAGGAAGGAGGCACTGAGGAAGCAAGGAGAAGGGGTCCCTGTCACGAGCCCCAAACCAGCAGTTTACCTAAAGATCTGAGTCGCGGCAGTCACAGGGCAGGAAGTATCCCGACACGCCCGGCAACGAGACCTGAATCACAGGCCTGGCCGGGACCACCGGGGGCCAAATGCCTGCTGAATTATCTGGATTTTGGCAAAACCACATCCCACACTCAGACTTTACAGGATCTGGGACTCCGCACCCACAGGGCAGGACCTTGCTCCGCTCTCCTGCGCTGTTCACGGTCACCTCGGAGGGAAGAGCTGGGAAGCATGTGACGTTTTAATTTGCATAACATCTAGAAAGTGTCCCTGAATTTTCCACAGCTGCATTTCTAAGCCATTTTCTAAGATTCCCACGTGGAAACTCCTGAGGGGATGAGCAAAAATAGCTGAAAATTGCTTTTAAGATGTTAGAGGACGGCTAGATGTACGGCTGCTGTGGAATTGCCACAGAAATCACTCAGGTCATTATCAGTCTGTTCTTGTGGAACCCACACTGTACACACGTGAGCCTCTGAGAATCTTCCTCTTGAAATTTCTGTCAGGTTCCTAAAGTCTTGAAGATTCTGGTTGTTGTGTCGATTATGCTTCTGAGCTCCCTAACTGGTTTTTAAAAGTTAAGTGCTACAATGTGAAATAATAAATATGACTAAGATACTATATGGACATAAAATTAAATTCATTAATAAGCTGCAGTTAGGGCTTCCCTGGTGGCACAGTGGTTAAGAATCCGCCTGCAAATTCAGGGGACATGGGTCCGAGCCCTGGTCTGGGAAGATCCCACATGCCGCGGAGCAACTAAGCCCGTGAGCCACAACTACTGAGCCCACGTGTCACAACTACTGAAGCCTGCAGGCCTAGAGCCTGTGCTCCGCAACAAGAGAAGCCACTGCAGTGAGGAGCCCAAGCACCACAACCACGCGCAGCAACAAAGACCCAACGCAGCCAAAAATAAATAAATAAAATAAATAAATTTAAAAAAAGAAAAAAAAGCTGCAGTTAGCACTAAAGTTTCCTATCATAAGATAAATTATGACCCTCAGGCCCATAAAAATAAAGAGCACCATGAAAGGTCCAGGCATTACCAAGAGTATTTTATATTTATCTGTATATAAGGATCCTCTATTTGTGTACTTTATCCCTTTTTTGTTATTATCCATTAATGTTAAAAATTCTATGAAAGATATAAGCATTTTGTGCATTCATGTTCTCTGGAATCCCCCTGTGGGGAGAGCAAAGTCATCCTCTCCTTGAACGGAAGTGATCTGTGCACCTGCACGGACAGGAGAGGTGACGTGGAGTTGGGAGATGAAAAGCATTCCAAATACTTAGACTTCAATCAAAGAAAATGCATGTAGTGAACCCGCAAAAGGAAACCAGTGCACTGGCAGGTCCAGCAACCAAGGCAGCAGGCTGGCCTTTCCCCTCTCCTCCTGAGAAATTATTATTATTATTAAAAAGAAATGTGCCTCCTCACGGCCCCCGCTGCAACATGGCCAGTTTACAGTCTAGTAAATTCTTGGGCCCCAGGTCAGCTGTGCCCAGCACCCCATGGGCTCATCGGCCCGTCCCACATCTATCTGCACATCGGAAGGTAATGAAACATCAGCCTCAGAAGCGAGGGCTCATCCCCAGCATCACCCCCCTTCCTCAGGACCGTTGTCTGATGTGCACGTTACAGAGAAGGACGATGTGTGACCGGAGCCGGCACCTGGGACCCTTTCCTGAATTTCAAAATGAGGTCCATCCGATCGCCGCGGAAATGTACATAAATCCCGTCTAGGAATTTCACTTCTTGCTGGTTCCATCCAAGGCTCTCCTTCCGAGGGAGCCACGCCAGCCGCAGTTCCCGGGCGCCCCGAGGTGTGGATCCGCCGCCCACCCGTGGTGAAGCCACTGGACCCGTGCCTGTCACCCCCAAAGTGTGGGAGTGGCCACAAGGAAGAAATGAAGTCTCCAGAGGAGAACTTGGCTAAAACGTGTAGCAACAGTTTTAAACAGGTGTGAAGCCGCCACTTCTGGACACTCCCACAGGAGGACGACACTGATGGGACACCGTGTCACCTGCACAGGATGTGACCTTTCGTGTGGAAACACTGATGGACTCACAGACAAATTTGGGGGCCTCATGACAGATAAGTAAGCTTGCCTGAGACAAGTTCACGTTATAAAAATGAATGACACATCTCTAATCCAGCAAAACCCAGCTGCAAATACGGTAAGAAGAAGGCCTCATTCACAGCGACCAGAAAGCACCACCTCTAGGTGCTGACTTAGCAAAGGGCACAGGGCCACAGGGGCTCGGGGGCAGGGGTGGGACCCGGGGTCCTGAGCAAATTCACTGGACGTCCGTGCTGGAGCCTCGGCGATGACCCATGGCCCCCTCCCCGCTGCCCGCACTGCTTTCCTTTCCCACTTCTGCTGCATCTCCTCTCCCCGTCCCTCTGGAACTCACGATTCAGCCACGCCTGCTCTCCACGGTGCTGAGTCCAGCAGGGTCTCCGCCCGTCTCGGCACCTGAATCACTCCCTCCCTGAAACCCTTCTCACTCAGCCCCTGGCACCACAGACTCCCCCGTGACCACACGCAATCTTTCAGGAAGTGCCCTTGGCTCTGCCCTCCGCATATGCCCACAGGATGACCTCTTCTTACCACTTCCCTACCTCTCTACCTACCTCTGGTCCAAGCAGTCATGGCCTCTCGCGTGGATCAGGGCAGAATTGTCCCAACACGGAGGCCAGATGACCCAGTGGGAACACAAGTTGCATGTCATGCAGACTCAGTGGTTGCCACGGGCTGAGGCACAGCCTTGTCCTTACCGTGGTCTGGAAGGGCCCACCCAGCGTCCTCTGCACTCACTCTGCACCAGCCTCGCTGGCCATCTCACTCCTCCTCGCTGTGTCCACATGGCCAGCGCTCTCCTGTCTGCCTGCACTGCTGCCAGGCTCCCGTCCTCACCCACTGCAGTCTTTATTCAGATGGCTTCTCAGTTCCCCGACCAACCGCGCTGCTAAAACTACATCAGCTCCCGACTCCCCTCCCGCCGTCCACAGCCCTGGTCACTTCCACTGACACGGTGGCCACGCTAGTGCCAGGCTCAGACCTCCCACTGGGGGCAGACTGGACTCATGGCCCGGCTGCTTCCAGTCGGGGACTCTTCCAGTCCTTATCCGTTCCCTCCTCTCCTGCTTTGTGGTCTCTGCACTCCCTCCCCAGTAAATCCTTTGCATGTCTAACCTTGTCTTGGAGTCGGTTCTAATCTCACCTTTAATCAGTGGTTTGGGAAACCTGGATCAACATAAAGAAAGGTGAAATCAGGGACTTCCCTGGTGGTCCAGTGGTAAAGAATCCACCTTCCAATGCAGGGGACGTGGGTTCAATCCCTGGTCGGGGAACTAAGATCCTACATGCCATGGGGCAACTAAGCCCAAGCACCACAACTACTGAGCTCACGCCCCTCAACGAGAGAGCCTGTGTGCTGCAAACTACAGAGCCCACATGCCCTGGAGCCCGCCCACCACAACTAGAGGGAAGCCCACGCACCGCAACGAAGAGCCCACCTGCCCCAACAAAGATCCCGCGTGCTGCAACTAAGACCCGATGCAGCCAAAAATAAGTATAATAAACAAATAAATAATAAAACAAATCTTAAAAAAAAGTGAAGTCAGATTCCTAGCATCACTACATGTAATGATGCAGTCACCAAGCATGAAAGAACTAAAAGTGGAAAATTAAACCTTGAGCTTGTAGAGGATGAATGAACATCTATTCTATAAAGGAGGAGTAAACTTCTGTGACTCCAGAATGGAGAAAGATGCTTAAATGAAAAAAATCCCCCAAAGCTCAAACCATAAGGCAAAAAACAAAAGTGGATTTGATAATATCAACTTTACCATGTTGATTCACTAAAGGACCGAGTTACTGTACAGTGGATGCATTAGGACATGATACTTAAACTTCTTAAAACTAAGAAGGGATTAACATCAAGAATAAATAAAGACAGCCTCTGAATCCAAAGAAAAAGACAAGAATTCAAACTCAGAAATGAGTGAAGAATATGAACAAGCAATTCTCAGAAGAGAAAACCCAAGTGGATACTGAGCTCATGATGGGGCCGTTAAATTGACATTAATTAGAGACATGCAAATTAATTCACCGTCCACGGCTTGGTGAAGCTGAACTCTGGGCAATGCCAAGGGTGGCAGAGAGGACTCCACGCACTGCAGGGGGTGCAGGCGGGCACAGCCTGGGGGTCGGGGTTCACCCAGGGAATTCCTCTCTGTCGGAATTCCATGCAAACGTCTAAATACACCCGAAGTTGGTTGTAAAATAAGCCAGTATGACCACCAGCTGTGGGGATGCTTGTTCTGGGGAGGAAACCTCACGCTGTGCGCATGGCAACGACCAACAGATGAGGGTGGAGGGAACGCACATCACCACGACGGTCTGGACTCGCTCCAGCGCGTGTTACAGGGCGAGGTGGGTGGGTACAGGGCTCCTCTCCTACGTCCACCTTCACAGATCGCCTATGAGAGTAGCCCCCTCACCCCGCATCGCGAAGAGCAGCTCTGGGCCGTCCCAATGCTACACCATGGTGGGTGGGCAAGACCCAAACACTCTTCTTGGGGGGCCGTGGCTCAGCTCTCCTCCACGTGCGTGAACACGCCTGACCACGGGCCACCGGGGGCTTCCTGGTCAGGCTGCTCAAGGTCACAGAACAGTCACCTGCATCTATAAAACAGCTGCTCCTGTTGTAAATGGAGAGAAACAGCCGTGGGAACTTCCCGATGCCTCACGTTCTAGTTGTGCTCAGGCGGCACTGATGGCGTCCCAGGAGGAGTCTGTGTTGAGCAGCCAGGGCTCTGTTAACGCCGCCACATGAGAACCCGCAGAGCCAAATGCTCCTATCAGGGGATGTTTGCAGGAACTTCTGACCCCTTGAAAGCAGAACACTCTTAGGATGTGTTGAATCAACATGGACTCTAGGGCTTCCCTGGTGGCGCAGCGGCTGAGAGTCCGCCTGCCGACGCAGGGGACGCGGGTTCGTGCCCCGGTCCGGGAGGATCCCACATGCCACGGAGCGGCTGTGCCCGTGAGCCATGGCCGCTGAGCCTGCGCGTCCGGAGCCTGTGCTCCGCAACGGGAGAGGCCACAACAGTGAGAGGTCCACGTACCGAAAAAAAAAGAAATGTACTCTAAAAATCAACACTTACTAATTTAAAAAGATAGTTCACATGTTCAAAACTTCTTTTTAATCTTTGGATCAAAGGCAGGTATCCCCCGACCTTTCAAAATAAGTCCAAAATAGCATCTTTGGAAATCTGAGTCCAGCATGGAAGCTAGAGTTGCACGATCAAGGAATGCAAAGTCTTGGTTAACTGTTCTTCTTAATCAAGTTATCATATATACAATGCCTAGAACAATAGCTCTCAAAAATTAAAATTTACTTAACAAGAAAATTGCCAGGAATATAATGCAGCCTTTCTTTCTCCGGGGGTTCCGAAGTCATCTCAGATATTTCAGTACCTGTTTCAGGATGTTAATTATAAAGCTGAAAAATAGTTACCAGTTCACTATAGGCTCAGAACTGTGCAGCCGGAACGTCTTATAAAACCTTATCACCGTCTTGTCTTGGAAGATGAGGGGATGAAAGCAGGTGTCCAACCCATCCACAGTCCCCTTTGGCTTCAGTTCAAACATCACCCTAAGAGGGGGGGCCCCCCAGGCAGCACTGTGGAGCGGAGTCCCCTATCCCCTAAGACACCTTCTCAAGCCTGCAGTGTCCTCTGCGTTTCTTTCCTGGCCTTTAGCGCAGTGGGAACCCTGATGCCGCATGTGTGCTGGACACCTGGCCCCCTCTCCCGACTCGACAGTGAACAGGGAGAAGCTCAGGTGACCTGCTCCCAGCACCTTCTCAGGCAGGCACCTGCAACTTCACACCTCATATTATGAGTAATTTTAAACTAAAAACATCAAACATCTTGAAAGGCCCTACCCAGTTGCATGTTTTCGAGTGATCTAATGAGCAGATCAGTTTAACAGTGTCACGGGTTTTCTACTTTTTAGGTCCACTGTTCCTCCACCGAGAAATCTGCCAAGGAGCGTCTGATGGGTTATAAATTCAACGATCCCGTCCCAAACTAAACAGCGCCCAGATAAAGAGTACTTCCTGTAAAAGTCAGAAAACTCTCCCTTCCTAAATGAAAATAACTTTAAGACAATTCAGAGGAAAAGCGGTCTCACAGGTTGTATTTTCAAATGACTCAAACTGAATGATGAGACCCTCATGCGGGGATCTCTGTGTCCTCTGGGTCCTGTCTCTGTGTTCTCGACCCTCCAGGGATCGAGGTGACTTGGAGGCTCCCAGAGCGGGAACCAGGAGCCACATCTGACAAACCCCCTCCCTGCTGCTGTCGACCAAGCCTCACTGTCACCTCCACGACCAGCTTCCTACAACCAGCGAAACCTATAAAGTGATTCTGCTAAAACCAGATTTGATTATGTTGAGCTCTCACAAGATTAAAAGGAACTGATTCTATATTTTATCATTTGTTTTCTGAGTTTATTTATAATACATTGTATAGGTCTCCGAGGGCTGCCATAACAGAGCACCGCAAACTGGGGGGCTGAAAACAAGAGAAGTGCTTGTCTCACAGTCTGGAGGCCGGGAGTCTGAGGTCAAGGTGCTGGCAGGGCTGGGCTCCCTCTGAAAGCTGTAGGGAGGACCCTTCCTTGTCTCCTCCAGCTCCTGGTGTGGTCAGCAACCCTTGGTGCTCCTGGGCTTGTGGAAGCATCACCCAACACCTGTCCCTGTTGTCACGTGTGTGTCTGCACCTGTTCTCCTCCTCTTGTGAGCCACACTGGGCCAGGGCCCACACTGAAGACCTCAGCTTCACTTCTTTACATCTGCAGAGCCTCTTTCCAAAAAGGGTCACATTCACAAATACTGGGGGTTAGAACTACAGCACATCTTTGGCGGGGGCTCAAGTCAACCCCTAACATATAGTATTGGAACATTTACTTTCACTATAAAGAAAACTCTTTGGACATTATTGTTGTTGGTTTTTTTTCAAAGGAAGCATGTTAAAATTATAATTGAATTTAGAGTACATTATGGAGTAATAACATGGGAGATAGACTAGATTTTTACTTCACCTTCCTCCAGCACATGTATGATGGATATTTAAGTTGGATTGTCTTGTACCTCAGAGCTCAGGGATGACTGGTACCTAGTATTCTATCTGGCCCACAGCAGACACTCAATAAATATTGACGAGTTGATATAGTTACTGATCAACTCCATGTCACTGGTATACACACATTTTTGGAATAATAAACATAAAATATATTTAAAGTTTTTCAAAGATATTGAATGGCTTTATGCCCAAGACTTCTAATTGCACCCAGACCATCTTACTGGGACACCACATCAAAGATATTATGTTTTTTAAAAGGATTGTCTGCAAAGCCAATTATAATCAAGAACCATTTTCAAATGTTGGCTATGTTAACCCATAAAGAACCATGAGAACACATTTTTAAAAAAAGAACATATTTTTAAAATCTAATCTAAAAATCATATGAGCCCTTTTATCTAAAGGCACAGTAGAGCAAAAATAAATATCTGCCTTTCAAATTGCCCATTATTATTCACTAAAGGAAAATATCTTGGCAACATGTGCTAATGCTTTCTCTAAAGCTGGAAATATCTGAGCCTAGCATTTGAGAGAGCTCTAAGGGAAGTGCCGTTTCCTGTGCATGATCTATTAAAGAAACAATGATCAAAAATCGCTTTTTATGAACGTGAAACATGAATTTAGAAATTATTCTGCAGTCACCATTCTGCAGTCTAGAAGAACTTTCATCTCTTCCACTTCCCCTCCGACTGTCATGGGGACCCAGTGAGGCCTGCGAGGTGCACCAGGGTGTGGTGGCACTGACCGACTGAAGGGGCCGGGCCGCAGCGCACTGCCTGCGAAGGCTGCCCAGCAAATACTTTACTGGACGTGACACAGGGAGGGATGAACCCTTACTTCTTCAAACTGCTGAGCTATTGGGATAGTTTGTTACTCTTTTCAGCCTCCTTTGATTTCTAACTGCTAACATACGATAACGCCCGTACGACTCACATACTATTGAAACCTAAATTCAAACAAACATACTTTACCAAAATTGTATCATCTAGCCTATAACTTAAGACCTACAGATACTAATTAATTTAAGAAACAGTGCAGTGCTCAGGAGAAATTCCCACTGAGAGGTGGCTCTGCCTTAGAGGGTCCATTCCCATCTCTTCTCCCCATTCAGCCAACAGGACAGGCATTTCAGGGAGAGCGCGAGGGCCTGAGATGTATCCATGGCAACAGAATCAGACAGAAAGAGACAATAAAAAGAGAAATTCAAAGGAACTGCTGAGTGAGTATGCAGGGAATGATCCCAGAAGTTTTTAGCCTGAGGAGGGTTCAGTACCATGGACAGGGATATTGTATTGCTCTTTGTCTACTTTTTCTTAGTTTTCCATCTATACTAATTCATTCTACAAATAAAAGGAGTGAATAAAAACCACAGCGTAGCTCACAGAGGGTAGTAGCCGTACTATTTGCTTCTACACAGCACCAAGCTGATAAGAGAGTTTTCAGTAGTTTAAAAAAATAGTGCTGTTGATATTGATGCCTGTTCTGAAGATGTCAAACATGAAGAAGTGTAAAAACTGTGCCGCAATTTTAAAAACATGAGTACAGATGACAGATATATGAAAGACTTCCACTGAGATTTTAAAATAAGGGAAGAACCCTTCCACAACTTTACATGGGAATCCTGCTTTATGTTCCACAGCCGCACGTGCCACATCACAAGACCTTGAAGGGTCTATGTTTTCTTAGTGCGCACTCAGTGTTTACCTTAAGACATCACTGAAGTGAACTGAATTGGAAGGTGGTAGGAACACCTTCCCCATTACTTGTTCTCTGAGGAAAATAAATGGTAAGTGGATATAAAACGACTCAGTCTGATTTCAAAATATTTGAAACCAGAACTTCTTGTATGTGTTACTCAGTGGAAGCATTAAAGAAATTAGAGTCACAATATCTCTCAGTAGGTTATCAAATGGGCAACTAGGGGGAAAAGAAGCAAAGTTTCAACTTCACACGGATTCATATGCTTCCCTCCTAAGACAGATATTGTTTAAAAAAATAACCCACAAGGCACTGGTCCGTAGAGCAGTAACCCACTGACAAATACCTGGGTCCAACATGGGTCGGCACCACCAAGGGCTCATGCACCCAGGGGTCCATGCCCAAAACACAAACGCACAGGCTTCCTCCAGATGGGGCTGCAGTGACCTAAAGCAAGATTCCAACAGAGAAGTCAGATTCTTATTTTGTACAGAAATAGGATGAAATGTGTGAGCCTTTGGGAGTAAAGGGTCAAAAGGAATAAAACATATATGTATTTCATTCTAATAGCATCTAATAAAAGTCACAAATCTGACCTGGATGTCAAAAAGCTACACTCTTCCCTTTCCTGTGCCTCTCCCCCTCAGCACCACGATGTAAGCACTGGATGTGAAAATGTCACCAGAAGCCGTGGTATTTCCCAGCCACAAAATTCAGGACCACTCCTGGTGGCTCAGTGCAGCCATGCACAGATCACTGCTCTGTAATCAGACGGGAACACAGATCCTCGTGAGCCAACCAAGAAAGCAGCACACACATGCATGGGCACACACACACACTGCGCACACACACACCATGGACCACAGTCAGCAGAGCAGAACCACACACAGGTTTGTAAAGTTAAAAACCTGCCCGCTGGCTGCTATGACCCCCTTTGAGATCTACTGAGAGTCTAGCTTTTCCTCCAGATGTTCTATGTGAAACAATCACAAACCCACAGGAAGGTGGATAGAACAACAAATACCTGTGTGCTCTTTGCTTTGGTCCACCAGCCGCTACCATTTTGCAGTATTTCTCTTATTTCTCTCTATATAATTGTATACGAATTTTTCTGGCCAAACCTATCAAAAGTAACTCGTAAGCATCTTGACATTTCAAGCTCTTAACATTTCAGCGTGTTCTTCTAAGATCCAGGATGTTCTCCATGGTCACAATAATATTATCATGTCTGAGAAATTTAAAATTAATGATATAAAATGTACAGTTTCTAATTAAATTTCTCCAATTGTCCCTAAATGTCTTTGCAGCGTTCTTTTTTCTTTTTAATTAAAAAAATTTTTCTTTTAAATTTTTGGCTGTGTTGGGTCTTCGTTGCTACATGCGGGCTTTCTCTAGTTGTGGCAGTGCGCGGGCTTCTCACTGCAGTGGCTTCTCTTGTTGCGGAGCACGGGCTCTAGGCCCACGGGCTTCAGTAGTTGTGGCACGCGGCCTCAGTAGTTGTGCCTCGCAGGCCCTAAAGCGCAGGCTCAGTAATTGTGGCGCACTGCCTTAGTTGCTCCACGGCATGTGGGATCTTCCCAGACCAGGGCTCGAACCTGTGTCCCCTGCATTGGCAGGCGGATTCTTAACCACTGACCCACCAGGGAAGCCCTTTGCAGCATTCTTTTTTAAGCCAGGATCAAAATGTTGATTATTCTACATTGTGCTGTCACAGCTCTTTAGTCTCATTTAATCTAGAAAAACCCTCACCCTTTTATCTCTGAAGAGTCCAGGCTAGTTGCATTGCAGACTCTTCCACACCTGAATTTTTCAATTTGTTTCCTCCTGTTAGAATGAGATTAGACCTTTTTTTGGCCAAGGCTTTTTCTGGCGAGAAGGCTGCGGAAGTGGTGCTGTGTATCTTCCTCTGCTGCTCACCAGAGGGACATCACTGTTCATGCCCTGTGTGATCAGATGATAGAGGAGGTGTCTGCCAGACCTCTCACTGTAAAAGCCCCCTTCCTAGTCCCTGGTCACGAGTGGTTTGTGTGGCAATACACGGAGGTTGTGCGACTGCCCTGCTTCCCAGCCTGTCACCCGGTGGTTTCAGTGTCCACCCAAGATCCTTGCCTGTACTCCTTAGTAACTGGAGATTGAAATGGTGATTTTCAAATTCTATCATTCCTTTGTCATTTATTAACTAACTTCCTTCTATTAAGAAGAACTCCCTCTCAGTGGCAATGTACATTGATACAGCCACTATGGAGAACAGTATGGAGGTTCCTTAAAACACTAAAAGTAGAACTACCATCCGACCCAGCAATCCCACTACTGGGCATATATCTGGAGAAAAACATGGTTCAAAAAGATACATGCACCCCAATGTTCATGGCAGCGCTGTTTACAATAGCAAAGACATGGAAGCAACCTAAATGTCCATCGACAGAGGAGGGGATAAAGAAGATGTTGTCTATATACAATGGAATATTACTCAGCCATGAAAAGAATGAAATAATGCCATTTGCAGCAACATGGATGGGCCCAGAGATTATCATACTAAGTGAAGTAAGTCAGACAGAGAAAGACAAATATTACATGATATCACTTATGTGGAATATAAAAAAAAGATATAAATGAACTTATTTATGAAACAGAAATAGGCCACAGACATAGAAAACAACCTTATGGTTACCAGACAGGAAAGGAGGGGAGGGATAAATTAGGAGTTTGGGATCAACATATACACACGACTATATATAAGATAGACCACCAATAAGGTTATAGCACAGGAAGCTGTACTCAGTATTTTCTAATAACCTATAAGGGAAAAGGATCTGATTCAGTTTTATATATATATATATACACACACACACATATAAATTTATATATTTATATATATATAAAACTGAACCAGCATTTATTATTTATTTATTTATTTATCATTTATTACAGCAGCAATCAGAAACTAATACAACCACCTGCCTGAGCGATCTGAGTGCTAAGTCACAGTGTTCTTTCACTTGTTTCTTTCTTCTTTTTTCCCTATAACTTGGTAGTTATGTTTAAAATACCTTTCTGAACATAGGCAGAACACTCTCTGACATAAATCACAGCAAGATCCTTTTTGACCCACCTCCTGGAGAAATGGAAATAGAAACAAAAATAAACAAATGGGACTTAATGAAACTTGAAAGCTTTTGCACAAAAAGGAAACCATAAACAAGACGAAAACACAACCCTCAGAATGGGAGAAAATATTTGCAAACCAAGCAACTGACAAAGGATTAATCTCCAAAATATACAAACAGCTCATGCAGCTCAATATCAAAAAACAAACAACCCAATCCAAAAATGGGCAGAAGACCTAAATAGACATTTCTCCAAAGAAGATATACAGATGGCCAACAAACACACGAAAGGATGCTCAACATCACTAATCATTAGAGAAGTGCAAATCAAAACTACGAGGGCTTCCCTGGTGGCGCAGTGGTTGAGAGTCCGCCTGCCGATGCAGGGGACATGGGTTTGTGCCCCGGTCCGGGAAGATCCCACATGCCGCGGAGCGGCTGTGCCCGTGAGCCATGGCCGCTGAGCCTGCGCGTCCGGAGCCTGTGCTCCGCAACGGGAGAGGCCACAGCAGTGAGAGGCTCGCGTACCGCAAAAAAAAAAAAAAATCTACAAACAATAAATGCCAGAGAGGATGTGGAGAAAAGGGAACCCTCTTTCACTGTTGGCGGGAATGTACACTGATACAGCCACTGTGGAGAACAGTATGGAGGTTCCTTAAAAAACTACAAAGAGAACTACCATACGACCCAGCAATCCCACTACTGGGCATATACCCTGAGAAAACCATAATTCAAAAAGAGTCATGTACCAAAGTGTTCATTGCAGTTCTATTTACAATAGCCAGGACATGGAAGCAACCGAAGTGTCCATCGACAGATGAATGGATAAAGAAGATGTGGCACATATATACAATGAAATATTACTCAGCCATAAAAAGAAATGAAATTGAGTTATTTGTAGTCAGGTGGATGGACCTAGAGTCTGTCATACAGAGTGAAGTAAGTCAGAAAGAGAAAAACAAATACCGTATGCTAACACATATATATGGAATCAAAAAAAAATTGGTTCTGATGAACCTAGGAGCAGGACAGGAATAAAGACGCAGACATAGAGAATGGACTTGAGGATATGGGGAGGGGGAAGGGTAAGCTGTGACGAAGTGAGAGAGTGGCATGGACATATATATGCTACTAAATATAAAATACATAGCTAGTGGGAAGCAGCCACATAGCACAGGGAGATCAGCTCGGTGGTTTGTGACCACCTAGAGGGGTGGGATAGGGAGGGTGGGAGGGAGGGAGATGCAAGAGGGAGGAGATATAGGGATATATGTATATGTAGAGCTGATTCACTTTGTTATAAAGCAGAAACTAACACATCATTGTAAAGCAATTATACTCCAATAGAGATGTTTAAAAAATAAATAAAATAAAGTATCTTTCTGTATCATTTATGCATTTATCATTGTATACTTTGTACCACAGTTATCACTGCTCCTACACAACAAACACCCTGAAACCAGTGGACGTGTGTCATTCATCACCGGGTCTTCTAAATTGCCTTTTACAGGGTAGATGCTGAAGAAATATTTCTTAGATAAATAAGTGGATAAATGTTTACTATTCCTGGAGTAACTTTTAAGAAAAATAAAAGAAGATGGAGTAAGGAGGAATGGGGAAATACACCATATCTGAGAGTTTAGTTACTTTACATTTATTTTCTAAATGTAAACTAAACTGTCTTACTTCTCATCTTAGAACGGACACTTTGGAGTTTACCAGTTTAAAAACGAATCCCATCCCAGTGTAACACAAGTGTCCTTATAAGAGGGAAGCAGAAGGTCACAGTCCGAGCGAGGAAGCAGGAGTCGGAGACGAGAGAGGGTGCCTGGCTCTTGGCTCTGCAGATAGGGGAAGGGCCACCAGCCAAGAAGTGTGGGCGCCTGAGAAGTGGGAGGAGACATGGAAACGGATTCTCCCCACAGTTCCCACAAGGGACACATGTCTGCCAGCATGTTGATTATGGCCCCATGTAAGTGATGGTGGATGTCTGCGCTCCAGAACTGTGAGATTAAAAGTCTGTGTCGTCGTTGTTTTTTTAATAAATTTTTAAATTTACTTATTTATCTTTGGCTGCGTTGGGTCTTCGTTGCTGCACGCAGGCTTTGTCTAGTTGCGGTGAGCGGGGGCTACTCTTCATTGCGGTACACGGGCTTCTCATTGAGGTGGCTTCTCTTGTTGCGGAGCACGGGCTCTAGAGCACAGGCTCAGTAGTTGTGGCGCACGGCCTTAGTTGCTCCACGCATCTGGGATCTTCCCAGACCAGGGCTCGAATCCATGTCCCCTGCATTTGCAGGTGGATTCTTAACCACTGCGCCTCCAGGGAAGTCCCAGTTTGTGTTGTTTAAAACTAGTAATAATTAAAATAGAAAAAGACAAAAACCTACCTCCCCAGGAGATCATCAGCTGAACCACCGAATAAAATTAGTATTAGTCTTATGTTTAGCAAAGTATGTGTGACATAGCAATAAAAGTAGACACTCACAACAACAACAAAAAAGTAGATGCCACGTGCCACTTGCTTGGAGAAAAGAGGATCCGGAAGCCAAGGACAGTGTTCTCGCAGACGGCGCCCGGCGTCTCCTCTGCCCCTAGAAGTGCCTTCTCTGAGTACCGTGCCCTTGTTCTGAGGGTCTGTCACCATTAGAATTCGGAGTGTGGTCCGAGGACCAGAAGAACCTCATCCCTGGGAAGGAAGCCAATTAGAAATGCAGACTCTCAGGCCCCCCGAGGCCCACTGATGCAGACGTGCCGTTTTGTCAGCATCTGCAGGGCGTTCTCGAGCTCGGCGAACAGGACCCGATGCCCGCGGAGGGTCCGCACCTCCGGGGAGCTGGATGGCTTCCTCCCTCTCATCCCGCCTCTCAGCCTGGGCACAGCTGACCCTCTGTGGGGCAGCCCAGGCCCAAAAACCACAGGAAGCTTGCCTGGCACAGCCTGTGCCAGGGCTGGGCAAATGGTGGTGGTGGGTGGCTTCCAAAGTGCCACCAAAAGCCAACAGTAACGCAAAGGGACTGGACTTCACCTCCTCATCAGTTTCATCGGCAGCGCTCCGGACACGGAACCGCAAACGTGTTCTAATTTCTGCAGTGGCCACTGGGAGGCAGGGGTCTCAGGTCAGGACTAGCAGCCACCAAGGGCGGAAGACGAGCGAGTCAGGTGTCAGGAAAGCTGCAGAAGACACAGCCTTTCAAAGTTACAGGAAGAAAGATGACGGGACAAGAACCTAACTGCAGAGCAAGAAAACAGAAGCGGAAAGGTGTGAGGCTTCAGCTCTTTCAGCTGTGTAAGAGGACAATGCGGGGCCTGTGTCTGGGCCCCCAGAGAGGCACGGCGGCCAGGTTAGAAAGGGACCTGCTTGTCGGGCTCCCTCGCTGACAAAAGGCGAGAGGGTGTCCACGGCACAGTGACAGGACCTGTGTCGTGTTCCTCCCTTTCACTGGTGTCAGTGTGACACCAGCTGACTACCCTCTAAATGGGACAAGGACTGGCCAGGGTAAGCGTCGTGCAGGTAGAGGACAGGGGTCTGATGCAAAACCACCGCAAAGTATTCTCTGGTCTCAAACTGGGCGCCCCCAGCACTGGGAGTTCGGGGTGGCCCAAGTCTCAGGTGCTCGCCTGTGCTCTGGTGCTCTTGGACGAGCCTCAGAAGTGACCCAGACTCTGCTGAATGAAAGCGTGTGCCGGGCAGAGCGCAGCAGATGGGACTAGGCACACAGCCCAGCGGGGGCGGGAGAGTCAGAGAGGGCCACAGGAATCCAGTCCGTGGACATTGTCGGGCTTAGTTCACGCCCAGAAAAGCAGGGTCTCTGGCCAAGACTTTTGAGACCTGGACCCAACAAAACTGAGTGTCCCAAGTGTCATATTTGTTATGGGCTGAACTCTGTCCCCAAAAGATCTGTCAAAGCCCTAAGCCCCAGCGCCTCAGAACGTGCCCTCATTTGGAAACAGGGTCTCTGCAGATATAATCAGTTAGGAGAAAAGTCATCAGGGTGGGCCCCACTCTGATACAACTGGTGTCCTCATCAGAAGACGGCCAGGTGAAGACCACACAGGGAGAGACTACGGGAAGATAGGGGCAGAGACCCGTGATGTGTCCACACGTCAAGGAGCCCCAAGGACCACGGCAACCACAGAGGCCTGGGGCGAATTCGCCCTCACAGCCTCAGAAGGAACCAACCTGCTGACACCTTGATCTGACCTCCAGCCTCCAGAACAGCAAGGGAACGGATTGCTGTTGTCTAAGCCGCCCCGTCCATGGAACTTCCTTCTGCAGCCCAGGAAAAGATCCAGTATCGCAGCCAGAAGAGGCCGAGCAGCAACAGGGCGACACCTCGGGACCCTGCACCCCGACACCACCGCCCCTCGCGGGAACCTGCGGCAGCCTCCTAAGCAGTCTCCCTGCCTTCACTGTTTCCCCAGGAACTCCCTGCTTCCTCACCCAACAACCAGAGTGACTGTGCTTTAAGAAAATCTACGCGATCACACCATTTTCCTGCCTAGGAGTCGCCAGTGGCTTCCCAGAAAAATCAGAATAAAATCCGAAGACCTGCGGGGTCTCCGCATCCCTTCCTTCACAGGGCCTTCCTCTCTTCCCTCAGCTCCTGCCAGCTGGGGCCTGCTGCAGGCAGGGGCTGCTCCATCCCCACTCCCCCCACCCCCACCCCACCCACGCCACCAGCTGCCCTTCGGTTCCGTCTGCCTTGAACCATCTTCCCCCAGGTTTGGGGGGTTGGTCTCTTCCATCGTTTAAGTCCCAACCTAAACTCCACCTGCTGGGTGAGGCCTTCCCTAACCACTGCTCTGCTAATACGGCCCCAGCCCAAATCCCTCTCGGTTTCCCTGCTTTCTCCCTCCACAGCCCTCACTGCGACACGGAATGATCTTATTTGTTAGTTGTTTACGTGCAAGAACACTAAGATGTAAGGTGCGTGCTGCAGAGACTCTAGCTGGCCTCATTTATCTGAATCACTGAGTCGCAGGAGCCTGGCACAGTGCCAGGCGTGGCACCATCACTCAGTAGACATTTGCTGAAAGAATTAAGGAGAGGGAGGCAGGGAGGACGGGGGCGGGGGAGGGAGAACTGGCTGGAGCCAGATGTACAGCCGTGGGCCGTGACGCCCAAGGCAACCTGCCACACCCACCGGGATACACCTGAGACCGTCCATCGTTCAAGGAAGGGTGCTACAAATCACCCTCTTGTTGTATTTATCCTATTATTTTAAAAACAGGCACTTATGTGTCTGAATCCTCAAATCGGGACTTGGAATCCTTCTTTTGTCTTCTCCGTATATGTTACATGCAGTTGCTCCGTTCATTCTACCTGAGACAGAAGGTGAGAACTGACTTAGGGATGGAGGAGCCGGGACCCCCGGTGGTGACCCCAAAGGTGCCCGGAGGAGGGAGCAGTCGGGGAGGCGCCTGCTGCAGTGAGCCAGGCGCTCGCTCAATGTGCACTTGGCACCGTGGGCTGTTTTGGTGCCACATCTCGGAAAAAAGCGTTTGAATGATTCCCTAGAGATTTTTATGACTCACATAAATTGCAAAGTCCATGTCTCCACACCCAGCTCCCAGCTGCATCTGTGTTACAAGAGCACGGGTTTTGGGGGGTTGTTTTACTTCTTATTACTTCAAAGTATCTGAAGGATAAGAAACTACACAATTTTCTATCTCATACTTTGAATCTTACCCACACATGTACAGCATTATCATGGAGGAAAATCCTCTCTCTCTCTCTCTGTCTCTCTGTCTCTCTCTCTGTCTCTCTGTCTCTGTCTCTGTCTCTCTCTCTCTCTCTCTCTCTATATATATATATATATATATATATCTCCTCTCTTACCATAATTATTCAAATGATCCATTTGATATTAATAAAGTATAAGAAACTTTCGTGATTCTAGTAAGTCAATAATGTATCCCACCCATGACAAAGACACCAGCCAAAAAAGTAGGGGTGGGGTGTGTAATCTTTCAACAGCACCTCCAGCTCAAGCTCCCCTGTGTTTTTCATACACATAAAAAAGATCAAGTTTTCTATTTTCCCAATTTGAAGGAAGAAGGAGAGAGAATTTTGAAAAGAGAAAAGGGGAGAGAAGCAGAGTGACACTGCAGGGTCGGTGGGCTCCACGCGGCCACTGGAAACAGATGGGGCTACAGCAACGCTGCTTCTGAGCCCCCAGGGACATGGGGCAGGGTCCCTGAGGCACCTGTAATGTTGTTTTAAACCCAGGGGAGAGGACAGAGCATAGCCTTTGACCCCAGGCCCTGATTCCATCAGCCAACAATCTACCACCTAATGTCAGGTATCTTGAGGGCAATCAGTGATTTTAGGAAGAGAAAATAAGTCAGTAGAAAAAGCTTTACTTTGAAGTCCCCTTTTCGTTGGTTCTCTGCTATAATTAGCAAATTACATCACTCTTGATGCCTCAATTTCACCACCTGAAAAATAGAGAAAGTAACAGACCTCCCTTCCAGGTCCCCGAGTCTGGGAAGATGGAAGAGGATATAAATCAGATACATTAAAAGCAGGGTTCTTACAAAGCATCTCTGCAGGCAGAGGTGCATGGTCATTCCTATGGGGGTTCAAACACAGGAGGCCCTAAAAGACACCCAAACTTGATCCCAGGGCTTCCTCCAAGCCACTGTTATGCATTAGATTGCAGGGAAAGGGCAGCTTTGCCTAGCAGTTTTGCTTCATGATTTGGCAACCATCTCAACACAGGAGGTTACTCTTGGCCGTGACAGGGTGGGCACCTTTTCCCAGCGAGACCACCCGTGAAGTCACTGTGCTGGCAGGGAAAGCCACGCCTCCCAGGGCTGTCAGGAAGACGCAGGCCGCTGGCTTGTTCACACGGGCGACAGCTGGTACCCGGTAAGATGTGAACAATTCGCTCTGCTCGCCCAAAGACGGGGCGGCAGCAGACAGCGTCCCACACGGGTGTCCAGGGTTCTAGAGAATGTTCCTGTTAGCACGGAGTAGTCCTTTTCTTCTCAGAGAGAAAGCACTCTGAAACGTGCTCCTGCTGACTTGGCTACAGAAGCAGAAAGACAAGGATCGCAGAAACCGAAAATAGCTGCAAGCCGGCTTCCTGCTTCCAACAGTGGTTACGGCGGACACTTAAGAGATGATGTGATAACCGAAAGGACCGATGTCTCCTGATGATACAGCCAGACTTCGTGGCTCATGCTGATTCTTGAAAATAACTACCACTGACACATCAAATACGCTGTACCAATTTTCAGCCCCCAATCATGCCTCTTCCTTCATGTCTGCCCCAGTAAGTGCTAACGTTTGGTGAAGCCAATGTTACGGTTACGGTCATGCAGGGCATTTATACGCCCATGGGAATTCCAGTGGCTTAGTCACATTAGTCTTTTTCCAAAATGCACTGTGTTGACATTGCTCTTTTCTAGACTTTCCGTAAGGATTACGGGGATTCCTGCCTTTTGCTGGGCAGAAAACAACACGGAACACAAATGTAGACAGTGACACAGTCGACGTGCCTTTGCCGACTCCAGCCCCCAGAGACAGGTGGATGCTGTGAAGGCAGACTGCCGGCAGGTAATAAGCAGGCTAGGGAGATCACCCATCCATCTCTTTTCAAACTCCCAACCATCTTCTTAAGCTGTAATCGCACTGCTCGTAACTGCTTTGTCCGTTCTGAGGTTTCATTACTCTTCTTGTCTCATTTCTATGCAATCCAGTTTGGATTGTTTTTTTCCGTCTTTCTTTTTTTTAAGGAGCAATGAAACTGTCTAGATTCCCGGGGCAGGACAGGTAAGAGGCAAGCTGTTGGCATCTGCAGGTGACCTGGGTGCAGGCGGCTCAGTCCTGACCTGGGCGAGAACCTGCTGTTACCATGACTTAGGCCAAAGGGCTTTGAAGACACCCTTGGGTTATTCTCTCCTTCAAGCTTAAAGGGCTCCCCCAAATCTTGTCCCTGTCCTGCGCCTCGCCCCTCTTCCCCAGCAGAGAACTGCAGATGTCCAAGCTGCAGCTGCTCCGAAGTCAGGTGGCTGGCCATTGAAGGAGGTCATGCTGACAGATGCTTGGGAGTCATGGTACACCTGCCCGAGGAACTGCCCACTCGTCCCCTGACACCTGAGAAGAGGGTAGGGGCCGGGCAGCTGGCACTCCATCTTCAAGCATCCTCACTCGGCCGAGAGCTGCATCTGCCTTCCTCTTCCACACCCCTCGGGGGCAGGTCTCTGTGACAACACCGCTCTCCTGACAACCGATGCTGACAGCAGGACTGCCACCCCACCCCCGCTCCATTCTGCCTCCAAGATGCCAGAATTTCTGCTATGAAAACCAAGGGTAGAATTTTAGGAGGAGAGGGAAACACCCCAGGAGTCACGAGGAAATAAGGTGAAACCACGATAATGTTGCAAACAGCTTCTCTGGACCTGGTCTCTAAGGTTGACCAGATAAGAAAATGGTCTTTATTAATAAACAGACTCCTGAAATCTAAGCACTTTAGAAAATACATGCAACAAGTTCTAATGTTTTCCACAGGTTGTTCTGTGAAATTAGAAACTCGCCTAAAAATCCCCCATGTGTCTGAAATACCTGGAGACGGAAGGCTGAAGGATGGAGCAAGGATGCAGGAGCTGTTGCTGACCAGCATTAAGGCTCAGCACCTCCACCTCTGCAACGGGGAAACAGCCCGGAGCCACGGGCCGCCGCTCCCCTGGATTCGCCCTCCCCTTTCCACACAGCACCCCTCCCCCACCTTCAAGATCAACCATGGGGCTCTTGTGCGCAGGGTTGGGAGGCTGCCGTCACCCCTGGACTAACCTTCCAGAGGCTCCCACTCTGCACCGCAGTGTCCCAGCCCACCGAGGCATGTGCTTCTGCGTTAAACTTTTAACTCTGTTCGGTGTCCTAATTTCCCAGCATGTCCACTGGCTTTGCTACGCACCACCTGCCAAAAGGAGCAGGGAAATAGGACCACAAAACCCCACAGAGCAGGTGCCTCAGACTTGTTCTCTCTGCCTGGCCCCTTCCAGGAACCCCTCAAACAAGTAGCTGAGGGAATATTTCCTAATGGGATCTGCTGAGGCTTTTTGTTTTGTTTTGTTTTCCAGAGTATGAAGGGTGATGGTCTCTGATGGGTCAAGTGAAATCATGCTGAGTCAACCCCTGTGAATTCATGACACAAATCCCTACACGACACGGACTCTCCGAGAGAGGACGCCTTTCCCTCCGCAGAGCTGAGGAAAAGGTAACTGGCAGGGAACACACAGCTTCTGACCCCGACTCCTGTCTTATTTTCGATCTTCAGTCTTGAACTTCACCAGAGCTCTTTTTTCAGAGGTTGGACCGAGCTGCGGCATGAGATACAAGTGGACAAGAGTCACACGTGGAGATACTTACGCATAAACTATCCCAAATGTGTCCTATACTTTACATATATATATGTATTAATATACACACACACGTGTCCCTGAAGAACATGCCACATGCAAGAAGCCGTATCAGGTAAAGGTGCCACAAGGCTGGAGTCATCACAGTCACTCCTGCTCATCTGTTCATACTTCCACACCGAGCACGAGGCTTTACCCACAGGCTACCAATAAATATCCCTGATTGACTGAATAAATGAACACACTGTTGCTGAGGTGAATGATATTTTTTCCTAAACAAGACTTTTTAGTCATCGTACACGTTCAGATTGGCAAAAGGTGCGAAGCCTTTCACGCCCAGTTCAGTTGCCATCTGATTTCACTGATCTGAGCCACAAATCCTTCAGTTATAGATGCCTTGCAGAGCGCCACTCTGAAGGCTAAGGGGGACGTACAGGGGAAATCTGGCCCCAGTAAAAATTAGACAACCACTCAGAACCCCCAGGTGACATTCACTCGCTGCTGGGCTGAAACCTGCAGCAGAGTTTTCAGCATCATCTGTCAGAAGCAGCCGCCAACAGCTGGACACCCCATGCCTTTCAGTTTTCCCACAAACGCTACGAATGCACCTACACATCAATGCTGTGGCCTGTAAAATACTCCTAAGATACTCTGCATTCGTTAAGAGCCAAAGACATATGGATAGTCTGTCATCCGGACCAGGTGACATGGGGAAACTGTAATCACTGCCTCTATCTCCTGTTCTGTTGCCAAAAATAACTTCAAGGGGCTTCCCTGGTGGCGCAGTGGTTGAGAGTCCACCTGCCGATGCAGGGGACACGGGTTCGTGCCCCGGTCCGGGAAGATCCCACATGCCGCGGAGCGGCTGGGCCCGTGAGTGAGCCATGGCCACTGAGCCTGCGCGTCCAGAGCCTGTGCTCCGCAACGGGAGAGGCCACAGCAGAGAGAGGCCCGCGTACCGCAAAAAAAAAAAAAAAAAAAAAAAAAAAGTCTCTTCACGAACGCGGGAAGATGACTGCAAAGCCAGGAGCACAGCTGGGCTCCATGCTCCCAGATCAGTGACAAAAGCACAGAAGATAAGCAGGCAGCTAAGGATGAGGCAGCTTCTTGCTTTTCTTCTTTATTTAACCCACATAATATGTCATGTGGTCATAAGATCCAGGGGCACTGGGCTTGAAACGTGCACGGTGTGGACGCGTCTGGATGGAAGTGACACGCTTTTTCAGCATCCCAGCACACCGTTCGCAAAGCCAGCAGTGTCCACGGATCTGCCCCTCCCAGCCCACCAGACCTCCCTTGCCAGCCATTTTTAAAAGGCCACAGAGTTGCAAAACTTTACAACTGTTATGGTTCCGAGTGGCACGGGGCTGAGCAGCCTGGGCGGCTGAGGCCTCCGTTTAATTGCCTTGTCGACTTTCCACGGCTCCAGCTGCTGAGGGAGCTTCTTTACGAGGGGTAGAAATACGTCTGCTTAAACAGGGTTCCTTTGCTACAGCGTCACTCTGCTTTGGATGTAGCTCTTGGATGTCCTAGGTGCCCTCTGAGAGTGCTTGTCGGCCACGTTTCCCCCATGATGCCGATGCCGCCTGGACCTTCCCCTCAGCGAGAGCCCGTCAGGCCCCTGCCGCCAGGGCGGGAAGTGGAGGACCAGGCGGTCGGCGATGCCAATGCGCTTTGTTCCCTCCCACGTCCACCGCAGGACACCCCCCTCCCGGCAACACCCATTGCTCCTTTTCCAGACCCGCTCGGCCCTCCGCTGGCGCACGCCTCTCCTCCTGCCACCACTGCAGGGGCTGCTTCCTGGCAAAGGGAGCGCACCTCCGCCCGGGGCTCCGACTCTATGTCACCAGACATTCTAAGAGGCTACATTACCTAACCTCCAGCAAGTAAAACGACTCATCACTTCTCTATGCCCGACTGGCTACTCTCCATGCTTGGCTTAATTGACAGTGACCTGCCTTTCCCCTTTGACAAGTTCACACCGGAAGACTTTGAATCTTACCTTGCTTGGTAATTTTTCCTCCTATGTTTTAAGTATCCCTCTTGAGGGAAACTGTTGACTATAACATGCATGCAACCTATCCGTGTGCACACGTGTTTGTGCGTATGTATGTATATATATGTGTATATTGCACTCACATAACCACTCGGGGGCTATTAATTTCAATCTTCCATTCCCTCCCTCTACCCCACTTCCTCCCCCAAATCATAAAATATATATAGTTACTTCTTCCACAGCGTCTGCTACGGTGGGCTCTGGGTCCAGGTTCAGATCCTCCTCGGTGGCCTGATAACAAAAGATACACATTAAATGCGGTTCGCATGCCTACATTCTTGTAAATAGCATCACACAAGTAATGAATGCAAAGGACCAACCAGATACTCAGTATTAGGATAGTAGGACATGGAATGGCATCAAGGTCCCCTTCCACCAGAATTTATTTGAAACCCTATGATGCTTCATGCCAGAGACAGATCCTTTATATAACAGGAGGCAAATAAGGCAGAGTGTTTATATCCATGATTACAAATTACTAGATCAGCCAAATGTGTGTGGCTTATACCACAATTGCAAGGAGAAGCAGTTGGTTTACATAAAGCCCTGACCAGCAAGGTGACGGCGGGGTGTAGATTTACATGACCCTGAAAGACTCGAGCTGTCAGGACAGAAACAGGTTACAGGGGGGTTGTTTGAGTGGAACAAATTCACAACCTCAGGCCAAAGCTCAGAGAATGAATTAAACCGGAGAGAGTCAAGTCTCCGGCTCATAAAAACATAAAGCGTTGTGTCTCTGCACGAGGTAAGGCGTGAACAGGAGGGTCTGGGTCTGAGCTCTGCTTCCCACTTAATGACTTTAGGCAATATTGCTTACCCCACACCGCACTTTCCCCATATATAATATCAGGACCATAAGAATATCTACCGCCTAGAGACACGGACAGGATTCAGGGAAATAAGACCTCACAGCACTCAGCACTGGCTCTGCTGAGCGAGCAGTGGACACTCAGTGTCGGATGTTGTCATCACCTCTCCTAGTTTCATTTCTAGCCCAGGAGCCGTGAGACAATCGTCGCTGTACAAGCTACACTGTGAACTTCAGGGAGTCCTGTTTGAGCTGCACAGTTCAAAAACGGGGCTTCTCCTTTCTCTAATGCGTGATGACATCCCCGAAGGAGAAATCACGCTCACTCCTCGAAAGGAACACAAACAAAACGGGCCGGCCGACCCTTGTGGGCTGGTTCCCGCACTGCCTTCCTCATGACACCTCCGGTGTCCTCACCTCTCCCCAGAGCACGCCCTGGGTGCTGTGCCCCCGGTGAAGGCAGTGACTGAAAAGTCCTGCTTTGGAGACGTGCATTTAACTCTCTGAAACACCATTCACACAACACTGCATGCTTCTTTTTAATGCCAGCTCCTTCCGGGATTTTATGGAGGTCCCAGTTTTTAATTAGCATACGTTTCCTTCTCAACATGCCTCATTCGTGGGTAAAATACGCCTTCCAAAATACCTGAAAACAATTCATAAACCATAAATGCTTTTCCTAGACAATGAAATGAATTTCCCCTGGTCTGTGTGCTGAAGCAGAAATGATTTTTATAAGGATACAGTCCACTGACCCTCAAATCCAACCTAGTTCAGTTCCCTCTCACTGCAGATGAGAAAAGAAATTAGAGGGGAAGCAACTCATAAAGGCAGGAAAAACCTAGAATCCAAGAGCGTTGATTGCTACCCCTGGAAAACCAATAATCGGTCATGTTAAATGCGTGTGAAAGCAAATAATGTAAGCACTAACATCACGCAACAGATTGTCTCATAAAAAGCACGCAGGCTTTTCATGCGGGATTTTATGACATTTAACTTGGAGTTCAGAGGCCAAATGTACTCCATCTAGTTTTGCCCAATTTCCTGATATGTGAGCCATTTTAACATCACACAACATAAAACATGGGCAAAACTGGAAAATAAAATCAGCCTCTGAGCTCCAAAATAGAGAGATTTCATATTTTCCTGAGAACTTGAAATGTCTCAGGGTTAATAGTTCAGGTTTAATCTTTCTGTAGAAAGAACTCTAATTTCTGGGTTCCAAATAAACAGGGATTAAATGCTCTATCTTAACACACTGCATAGGGTATACTACCCTAAAGCATTTACCCAGGAAGCCTGAAGAAACTTTCTTTTGCTCCAGGACCATTTACTGTATGGAATTTTTATTCTTTCTTTTTGCATACACATCAACCTCCAAAACCGTACAAATCTGCCCTCTCAGCGGGGTGGCGGGGCAGTGCAGTCTCTCAGCCGGCTCTGCTTCAGATTCTTCCCATTTGCAAGGTCTTTCTAGGATCATGATATCATTTTTTAATGATGTGAGTATATTTATTGCTGGTCCACTTTCAATCATTTTGGAAGTATTTAAAGCACACGCTACTCCTCAGAGCTTGGGTCAGCGGCCAAGACGTAGAGTCCAGAGTGCCAGGAGACATTCTCCAAGCCTCCTTCATTCCTCGCTCCCGTCCTTTTGTCTAAGCCCAGGGCCAAATCCTCCCCCGTACAGAAGGGCTTCCTTCACGGGGCCTGGCTGTTGAGGGGCTGACAGCTGGGCCTCTACCACCACCAGCAAGTTCAGATAACCAGGGGGGTTCGGAAAGCCTCAGAAAGTAAGAGTGGGACTTCTGGCCCATTACTAATTCAACTCTTTAAAAACCCAATCTTTCTCCAAAGAAAAAAATAAACGTGACTTGGCAACCTTTGTGAGAGGCTCTTTCTCAGGCAGTGCCGTCACCACCAGGAATAACATCGTGTGCAGAGAGGAAGCAATAGCCCTGGAGAGCCGTGCTGTCATCCCCCTGCACTTAGGTGCTTCTCAGCAGCAAAGCGCCTGTGTTGTTCCATCTAAAAACCAGGCTTAATGTCTGTGCTATGCCTGACAATCTCTTCTGGCCAAAGTATACATTCCCAGCATGAATAAGTTAGTCGGGCTTCCGACAAAGTATTAAATATAAAATGTTAACTAACTTCTCTTCTAAAACAGAATCCTCTTTAAAATTCTGTCAATATCTCAGTATATAGTACGTCTATATAAAAATAAGTAACATTTAAAATAGTAAGAATTGAGCTTATAATGCCGGATACAGGAGATAAGGCAAAAGTTAAAGGCTGGATTTTGCAAAGAGGTAGTCAGTTATTAAAATCTGCCATGTATAAATGCGATTTGAGTTGCTATAAACACAGCACAGGCATATCAATTTAATAGGTTTAATAACTTCGGGGAACTTTCTCTTCTAGGAAAAATATACGTTGATTGTTTCTGATTCAAATTAAACAAATCAAAATCCATTCAAGGAGAGCTCCGTGTCCCTGGGGAGAATACAGTTAAGCAGTGTCAGACATGCTCCCCACAGGCCAGCCAGCCCTGACACATCCATTTCATTATCTTTTCATCTTCAATCGCTCCCCTTTATTCAAACATACACCCTATTAAGGCTGCATAATCTTTATGCCTGGTTTCTTAAACAAGAATTCATCATTGGTTTTCCCTTTTGGTTTTATCCTGCACTACAGCAATTGGGGAGGTCTTCATTTAAAGCCACTTGTTGAAGGAAATCACACTGATGCAGATTAGTTTGGAAGCATGTGCCTCCTTTAAGGCAAACACAGACTCTAAGAAGCACCCTGAAGTTTGGCTTAAGAGCAACCTTTTTTTTTCCTTCAATTCACTCATTTTCATTCATATTGTTACACCACACACGACGCCTCGTGTGGGTACGTGTACACACAGATATGTACTGTTCATATGTGTGTACACACATACACATCTATGCTCGTTAAAAATCCCAGACTCTGTCACGTAATAGCCACTCAATAAACATGAATTCATTACGGTAAACAGACCGTCCGCCGGCCGCAGAGTCAGGGTTTTTCAGGATACTATGGAAAAGGACACTCTTTTCTCGCCCTCACTCACCTCTATTTCCATGGGTTCCACCTCTATCTTTTTCCATAGCTCCAGCAACTGTGCAATCGGCATCTTTGAAAACTTTCCCTCTGATCAAGTATTGAGAGTGAGGAAGAAGATAACCAGAGGCCCCAAACAGCACAGAGATGGCCAGACAGGGCGTCCGAGCCCGCGGCAGAGGCCGGCGCTGCCGGCAGGAAGCGGGCTGCTGAGGGTGAAGTCAGGCCGGGACGACCGCGGGCGCCGGCGGGGCCCTGGGGTCCTGGGTGTGCGACGGGGGCCGCGGGGCTTCGACACGGCTGCTCGGCTGGCGCGTCCTCCCCGCCCCACGCCGGCCCTGGGGCTGCGCCAGGGGCTGCGGCTGCGTCCCGCTCGCTCGGGCTGGGCGGGGGAAGCAGGAGATAGAGCTGCAGCTTCAGACTCTGTGCTGCGACTTTGGCGGAGTGAGCGCTCCCCTCGCAGCCTCGGATTGGATTCCCGGCTTCGCCCCCTCCCCCTCACACTGCCCCTCCCTCCCCCTCCCCCCACTATTTTACCTTAATTGGCTCTAAATGATGGGTGAAAGTTGGGTCTGAGGATGCCGCTGCCATAGAAACCTCATAGCAACCGAGGGCTGGGGAAGAGGGGAGGAGAGGAGGGGGCCTGCGGCAGGTTCTGCCCGGATCCCTCCCAGCGCACACGCGCGTGCACTCACGCACACACCCCCCTCCCTTCGCCAAGGGCTCCTCTGAGCCCCGCACGACCACCTTCAGCCCGTGGAACACTAGGGGCCAAGGCAAGAGGCCAGGTGCAGGGGAGCTGCTTTTCCTGCATCAATATTTCAGAAACTCCTGCATCGTGGAATTGCCGCTGACGGGGCAGCTGGAGCAGCAGCCTCTCCCCTACAGGGTCCCCCCGCCCGCCCCGCAAGCGTTGGGACAACACCCTCGGGGCAAAGGAAAGGAGGGCCCGGGAGGGCTGGGAGTGAGGCCGGGGTCCCGGCGCCCAGCTGCCTCTCCCTGAGGCCTTGGGCTTGTCCTGCTCCAGCCAAGCCGCCCTGGGGCAGGAGTGTGGCCGCAGCACCTCGGGAATGGAGCAGCTGTGCTGTTCTCGGGAGACAGGATGAAAAGAGGGTGGGCTGTTTAAACTCCCAGACGATGGGATCTGCTGAAGTCCGGACAGGGATTGGGCAGGGAGGCACATTCATCCAAACAACATACCATCAGCCCTTTGCTAAGTTCCAGGAAGGATGCCGCGTGCACCACGCACAGTTTCTCATTTAATTTTCCATCTGATGGGGATTTTATCATCCCATTTCATAGGTGAGAAAACCCTGAGGCTCAGAGAGGGGAACTTGCCCAAAGACACACACTCCCCCACTGGCAGAACCGGAAGTGAAGTCCGGGCTGACTCAGCTGAGGATCTATGATCCCAGTTTTCTGCAGGAGGGAAACCAGGAGTGCAATTTTCTAGGGAACATTTCCCTCCTTTATTTCCTTTTTCTTTTCTTTTTTTCTTGGTCTCTTTTGTCTATTTTCTCACACCATTTCTGTCTTAGAATAAAAGACATGTGCACATGGAAATCCATTCATCTCCCCAGATTTCTGAGTCTAATCTGTTTTTCGTTCCCTCTTTTGGGAAATGGTGTTAAAGTCTAATACAACTTAATGCTGCTTCTGGAAGAAGTATTCATTTCTATGGCAAATTCCTTTATCTCTGGGAAAAATATCTAAGAAAATGGCTTACTGCTTCCAAAACTTATCAGTAATCTCTGTCTTTTTATTTTTAAATAAAATCCCTAAGAAATCCAATTCACTATCAAAGCAAAAACAACAACAACAAACTCCCTCAAATCCCAGATACTTCATGTTTCAGAGGAAAAAATATAGTCAGAATTAACAGTAAAGTTTCCGTTCTTAGTGTTGATTTACAAAAGTCACTTTATCTTTCTATAAAATGGGGCCAGTAAGGATCTCAAAAATTAATTCCATTAAAATAAAAATAATACCAATATTGTTGTTTTCAAAGGTTGCATTCACTGATTGACAGATCAGAGCGAAGGGTTCCAATGTGTTCACCAAAGTAAGGTAATTTGGGGCATAAAGTAAAAGGTCACAGATTAATAACAGATAAACTGAAATGGTTTTGTGTAATAAAGAGGGAAATCATTGACGTAAAAAGTAGTGCTGAAGAGATGTCAAGACTTTTCCATCTGAAGGACTGAGTACAGGGAGATCTTGAAGGGCAATGGGGAGAAAAGTAAAATGGGTCTCCTTATTGGGAGTTCATAAAACCTACACTTTCTGGAATTTTCCACAAGTATTCTGAGATGGGCAGACTGAAGGGAAACACTGGTCCTTTCATCTCGGGGAGGAACAAGGAGGAAAGGAACGCTGGACGGGACCTCCTGTGATGGACCAGCCACCTGCATCCCTGGGCTGATGGGCTGGAATCTTACAGATCAGATGAGCTGTCTGCAGACGCAAAAGAGCTCATATTAAAGGCATATCTTAGGAGTCGCTGAAAACACGGTGCATCATTTAGCATGACATCTCTTTCTAAACTATGCAAATGTGACACTAACAAAGAGACTGAAGTCTATTCAGCGGTTTCGCAGGTGAAGCAGAGGCTCCTTGGAGGAGTGAAGTGATCAGTCAAGGGGGCGGGACTGGATTCTGTACCCAGGAGCCTGGGATCACGTGTCCGTGCCCACTGCGCTCTGCACGGCTGCCTTTCAAACACTGAAGACTGTTATTCAAAAGCAAACAACCACCTCAGCGAAGTCTCTTCCCATGTCTGCCTCCATGGGTGCCACCTGCCCAGACACGGTACCTAGCGTCCTGGATGGAGAGGAAAGAACAGCCTACCTAGGAAACCAAAACATAAAGTAAAGTAAAAAAGACAACTTTCAAAAAGATGTATCTGTCCAGTAAAAGATCAGCCCCATCTGTAAAGCTCGAGTTAGGAAACGGGAACAATGAGAGGAGGACTATTTCTCAGAAGGGAAATAATGATGACACCCAAATAACTAAAAGGATGAAGGTGCAAATAAAGGACAAAGAAATTGAGTCCTAAATCCCAAGAAAACTCGAACAACTTTTTCAACGAGAACAATACCTAAAGAAGCTGATTTCCAAGAACCCCACACACAAGCATCAATTTCCAAGAAGAAATAGTAGTTGAAGCATCCATGCAGAAATGAGTCTTTCACGAAGCAAAGCCTGCAGACTAAAAGCAGTGGGAGTGTCTCAAGAGTCCCTGGTCATAGTCACTGTGAAATGAGATGTGCGAATTGACATCAAGCTCACAGAAACCAGCCTCTAACAAACATCCCCACTCTCCTGAGCTAATGAAAAATTCCCAGCACCTCTTGAACTCACTACGCCTTGAATCTTAAAAGGCGTCTCTTTTCTGAGAAAGACGGGCAGCAGGGAGATGGAGGGGGGCGGAGGGAGAGAGCCCGTTTGCCCTGTGGATTTCCACAGCCAGAGGACTCTTCCCGGAACAGAAATGGAATCCGAAATTCCGATAGCGACCTCACTTCTGCCACCAAGACCCAACGTCTCTGCAGTTCACCTTCTCGTCTGCATGATGGGGTCTCTCTCACAGACAACACGGCAGGAAATGTGTGTGTAAATGTGTCTCCTGACCTAAAGGAAGGGACCCCGGCTGATTTCGAGTTATCCGGTACTTGAGATGATAAGACGGGCTTGACGTCCGCGCTAAATGACCCAACGGTTTACCCAGGGCTGTTCCATTTTGCAGGTTGCTGTGACCAAAGGATTTGGTAAAGTGAAGAGAATTACTCATTTCTAGTGAAGTGATCACCAGCCTTGGTATTTCACTCTCCAGGTTTCACAAATTTCTCCAAAAACCTCAAAACAAAACTAATTTTCATTTTAACAGAAAGGCTGAATTATATTTTCCCCAGCTCCCTCTGCCACAAAATTCACACGCTGAAGTCCTAACCCCACTACCTGAGGATGTGACCTTATGTGGAAATAAGTCTGTGTAGCTGTAATTAGCAAAGATGAGATCATACCGGCGTAGGGTGGACCTTAATCCATTACGACCAATGTCCTTACAAAAGGGGGAAATGTGGACACAGACCGGCACAGGGGGAGGCCCTGTGAAGACTTGCTTCTGCTGCACAGCCAGGGAGCTGGCAGAACCGGACAGCGGCCTGGGGCAGACCCTCCCGGGGGCCTTCAGAGGGAGCCTGGCTGCCGGCACCTGCATCTCAGACTCCCAGCCTCCAGACCTGAGAGACAGAAATTTCTATTGTTTAAGCCCCCCAGTTGGTGGTCCTTTGTTATGGCAGCCAAGGTAACACCCCCCAGGGGACCAGGGGAGACTATAACAATGAATCAGGAGTCCCACAGTGATCAGGACCCAAAGGTCCAGTAAGATTGGTCCATGGAGACCCCGGTTCACGCCTTCCTTCTTCAGGGATGAGCCAGGGCACAGGGGACAACATTTCAGTTGGCGACTGTTAAGCTTCAAAGAAGCCTAAGCCTCCAAAGAGGCTTCCAGAAACCACTTTATATACTAACATCCTGCAGTTTGGTCCAGAAAGACACAAAAGCTCATTGGAATCCAAACCAACCCAAAGCCCCATTTCCAACACTACAGAGTCGTGACACTGAACCAGAACGGCAGCTTCTTTCCAGAAGAAATTATTCACGAGGAAGAAAAAACGGCTGAGCACAGAGTAAACAGCATCTCTTTATTATGAAAAGTAAATTATATGCTAGGAGAACATTCTAAAGAAGGAGCCTTGTTTGCAGGCTTCCCAACTAACGCCTCCTCTCTGCTGGGGAAAGTCAGTGTGACCCCAGCCGCGGGAGCTCTGGTCGCCTCAGCTGGGGCCCAGGTCTTCTGTGCCACGAGGGCACCTCACCTCCGGGTAGAAACACAGCCCTGGGCTCCAGCCGCATGAATGCCATTCGTAAGAAAGAACATGCACAGGCAAATACAGAAGACAGTAAAAATGATGAAATAGCTACACTGACCTCTACAACTCACTCCTTCGCCCACATGTAATGCTTCCCAGAAATTAGCACAGTCTTGTAAAAATACTACCTGGTGATTTGCAGCCTTCCCCGTTGGGAGTCTTACTAACTTGCTGGTCTTGTCCTCTTTTCTAACTTGGTATACTCTGCAGTAATTGTCAATTAAGTAATTTTCAGGGATTTATTTAATTTAGCTTTGAGCCACATATGTTTGTTCCAAAATTTATTTCAGCTTTCATAGGCTAATCATACAGCACATCAGCTAACGCCACAGGAAAAAAACTTCATATGAAAGATGGGACCTTTGCCGTTTCCCCTAAGCCAGTCCTCATCTGAAAGATGCTGGCCTTGCAAATACCAGGCATTTCTGCTGGAATTCACGTGAGAAACCATGGCCTTCAAGAAAGAATGCTAAAGGAAAATAAATATATTTCTAGATTTTTTTAAAAAGCACTCCCTGTTGGAACAACTCAGGTTCCTTTTGAAAACAAAAATATTAATGTTGATATCTATAAGCTGAATATATAAAATACCTCTTTAAAAAGACGGTGTGAAGTCTGTGGAAACCGTAGACACAGTGTCTGGCCTTGAGGAGAAGTGAAGAGTATCAGCATCTAGCCCAGATCGATGATTCGGACAGCAAACTGACTCAGTTATGCATACACATATATCCACTTTTTTTTTTTTTTTTTAGATTCTTTTCCCATAGAGGTCATTACAGAGTACTGAGTTCCCTCTGCTCTACAGCAGGTTCTTCTCAGTTATCTATTTTGTATATAGTCGTGTGTATATGTCAATCCCAATCTCCCAATTTATCCCTCCCCCACTTTCCCCCTTGGTAACCATAATCTTGTTTTCTACATCTGTGACTCTGTTTCTGTTTTGTAAATAAGTCCATGTGTACCATTTTTTTAGATTCCACATATAAGTGATATCATATGATATTTGTCTTTCTCTGTCTGACTTACTTCACTCAGTATGACCATCTCTAGGTCCATCCACCTCACTACAAATAACTCAGTTTCATTCCTCTTTATGGCTGAGTAATATTCCATTGTATATATGTACCACGTCTTCTTTATGCATTCCTCTGTCGATAGGCATTTAGGTTGCTTCCACGTCCTGGCTATAGTAAATAGTGCTGCGATGAACATTGGGGTGCATGTATATTTTCAAATTATGGTTTTCTCTGGTTATATGCCCAAGAGTGGGATTGCTGGGTCATATAATAGCTCTATTTTGAGTTTTACTTATGTTTTAATAATAGTTGAGTCTCTTTACTAAGAAAGAAATGACCATCAGTTATCAGGTTAAGGATGCAAGAAGGCAAGAAACAATAAAAATAACTAAAGACCATAAATAGTAAAAATTTGAAGACCATTCTGCCCCAGACTCTATACTAGACCTTGGAAGGAATTGGAACAAGTCATAATCTGTACTGACATCAGAAAATTAAGCATATGCACAAATGGTACTTGGTAAATTCTTAGAACCATGATAGTTACACTCTTAGAATATAAACAACCACTAGAAACACAGGAATCTTCCGAATAATCTATGGAATTAAGTATCTACTCCTGGTGAAAGTATTTGAAGTACATGATAATAGTCACAATTAGAGAATAATGACTATAGTGGTACAGAATTCTGTTTTATTGGAGAAAATGGAAATGAGATGGGCCATTTGAAACCACAACTGAATCAGGCTCCTTAAGAGAGGAACCCAAGGGCAGGAGCATTTCCAATGTGAGATGCACTTCTCCAACTGCAAGAACACACCCAAATTCTAGGCGCCAGAAGCCCCAGCTCTGGCTCCTCTGCTTGTGTGGCCTACTTTTTTTCATGCTCTTAACTTTAATGTCTACATCTGATTTTTTTTTTTAAAGATTCACGCTTGCTTCTCTTGTTAGGAAAATGTAAGAACAGAGCGAACAAGCTAACCTTGACACAAGGTCTTACAAGAAAAAAGATTTTCTTTGAAGCATTTAGCTTAAGGGATGACTAGACCAGTAAAGACAATGGCCATGGCCATTTCTGCATCAGCATTTGAGATCTGAAAAGAATTCTGCAAAGCAAAAGCATGGAAAGATACCCTTAGGACAATAAGCTAATAAGACCAAGGGACCGCCACCACCACACCTAACACCGGTACCCACTGTCACCCTGACGGGTCTTACAGGGCGCGTGACACCTCCTCCGCACCAGAGAGGTGCCCTTTCAGGCTGGGATGTCAGGGAGTGTGTGAGAAAATGGCGCAGTGACCGTCCTCCCTTGGCCAAGACTGGAGGTGTCCCGTGTGTGGGCCCAAGAGCCTCAGTCTCACCTGCAGGCTGGGGGGGGTACCTCTGTCCCTGCTTCAGGAACAGGGTTTACGTTTAGTAACATACACCAAGATGCCAATAAATGCTAGAGGACAAGTTATTCTGCATTCCCCAAAGCACCCAATGCAGTGCTGAATATGTGTTAGCACTTAATAAATGATAATTGATTAGTTGCCAAGGGGATTTTTTTAAGGTGTCAGCAAAATAGTGTGTGTGTTTGTGCACATGTAACCCATGCACTTCCTGGAAAAAATGAAGTTCCAGAATTACCAAGCACTCTCTACCCCTTTTGACGGGTTCTTCACTCTTCCAAGCAAAACCATGTGGGCTGTGACTCTGCTGTGGGCGCCTCCCTGAGGTCAGGACTCTCGCTTAGCAGACAAGCACAGCACTGGGTCCACATTTTGTCTTTGGACAAGTCTCTGCTGGATAAAGGGATAGTTGAGGCCTTGGTTGTTAGGAGTGGTAGGGGTAGGACATAAGAACAATGGATGGGACCCAGAAAGATCTATCTCCCAGGATGCACGCACTGATCATTGATTTTGCCAAAGTGTTATAGGGGTAGAAGAGAGACGATTTTTTTCTCCAGTTTTAAATGCAAATTCTTTAAGATGAACACTGAGTGCATTAATGAAAACACCGGTAAAGGAATCTTCATCTTCATCTTCCACTTAATGGAAGTGTCTCTTTAGTATTGCTAGGTATTTCTTGAGAACAGTTCAACCTAACCTTGAATTCTCAGATGAATGTAGGGAATGAAGTAGGATGTATTTCTTGCAAGGATAAGAAGTCTTCGGTTAAGCCAATTCTCCATCTTCCCCCTGAAGTCCCCAGGAAAACGATCCTTCAAGGTGATGGCAGATAGAGCTCCTGGGTTGAGCTGGGACATCCAGCCAGTGAGGGAGGCCCTCTGGGCCTAAGCAGGAGCTTGCGTCAAGGATCCATGGCTTTAGGGGCCCCCATTTGCCCACAGCACACCCCTTCCTCTCCCAACCACCCCAAGCTCGCAGCCACACAGGTTCCCCGTGGATGAACACAGATGCCTAGAGAAGCAGCTGGACCTGGAGGGAACAGGGAGAAGGGGCAGGAGGTGACCAGAGAGGACCCCGGTGCTATAGAGCCGTCGTATAACTAGGGGGAGACCTCCGGAGGTCCCCCAGGGGTCTGGGATTGAATCTCAAAATTCATTCGATTTACAGAAAAGAAATGCAACGGTGTCTGCACAGCTGTATTTACAGGCTGGGTCTTCTAACACGCGTTAGGTTTTCCCTGCGATGGACAGGGGGTCAGCCTTGCCTTGGATGTGATCTTACAGCTGTCAGACTTCTGGGCTTTTGAATGACAACATCAGGTGTGGAGCTGGGCAAGCTTGAACGCCCTTGATAATGAAAGAAAATTACTTTGTGCTGTTCTTTCCAGGTTTTATATTTGATCCCCAGCATGTCGTATCCACAGTGTAGCTAAAATCAAAGTGCTTATTCAAATCCATGTCCCACCTCTTTGGGGACCTGCTGGACCCACCTGGAGCCCGAACCGTGGGACCAGAACATTCACACTTTCTGCCAGCGATTTCATTATGTGTTTTCATATCCTGGATTCCTTTCACATAAAAATACTGAAGTCTGGGTTATTTAAAACAAGCCAAATAGCCTTCTGGTTTGTTTATTTCTTCCAGCTTTTTTTGTTATCTGCCTTGATTTTCTTTAAAAACAGCCTTTTGTCTCACGTTTTGAATACGTTTTTCTTCCACACAGCTGATTACCGCAGCCTTTTTAGGTGGCGCTTCTGTCAGCTGAGAAGGCTCAGCTCGACTTTTTTTTCTTCGGTAAAAATAGATGTTTTCTGATTGGAGCTTATGGAATTTTCTCTGCATTGTCACATGCTGATCCCTCATCCATATAAATCTTTACTGTCTCTGAAGAAATAGTTTCTAAACAACTTTTCGAAAAGCCGGAAGAGAGGGAGAACAGCTTTTCAGGACGTCTAGATCATGTGTCATTGGCCGTCTGGTAGACCAGCCTGGGGGACGGGCGTGTGAGAGGTGATGCCCAGCTGTCAACCATGCCTTCCTCTGAGAAGGGCAGGAGGCTGAGAGGTCGGCTTGAGTCTGGCCAGCGCGATACGCAGGCCACACGCCCTGAGCCTCTCTCTGCATCTGCCTTCTCCCTCCCTGACCGACTCAAAGTCATCAGACCCTGGGGGGCAGGAAGTGTCCCAAGCAGGGGCCACTCTTATAGGTAAGGGTCCTCACACCTGCTTGAAACCTGGGAGCCTTTCCAGCCCAATCCAGAGTGAGGGAGGGGAGGGGCGTGGGGAGGGCATGCTCTTCCGCTGTTGAAATGGCGACACCCTTCCCACCTAACTCTCACCCAGGGAAGCAGCGCCCTCCCAGCTGTTCTGAGACCGCCCTCAAGAAACTGGTCAGCTGTAGCCCCTTCGGGTCAGTCCCTGTCCCTCCTCCCAGTTTTTTTCTTATCTATTAGATCCTCAGTGGTGAATACAGATGGGTGTGCAAAGCTGCTTCCAGCAGGAGCCAAGCCAGTTTTTCCCATCCTCACTGGCAAGCTGATGTAGCCAAGATAGGAGAAAAGCAATGACACAATGATCCCAGGCGCTCTATCACTTCAACTTTGCTTACAGTGCTTGTTTATGTGCCCAGGTGCCTTTCCATATGGCCTGGGTATATGACCTGAACAAAATAAACAAAATTCCCTGTCCAGGTCACATTTTAGCTGGAGGAGAGCGACGAGAAACCAATAACTAAGCACTCTGTATCTGACACATGACGACTGGCAGGTGGATGGGGAGCCGGGCAGGGGCTGAAATCCCAGATGGAACAGTCCAGGAGGTCCGCACGGGAAGAGAGTCTGTGCAAAGACCTGGAGATGGCGAGGGTGCGGTCATGCGCTCTCTGGAGGGCGGGGGGACCGTCCCAGCAGAGCCAGCAGGTGCAGAGGCCTGAGGGCGCCCTGACCTTGGCATGTGCAAGTGTGAGAAAAATCAGGGAGGCGGCCTGGCTGGTGGAGAGGGAGCGAAAGGGAGAGAAGTAGGAAACATAAGGAAGAAACGCTTACAACTGACACACCATCCTGCAGGCATCTTTCAAAACACAGCATATTAAAGATGCTTTCCAGCACTATTACATCCAAAATCATTGGAAACGTCTATGTAACATCCCATTATTTTGACATACTTTAATTTGTGGAATCGCTCCCCACAGAGGACTGTTTTTGCTCCAGTGAACACCTCTGTGCACAGAGCTTTTGTGTTGTGCTTCAGAAAATCCCCAAATGTGGCCTTGCACGGTACATGGCTATGAACGTTTTCATGCCTCTTGTTATACACTGCAATAAAATCGCTTTTAATGCGAGGTTTGTCTTACAATAGGCGGCATGAGCTTTGCTTCTCTGGGTGATGTTAAAAGTGTCCTGAAAGGTTTCTACAGCTCAGACACACTGTCCGTCTTGGCCGACTTTCATGAAAGTAGATATGGGAGCATTAAACGGATTGACTTACTGACATGAATAAATTAAGTCTTATGCCATGTTCCTGACTAGAAAAGCTGAAAAATGTACATGTGGATAGTCTACAGAAATTAATTTTAATTGTATTGTGACTACAGTAAAAAGTCCAATTGTGGGTTATTATTTAAGAAAATAAACAAGAGTTTAAACAAAAAAAGAATAACGAGAACTACCCCTGCTCTATCAGATACAACATACACTCTCAAGGCACATTAATTAAAACAGAGTGGTAATGGGACAAAAATATATACATAAACCGTGGGTGAGAGCAGTGCAGTTAGTAGCTGCAGAAAATATACAGGGACTTAAAACATGATAGAAAATATACTGAATACCAATTACCAAGTGATAGATTATTTGAGACTGTTGTGGGGAAACTGACCATTTGGGAAAAAAAAGTAGCTTAAATCTCACTTCCCAAATACACAAAATTAGGGATAATTAAAATCATTATTGTAAAACATGAAATCGTAACAACAAAAAGAAAATATAGGTGAATATTTATGTGACTTGGTTGGGGAATAACTTTTTAAACACAAAAATGGAATAAATCACCAAGGAATAGCCTAACAAATTTGTCTACATAAAATTTAAAGACTAAGGACTTCCCTGGTGGTCCAGTGGTTAAGATTCTGCCTTTCCAATGCAGGGGGTGCCAGTTTGATCCCTGGTCGAGGAACTAAGATCCTGCGTGCCGTGCAGTGTGACCAAAAATAAAAAAATTTAAAGACTATACTTAACATCCCAAAGTGGACAGAAAAGGTCTGTCACGACCACCTTTGCATAATTCATGTAATTACATTTGAAATAGATGGAAAAATCCACATCGTTGTTAATATGCACATATTTATGAAATCTTCCCTCTCCTTTTTGGCTTAGAAACAAAAATTTCTGCCTTTCTCCTATTTGGGGGGAGGGTGTCTCTTCAAACATGAAATTGAAGCATTATCCGTATATTTCATTACATGTCTGTAAGACTTTTGATGTTTTCTACTACATTTTAATGAACCATCTGTTCAAAAATTAGTTTCAAAAATTAAAAAATTAGTAATTGTGTAAATTATAGACTTCTTTTTGCTTACATTCTTGGTGGTGATTTAATGGTTACCATCTGATCTAAATGTTCCAAGAAACCAGGATGCAACTGTACATTTAGCAATAGGACCCCAGACAGGCAGCTCAAGATGATCCGGTGAAATGTACAAGTGTGTCCCAAAAGCCAGAGTGCTCTTTGCAAGGACAGAGATGTACACCACTGTGTAGCCTTGAGGAAAACTTTCAAGTGGATTCAAAACAAAACAAAACACAGCAAAAAAGCTAGATTCATCTGGGCCAGATAAGGGCAAGAGCAGAGTGATGCAGAATAGTCGCCACATAAAATACAGAATCAGGAAGGTGGGGGAAGGCAGCGAGTGAGCCCCTGAGCAGATGACTCAGCAGATGATTCATGACCTGAGTGTGAATAAAGAGAAGGTGTTAAATCCACTATGGAAAGAACACGAGCTTGGGCTAAAAAGACCACTGAGTCCAAGCCCAAGACCCAAGTCCACGCCCCGGCTGTGTTAGTTACTCATCTCGCAACCTGGGTTGATGGCTTCCCTTCTCTGGATTTCAACTCCTCCACAGCAACAAGAACGCTGGCCTTACAAACACCAGCGACGGCAACCACACCTGCTGGACACCACAGCTCACACCAGAGACAGGCTGGGACCTGGGCGCCTTTGCTGCAGGGCTTGCACCTGGACACACGTCTCCTCCAGCAACAAAATACAAAGAAACTATAAGGGACTAAAAGTAACTGTGCATGTGCAGCTGGGGCAAATTATGGACAAAAAGATACAAAAACACCAAAAACCCAACTGCCACTTCTGAAGAGCCAGGGGCAAAAACAGGGTGTTGGGAGCAGAAGCAGGGCACTGCGCATGCCCCCTGCACATGCCACCACCTAAGGGGTGGACAGACCACCTAAGCCACCCCTCCTGCCGAGCCCTGGACGCCCCCCACCCCCACCGTAAGTAAGGAACCAGCTTGGCCCTCCCCACACCTTGGAGCAAGCGAGCAAGGGAAGCTGTTACTTGTTCTCACTCCGCCCTGCTGCAGCAGGGGCCCCAATAAAGCCTCGCCTGGATCCGGCTTCTTATCAATTCCTCTTATCAGCTGAAGAGGCCAAGAACCCTGGTCGGTAACACACCTAGGGTGATCAGCGAGCTTCCCAGCTCCACGACGGGCAGGAGCATCTCCCACTCACGTTACAGAGCGGTGCCAACCCAGAACCCGGGAGGAAGGGCTGCCCCCTGAAAGCTGTCCATGGGTCAGATGGTGAGGGAGCTACGTGCTAAGTGAAGCGTCTGGAATAAGTGGAGACAGTGAGTCCTGCTGGGTCGGGAGAGCGGTGCTCTCGGTGGCTGGTCTTCCCTCCTCCACGTGCCGGCCACCAGCTCCTGAACGGGAGCACCCGCTGGGGGTGGAGGACGGGAACCTGTCACCTCTATTAACTTCACCACGTTGTTAGGGGATCACGTATGTTAATGCCTGTGGAAGTGTGGAGGGCTTTTGTCTATCACAATCAACTATACAGCTATTACTGTGTTCTATCATTGTGGGTGACTGCTTGTTCGTACTTCGAGCCTTCCTTCGAAATATGCCTCTCCTTGAGGCTTTCCTGTACCCTTCCACGGCCACCGGGTACCACTGTGCGCAACTCATGCAGGAGGGGAGCTGTGATGTCGGTGACGCCGCTAGCGTTGTCCTGAGCCTACACAGCTGTACGCAGGGACCCCGTTCCCAGGCCGCTTTGCACAGTCCTTCTCTTAAATCCACACTGGATGTCGTTAGGACCTTTATAACAATTACCTAAGTGTGCTGTACTTACTTTCACACCCTGATGCTTCAGGCCCACCTGTTCAGTCTTCTGACCTAGAATCAAATGATTTGAGACCTTAATCTTCCAGCTTTATCTCTAACACCTACAGAATGCATTGGAATTTGCTTAATGAATTAATAAAGTGCATTATTATTATAACTTGAACACTGCTTCCATCACAGAATGATCAAACCTCATTCCAGCTGGAGCTGTGTGTCTAGTGGTCCAAGGACCAGCACAGGTCAGAAAACAGACCAGATGGTAGGGAGGGAGTTAGCATGGGTTTATCAGGGGAGTTTACAGGTTGGACTGACACTGGGTCCAGGCGAAAAAGAACCATAGCATGAGGATATTTTTTACATTGGTTGACAGTATTGATAGGAATAGTGTTTAAGGATTAAGTAAAATGCTTTTTTTTTTTTTTTTGAGAAAAGATAAACTTTGTTTTCATCACTCAGCAAACCAACCTCCTGAAAGTAACAATCACTGACTGTACACAAAATACTAAAACAACTACCCCAAGGCTCTGAGAGTAAACTAAAGCAGGTTCTGGAAGGGAAACAAAATTTGGAATTAAGAAATAACACATGGTGAGTTTCTTGTTTTATGATTTTTGGGGCATTGTCACAGTATGGTTCAGCTAAAACTGATCAAAACCCACAGGAATTTCTGTTTTCAGCCAGGATGAAGTAACAGGGCCTGGATTTGCCCTCCTAGCTTAAATAAAAAGATATGAAACAAATATATTTTTCAAAATATGTGAAACAATGGATATGGATCATATTCTGTTTCTTTGCTTGGCTGATCATTTTGACTGGACACTGGACATACTAAATTTCAGCTCAGGACACAGATCCCACTGACCACTTGCTTGAAAGAAGAGAAACAGATAAAGTGAACCCTAGGACTGCCCCACATTACTGCCTGAGACGAGTTTCCAGGTAACAGAGCAGGAAATAAGAGTCTAAACAGAGTCTAGTGGTCCCCCTGAATTAAGGAAACAGATTTGGTATTTGGGAAGACAATAGCAGCTAGAATTTCTGGTTTTAAAACCAATGAAGGGGGGACTTCCCTGGTGGTGCAGAGGTTAAGAATCCACCTGCCGGGCTTCCCTGGTGGTGCAGTGGTTGAGAGTCCGCCTGCCGACGCAGGGGACACAGGTTCGTGCCCTGGTCTGGGAAGATCCCACATGCCGCGGAGCAGCTGGGCCCGTGAGCCATGGCCGCTGAGCCTGCGTGTCTGGAGCCCGTGCTCCAAAACGGGAGAGGCCACAACAGTGCGAGGCTCGTGTACCGCAAAAAAAAAAAAAAAAAAAAAAAAAAAGAATCCGCCTGCCAATGCAGGGGACACGGGCTCGAACCCTGGTCTGGGAAGATCCCACATGCCATGGAGAAGCTAAGCCGGTGCACCACAACTACTGAGCCTGCTCGCCTAGAGCCCATGCTCCGCAACAAGAGAAGCTACCGCAATGAGAAGCCCGCGCACCGCAACGAAGGGTAGCCCCCGCTCGCTGCAACTAAAGAAAGCCCACGTGTGCAACAACAAAGACCCAACGCGGCCAAAAAAAAAAAAAAAACCCATGAAGGGAATCCCCTGGTGGTCCAGTGGTTAGGAGTCCATGCTTTCACTGAAGGGTGAATGGGTTCCATCTCTGGTGGGGGAACCAAGATCCCACAAGCCACATGGCACAGCCAAAAAAAATAAACAAAATAAACTAAAACCACTGAATGTGGGGGATATATATGTATACTCAGCCGTTAAAAGGAACGAGATGATGCCACTTGCAGCAGCATGGATGGGCCTAGAGAGGCTCATGCTGAGTGAAGGGAGACAGGGAACAGCAGCACACAGTGTCACTGACATGTAGACTCTAAAAGACGACACAGAAGAACGTTCACACAAAACAGACATGGACCCACAGACACAGAAAACAAGCTCAGGGTTACCAAAGGGGGGAGGGATAAATCAGGAGTCGGGGATCAACATATACACACTGCTGTGCATAAAACAACCAACAAGGACCTATTACATAGCACAGGGAGCTATACTCAATATTGTGTAATAACCTATAAGGGAAAAGAATCTGAAAAAGAATAGATGTATGTATGTATGTATGTGTGTATAGATACATATATATATATATATATCTCTCACAGAAAAGGATATTATTGATAAAATGCTCTCTGTATAGAAAACCCTAAAGAATTTATGAAATAATTACTATAACTAATAAGTGAATATAAAATAGTGCTAGGTAATCAGGTTAAAAAACAAAATTATTTTTATGTATTAATATCAAATAAATGGAAAATTAAATTTAAAACAAGCACATTTAAAATACCATAAAAAATAAAATATTTAAAAATAAATTCAACAACAACAACAACAAAAGGAATAAATTCAGCAAAAGATGCACAAGACCTCTACACTGAAAACTACAGAATATTGTTAAGAGAAATTAAAGAAATTCTAAGGAATGGAGAGATACGTCATATTCATTGACTGGAACACTCAGTACTGTGAAGATGTCAAATCTTCTCAAATTGATCTATACATTCAACCCAATGACTCAGTCGCAATCAAAACCTCAGCAGATTTTTAAAATAAAAATTGGCAAGCGGATGCTAAAGTTTCTATGGAAATTCAAAGAACCTAGAATAACCAAAGAAATCCCTTAAGAGGAAAAACAAGTTGGAGAACTTGAACTACTTGACTTCAGGATTTGTCAAAAGCTACAGAAATCAAGACAGTAGGATACAGTATGATTCAGCAGAAGTACTGACAAATAGATGGAGTATAATGGAGACCCCAATAATAGACCCCCATTTACGTAACCACCTGATTTTCAAAAACAAAACACCAAAACAATAATGAGGAAAGGAATAACTGGATAACCATGTGGTAAGAAAAGGAATCTTGACTCCTCATACCCTACACAAAAAGTGATTTGCATTTGATCACAGTTAAAGCCACAAAACTTTCAGAAGAAAATGTAAGAAACCTTTGTGACTTAAGAATAGTCAAATATTGCTTAGATAGATCACAGAGGGAAGTACCATGAGAGAAAAAGTTAGATTTTATTCAACTAAAAACTTCTCATCAAGACACATCATCAAGGAGGGACTTCCCTGGCGGTCCAGTGGTTAAGATCCTGTGCTTCCAATCCAGGTGGTGCGGAATCAATCCCTGGTGGGGGAATTAAGATCCCATGTGCTGGGCTTCCCTGGTGGCGCAGTGGTTGAGAATCTGCCTGCCAATGCAGGGGACACGGGTTCGAGCCCTGGTCTGGGAAGATCCCACGTGCCGTGGAGCAACTAGGCCCGTGAGCCATGGCCGCTGAGCCTGTGCACCTGGAGCCTGTGCTCCGCAACAAGAGGCCGCGATGGTGAGAGGCCCGCGCACCGCGATGAGGAGTGGCCCCCACTTGCCGCAACTAGAGAAAGCCCTCACACAGAAACGAAGACCCAACACAGCCATAAATAAATGAATGAATAAATAAATAAATAAATAATTTTTAAAAAAGATCCCATGTGCTGTGTGGCACTGTCAAAAAAAACAAAAACAAAAACAGAAAACAAAACAAAAACTACATCATCAAGGAAATAACTAGGCGAGATACAACTTTAAAAAGTTACAAAACCGGGCCTCCCTGGTGGCGCAAGTGGTTGAGAGTCCGCCTGCCGATGCAGGGGATACGGGTTCGTGCCCCGGTCTGGGAGGATCCCATATGCCGCGGAGCGGCTGGGCCCGTGAGCCATGGCCGCTGGGCCTGCGCGTCCGGAGCCTGTGCTCCGCAACGGGGGAGGCCACAACAGTGAGAGGCCCGCATACCGCAAAAAGAAAAAAAAAAAAAAGTTACAAAACCTATATCTGACTAAGAACTGGTATGCACAACACGTAAAGAACTTCTACACCACAATAATAAAAACACAAACAATCCCCTGAAATGGACATGAGATTTGATTAGACACTTCTCAAAAGAAGGTACAGACATAGCCAATATGCACATGAAAAACAGCTTAACATGATTTGTCACCAGAGGAACGCAAATTAAAACCACATGAGGTACTACCACCAACCTACTAGAATCCCTACAGTTAAAAAGAGCAGTGCCAATCTGTATGGAAACACAAAAGACCCCGAATAGCCAAAACAATATTGAGAAAGAAAAACAGAGCTGGAGGAATCAGGCTCCCAGACTTCAGACTATACTACAAAGCATCAGTAATCAAGACAGTATGGTACTGGCACAAAAACAGAAATATAGATCAATGGAACAGGCTAGAAGGCCCAGAGATAAACCCACACACCTATGGTCACCTTATTTTTGATAAAGGAGGCAAGAATATATAATGGAGAAAAGACAGCCTCTTCAATAAGTGGTGCTGGGAAAACTGGACAGCTACATGTAAAAGAATGAAATTAGAACACTTCCTAACACCATACAGAAAAATAAACTCAAAATGGATTAAAGACCTAAATGCAAGGCTGGACACTATAAAACTCTTAGAGGAAAACATAGGAAGAACACTCTTTGACATAAATCATAGCAAGGTCTTTTTTGACCCACCTCCTAGAGTAATGAAAATAAAAACAAAAATAAACAAATGGGACCTAATGAAACCTAAAAGATTTTGCACAGCAAAGGAAACCATAAACAAGACGAAAGCACAACCCTCAGAATGGGAGAAAGTATTTGCAGATGAAGCAACTGACAAAGGATTAATCTCCAAAATTTACAAGCAGCTCATGCAGCTCAATAACAAAAAAACAACCCATTCCAAAAATGGGCAGAAGACCTAAATAGACATTTCTCCAAAGAAGATATACAGATTGCCAACAAACACATGAAAGAATGCTCAACATCATTAATCATTAGAGAAATGCAAATCAAAACTACAATGAGATATCATCTCACACCAGTCAGAATGACCATCATCAAAAAATCTGCAAACAATAAATACTGGAGAGGGTGTGGAGAAAAGGGAACACTCTTGCGCTGCTGGTGGGAATGTGAATTGGTACAGCCACTATGGAGAACGGTATGGAGGTTCCTTAAAAAACTAAAAATAGAACTACCATATGACCCAGCAATCCCAGGGCATATACCCTGAGAAAATCATAATTCAAAAAGAGTCATGTACCAAAATGTTCATAGCAGCCCTATTTACAATAGCCCGGACATGGAAGCAACCTAAGTGTCCATCATCGGATGAATGGATAAAGAAGATGTGGCACATATATACAATGGAATATTACTCAGCCATAAAAACAAACGAAATTGAGTTATTTGTAGTGACGTGGATGGACCTAGAGTCTGTCATACAGAGTGAAGTAAGTCAGAAAGAGAAAAACAAATACCGTATGCTAACACATATATATGGAATCTAAAAACAAGTGGTTCTGAAGAACCTAGGGGCAGGACAGGAATAAAGACACAGACATAGAGAATGGACTTGAGGACACGGGGAGGGGGAAGGGTAAACTGGGATGAAGTGAGAGAGTGGCATGGACATATATACACTGCCAAATGTAAAACAGATAGCTAGTGGGAAGCAGCCGCAGAGCACAGGGAGATCAGCTGGGTGCTTTGTGACCACCTAGAGGGGTGGGATAGGGAGGGTGGGAGGGAGGGAGACGCAAGAGGGAAGAGATATGGGAACAGATGTATAACTGATTCACTTTGTTATACAGCAGAAACTAACGTAACACTGTAAAGCAATTAGACTCCAATAAAGATGTTTATATATATATATATATACAAAATAAAGAATAAAAACAGCCGTGCCACCAAACGTTTGCAAGAACGTGGAGCAACCGGAACTCTTACACGTTGTTGGCGCGAGTATAAAAGGACATATAACCACTTTGGGAAAAGGCTTGCAGTTTTCAAAAATTAAACATATACCTGTTCTCTGACTCAGCAGTTCCAATACTAGGTAATTACCCAAGAGAAGCAACATATATGCTCATCAAAAGACTTGAATAACAATAATCAAAATGGTTTTATTCGTAATAGCCAAAAATGGGGAAAATCCCCACTGTCCATCAACAGAATGGAGAAATAAACTCTTTTGATACAGGGAAATACTGCTCAGCGATAAAAAGGAAGCAAGGACTGATACAAACAACAAGGTAAATCTCAAGATTGTTATGCAGATGTGGCTGGGCAGACAGAAAAATGCCCCCTAAAGACACCCACGGGCTAATCCCCGGAAACTGTGACTAGCTCAGCTTACTCAGCTTCCCTTGGCAAAGGGAATTCAGGTTGCTGACCAACTCATCTTAAATAGGGCAATCACCCTGAATTATGCAGGTGGGCCCAGTGTAATCACAAGTCTTTAAAAGTCACAGAGGGAGGCAAATACAAATCAGGGCGCTGCAGTGTGAATGCTGATGGGCCAGGGCAGGATCTGAAGATGGAGGAAGGAGGTATAAGGTTGTGATATAATAAATACAGATCCTGGTCTTTGTCTACAGTTCCAGGCTCCCAGCTCCCAACACCTTATAACTTCCTAAGTGATTAGAGCATCAGGGGCATCTTCTGTCATAACATTTGGTTTTCGGAGGCCTTGCTTCCTGAAACAGCTTCAGAATAATAAAGCTGAAATGGGTTTTTTTGTTATTCATAACAAACCTTTGAGTTCACATTAATGAGGTGACTTTTGCAAAGCCCCTAGGTAGGGGTGGGCGCTGATTGGCAGAGGACCCAGCCATGTGATTAGAAGGTTGGAACTTTCAGCTCCACCCCCAATCTCCAGGGAGGGGTGGGGCCTGGAGGCTGAATTAATCACCAACAGCCAAGGATTTAATGTCAAGCCTACGTAATGAAACCTCCATAAGAACAAAATGGGACATGGGGTTCAGGGAGCCTCCAGGTTGATGAACAGAAATACATCCTCGTGCTGGAGGGTGGAGCATGCACATTCCACGGGCACAGAAGCTCCTGTGCTTGGGACCTCTGGACCCTCCCCTGTGTACCTCTTCATCTAGCTCCTCATTTGTAGCCTTTAATATTCTTATAATGATGAGACTTTGTGTTTTGATTCTGTCAACTTAAAGAAAAACACACAACATAGGAGCTGTGAGTCTAAGTTTTATTCGGGGAACTTACTGAGGACTTCAGCCGTGGAGACGGCCTCCCAGTAGCTCTGAGCAGCTGCTCTGAAGAGGAGGGGGGAAGCCAGTTTATAGGTGCTTTTTGTCTGGGGAAGTTGTGACATCAAGTATACACATCTTGGTAAAGGACTACTGCTAGTCACAAAGAAGAGACATCTCAAGTTAACGATTTTAGTGCTTTTCTGTGTTTGGGAAGCGACAAGAACCTGGGCTCATCGAGTTCCTCCTGAGACAGACGTGCACCTGTCTAAGGGGCTGCTCGTCCACAGCACAGAGCAGCCTGTTACCCTCTTAACTCCCTCTCAGAGGGCGCATGGGTCAGTCGCCACAGGGTGAGACTCCATCCTTGTAGAAGTGGGTGGTGAGCAAAAACGCTCTTCGTTCTTCGTTGTTAAGAATTCCTACTCATCTTTTGTGAAACTTAGAGCGTTTAAGACATGTTTAGTTCAAAATGGAGTCACAGCAGCCAACATGAATATTCACAATATTCACTGTTCTGACACAGCCGCTGTAGGACATGAGTGTCTTAGAGTGATTCTAAGAAAAATTACTCTAGACAAGAAGTCTGATGGGCAACGGACATCACCGGGACAGACAGACCACTGGTAGAGCCAAGGCCCCTCCCCTGGGGTAACACTCCTTAAAAGGAACCACTGAGCCCAGTGACCTGGAGGCTCTTGGCTGCAGGACCCGACCCCAGTCACCGAGAGCTGGTCCAGGTTCCACGGGAGGCCCTGGGGGAGAGGAGGGGACTTACCCCTCAGGCTTGTCACGGGACCCTTGCCAGACCAGAGCCGCTGCTCGTCCTGAGATGCCTCCTCCCCGACTTCTCCCTGGCGTGGCTCGTTGCCCCCTTTCCCTACTCTGACTAACCTGTGTTGTGCGCTCACCATGTGCAATAAACCCAGTGATTCGTCAGCTGACTGTTGGCTACAGTTTTGTGTACCTCTAATTCTCACCTGCTAGGCCCTACAACAGAGTAATTCTTTATAACAAGCCAATACTCTATGATAGTAAGTGAACTGTCTTCCTGAGTTCTGAGGGCCGAGCAAGCAAATCAGTGGAACCCAAGGAGGCGGCTGTGGAAACCTCGGACGTACAGCCAGTCACAGAAGCACAGGTGACAGCCTGGACTCAGGTCTGGCATCTGAAGTGGTGGTGAGGGCAGCCTCGAGGGACTGAGCCCTTCACCTGTGGAGTCTGTGCTCTCTCCCGGTCGACGGTGTCAGAACTGAAGTGACCTGTAGGCCACCCAGCGGGTGTTGCAGAATCGCTTGGTGCTGGGCGGGGAACCCACACACATTTCACAGCCAGAAGTGGAAACAGGGTGTTTGCAGATGTAATAAGACGAGCTCATAGTGGAAGAGTCACTAATCCAATGACTGGTGACCTTACAAGAAGAGAGGAATTTGCACACAGACACACAGGGGAGAGGTCGCGTGAAGACAGAGGCAGAGACTGGAGTGGGACAACCACCAGCCAAGAAACACCCGGAGAGGCGAGGAAGCACCCTCCCTACGGCCTTCAGAAAGAGCACGGCTCTGCCCACACCTTGGTTTTGGACTTCTGGCCTCCAGGACTGGGAGAGAAGAAACGTCTGTTATTTGCAGCCACCCCGTTTGTGGCAATTTGTTAGGACAGCCCTCGGAATTTAAGACAAGCAAGACCTCTCACTCGAGCTCCACCCCTATCCTGTGTTAACTGCCAGACCTGCCAACTCAGCAGGTGATGACCAGGGAGTAACAGCTGGAGCCCCGGCCCCGGGGCAGGTTTCTGCAGCATCTCTGCGTCCCCTTCACTTTGACAAGAGCCTCTCCCCTTGCAGGCAGAGCGGAACGTCTCACAGTGTTTATCGAGCAGATGACAGGGACCGAAGGTGGCCTGATGCCCCGAGGACCAACCCGCTTCTTCCCCTGTGACTCCTGTGATTCTGTGACTCCTGTGATTCTGTGACTCCCCTGTGACTCCTGTGATTCTGTGACTCCCCTGTGACTCCTGAATAGTAGAAGGTTCGAGCCGGCCTCACTCCCTGTGCAGAGGGAGGAGGGATAGATTGTGGTAGAGGGAGCGCAGAGGGGCTGCCGTTCTGCAAAGGCCCAGAGGTTGTTCCTTCTCTTCCCCGGAGCCTGCGGTCTGTGTTTCACGGGCTCTCAGAACCGGGATACAAGGACCGTCTCTTGGTCTGTCTTTCCTGAGTGGAGACGATGTGCAGGCTTTTCCCCTACGCAGCATCTCTGGCTGGTGCCACCTGAAGGCTGAACCCCATGCAGAACTGAGGGCGACCTTTGCCTGGTATCACGCACTGGGAACAGCTTTTGGTGGCTTTACGGACAGACTTGAGCAGGCCCCCCGATTTAATTTTCCCTCCCAGCATTTACAGAGCGTATGCTGGAGCCATCACTAAATGTCCGTGTTTCGGGACACGACAGACACGAGATACTGAAACGAGAGACTGACTGTCAGACAGAGAGCATCTCCCACGGCCACTTGCTGGATGTGGCCCTGTCGCTGGTTCTGGCCGATGGACGTAAGAGGGACGGTGTCCTCCCCAGCAGAGGCCCAAGAAGCGGCTGTGCCTTCGCTGCCTCTTCTTCCCTGACTCTTGCCCGGAGCTCTGAACCTGGGTCAGAATTCAAGGGTGTCTGTGAACTCGAATGCCAGAAGAAAACGACATTTTTATTTCTAATCTCTACGCGATCTTTAGCATTTCCTTCAGTTATGAATGCAGGCAAAAAACGCAGCTGCACCAGGATGAATGATTTTGTATTAATAGAAATCACGTTTTCATATTACATTCTCTGTTATCCTATGTGCTTTTGAAAATGTATTTAAAAACACTATTCTGAGAAAAAGCCCATTCATGAGACCACCAAACGGGGTTCATGGCATAAAAAAAGATGAAGCCCAGCGATAAGGAGAAAGGGGACCCACGGGGCCGCCACCCCAGGAGCCTGAACCCCAAGTCACCGTGTGGAATCTGCCCAACAAGTAAAACACGGGTGCTGGACATTCAAGGAGGGAGAAGTAAACTTGCAGGGTGAGGAGCTGCTGAAACGCTGGGTATGTCATCACAGCAGCTAGATCACCCCAGTGGTACAGAACACAGCAGGCAATGGGTTGGAGCAGGGGTCTCTGCAAATCAACAAGCCTGGTTTGCACACTGGTGTGGACGGCCCGGTGCCCTGCGATCTCTGTTCACCTCCCCTGCATCCCAGTGCCGTCCTGGGGGCGGAGGCAGCTCTGGGCCAGCCCGAGTCAGGCTGCATGGACTGTTCCTCCAGCAGGTTCACAAAGATCTGCCCACCTGAACTTTCTCTCGGTGAGACGCAAGGCCAGTGATGTTAGGTCATTATCACCCTGGCCTTGGGAACGAGGCCACAGGTCACGTCGCCCACTGGCTTCACACAGGTTGTGGGAGAGGTGACAAGGCTGTGGAGTGAGTGACACCCTTTCATGCAAAGGTGTCCAAGCGCTGCTTAACCAGCAACTCTCTTTCCACCACAGGGGACGGGCAGCCACATCCACAATGGAACGCAGCCACGTACCGGGAATGTTGAATCCTCAGAAACGTGGAACAGGAGGACGTGAGGCTGGGGGCGAGGGTGAGGATGGGACCTCCACCCGCAAGAGGGTGGGCCGCCTCCCGGACCAGGGTGATGACTGCGAAACCTCAGCTCGTGCCAGAGTCAATCTAAGCCACTCCCTAACGCGTCCCATTTCACAGCGAGGAAAGTGAGTCAGGAAGCCAGTAGGTACCGCAGGCAGCTGGGAGGCAGACCCAAGGCTCTGCATCCCTCCTGGACCCTCATGATCCGAGGCCCCTGCCTATGGGTTTTGTTGCCGTTCTTACCACCTCCAGCCCCCAGCCTCCGGCCCTGTCTGGGTTCCTGGCTTGACTCAGCCTGCTGGTCGCTGTTTCAGTGGTCGTGAATACACGTGGGTCCGTGCCCTAGATCTAGAGCCCAGTCCTACATCTGCCTAGCAGGAAGCAGCATGGAGCGGAGAGGAAGCTTCTGGACTTCCCATGGGAAGGACGGGGCGGGGTCACGCAGGCTGCGAGACGCCCCAGCTCCAGGCCCCTGGCTGGTGTGTCGCCTGAAAGCATGCTTCTCACCCTTCACCAAGCACAGTCATCACCTGGGACCCTGTGAAGATACAGACTCTGACCTGCAGGGCTAGGCAGGGCCCGAGACTCTGCATTTCTAACCAGAGGTGCCGATGCTGCTGGCCCGGGGCCCACACTGGAGTGACCTGACCTCTAGGAGCTGTTTTCCACATCCTTTAAGATGAGCATGAGCACACCTGCCCCACTCCCGCCCGAGGGCTGCTCAGAGGACCCGGTGAGTAACAGCAGGAGGAAACAGTGAAATCCAAGCTCTGCCCACTGGGCTTCCCTGGTGGTGCCATGGTTGAGAGTCTGCCTGCCGACGCAGGGGACACGGGTTCGTGCCCTGGTCCGGGAGGATCCCACATGCCGCGGAGCGGCTGGGCCCGTAAGTGAGCCATGGCCGCTGAGCCTGCGCGTCCGGAGCCTGTGCTCTGCAACGGGAGAGGCCACAACAGTGAGAGGCCCGCGTACCACAAAAAAAAAAAAAAAAAAAGCCTCGCCCATGCCTCAGTGATTTGTTGCTGGAGGGACCTTTTGGGTTCCTTGCGGCCAGACCCTGAGGAACCAGAGCGGAGATCTTAGCTCAGAAGGCTGACAGCAGGGGCTGGCTGGCCGCTAGGCCACACAGAAGAACAAGATGCAAATGGCAGGAGCTGGCGGGGAAAAAAGCACCCACAAGACATGGCTCCCGGCTGACGGTTCCCTGGTCAGCTGGTGACACGGTGAGATGGACACCAGCAGCTCGGCTGTTACAGTGCCGGGAGCAAGAGGTTGCCGGGTAAATCCCAGGTGAGCACCTCAGCTGGGATGTAATTTAAGGATGAAAAGGTGTGTCACTTCTGGTCTCTCCCTTTCTCCTTGAGGGTTATAATGTTAAAAGGATGTTAGAGCCACTAAACACTTGCCCAGCAAGTCCCAGCTGGAGAAGTAAAGCTCAGGGTCAGCCGGGCCTTCTGGTCTACCCAGTCACGTGGCTCCGAGCAAACCACACAGCTGGCAAGTAACAGCACGTGCAGGACCATGACCCGGTAGAAGGGTGCAGGGTCATTCAGTGCAGTGACTGTCTGGGGAGCAAAATACCGCAACTGTAGCCTCAGCCCAACTCGAGAGATGTGGGCTTTGAAATTCAGGTCACAATTCCCAGCACCGAGATTAAGAAGTCCAGCCTGTGGCTCTGCGTTTCCGCGTCCTGGCCCACCTCCTCCCTCTGCTCCAGCCTTGGCTGTGGTGGGAGGGGCCCCCAGGCTGAGCTGGGTTTCCATGGAGGTGCAACGGCTCACAGCACTCGGCCCTGGACACTTGCAAGAACACATTACGTAACGTCCACAGCAGAAGAGCAAGGACACCCAGTGGTCTTGAACTCCTGAAGGTCTTTGGGGAGGTTTGGAGAGAGATTTAATTTTTCTCTGTTCTGGAAACCACAGACACAGGGCAGGAACCAAACAGAATGTGGAAGCAGATAGAAGAGAGACACCTGGGACTTGGGCAAGATCGCTCGTGACCTGGGACGTCCCCCAAGGGCCTCCCGACCCTGACCTCACACCTCACATGGGAGCATTTAAGCGTCGTCTCCTCTGATGGGCAGGAAGAGGGAGGGGCCACATTTCTCCTGCTCACATGTGTCTGCAGCCTGGGGCTCACCACCCCTCACCCCAGCAGGCACTCCGTGAACTGCTGTTGAATAAATGAATTAACAAGTGAAGATGACACCGGGTGGCAAGCACAGGAGTTTCAGAGGACAGGGTGACAGACCCTCCCTGGGAAAACGTCCATCACCATAAATAAGGAGCCTGCAAACCATCCATCACAGAAATGTAAAACAGAACTCCACGCGTATCCAATGTACATTTTCTCCCTCCAGAGTTCATGCATTCTTTTCCTTAGGACAGATGGGACACTCTGGCAAAATAATTTTTGTCCAGGAAGCTACTAGGAATCCTGGTGACTCTCGGTCTGAGGTTTCTGGAGGGACCTTTCATACGGCCTCTCGGTCATTCCCCACAGAATGTGCTGTGGCCCCTGACACCCACCCAGCCATGGCCACACGCCCTCCTTCCACTCCACAAGCTCCGTGAAAGGTCCTGAACCCCTGCAGTGGACGACCGTTCACTCGAGTGCCGGGTCCAGCTCTGCCCTGCCTGGCCTCCTCCTGCCCCAGGCCTGGTCCTCCTGCTTCTCCCCTCACTACCTCTCCTCCATGTCACCTGCTCCCATAGGCACTGCCAGCCCGCAACCTCCAGCGGAGGAGGAGATCAAATCGATGCCCTGTGACGACTAGAGGGATGGGATAGGGAGGGTGGGAGGGAGGGGCTATGGGGATATATGTACACATATAGCGGATTCACTTTGTTGTACAGCAGAAACTAACACAACATTGTGAAGCATTTATACGCCAATAAAGATGTGGGGGGAAAAAAAAGGCCCCCGGGAGTGGAGAAGTGCAGTTACTGGGGTCTCTTTCTGAGCCCGCCCTTTGCCCACCAAGCAGCTGACAGGGCCCTGATGGTGGGGAGAGTGCCGGCCGAGGCGGAGGGTCGGTCTGGGGGTCGGCCGGGCCGTGGCCTCGTGGGGTCTCTGGCGTGATGCACGTCCCCTCTCATGACTCACAAATATGACAGCCCCCCTTCATCGGCATCTCACTGGGGCAAAGTCAACAGAAGGTGGCACATTGGCTGAGACCCAAGGGGCACTAACGTCCATTGTGTCAAAATATGGAAATTTTCATTCCCAGAAATTCTGCTCCCTGGGTCTCCTGCTCATGGGGATTCCTGTGATCAACCAGAGAGGGGCAGGCTCTAGGTGCGCGGGCGTCAGTAGTTGTGGCTCGTGGGCTCTAGAGCGCAGGCTCAGTAGTTGTGGTGCACGGGCTTAGTTGCCCCGTGGCATGTGGGATCTTCCTGGACCAGGGCCTGAACCCCTGTCCCCTGCATTGGCAGGCAGATTCTTAACCACTGGACCACCAGGGAAGCCCCAACAAATTATTTTTAAAAAGTGTTATCACGACATCACAAAAATCCTGAAATAGAAACGCCCTGTCACCCCACAGGAAGAGGCATCTCCACGGCCTTAGAGGCCTCACTCAGCTGGACCTCCACTCACTGGGGACACACCTGAGACAGCCTTGGTTAATTTAACCCTCGGCCAAGGTGTTGGCCAGTCTTCTGGGTGGGTTTGCAAGGCAGATGGTGGGATAGAGTTATTGAACATCAGCTGTTAGAAACCTTTCTTACTAAACAGATATCATCCTCTTTCATCTCACTGCTCACATTTTAATCTTCAATAAGAACTTCCGTACAAAAACATGCACATGCACGGACTCTACAGATTGTAAAAATGCAAACACTGTGATGCTTTAAAAGGTGGTTCAAACCTCCCTCCCTCCCTCCCCCCTCCCTCCTTTTCACTGTCTTCCCTCTGGGGTGTTGGGGCCCCAGTGACGAGGACCTGTAGTGAGGGGACAGGAGGACCACAGAGGCCCAACCTGGGGTGTCGGAGCTCATGTGTGGGCAGCAGGGTCAGGAGATGGGTTGATCACAGAGGTAAAGACGTTGAGGATCGGGCTTCCCTGGTGGCGCAGTGGTTGAGAGTCCGCCTGCCGATGCAGGGGACATGGGTTCATGCCCCGGTCTGGGAAGATCCCACATGCCGCGGAGCAGCTGGGCCCGTGAGCCATGGCCGCTGAGCCTGCGCGTCCGGAGCCTGTGCTCCGCAACGGGAGAGGCCACGGCAGTGAGAGGCCCGCGTACCGCAAAAAAAAAAAAAAAGATGTCGAGGATCTTGGGAGCCGGGCTTGCTGGTATCAGAGAAAGTTACAAATAGGGAAAAGGGAAAAACTACAGTAAGCTCTCCAGCATTCGACTGGAATTGGAGGTGTTGGTGTGAACTCATGGTTTGCCATAGACATGGATCAATACAGAAGTATGTGTAGATGTTAACGGTAGAAGGTATCTTTCCTTTGAAGATAAGGCTGGTTCCAGCGTTGGAAGGTACGACACGACCTTGAGACTCACTGTTGTACCAGAAGGTCAGGAAATGCTCAGCTGAGGACAAAGACGCCTGGAGCGAACAGGACCAGCCCACAAGCTCCCGCCAGCCAAACTGTGGGCTGTCGAGCATCAGAACAAATAACAGAAGGAATGGATTGTTACTCAAGGAGTAAAATAGGAGCCTTGAGCCCACAGTGACTTCAATTACTAAATAGAAACTATGATAAGAAACGGGATATTAACGTAACTCCAAATCTGTCCACACACAAAACAGTTTTTAATTACAAAGAAGGAACTTGGCACCTGCGGGGATGCTGACAGGCACCCACCTGATGGGTCACATAGGAACCAGGCGCCAGCTGAGCGGGGACCGCGGAGACTCAGCAGGCGTGACAAAGACGCGTGACCCAAGGAAACATCAGACAAAGCCACGCGGGGGACAGCCTACAAGATACCTGCCTCTGAGTTCACAGGTGCCAAGACCATGAGAGGCACCTTAGTCCTGGGGAATGGCCCAGACTGAAGCCGATGGTGGCCACTAAGTGTGAGGAGGGGGTCCTGGGTGATGCTTTGCTCCAAAAGTGATGTCGGGACCATCAGTGGAGGTGGCGTGAGGTCTATGGATTGGGCAGCGGTGGGGCATCAGGGCCACTGTCTGGATCCAGGCAGCTGGGTTGTGAGTGTGGAAGAGAATGTCCTTCTTTGTAGAAAATGCACAGTAAATGTTTGGGGATGACGTGCGTCATGGCAGCAACTTACTCTCAAAGCCTTCAGGGGGGAAAGCATTCTTTGCACCATTCTTGCAACTTTCCTGAATACTTAAAACTCGTTAAAAAGAGGAAGAGATATGGTGTCAGGTGGCCACGTGTCCCTGAGTGACTAAGGGGCAGGACCAGGAGGGAGGGCCACTGGTCACCACATACTTTGGTCCCACGTTTTGCCTGTTTCCACCTATTCTGTTCATGTTGGTAGTAACATCCGTGTATTAGGGTCCCCAGAGAAACCTGCAGGTTTACAGGATAGAGATACATGTAAGAGGGGATTTATTGTAGGAAGCGCCTCACGCAGTTATGGAGACCAAAAGTCCCACAGTCGACCATGAGAAAGCTGGAGACCCAGGAAAGCCCATGGTGTAATTCAGGCTGAGGTCGAAGGCCTGAGAACCAGGGGCTCCCATGTCCAAGGGCAGGAAAAGGTGGACATCCCAGCTTCAGCGGGAGAAGAATTCGCCCTTCTTAACCTGTTTGTTTCATCCGGGCCCACCTCACGCTACTGAATCACATGCTCTTCTCTTCCGGAAACCCCTCACAGACATAACCAGAAGCCTGGGCACCCTTAGCCCAGTCAAGCTGACACAAAGCATTGAGCATCCCAGTCTGTATCTGCACATGCTCATTCTTTCTTGGAAGTGGGGACCCTGCAGGAAGCCCGGCATGAAAGCGTGAGATGATCTCTTCATCTGCCCTACAAAGGAGAACATCAGCAAAACAGCCAGCTCAGAGAGAGACCCAGGAGCTCAGCTGGTGGGGGCCTTGCATGTGTCAAACATTCAATGCGTAACCCAAAGTGTATACATTAGCCAGGGTTCTCCAGAGACACAGAACGCGTGTGTGTGTGTGTGTGTGTGCGTGCGTGCGTGCGTGCGTGCATGTGTGTGTGTGTAGAAAGAGAGAGATTTTAGTTTAAGGATTGGCTCACATGGTGATGGAAGCTGGCCAGCCCCAAACCGGCAGTCCAAGACTGAAGTCTGCTGCAGAGTCCCCTCTTGCTCAGGGAGGTCAGGCTTTGCTCTATCCAGGCCTTCAGCTAGTTGGCTGAAGGCCACCTGCAGTGGGAGCACCATCTGCTTTACTCCAAGTCCACCCCTTTAAAAGTTAATCTCATCTAAAAACACCCTTGCAGAAATATCCAGAAAAATGTCTGACCACATATCTAGGCCTTGTGGCCTGGCCCAGCTGACGCAATAAATGAACCATCACAGTGGATCAAGACATTGACCACAAAGACCAAAAGGAAAGCAAAATAAGTTTTCAATTCTCCTAGGCTGTCTTTTCATGATATAGTTTCATTATTTTAATACAAATGGGGTAAACTGCCTGAACTTCATGGCTACGGCCCGAGTGCGGTGACATATTCAAACATCCATGTCCCTGTTCCCCTGCGCCTCCAGTGTGATGGATAGCATAGTGGCCCCCTGCAGCATTAAAGACAACACAAGGCCAGACCCATCCTGAGCTCAGCGGAGTGAGTGACCCGTCTGTGGAATTTACAAGGCTGGCAGACTCTTTCCTAGAGAGACTGTCAACCACAGAAAGTCCCTGGTGAGACATGAATCCCAGCAGACAGGGAGGATGGCAGAGGAGAGCTCACGGATCGTGGGCTGATCACCCAGCCGCTTCTGCAAACTAAGAAGTGACAGCAATGCCAACAGCGAAGCCGAGCGAAGAGGAACCAACAACTAAGTTTATCGTAACAGGCCACACTCACCTGCCATCTGCCTGGCCGTCACAACCTCGGGAAGTTACCATTCGAATCTCCTGATCGACAAACATGGTCGTGCCGCCCCTCCTCAAAGCTGGCCGGACTGGGTACAACTCAGAGGTGAGAGACCCGGGACTGGGGTGTGAGGCTGACAGGACACAATCTGGAAAACGCTTTGCTTCCAAAAAGGCTCAGATCGTCTTCAGGGCTCTTGTCCCCAGAACCCAAGGTGTCAGTGAACCTGTCATCATGCTTCCCACAAAAAAGGAGGCACCCAGGCCACCCAGTCCTCCTGAGACTCAGAGCCCTCGAGGCTGTGCTGGCTGCAGGTGACACGTGTGGAACAGACGTCGCGGGCCCGAGTCAGCGCCATCCTCTGCTCCAGCGAAGAACTCGGGGAAAAGGCGTCACCACAAAACCAGCCGCCCCTGAGGTAAAGCGCTCCCGCCATCAGCGGGGCCGAGAGCAGCCTCCTGTCTCCGGACAGGGCGCCACCCTGGTGTCACTGCATCATCAGGGCCGCCGGGGGCACAGGTGGTCAGAGCGCCCCTGCCCGGACGTCCACAGAGCCATTTGAGGAGGGGTCCGGGGGTCTGTGTCCGCAGAACCCCAGCAAGGTTGTTCTGCTGACCCCCGACCTCTGGGGACCTGGACGGCCTTGCCCCGGCCAGCGGGCTCCCCGGCCCCAGGGCAGCCTCCACCAAGTCCAGAAACTCCTCGACGTGCAGCAGGGCCCAAGGGAGAGGGGGACACACGCAAGGCCACACCTCGGGCCTCTACCCAGTTAAAGAAAGTTGGAGACACCCCTGTAGAAACTCAGCAGAAACTCCGATCAAATAAACCTGGGCGGCCAGAGAGGGAGCCTTGTGCCCTGTGACCTTGGCGGAGCCCGACGGGAAGAGAAGGACTCGGCCAATGACCGTGCGAACCGTGAGTGCAGCCCTCCCGCCACTTCCTCTTCCTCCCAAACGCTCTCCATCCGCTGCCTCTCGGAGACTCGCACAGGCTTGCGCCCCCGCCCCCGCATGGCGATTCTCTGCTGATCCCAAGAAACCCATCTTTTTTTCTTTTTTTAAAATTTATTTATTTTTGGCTGCGTTGTGTCTTCGTTGCTGCGCACGAACTTTCTCTAGTTGTGGTGGGCGGGGGCCACTCCTCGTTGCGGTGCCTGGGTCTCTCATTGCGGTTGCCTCACCTGCCACGGAGCACGGGCTCCAGGTGCACAGGCTTCAGTAGTTGTGTCTCGCGGGCTCCAGAGCGCAGGCCCAGCAGCCGTGGCTCACGGGCCCAGCTGCTCCCCGGCACGCGGGATCCTCCCGGACCAGGGCTCGAACCCGCGTCACCCGCCCTGGCAGGCGGACTCTCAACCACTGCGCCACCAGGGAAGCCTAGACCCCAAGGTTATTTTTTAAAGATAGGATTATTTTGAAAATATGGTTGTTCTTAGGATTAAATATTTTTAAGTGCGTAACATAATGCGTGGCACATAGTAAGTTCTAATTTGTTTAAGTAAGAGAAACAGGGTAATATCAACCTGATTAAGACAGAGTGTTGGGCGTCATAGTTTAGCCCACACAGCTAAAAACATTTTAAAAAAGGACAGAGACTGGGGAGAAATAATGTTAAAAGGTAGTTTTAATAAAGCACAGGAAGTCCACTTCACAGAAAACTTCAGGTATCCTCACTTTACAGGTGAAATGCCATTCAGCAGGTAAGGACCATGCCTGCAGCAGCCCACCTGAGCCTGGGACTCGCATCATCGCCGAGACAAGCCCTGTCACCAGGCATCACTACCCAAGGATGCAGCCCGCCCCTGGGGCCACGTCAGCCCCAGCGCTCTAAGGCCTGATGCTGCCTTCTGACAGAAAGGAAAGGAAAGTGGATACAGACTGACCTACAGCATTTCTGGTGTGCAGGGAGGAGCCCCCACTGACCGGGGGTGCTGGCTGGCACTCGGTCATGCACCCAGATTTCCTCTGGCGAGAAGAGAGAAGCCTACAGCACCCCGCCTCCCCGTCCCCCCCCCCATACAGAGCATCTCACCCTCAGAGGACACGCCCATGCCCACCCATGCCAGGTCACCGAGGGAGACGCTGGTGGGTGACCACGGAACAGGAGCCGACAGCCCTGAGGTCGGAGGTGGAGATGCCCTGCTGTGCGCCCCCTGCAAGGCGGCCCAGGCTCCTGCTGGAGGGCTGGTCCCAACGGCCCCCCAAGAGTACTCAGAGCGAGAAGGCAGCTCACTGCGAGGGACACAGGAGAGAGTTCTCCTGAATCGGTACCATCTGCCCAGATTTGTCTTCCAAGGCTGCCACAGAGATTGATAAAGGAGAGAAAAAGAAAACCATAAGCTTTACTGCAGAGACAAAGCAGCCAAGAGGTAGAGAACTTTCCTCCCTTTCACTGTACCCAATGTTCACCCCATCTTTACATGTACCACGGAAATCAACTCCCAGACACGGAGTGCAAAGCAAAACAAACAGAACAGGCTTAGGTAAAGGAGGCTGTAAACAGGAGATTTCACTTCGGAGTTGCTTTTTAAAAAGCAGTGGTTTGTCAATTCCTCTTGCTTTTCAAAATAAAGACTATTTACAAAATGTGGGCATCAGTGATTGGTCTTGTTGAGTGCGGGGTAAAAGAGGACGCCGTCCTTGCAGATCTCCAGCCCCAGGCTCGCCGCAGGCCTCGCTTCCGGCCCTCGGGGTGCCAGCTCCCCGGGTTCCACGCAGTTTTGCAGCTGCAGGTCCTTGGAGAAGCACACCTCAATCTGCGCAAGAAGCTGCACCTCCTCGCCGCCCTGCAACGAGGAACAAAAGACGTTTTAGAATTCAGGTTGGATCATCATGACGGTTCTACGATCAGTGAGTTTTAGAACTTGAAGAAAAACAAAAGCGGCGGCTCCGGACCTAGGATCCGTGTTCCAGGAGCAGGACCCTAGCTCCAGCGGTGAAGTAGGGCTGGGGCCCAAGGCAGCACCTGTGGTCACCATCCAGCCACTCCCCTGCGCCAGCCTGGCAGCGGGAGGGAAGGGACCCCACTTTCAGCTTAGAAATTTACACATCGGTAAAGGTGCGTGCAGACACAGCCGGACACACCGCATCTGCATCACAGTCCCAGGAGAAGACATGGCTTTTTGTAGATAAGTAGGTAAACAGCACCCTATCACTAAATGAATTTAAGACTTTATCAGCTGACAAAAGAAAGTATAATCCATCTGTAAGTTGGACAGGTAACTACAACTGAAATGTCTAAGCCTAACAATGCAAACACTGAGAAATGTTTAACTGCAAAATATACCCCCACTGCTTCGCCCCTACTGCACCACCCCTCCAGAACAGGAGCCTTCTTGTCAGGGGGAAGCTGCCAGAAAACAAGCCCCATGCTAGCACGGTGTCAAAGGACAGTTTGTTATTTCTAAGTGCGCGCACACAAACACACGCGTGCGCGCCCATGCACACAAAGCACAGGCCCGTTTGCACACCCACACATATACCACTGTCCTGGGAACTCCACGGTGAGGACAAAGCTCTCAGAAACACTGAACTTGTCTTCTTGACAGGGACAGAAAGGGTGACGGAACATCACACGTCTGACCTGTTTTGGAAGACACTGGACTTTGGGCACGACTCCGTACACACTGACAAGGGCATCTTTAATATCTGAAATCTGAAATTAGATAAAGTGCATTAGAAATGAAACTTCAACAGACAAAATGAACAGTTCCGTTCTACTCAGAACGAGTGACACTGGTTTCCACTCTCCCGAACGCAAACAATCGACAACAGCGTCATCCCCCTGAGCTCCCCTGGCTCACAGACAGAACTGGAAGATGCTGGTGAATGAGCTGCCCCACCCCCGAAGGAGACGAGGCTGCCCCCTCGAGCCCCCGCTCCAGACTGGAATCCACACAAGCTGCTCTACACGGGTCTCCATCCTCTTCGCTGTCCTGATCCAGGGCCTGGAGGCCGGGTGCTTTGAAAAGCAGAGACTCTCCTGCTAGGAGATCAGAGGTCGGGACCCTGCCTGTGCCGTGCATCACGCTACTTCAGACACCGAACCTGATGCCTCCAGTGCAGAGAAGGAGCTCAGAAAACACGTGCTGTGACTGTTGCTTTTGCGAGAATCAAAATCAGTTCTCTGAATGTCAAGTTCTGAGCAAGGATGTAAAAAATTCCCTTTATGTACTTAAACGGGAGTCCAGATGAAACCCAAGGGGCCTGCAAGCCACTGCCTCCTGGCCTCCTGGCAGGATGGACAAAGGGCAGCTGACACTGCTGAAGGGCACTGTTCCCTCTGGTCCCTACTCTCCAGGGAGGGACGAGAACAGCAGATACAAAGAGCAAGACTCGAGGGCAGATTTAGCTCACAAACTGTCAAGACACCAGAATAATGGTTCAGCATCCAGGCATGACACCGGAACTCAGAACTGCAAAAATCAGTGACTTTCAGGCTTTTTTATATCCTATATCGGGCTTTTTTATATCTGCAAAGGGCCACAGAGCAGAGGCTTCAGGCCCGTGGTCTGGCGGCCACCGATGCCAGGAGTGGCCTGGCTGAGCACAAACACAACTGTGCTCACAGAGGGTTACCCTGGGTGGAAACAATTACCTTCTGTATAGGCCACCAGCCAATAGGCTCTGCCATGTTTAAATTTCTAGTTTTCTCACGCAACAAAGCATAGTTATATCATAAAAACAAACTTTCACTTTCTTCCTCAAACTATTATACAACGGTGGTTTCCAACTACATATTCTACCTGCCTCTTCAGAACCCGGAACACACTTCTCACCATGAAACCATCAATCTGCTTCAAAATCATCGGTTTAAGGAGCCTTTAGTTTACACTCAAAACACAGAGGAAAACAAGATTTAAATAAAACCTATTTAGAAACATAATAGTCAGGTCGGAGGGTCTGGTTTGGGTTGCTTTAAAACCTGAATGTAGCTCACAGGCTGATTCCCCAGTTAGCAGATACACATTTGATTAAGCTGAAAGCAAGACTTACCTGGTAATAAGTAGATGGTGTTATCCCCAATTTTTGGAGCGTCCTAAAATTTAAAGTAAAAAAAAATAACTGTATAATGAAGGTCCATTTTCCTTTCTTGTTCTGACCATATTTCACAGTAAAAATGAAGACACTCTTAAAGGCAAGTGTGCACTTTCTATTACCTGGGGCAATAAATCTGTTGACAAGGGCAGCACATAAATGGTGCTCAGGCCGCCTGGACCTCCCCTTACCCTGGGCCCCCCTTCCAGCACCGGAACCTCTCAGCAGCGGTCCGGATGGCCGCGACCAACTGGAGCTGCTATCACATAACCACGCATCTGCCACGCCTGTCCTAAACAACAGTTAGCAATTGATTTGGCATTCTAGCCTTATCCTAACAACCTTGCATTTGGTCAGATCTTTAAAATACGTTCAATCCCTACAGCCTGGAATCACTTCCTAAAGCACGTGGTTTTAACCAGCTCTAGTGAATGCTAATCATAGCATGATATGGTTAACTTACTAAATGGTAGAGTACAGCGTAAAAATATTCTCAGATTAATAATTCCAAAAATGCTCTGTATCCCCCATCACGGCTCTGGATTATCCCAGCTGTGACCACGCGGAGAAGATGCAGGGACCCCTGGCGCTGACATCATCAGACAGGGGTCAGCCCGAGGGAAACAGGACTCCAGCCAGGCCCTGCCTCCTTCAGTCATGGTTTCTGGCAAAAGCATTAACGAGACAGTTTCTCTGGAGACTGCACATCGGTGACCTAAGGATCTTTGCTGTGTGGTCCTAGAACAAGCGGGAAGAGGTCCTTGAAGACACACACCCACTGCCCGTCCTAGCGCTGTCACCGCAGGATAAATGCCAGATTTCAAACACTTTATGCCCCCCAAATGCAAAACTTCTCAATGATTTTTAAGTATTTATTACAAGTTGCAGTGATATTTTGATATTGGGTTAAACAAAATACACTATAAAACCAATGTTTCTTTTTGCTCTTTTTAATTAGGCTACTAGAAAATTTAAAACCACGTATGTGGCTTGAGTTCTATTTCTTTGGGGTAGCACTGCTCTAGAGCCCTCCTGGGTTAGGGCATCAAGGAAATACGGCAAAGAGAGAGAGAAATATTGGGGGAAACTTGGTATCTAGACCAGGATAGAGTATAATTTTTCCTACCGAGTTAAGATTAGTTTGGCATTAATCCCCTGGTCCATATCTGTGGGTAATCTGAGAGCTTTGGTTCAAGTTATTTCACATTTTTCCAGGTTTGCTACCTCTATATTATAAATTGAATTTAAAACTGCTACTTTATGATAATGTGACAGGCTTACCTCTAAGAAAAAGACAATCTGTAGTCATGGTTTATAATTAGAGAAAAATAGAAGGGATGTTTAAGTTTTGACTCAATTTTAATTTTGTGAGTACCAAGAGTTTAGGTTTTCCTTGGAGAAACTGAGAAAGAATAGGATTTCTCTGTGGTTCTATATAGTTTTTAACAGACGTTCTATTCCCAGGAGTGCCTTTCACTCCACGGACCCCTGTGAACACACTCCAGTGATTCCAGAATTCAGCAGCTTTGCACCTGTGTGTATAAAGGTAAAGCACCAGCATTCAAAAAGCATTAAGCAGGTCCTTAATAAACAGCTGCTGGATGAAGGGATGAATTATTCAGATATTTGACTTTAAAACTTTCAGCATGTCGGTTTATTCCCCTTTTCCTGTTTGATTCAATAAAACCTGGACTGCAAAAAGGAATGAAACTGGGTGATTTGTAGAGACATGGATGGACCTAGAGAGTGTCATACAGAGTGAAGTAAGTCAGAAAGAGAAAAACAAATGTCGTGTAATAACGCATATATATGTGGAATCTAGAAAAATGGTACAGGTGATCTTAGCTGCAAAGCAGAAATAGAGACAGAGACATAGAGAACAAATGTATGGACACCAAGGGGAAAGGGGTGGGGTGGGAGGAAGTGGGAGACTGGGATGGACACATATACACTACTGATACTCTGTATAAAATAGAAGCTGATGGGAACACACTGTATAGCACAGGGAACTCACCCGGTGCACTGTGGTGACCTAAATGGGAGGGAAGTCCAAAAGGGAGGGGATACCTGCATGCGTATGGCTGATTCATTTTGTTGTGCAGTGGGACTCACGCTGCTCATGAATTGGGACCGTGAGGTCCGTAGTGGGAAACAGAGGGCACCTTCCTTCCCTCGGGGGCTGGTGGGTGGGAAGCACCCGTGGCTCTCGTGCGCTGGGCGCTGCCTGACACGCCCTGGGCTGCCTCTCCCCGGGACCTCTGCAGTGGGGAAATGTGTGCCCAGGACCTGTTCTTCTGCTTCCAGCACGAAGCCCCTGCAGGACACCCAGGACGTGTAAGAGGCTGCCGTTTCTATCACATCCTTAGCGCGGACACTCAGCCCTGCGGATCCAGAGCTGGAGGTGACCTCGGGCTCCGCGGGCGGCCCCCATCACCTCACAGCAGGGAGCAGACCCAAGGAGGGAGAAGCTACACGACTGCACGACTGGCCCCCATCGGGAGCCGGGGCGCTGAGCGCCTGATTTCGGGTGTGCCTTGTGGTTCTCCGTCTCCCCAAGGGTGCTGCCCTCCCGCCTCGGCCTGGGCTCCTTCCCATCCAGATCCCAGCTGTCACTCTGCTCTGATCGCAGTGAGGGGGGCGGGGTGTGGGACGGGGACACGTCCCGTGGAGCCCCCAACGCTGGGGGGTCGGGGCAGGTGCGGGGAACCAATGGGGGTGTCCTCGTCTCAAGGAGACGCGAAGGTTCTCCATAGGACTTGGGCGCGCTCTGCTCGGCCTAAGTGAGCTGTGTCACCTCCCGCCGCAGCTTTTACACTAGTTCCCGGTTTATTCTGAGCACTGAGATGAAGGAGAGGAAGAAATGCTGCCCACGTGGCGGGCTGGCCTGCCCCCAGCTCCCTGGGTCGAGCCTGGCTCTCAGCAGGGCCCTCGCTGGGTTTCCGAGTCCCCAGAGCTCACCCGGGGTCTGACCATCGCTAGGGGTTCAAGGACCTCACCCCGAACCCCCTCCTGCTTGTCACGGGGCACCAGAGCAAAGACCTAAGGATTCTGGGCATGCGGGTCTTGCTAACGCAACATGCTTCTATCAGGATCCACAGCTAAGAGGCGTGCCCCCGTCGGTCTTGTCCGCCTCAGGCCGAAGTACGTCTGATGAGCCCCCCGAGACTCTCAGGCTGCTCCGACTGGTCGGGGCCCCTAGGCATCTGGAAAGGCTCAGGGGAGGAGTGGGTGTTTCTCAAGGATGACCCCACTGGCCGCTTCCCCGGGTCCCCAGCAGCAGAGGCAGGGATGCTGCTCCGGGATTGGGGTGACTTGGGAGAGTGGGGCGAGGAAGGCGAGGCTACAGGACCAAGTCACCCACCTGTTCAGGGCAAGCTCCTTAGACAGATCCAGACTTTTGCTGAAGTATTTCTTCTGGGAATTGAGGGCTTCCAGCTGGGCGGCACAGGTCCCGTGCTTCTCCCACTCATGCTTCCTGTAAGGATGTTTTTTAAAAAATCTCTGGTTAAAAAGTAATGAAACTACCTCCCAGTAAACCATCTGCATGGGCTCCTCCTCGTGCAGGGCATTCCCGGGCAGGCATGCTGCTGCTTTCACAAAGCGGGAGGGGTAAAGTTCCTCACCGCAACACGGGCAGCTACTCAAAGCCCCCCACCCCCGCTCAGGACCGAGGCCCCTGAACCCAGCACGAGCTCCACGAGCTCTGCTGTTCAGGCATTCCTCTGCTCACCAGCTCCAGTTCGCTTCTACAATTAACAACAAGCCCAAGCTGAGAAAAAAGAGAACCCCATCGTTCAGGCACCCACAGAATCACATGGCACTGGGCGTCCTCCCAGAAAGCCATGGCTTGACAGCCAGGGGATTTCACAGGAGCGGCTAAACAGCCACTTCTAAGCCACTGGCACAGAAAAGGCAGGTTCACTAATCACCAACACTGCCTGGGGCCAGTTCCCCACTTGCTTACACGGACACCTGTTCTGAAGCAACAGCCCAGCCAAGTGTCTGCAAACAAGCAGCTATTTGTGTTCAAGAAAAACATTGCTATTGATCATAACTCCTCACATTTTATCAACAATTAAAGTTTTACAAAATGTCTTCCCATTCTTCATTTGATTCTCACAACTCTGCAAAGTGAAAACATTATTGCTGGTTTAGAAATGGGGAAACTGAGACTCAGAGGGGCTGGCTAGGAACCTGGCTTACCTGCCCCCCGGCCAGGTAGCCCCTGACCTGCAGCCGAGCCCAGGCTCGGGGCACTTCCCACTGCCTTGCGCTGCCAGCCAATCAATTGCTGAACGTAATTTATACCCACTTTAGAATGACTGACAACTTGTCAATTCAGAAGTTAACCATGGTTAGCTTGGAAAAACAAAACGGGCATCAGCTCTCCTCAGCTTTATCAGTGATTAATTCATGAAGAGTTCACAAAAAATGTTCACGCAAGCATTCAAAAGGCACCCACATGCAGTCTCACAGAAATACAATCTAAATGTGCACTAATTCTTTGATAACATCACCCAGAGTGCCAGTTCTAAGTGACTGCAATGGCTGTAAGTTACAAGTCTCTCAGACCTAAGAAAGCCATTAAGAAAAATAAAAGTAGATAAGTAATTAACTTTCTTCATCTAGAATAGCTTCCAAGGTGATGTATTTGATAACTTTCTAAACTCTATGAAGTAGAAAAAGGAGACTCTTTCCAGCTAACTGAACATATAACTGAATTATGGGTGCCTCAGTTTCTGTAAGACAGGGGCAGCAATTCTAGAACGTCCTGCAGGGGCTGTTGGAGAAGTGAGGGGCTGAAGCTCACAAAGCACGTCACACACACCCAAACATTCCTAGCCTGCAATAAACCGTCAAGATGTCCACTGCTGTTATTCTTGGGGCAAGTTGTTTTTAAATTTTATTTTTTTATTTTTGGCTGCGTTGGGTCTTCGTTGCTGTGCGCAGCACAGGCTGAGTAGTAGCTCAGTGGCGCATGGGCTTAGTTGCTCTGCGGCATGTGGGATCTTCCCGGACCAGGGACAGAACCCGTGTCCCCGGCATTGGCAGGTGTATTATTAACCACTGCGCCACCAGGGAAGTCCTTAGAGCAAGTTTTTTTTAATTAGTTAACTAATTTTAATTTATTTATTTTTGGCTGCATTGGGTCTTCGTTGCTGAGCGTGGGCTTTCTCCAGTTGTGGTGAGCAGGGGCTACTCTTTGTTGCAGTGCGCGGGCTTCTCACTGCGGTGGCTTCTCTGGTTGCAGAGCACAGGCTCTAGGTGCACAGGCTCCGTAGTTGTAGCCCACGGGCTCAGTAGTTGTGGCTCATGGGCTCTAGAGTGGAGGCTCAGTAGTTGTGGCTCACAGGCTTAGGTGCTCCACGGCATGGGGGATCTTCCCGGACCAGGGCTCAAACCCATGTCCCCTGCATTGGCAGGTGGATTCTTAACCACTGCGACACCAGGGAAGTCCCCCTGGAGCAAGTTTAACTCAATAGACGTTAGAGATAAGAGGATGCTAAAGTCCTGATATTACTGTCGTTCAAAACATCAAATCACACATCTTTTGGAAGCGGACACTTTCCATTTAACACGAAATTGTCCGTCACCAATCAGACGCGACTATGGTGTGGCCCTCTCACCCCCAGCAGGCACTTGAGTGATGTCACGTCACCCTCCACCACGGCCTGGCCTGGCCTGTCTCGGGGATGAGAGGCAACGATTCCTGCTGAGGCCCAGGGATACCATCCACAGTGAGGCTGCACCGCCTACCAGGAATGACCAAACTCGCTCTTTTTCTTACAAGAATCAAAAAAACCAACAAAAATTCTCCTTTGCAGAGGGTCGTGCACATAGTATTTTTCAGGATGGCTGATTGTGTTAATAGATTTAATCTTAGGGAATTATCTCGCGCACCAAGTGATACCAAGACCCTCTCCTTCGCATATATGATTCTTATTTGAGATTGAAGAGAGAAGTTTTCGGACGTGAGCCTGCCCCTTAAGGACAGGAGAGGCCGGGGTGCCTCCATGGACACTTTATCACCTGCACACCAAGGCGACCTGGGCCACAGCTACCCAAGTGCAATAACCAGGGAGCCGGTAATGGCAGGGCCACGTGAGCCAAGTCCACATCCAAAGGCATAAATATTAGCCAGAGTGTGATATTACCTTTTTCATTTAGAACAACAGTTTTTAAGTGTGTAATTTCTGCTGAAAAGGTAAATCATTTTGCCTTTATTAGAACACAAAATTGAATGTGTGTTCCGCGCACACCATTGGATCAAATCTTGAAGGACTCAGCTCATGGGAGGCCATCTTTGTGTACGTTTAGTGATGTATTTTTAAGCCACTAGACAAAAATCTGATTGACTCTATCACGGAACATCCTAACAACTGGAAATATTCTCTTTTGTTCACTTAGTCACCAAAAACTCTGCTCTGAAGTATACTGTGAAGTGCTATCTGAAATTTTTAAATTGTTTTTCACGATTTCAACTCATCAAGGCCATAATCTACTTTGAAACCACTTTCTAGAACACAGGCCACACAGAGCCAGCACTGGAGACCTGGACCACTCATCTCCCGAACTTTCACGGGGGGCTTCTCTCTTCCCATGCAGTGGGCACGGCAGCCTCCAGACCCAGACCCGCGCGTCCTAAAACACCTCTCTCGGCCACACACCCTCGAGTGAACTCAAACCGAACACCAGTGAACCAGGGGGCCAGACGTCACTGTCACTCCATTTTGTTTCAAAAAGCTTTTCTCCAAATTTAACTCTTCCTGAAGAGTCTACACAAAAATATTTCAAAGTTAAATTAATCACTTTGGACAAAATCTGATTCACTGTCATGTGAATTATAAACTGCCACCCTGCAGTGAGGGAGAAAATGAATTATCTTTGGTTAATGTAATATAAATAAAAGGAATGTCAACTTTATCTTCTCCAAAAGCAACAATTTAAAAAGGTCTATTGAATTAAACAGAGCACGTTTCTCCTCGGCTCAGCTTCCGCTGAACTGAGAACACGGGGACCGACGGGGCTCCGCCTCCGTGAAGACCTCACCTTTTCTCTGCCCTGCGTCACAGGAGCGAGATCATTGTCTTGTGAGGACGTCTTCTTTTTTCTTAATCTATTTCAGGACAACAGCACCATTTCTCTGAGAAACATTCTCTCCTGTCTGATTTGGAGCGATGTCATCTTAGATAGGCAGGTATTTGGCTTAATTAACCTCAGTAGAGGAAGTTTTTTAAATGAAGTAATGAATGATCTAACAGATTAAAAAGCAAGTTTACAAAGTAAATTCTACCTGCCCTCATTTTTTATCCGTTGAAGACCAGCTCCAAAAATGGCACAGCAGATGAAAGGCCACTCCAGCTTCCAAGCCTCGAGAGACAGGTTCTACGTTACCTGCGCTCCCGTAGTTCCATCCGGAACAGCCCCGAAGCTCTCACACCTGTGCTTCAAGGCTCGTGACGGCCCCCAGAACTCAGACTCACCACAAATGGAGGCTGCGGTTAGGAGACGAATGGAGCAGATCAGGCCAGTATATCCTCATGTCTGGCAAAAGGTCCTGTGCAGAGTGACAGCAATAATAATAAGTCGAGGTAGGACCTAACAACTCAAAACCTAGAAGGCAAATCTGAGGAACTAATACATAAATAGAACTGAGCTCTGTGAATTAATAACACTCAGGTGAGTAAAATGATTCTGGGTTTATTTTGCATGAAGTGTTTCTTAAGACATATCTAAACGTGAAATATGGGTAACCGTGAAAGTGTATTTGAAAATACAAGCTCTGACAGGTGAATGGATAAACAAATTGTGTCCATCCAGATAATGGAATATTATTCAGCACTAAAAAAATGAGCTATCAAGCCATGGAAACACGTGGAGGAACCTTAGTACACATCACTGAGGGAGAGAAGCCAACCTGAAAAGGCTACCTACCGTATGATTCCAACTACGTGACATTCTAGAAGAGGCAAAACAATGGAGACAGTGAAAGTCAGGGGTTGCCAGGGGTTGAGGTTGGGGAGGGATGAACAGGCTGAGCACAGGGGGGTTTTAGGGCAGTGAAACTACTCTGTATACTATTATAATGGTGGATACACGTCATTACACATTTGTCCAAACCCATAAAAACCACACAACACGAACAGTGAACCTAACGTAAACTATAAACTTTAGTTGGTAATAAAGTATCAACACCGGCTCATCACTTGTGACACGTGTACCTCACTAACGCAGATGTTTTGACTGGGGAACACGCTGTACAGGGTAGGGGCGTGGGGGGAGGGGTATGGGAACTCGGTCCTTTCCACTTAAATTCTCCGTTTTAGGTTTCTAAAACTGCTCTGAAAACATAGTGTCTACTTAATGAAATCAAACACAAAATACAAGTTCTCGCTCTCCCTAGAGAAGAGCTTGTCTGGGCTGGGCAGCCTTAGCCCTACACTGCTCAGATAGTCACCCTAAACTGAGCAGCGTTCAAGTTTACTTTCCAATTCCCACACACCCACGAGGCCAGAAAAGGTTCCATTAAAAAAAGGTGTGTCCCAGTCAGAATGGCCATCATCAAGAAATCTAGAAACAATAAATGCTGGAGAGGGTGTGGAGAAAAGGGAACACTCTTGCACTGCTGGTGGGAATGTGAATTGGTACAGCCACTATGGAGAACGGTATGGAGGTTCCTTAAAAAACTACAAATAGAACTACCATACAACCCAGCAATCCCACTACTGGGCATATACCCCGAGAAAACCATAATTCAAAAAGAGTCATGTACCAAAATGTTCATAGCAGCCCTATTTACAATAGCCCGGAGCTGGAAACAACCTAAGTGTCCATCATCGGATGAATGGATAAAGAAGATGTGGCACATATATACAATGGAATATTACTCAGCCATAAAAAGAAATGAAATTGAGCTATTTGTAATGAGGTGGATAGATCTAGAGTCTGTCATACAGAGTGAAGTAAGTCAGAAAGAGAAACACAAATACTGTATGCTAACACATATATATGGAATTTAAGAAAAAAAAATGTCATGAAGAACATAGGGGTAAGACAGGAATAAAGACACAGACCTACTAGAGAATGGACTTGAGGATATGGGGAGGGGGAAGGGTAAGCTGTGACAAAGTGAAAGAGTGGCATGGACATATATACACTACCAAACGTAAGGTAGATAGCTAGTGGGAAGCAGCCGCATAGCACAGGGAGATCAGCTTGGTGCTTTGTGACCGCCTGGAGGGGTGGGATAGGGAGGGTGGGAGGGAGACGCAAAAGGGAGGGGATATGGAAACATATGTATATGTATAACTGATTAAATTTGTTATAAAGCAAAAATTTAAAAAAAAAAAAAAAAAAAAGGTGTGTCAACAGGCCCAGGGTGACCTCACCTTCCCCGTCCTGCCACCACGCCCGCTGTCATGGGTCCTTCCCCTCAGCCCAGCAGCTATGAACCAATTTCACACACACACCCCAACCCCGCACAGCCAGACACCTCCCCGGACGCTGCCCTCCCCAACTGTCTCCACTCCCACCTACCCTCCGCCGGCCGCAAGCTGGCTTCAGCCCCCATAGCCCTCCGGGGAGCAGGGTGACAATATAATTTATTGCCCAAACTAGGCTGCTTTTGGTTGGGACAGATGCTAGATCGGACACTCTGCTACAAAGCAAGTAAAGCGGCACTGCTCTGAACAAAGGGCAGCTGCCGGTCACCTCCTGGCCTGGGCCCGCAAGCCCTCCATCCAAAGGGCCGCCCGCCTTCCCTTCAGGAACCCTGGTTACGCTCTTTCAAGAAGCTGCCCTCTGGCTGCTTCTCCGCAAGGCCCTCATCCCTCCTGCTGTAAACGCCGGGGCTACTGGAGGCTCGTCCCCGCCGGCTCCACACCACCCCATCCGCACTCACGCGTACGCCTGACTGCGCTGATGGCGAAGTGCATCTCCAGCTCAGACCTCTCTCCTGACACACTTACCCTACCTGGATGTTTCCAGGGCACTTCAAACTCAATGTGTCCCCAGCTGACCCTCGGTCCATCTGCCAAGGCCCGGCCCCCTGGGCCGGGGAAGGAGGCTGACACCCACCTAGTTGGTGGGTGGACCCCACCCGGAGTCGGTCCTGCCTGCTGCTTCCTCCCCCCACCCCATCCCCACAGCCTCCGTCTACTCAAGGCTCCTGGCCTCTGGCAGGGACCCTGCAGAGCCTCCTCACTTGACAGGCAGGCAGCCGGGGCAACCATAGAAAAGCCTCACTGGCTTCCTTCACTCTCCAGCTTGAATGCTTCCAACGACTTCCCTCTGGGTCTTCACACAGACGAACAATCCTTAACCAGTACACAGGCTCTGTAGGACCTGGCCCTCAACACTGCCCCGGCCCACTGCTCACCATCCCCAGCCACACTGGCTTCCCCTCAGTTTCTCAAAAGCTCCGTCCTACCCCGGGGCCTTTGCACATGCTCCTGCCCCAGCCTTCCTCTCCCGTCTCCTGGTTAAGTCGGATTCCAGCCCTCTATCACCTCCTCAGGGGAGCCTGGCCCGGGTCCACCGTCCGAAGCTCTAAGTACTCTCCCCCCAGGCACTGCGTGTGTCACTCTGTGATGTGTGTGCTGGCTCCCGGCGGCAGGCAACGTGGGCCAGAACCTCGTCTGGCTCTGCTCTCCGTGTCCCCAGCCCCTGGCCTGGTGCCCGATACACTGCAGGCACGGAGAACACTGCTATGAGTAAATTAACCTGGATGCCGCTGCAGGATCACCAGACTCCAACCAGGAACATTAGGGGGAGTCGAAGTCAGTCCGGGAAGAGAAAAGTATGTCTGAGGAAAGAGACCTCACCAGGCTTTGGGGCTCTGGCCTCTCAGGCCTCCAGGCTCATAGCACTGAGGGTCCTCATGAGAAGGAAAGAGGAGGAAATAATTCCATTGGGACTAAAACCTGTGATGGGTTTGGAACTAACTACCTTGTCCTCCTGGGGGCCACATACCCCTGGAAAAAAGGGTCCGAAATTCTAGCAAATCCTAATTCTACCCCATGTCTTCAGGGAGGCCTCAGTAACCGCACAGGCCCTGCCTTGTGAATCCAGGTACTAGTTACCTTGACAGCTGACTAGTCACACATGAGGGGTTGTCAGCACCCTGTGGAGAGGTGAACACACGCGTGTGCACGTGTAGATGTGTGTGCACATGCAGAAGGAGTGTCTCTACCGACTCTCGCATACCCCAGGGCCAGGAGTCCCTCTGTACCATGAGCCTTTGTCCTAGAAAGGCCCACCGCTCCCCTGCTGCTCACGGGGCCCACTGAGAAACCAGCCCTGCCCGCAGCCAGCAAGGATAGCCTGGGCGCCACGGCGCCCCTGCAAGCCAGGGCCGCGACACACGCCTGAGCACATGCCGAGCGGCCGGGGGTCCTGGGGCAGGGATGACGGGCCGCGGGCTGGGGCCAGGGTCACCTCACACAGTCACTGCGGCGCTTCGGGTCCAGGGCAGAGGAGGATTTAACTAAATGCAAATCGTATTTAACTTGTGGGACTATTTCAGATATCAGTAAATGCTGGTGAATACATCTTAAAGCATGACTCTGAGGGCACACTTAGAGGAGGAATGAATCTATTGGGAGATTGGGATTGACACATACACGCTGCTCTATTTAAAACGGGTAACTGTAGCACAGGGAACTCTGCTCAGTATTACGTAACAACCTAAATGTGAAAAGAATTTGAAAAAGAGTAGACCCATGTGTATGTATAACTGAATCACTTTGCTGTACACCTGAAACTAACACAACATAGTTAATCAACTATACTCCAATATAAAATAAAAAGCAAAAAAAAAAGTTAATACCTTGATCTCTTCTGGATTAAAATGCCAGGATCGGTTACATCCTTCACTTTTATCAGGCCTTGAAATTAAAATTGAACAAATAAAGAGAAATTAGTCGTGGTTGGGCTGGTTCCAAACGGCATGAGAAAACACCTGCGTTAAGGTCTGTAGAGAATGAAAGGGTGGTGACTTCTAACTGGGAATTCCTTCTGCCACGTGAGTCATGCTCGGGCACAAGCGCTCACTATTGGAGTTTCAAAGTGGAAAGTCCTTCAAAACATCCAGGCACAATGCAAACCGGCCGACTTCCTAGCAGAGGAAGCAAAGTAAACGAGCCGGTAGGGGCCGCCCCAGAGCCGGCCCGGCGGGGATTTCTGGCCGGGTTCTGCAAATGTCCACTCATCAACCACAGTGTGAGAAGAGCATGTGTTCCCAGTCTCTTTAAAGGCGACGAGGATTAATGGGACAACATATGTGTCGTGCTCAGAAGTGCCTGGTGATGGCTTAAGATTGGCTGGTATGTTTCTTTTAGCACCGAGCACATGTACCCTCCCGACCTGCGCATGTGACGCTGTCCTCACGTGTCTAATTCTGGACGTGTCAACTCTCAGCCTCCCTCATGAGGGACCAAACCTGCTTTCTCCAGGGTCGGCAGGCCGGCCCAGCACCCAAGACCAGCCCAGCTCCCACAGCGCTGGGTGCCGTCCCACAGCTCAAGGACAGCCGAGGACGTGAGCAAAATCCCAGAAACCCAAAGGTGGGATGAGGCCAGGTCCTCAGGCCTCGGTTTAATTTGCTTCCTGCTGACCCCTGTCCCTGATGGACGAGCAGCCCAGCAAGAGCCCGGATGGCCCTCCTCTCGGGGAGAAGGGGGACCAGGCCGATTCCTTTGGGCAAATGAACACACATAGCTTAACATCACAAATATACGCACATACAACAAAAAAATAAACTAAACAAAATGCAGGCAAAACCAGAAAAATAAACTTGGGTGTCTGTGAAGTATGTATACTATACATACACATCATATATATATATAGATATATATGTATATGTAATATACACACATTTATTTATTTATTTATTGTTATGCATTTACTTATTGGCCCCAAAAGAAGAAAATTAAGATTTAGTGATCTAAAATGTACCGAGAATCCTTAAATGCATATTTAAACTAGACTGTTACTGTTCTATCAAAACAGAACTCAAGTACAACAGAAGTAGGGTTATGTTAGAAAGACTGAAGATGTTTTTCAATGAGGATCTGGTCTACTGAGTAAAGCCCTAACAGGAATCACAAGTATACACATCAGGATCAGACTCAAGCTAGATCTCCAGGTCAGCCAGCTTCTGAGGCTGCTGAAGTTTTAAATGCATGAAGTACTTGCCATAATCCGTGTATTGTCCAGTAATCTGGGGGGTCTTTGCAGTGGTTAACTTCCTATGGAGAAAAGACAGAGAAGACAACTGGTTTGTTGTTTGTTAAATACACTTAACAACCTTCCTTTTGACAAACATCAATGAGCTCCAATACACGACTAACACGAAATAAGTTCCGTGGTAATTTACCATAAGCAATATTCGTGAGAATACCACGGGGAGGGGGGGCGGCTGGATATTTCATTTGAAATGAGTGAACCAACGATTTGGAAAACAGAATTTAATAGCTACTTCTGCGCTTTTTATGGGCTTGAAAATTAAGTCAATCTGATGGATACACTCACACTTACCCATGAATAATTTTCTTGTCATACAATCAAAAATGAGAACAAGAGGCTGACGGTATCCTGCTAAACTCAAGTTTGTGCAGGCACCAGGCCCAAATACAACAGTGGAATAATAAGTACTGAAAATTTGGAGCCAAGAAAAATGCCAAGGTGAGAATAGGAGCATATCCTTAACATTAAAGATAAACTCTAGAGATAAAAATCTCAGTGTAACACTTTTTAGGGACCTCCAAATTGTTTAGCTAAAATGGGGTTTTTCCAAAACAATAATCACCTCAGCTATCAGGCAGTGGGTCAGAACCCAGGCCCAGTAGCCCCGCAGTGAATAAGCAAATGGATAGTACATGCCGGGTCTGGTGAGGAGCTGCTGAGGCATCCCGCTCACCTGAAAGCCCTTCCTGTTTGAATCACCTTTTGATGTAGGGAGGCTGCTGCTTTTGACGGTTGGTCTGGAAATGAGGGCAGGCCTGGTTTAGGTGCCTGAAACGTCTGATGTGAGGCTACAGAACAAGGGGGCAGAGGGCAGGAGGACAAGGGTGGGATCAGAGCGAGAGGTTGTGGACTTCATCTCATCCCCAAGGAAACCACATCCAAAGCAGGTGGGCCCTTTCCCACAGTGCAAGGCTGGGGACGGGCAGAGACAGGCCCCAGGCGGGATCTTCTACCTCAGCTCTACACCCAGGGTCTCAGATGAGCCTTTACGGGGGGAACTGAGGTCAAGGTGCAGCTTTTTTCCCGCGTCAGCAAGTATTCGTGAGGGGCCGTGCTAGGCACTGAGGAGAGACCTGTCCCTGCACCTGTAACACGTGCATCGCTCACGGGGGCAGGAGCCCAGAGACAGCCCTGTCCCCAGGACGACACTTGACTGGGATAGCAGACCCTTGTCATGGCCGCCCTCCATCGAAGTGAATCCCCTAACAATGATATTTTGCTAATAATTGATTTTTTTTCATCTCATTTCTAAAGCCTCAAGGCAGGAATGCACTTCCATGCATATTTAGTCAGCACACAGGAACACCCACAAGTTTCGTCCCAGGCCCTGAAGGCAAATCTCCCAGTGTTACCCAGGGTAGGAGCTCCACACACAGGTCCTTCCTGAAGGAACCCACGGCTCCCATGCGTCCTCACTACGTAGGAGTGAGAGCTAGATTCCCAACAAAACTGAAAACAGCTTACAGGTAACTCCATTCTACCCACCGCCAACTGTCCTCCCCACCCTGGCGCAAAGAACCAGCACCAGAGGGAGAAAGACACAGGAAGTTGTCAAGTTTGGGAAACTAAAACCAGAGCAGTCTAATACAGTAAGAGATCCCCTGTTAGAAATGAGTTTCCAGGGGCAGCGTGGTGGCCGCCAGGGGCGGGGCTGGGGAAACAGGGAGAGAGATGCTCCTCAGAGGGTACAAACCTCCGGTTACAAGATGAACAAGCCTGGGGATCTAACGAACAGCATGGTGATCACAGCGAATAACGCTGTTTCACACACTTGAATGCTACAAAGAGAGCAGACCTCAAATGTTCTCCCCACAAGAAAGATGTGGTGGCCGTGTGATAGGGGGGTGGTAGCTAATGCTATGGTGGTGAGGCTTTGCCATTTATAAGTGTCTCCACCTCCAAGTACTTAAAGAAAAGGCCTCAAAATTGAGAATTTTCAAGTCAAAATTTCAGAAACACTGTCAACAAAATTAGGGCCAGCTCAGCAATATGATGAAACGACTTTAGAGTCGTGGCACCAATACCAGGATCGGCGCGACAACTGCCCCCAAGATGGACGGGGGGGACACGGACCGCAGGCAGCAGGAGGGGCGCCAGCTGGCTGCTCTCGGCACAGAGCCTCTGCAACACGCTCTACAAGGACAAGGGCACCAGGCGAGGCAGGGCCAGACGGAGGCCACCCTGAAGGAGGGAAGGCGCCACCTGTGCCGAGCGGAGCAACGGAGGCCGGCGAGGCTCCGGCGGAGACTTGCAATAGTGGACGGAGGGCACAGGTCAAGGCCTGTCCCCGGAGGGCACGCTGAAGTCCTAACCCCAGGCCCTGCTGAATGTGACTTTATCTGGAGCAGGGTCTCTGCAGGTGTCATCAAGTTAAGAGGAGGTCAGACTGGATGAGGGTAGGCCCCCAGTGCAATCCCTGGGGCTCCTATAAGAAACAGACACACAGATGGAGACCACGGCACGGAGGCGGGGCAGAGGCTGTGCCTACAAGCCAAGGAGCGCCGGCACCGCCACAAGCCAGGAAGGGCCGTGGAGCACATTCTCCCTCGAAACTTCCGGAAGGGGCCTGCCGCACCTTGGTTTCAGACTTCTGGCCCCCAGAATTGGGGGAATACATTCGTGATGCCTGAGCCAGCCACCGCCGTCTGTGGGCCTGTGTCACCGCCCCCAGAACCTCGTGCAAGGCCCTCCCCGAGGGACGGTCTCCGGCCGGGAAGGCGCCGCCTCGTGCGGCAGCACAGGCTCAGCAAGCGGCGCTCGGCGAGGAGACGTGCTGGGCAACCTCCGCTTCACCGGGGGCCACTGGACAGAGGGGCCGCTGGAGGCAGGACTCACCTTGCACACCGTCGCAGGCCAGTGGTGAACCATAATTAGTTTATGCCACTCGTGGCTGTCACTGTTAAAAGACAAGGGACGTATTTTTCAGGAGCTTTTAAAAAAGTTACAGAAAGATCAATTCATCCATCCACTCACGCCAGCGTTCATTCGGGGAACACGGGGCACCTGCCACAGGCCCGGCGCTGCAGCTGTGGACGCGGTCCTGACACGGCTGGGGGACCGGGTCCCTACCGTCCCGCAGTGCACCTGCCAGCAAGGGGGACGACGGCCGTGCTGACTGAGGACGCACAGGACGCACGGCGCCGAGGGCCAAGGACTATGATTAAGGAGGACGGCAGGCCTGCCAGGTGGGGACGGGGTGGAGATTTTGGATCAGGCAGCCGGAGGGTCCCCGCTGAAGGGGAACAGAGTGGCAGTGAGGGAATGAACCAGAAGGCGCCCTTCCCCTCAGGGGTTCACGCGGTGCAGACACAGACCCCTTACCCCTCGGCAGCATTTGTGAGACCCAGAAGCCTGAAAACGGAATGGTTTTCGTAGCTCACGGGGCCACAGAACACCACCTAGGGTGGCACGCGAGGCTTCTGTCACCACCCCACCCACCGGGAATCGTTACGCGTTCTCTGCAGGATGGGTGACGTCTGATCCTAGGGGCTCCTTCCCACGTCCCCGTGAAACCCACCCGTCCCTCCCTGAGACTCTCCATGAGGGGTCGTGGGGTAGCATTCACACGGGGACCCTCCCTCCCACCAGGTGTGCAAGGCTTAGCACACACAGAGACAGAGGCAGAAAGGCCGGCTTGTGAAAATACTCGCTGTACAGACGGAAAACAGCAGCAGCAACAGGGGATACAACTCGAGCAGACACGTAATTCAGGATAAATGCATTTTTAGAAGCAAAGACTCAATAGCAAAACAGTATTAAGTTCTCACACATTAGTTTTGTAAATAGTTGAGTACTGCTGAATAAGTAGAGATTTCACAATATTTCAAAACTTTTTTCAGTCTGAACTAATGAGCAAGTGCTCAGTACAAGAGAAAGGAGAAGAACTGCAGCATGAGCGTTAGAGCTGGGAGAAGCATTACAAGAGGTTTTTTTTTTTTTCTGGGTACGAAAACCTTATTTCACATAGGTGGAAACTGAGGCTGGAAGGTCAGGCAGAGGCCAGGAAAACTAGACCACCAGTATGCAGTTTACAATAAAACTACCAAGACTCACAACATCTGTCACACAATAACCACCCACCACGCAGAGAGAAACATCCTCCCAAAGCGGCGGACATGCTGACTGTGCTGTACAGAGAAACGCCCACTAAGCAGAGAAAGAGGGCCTGGGAAAACACCCGCTGACCTGTGAGGCCCTCAGGGTCTGGATCACCCTCATGTTCTCGAAACCATGCCTTGCTCGCCAATTACATCAGTGGCATGAATCGTGAGAATCAGCTGGAGGTGACCACATACTACAGCCTAACGTCTTCGCTGACATGTATTGATTACTATCGGGCAGGCATGGTTCTAAGCACATTCTGTACTTTATTTAACTGATGTCTCCTCGCATCAAGGCTAGGAGGCAGGCGCTGTTACTCTCTCGACTTTAGGATGAACGACCTTGATGGAGAGCTCCAAGGTCCTACATCTGGATATGAGCTAGCAGGTCATACTCAACCCATGCACCGCACTACCTCTCCGATGATACACTCTTAACTTGACAGCAACAGTTAGTTAATTAATGTAGCTCTTTTTCAGAAAATACACTTTCTGGGAAAACTGAAATTTAATGTTACTTTTTAAAGTGATAAAACAGCAAGGGTGGTTCATTAAAAAAGAAAAACAATTTACATTCCCACCGACAGTGCAAGAGGATTCCCTTTTCTCCACACAGCCACTATGGAGAACAGTACGAACTTTCCTTAAAAAACTAAAAATAGAACTACCATATGATCCAGCAATCCCACTACTGGGCATATACCCTGAGAAAACCATTAATTCAAAAAGACACATGCACCCCAATGTTCACTGCAGCACTATTTACAATAGCCAGGTCATGGAAGCAACCTAAATGTCCATCGACAAACAAATGGATAAAGAAAATGTGGTACATATAGACAATGGAATATTACTCAGCCATAAAAAGGAACGCAGTTGGGTCATTTGTAGAGATGTGTCTGGATCTAGACACTGTCATACAGAGTGAAGTAAGGCAGAAAGAGAAAAACAAATATCGTATATTAATGCATATATGTGGAATCTAGAAAAATGGTACAGATGAACCTATTTGCAAAGGAGAAATAGAGACACAGATGCAGAGAACAAACGTATGGACACCAAGGAGGGAAAGAGGGGGGTGGGATGAATTGGGAGACTGGCGTTAACATATATACACTACTACGTATAAAATAGATAACTAACGAGAACCTGCTGTATAGCGCTGGGAACTCTGCTCAATGTTCTGCGCTGACCTAGATGGGTGGGATGGGGGGTGGGGTGGGAGGGAGGTCCAAGAGGGAGGGGATGTGTGTATACATACACCTGATTCACTTCTTCGTCGTACAGCAGAAACCAACACAACGTTGTAAAGCAGCTATACCCCAATTTTTTTTGAAAAGAAAACTGACCTTTTCCCAGGCCTGCGAAGTAAGTATGAAATCCTTCTGTTAACTGGACCATTACCCAAATAAAACAGAAGAAAATTAAAATCTGGTTCTCAAATCTCGGTCTCCACTACAGATGAGACTCCTCTCCCAGACAGCCTGTTTACCCCTTAAACTGTCGGCCGCAACAGAAAGGATAGAAAGAGGGAACGAGAGGGAGCGGAGGAAGGGCGAGAGAAAGAAACCTGGACAGAGGAACCGCGACCACCTCACCAGGATCTTACCGGACCCTGGACGGAAAGCGTGCGCGCACCGCCCCCGGGAGACGCTCGGAGGCTCCGGGCACCCGTGTCCCCCTGCAGGCCCTCCCGCCCCAGCCCCCGAGCCCCTCCCGCACACCCCCCCCCCGCGCCCCTCCGCAGCTCACCTCCTCCAGAGCCCGCGCGCGCCGCCTAGGCAGCACAGCGCCAGGCACAGGGCGCCCAGGCGGGCCGCGGGCTTCATCGGCCAAACCCGGCGGAGGACCCCGCAGGGGCACCAAGGCGCGGCCTTCCGAGGGCGCGAGGCCGTGTCCAGCTCCAGGCCCTGCGCTTCCCTGAAAAGGGGAAGATTTCCTTAAGCCAACCGTGTACCTGGCCGGCGGCCACCGAACAGCGCGGCCAGCCCCCGCCCACAGCCGAGGACGCGGCGGGCCCCCGAGAGGCGCCTGAACCCCGCCCGCCGACCACCGGGAGCCCCAGGGGCCCCTCCACCTCACCGGGCCCTCCAGGCACACAGCAGTCCCGGCCCGCGCGCACCGCGATTCTCACCGCGACCCTCCCCTGGACCCCGCGGCCCAAGGCGAGCCCTGCTTGTTTCCGCACCGGGCGCCTGACGTCACGCCCCCAGCCCGGGACCAGCCCACAGCCTTGGACTCGCCCAGGGCGCCCCGACGCCACGCCCCTGGGCGACGGACGCGCGCCCGGCTGGCGAACACGCCACGTGAGGCCCCGACGCCACGCCCCTTTTGGTGGACATGGCACGGTAAAGTGCCCTCCTGCTTGTTACTCACCCACATAGTACACACCACTGTTTGAAATGAAATATGTGTGTGATTATTCCATTCACTTCTGTCTTTCCCTGTAGACTGCAAGTCAACACTCATATCTAGTTTACTCACCACCGAGTCCTCACTGCCTGGCACCATGGATGGCAAGTAGTAGGTGCTCAATAAAATAGCGCCTGCGGAAGGAATGCATGAGCTCCTCCGTGGTCTTATGCAGCGTTGTGCCTTTCTTGCCTTCCCCGTTTCTCCAACTGCTTGCCTCTTTCAGACTCCTTTAACCACTTCCTCTAAACAACCTAGGCACCCCCCACAGTTTTGTCCTCTTGCCTCCCTTTTCTTTTAGGCTAAAAATATCCATTTCTTAAAACAAAATCACTTCCCATAATCCTAGTTCTCCCTTGAACCATGGTCCATCTGTGTAAATCTCTCCTCCGCGGGGAGGGCTTTCCTGACCACAGTCAAATAAAAACAGAACCTGACTTAGAAAAGGTTTTATCCTCGAGGATACTGCAGGGCGAGGGGACTCTAGCAACAGGAGAAAGCTCTGACTTAAAGATCTGCAAGCTTCTCAAGGGTTAGGCAAAAAGGGGTTCCTTTACAGAGAGGGGTAAACACAGCTAGAAAGAACCGGGGGTGGGAGATGGGCTGGGAGTGTGGCTTCCTAGGAGAGGATGTCAGGAGGGGCTCCTGCTGGCTCTGGGTGAGGCTGGGCCAAAGGTCTAGGCCTGGAGGAAGGAGAGAAGCTGAACAAAAGGTTGGTTACTGAGTGTAATGTTCCGAATGACCACTGGGGACTGAAGTGAGGTGAGGAATGGGAATTCGGAGGGTCCGTGTCTGGCCTTGTCCCAGGTAAACTGGGGCATCTTGCAGTCGTATCTGAGTCCTTGCAGTGAGCTGTTTTCTGGAACACAAAGGGCAGGGGGACTTTTTAACCTTTGCTGTGGTTCAGGATCACAGGCTCAAGTAAAATTCAGCATTGTCACCACTGGCTACTTCCCACTGCATCACCTTGTTTATTTTCAGCAAGGCTCTCTTCATCGCCTTTGGGTTTCCTGTTATCTCTGTGTTCATCCTCTCCACCCCTTCCTCACCACACCCCCCGGGGTGCATTGACCGTGAAGCTGATGAGGGTTCAGCTCAGGCCCCTCACTGGCATGGGCCTCCAAGGCCCTGTCCTCCATTTTGTGTTCATGGGTTTTTGTTCCGGTTCTCAGTGAGGGACCTCCAAATTGTACAAGTTTTCAACCCCCGAACCTGGATGTGGACCTGGGATGTCATCTTGTTCAATGCTGTCCACCTAGCTAGATCCTAAACAGAGCAGAGGGAGAGTTCAATAAATGTACAAGAAAGAAGGTATAGCACAGGGAACTGTATTCAATATCCCATGATAAAGCATAATGGAAAACAATATGAAGAAAGAATGTATGTATATGTATGGCTGAGTCACTGCTGTGCAGTGGAAATTGATGCAACCTTGTCAATCAACTAGACTTCAATACAAAATAATATGTAAAAAAAAAAAAAAAAAAAGAAGAAGAAGAAGAAGGTGGGAGGGGCAGCTGGGGTCCAGGCCAAACTGGGGCTCTGGAAGCTGGCGAGCTGTCACAGGGACAGGTGGAGATGGCTGATGGCTGTAGCCTCAGGAGGTTGGGAGGAACCTGAGTGGTAAGGTTACGGGCTCCCACAGTGCAGCGTAGAAGACTACAAATCATGCTGTTTAGGTGATGGAGTTAGCTTGTGAAGAAGCATGTCCACAGGAGGCAGGGGACAAGATGGCAACAGCCATTTCCATGACCAGATCGGCCTTAAACCGGTGCTGATGCCTCAGACTCTCAGGAACCTTTATTACTCAACTTCTTATTGATTTAACTCCCTTTGCTTTCCTGTTCCCAACTCAGGAAACACTGCAGGTTATACTGCAACAGCAAGCACCTCCCAAATCTCAGGGCTTCACTAACTACACCAACAAAGGTCAATCTTTGCCCGTGTTCCATGCTGATGGTGGGTCAGGTTATTTTCACTCTGGGACCCAGGCTGAAGGAACAGCCGGAGCTGGTACCTGCCTTTCCAATGACCCAGTGGTGGCAGAACCACACCCGGGCTCTGATCCCTCAGCACCTGACATCTGGTCTTCTATTCAAATTCTTTTGGCCAGAGCATGTCACATGGCTAAGCCTGGTGACAGCGAGGAAGGAAGTGTACACCTCCCACAGAGATGGGCATTGTAGTCACAGAGCAAATGTTGAGAGCGTACGGGGAACGTCAGCCAATAGCTGGGAAAAGTAACATGGTCCACCGTCAATGAGGAGGTGGGAAGAAGGCCTTGAAAAGCCAAGTGGGCAAGCGGAGTGGGGGAGGTGGGCGCAGGTTGCGGGTGTGCCCGTGCTTCCCCCCACCCCAGAGACGCCCAGTGAGCGGAGTAACAGGAACCACGGAGCAGCACAGATTTGGCTGAAAAGCCCCGGGTGGGCGCGCAGCACCCGCTGGTGGGGGACTTGTCACATGCGAACTGATGAACACGAGCGCCCAGTTGCAGAGCAGGCACCTGTGCCGAACGTCAGTGCGCTCCGCGATGGATGTCTGCATTGGCTCTCGGGGAACAGAGCCCGGAGCTGGGGGCCGCGTGACCCACAGGAGCCACAGGAGGGGCTTGCCAGCTGGGGGGTCCCACTCACCTTTACTGGCGTCGTCCAGTCTTGCCGCCCCGTCCAGGCCAGGGGAGGCTCAGGTGAACGTGGGCTCTGGGTCAGGTGTCTCCAGCGGTTGGGAACGGGCCTGTCTGAGGGTGAGTTCAGACTCTCCACTTATGACCTGTGTGACCTTGGTAAGCTAACTGGCTTCGAGAAGCCTCGGCTTCCTCGTTTGTAAAATAGGAAAGCAACGCGCTCTGACGACCTGTCATGATGGTCAAAAAAGTGTCATTAGTGGCTTAGTGCGAGCCCACTGCGCCTGGCACGTATTAGGAGCCCAGTGCTGCTTTGTTTCTTATGACAGAGCCTGTGGACCCTCACCTGGGAGGGAAGGACCTCAAGGGGCTCCTGGGGGTCTCGGCGATTCTTCCTTAGCCCTGAGCTTGGTGACGGTGGGTGTTGGTTTTAGACCTTCTGTATTAAAAGCCATAACAGGAGAGAATGTTTCCAGTCTCTGTGGCATCTTTTTAGGTTCTGGAGCTTTAAGTAGCTTTGTCACACTTTGGGGACTCTTTCCTTAAAAACTCCTTTGCATTCTAAATTATTTATATATTGAGAAAGTTAGGACACTTTCTGGGTGTTTTCCCTCCGATCTTTCTCCGACTCTCATAGGACCAATATGTGTGGCCTTGCCATGCCAGCCTGGCTACCGAGGTAGCTATTTTGTGGAGCTGCTTTATTCTGAGCTGTGGTTATGACAAAACAGGAACAAGAAAGGAACAGGAAAAGATCAGCCAAGTGTTGTTCATGGTGTCGTTTTTCTTGAAGATTCACTTTAATAGTTGGAACTGTAGGGAAGAAACGTTTTGGAAGTGAGAATAAGACTAAATCAAGCCAAACAGCATAATATTCTAAATGTGAAATAAAGGAATGTATCACTTCCTGAAAAAAGAAAGAAAAAGATGAGCTCACTCACACACACATATGCACCTGTGCACACATCCCACACACATTCCTACGTGGATATTAGAAGAGACTGTTTACTTGGATGTTTTTAAAAATTACTTATCTTAAAAAAAACTAAGCAGAGGAGGAGGGAGGGGGGATTAGAGGAAGGCTGTCAAAAGGGACAAACTTCCAGTTATAAGATAAATAAGTACTAGGGATATCATGTACAGGATGATAAATGTAATGAACACTGCTGTACATTATGTATGAAAGTTGTTAAGAGAGTAGTCCTAAGAGTTCTCATCACAAGAAAGAAATTTTTTTTTCTATTTCTTTAATTTTGTGTCTATATGGATGATGGATGTTCACCAAACTTATTGTGGTCATCATTTCAGGATGTACAAAAGTCAAATCACTATTCTGTATGCCTAAACTGTATTCAGCACTGTGTGTCAATTATATCTCAATAAAACTGGAAGAAAACCAAAAATTAAGCACACTTAGACTTCTGAGATTTTACGACATGACTGAGCTGTTTTCCCTTAGATAAGCACTTCTGCCTTACAAATAATAGTTGAATATTCATTAACAGTTAATGTAGTGGATATTCTATTAATATTTAGTCTTGGTCAATAGTGTTTAGTAGCTGATATAAATACGTATAACTAATGCTCAGACATACTGGAAAGAGCTCTGAAGTCAGCCATCGAGTGGCCTTAAAGCTACTGTGTGACCTTGAACAGGTGCAGCTGAGGCTTCCAGCTGTGCCCATGCATGCCCGGGAGAGGGCCTGGCATCCTGCATTCATTGCACCGGCCCTGCCCCCCTACAAAGACCTCCTCTGAGTGAGATGGGTAGTGGGAGCCCATAGGCATTATATATAGGAGGCTGCTGTGCAGAAAAAAGCCTGTGCAAGCTTGTGCTTGCTGTGAATATGTCCCAAATAATTATCCCTTATGTACAAGCACTGACAAGTCAATTTCAAAGGAAAAAAATCCCAGCTCATTCAAATGGGATTCCTCTTTCCCCCAAAGGAATGAGAAGCGTGGGCCTCCTGCTGGCCTTGCAGCGCAGCTCTGGCTTCTTGGTCGCGCCCACTTCCAACCTTCTTGGGGCCCCTGTCCTTGTCGCCACCAGCACTGTCCATCCTTCCAAGTCCCCTCCCGGATCCGCTGCCTCGTGGAATGCCTTTGCAGAACTGTCCCCATTCTTCTCCCATCTTCAAGCATTTAAAACGGACGGACAAACCGAACCTCATCCCAGTGTCGTGTCATTTTCCAAAGTAGCCACAGCATTTTTGCCAGCCCAGAGACTCTTCCAGAACTTTGTCCTGCTCCGTGGAGTTACGGAGGCCCCTGCTTCAGTGACCCTGGGTGGGATTGCTGACCCTTCGCCTGGGAGAATGTAGCGGAGGGGACGCTGTGTGGCTTCTGAGGTCTAACAGCCTCCCTGGGCTCTCTCTCCTGGGATGCTCCCCGGAGCAAGCCTGCCAGGCGCTGAAGCACAGACTCAGGCAGAGAGGCACGTGGGACGGCCACCTAGGAAGGACCGGAGCCAGCAGCGCCACCCCAGGTGACCCCAGCACCCAACCTCACTCTTCCAGCTGAGACCCGACATCAGCAAGCAGAGTCAAGTCACTCTGCGGGGGCCTGTCTGAGCTGTGGCCCCGAATGAGTGAGTGTGATGGACGGTCGTGCACGGCACTAGGTTTGGGGCATTTTGTTCTGTAGCCTCAGGAACTGGAACAACTGGTGACGAGTGGAGGAAACTAACCAAGGGACAGGACGGAAGCCAGAATTCTTTGATTGTAATTGTTTGGTAGATTTAACTTTAGAACAGTGTAGAATAAGTGTTTTACATAAAAATTCTTAAAAGGCCACCCCTCAAAACTAAAAGAAAAGTGAAAGAAATGTCTGTAGGTATTGGGTAGGTTGCTTGACCACACAGGAAGAAGTATTTCAAGTATTTTTCATTTATTTATTTATTTATTTATTTATTGCGGTACGCGGGCCTCTCACTGTTGTGGCCTCTCCCGTTGCGGAGCACAGGCTCTGGACGCTCAGGCGCAGCGGCCGTGGCTCACGAGCCCAGCCGCTCCGCGGCATGTGGGATCTTCCCAGACCGGGGCACGAACCCGTGTCCCCTGCATCGGCAGGCGGACTCTCAACCAGTGCGCCACCTGGGAAGGCCTCAAGTATTTTTTTAAACACAGTGATTTTACTGTGTGATATCCTAAGGCTAAATTCCCGCAGAGGAAACTTACACTGTTTTCGGTTTCCATTTTGTTACTAAGCACGGAGTATTGTTACTGTGAAACTAAATAAATAAAATAAACACAGCAAATAAGTCACGATATTAATGCCACTAGGGTTGTTTTAAGTCTGTGAGAAAGTCGGTGCAAAAAGGGAGATTAAAGAAATTAAGAAATGCATGAAAACTTAAGGGTAAGGTTTAGGGTAGAGGTGAGGGTACGAAAACGTGTTAGGGTTAGGGGACGTGTTATGGTACGGGTTAGTGTTAGGGTACGGTTTAGGAGTAGGGTAAGGGTTAGGTTTAGGGTTAGGGTATGGGTTAGGGTAAGGGTTAGGTTTAGGATTAGGGTACGGGTTAGGGTAAGGTTTAGGGTTAGGGTTAGGTTTACGGTTAGGGTTAGGGTTAGCGAACGGGTAAAGTTTAGGGTACAGGTGAGGGTACCAAAACGTGTTAGGGTTAGGGGACGTGTTATGGTACGAGTTAGTGTTAGGGTACGGTTTAGGATTAGGGTAAGGGTTAGGTTTAGGGTTAGGGTATGGGTTAGGGTAAGGGTTAGGATTAGGTTTAGGGTACGGGTTAGCTAGTCATTAAAGTAATTTACCTTCACCTTGGGGCTGATTTTGGCCTGGGAAACTGATTAAACCACAGAGTAGTTTACCTGGACCAGATTAAGATGCCGACTCATAACCTGTCTTAACTTGCTTAAAGTAAGGAGGATTTCATCTTCAATTGCCTTTCATTATGATCTTAAGAAGACCACCTAGAGGGGTGGGAGAGGGAGGGTGGGAGGGAGGGAGACGCAAGAGGGAAGAGATATGGGGACATATGTATATGTATAACTGATTCACTTTGTTATAAAGCAGAATCTAACACACCACTGTAAAGCAATCATACTCCAATAAAGATGTAAAAAAAAGAAAAAAAGAAGTAGGGGGTCATTTGACACATCATTGCTATTAACTCTCCTTACAGGTCTGTTAATGCAACAGCAAACGCCGCAGGGGAAGAAGAGTTAAAAGGGGGTCCCAGGAAGAGAGTGGAGGCTGCTTCCTGCTAGACCAGCAGTAGGATTAGAGCCTGGAAGTACCCCAAACGTAAAGGCAGCCGTGGTACGTGGGCTCAGAACACCAGAAATCCTGCTTTTTCCCAGTCGTCTCCCTCCTGCACCGCTAATGTTTCATTTTCACATCTCTGCTGGGAGCTCTGACTCCTCCTGCCCCTCACATCCTCTCCATTCCTCAAAACACAGCTCAGGTTTCATCCTTTTTCTGCAAGTTGACCTCCTTCACCTAATTTCCCCAGCTCCCGAATTCTAATTTCTCTTGTAGGCTAAAGCCTTTGAAAATGTACTCTTGTGTATTGCTTTATCCCTCTCTTCCACAATATTATAAACTCCTCGGGACAGAGCTGGGTCTTTCAATCCTTGCATGTCTCCGCTGTGCTGTGACAGGGCAGACGCTTAATAGTTATTAATAAGCTAGTTTATTGCTTTAGTACCATTCAGCCAAAAGCACTTTGTTCGCAGGTATGCCTCTATATGTGCTAAAAAACAAAACAAAGCAAGCAAGCAAACAAACAAAAAACCCCACCAAACCCAACTTACATTTATATAGTACTTTCTGGATTAGAAAGCATTTTACTTTCATTATCTTACTTAGTTTTCTAACAACCCTGACGGTGGACAGAGCCGGAATTTATGTCCCTTTTCCAAAAGGAGGAAAGTGAGCCCTTGAGAAGCTCAGCACCTGATGAAGACACAGCTCCTCGGTGGGTGAGCTAACGGCAGAGCCAGTGTAAGCCTTCAGACTTCTCTTCCTCCTGTACCCCAGTAGTTCTAGAAGATGTGTAAGAAACGCTACCTAAAAGCTTGGCGATAATGGAAAAAGATGATTCCAGGTCCTTCGAGTGTCACCCTGAAACATCACCTCACAGGCCCCCCAAGGATGCTTTATTCTCTGCAACAGCAGTTCTCAAGCTTTTTGGTCTCAGAATCCCTTATACCCTTAAAAATTATTGAGGACTCCAAAGAACTTTTGTAAATATGTGTTATATTTAACAATATTTACCTTATTTGAAATTAAAGCTGAGGGACATCCAAACATTTATTACTTAATTTTAAAATAATGGCAAGCCCACTACGGATTAACATAAATAACATATTTTTAATAAAAATTAACATATGTTCCAAAACAAAACCAATTTAGTGAGAAGAGTGGCATTGTTCCTACATTTTTGCAAATGTCCTCAATGTCTGGCTTAATGGAAGAAAATTGGATTCTCATATTTGCTTCTGTATTCAATCTGTTGCAAGAGGTTGCTTGGATAAAGAAAATCCAGGCCCACGCAGGTATGTAGTTGGAAAGGGGAGGAGTATTTTAATAGCCTTTTAGAAACTGGACAAATAATCTAAAATGATAGAAGATCAGCGGCAGTGTGGAATCTGAAGCTCTATCAGTGAACGTTTTGCACTCTGTGACCTTGGAATCCGTTGCCCTTTCTGGAACGTTGAAGGGCATCACTTATCCGCGTGTGGTAGCAGAATAAAGGCCCCGAAAGGCATCCCGGTCCTACTGCCTGAACCTGGGAAACGTGGCAAAAGAGACATTTGCTGCTGTGATTGTGAGGGAAACTGAGAGGGAGACAGACAGACAAGCGAGTGACAACAGGAGAAGGACTCAACCCACCGTGGCTGGCTTCAAAGACAAGGAAGCAGATTCTCCCCTGGGGCCTCCAGAAAGGAGCACAGGGAGACCCATGTCAGACGGCAGAGCCGCAGAACTGCAAGATCACAGAGCTGTGTTGTGTGAGGCGCTAAGTTTGCGGTGGTTTGTTGCAGCAGCAACGGGAAACGCTGCCACCATGTAGACTTTGTAATGTCGTGAGCTGGTCATTTGGAAAGTAGTGGTTCACTGGGTTATGTGCAGATTTTCCCAGTGTTGACGTGGTTCATTACATAGTCTCAAAGAATCATTAATATCACACTGACTTCGTCAGAAAACTCTTTAAATATTAGGAAGCTTTCAAGGACTCACAGAAGCTATCAAAATTTTCACTTGAAAACTTTTATTTTATCATTGGCGACAAATAGTGTCAGCTGTTTTCCTTGAAGTGACAGACTAACTCCATGCACTCTTGAAAAATGTCTTCTAAATACTGAAGTGTAAACAACCAGCTTGTCTCTCGGTGCTTCTTGCAGATGAAAATGGGGCTCGGGCAGGATTAACTGAAGTGAGCAAAGGAAAAGACAAAATAGCTCCGGAAGCCTCAGGTTCCTCTCCTTTGCTTCTTTGTCTCAGGCTCTGACTCCAGGGCCACCTTCCTCCTTTCCTTCTAAGCTACCTATGCCTCGCTATAACCTCCGTCCAGTCACACAAATTTTCCCACCAAACTTTCTCTTTTCTCACTCCTTTTTCCTCTGAACTTGTCAGAACCCGTCCCTTTAAAATTAAGCCTTCTGAGAATCCAGGGACTAAACCCTTCATTTTTCATATTCCCTGGACTAAAGCTGAACTACAACCCATAGCCAAGGATTTTCTCAAAGTAACTGAAGATCCTCCCAGATTTGCTGAGGAGTTTAATATAGTCACTCAAACTTATCAACGTGGTTTCTCTGACTCGTAGCAGCCAGTTCAGATTATCAGTGAGGGTCAGGCCCAGATTCAATGAAAACTGCTAATTTGGAAAGTCCCGAGAGGTGTCTAGAATCACAGCTGGGAGACCAGTCCTTCCTAGGGCTTCTGCAAGGCCTGTTGACTGGAACAAAATTCAAGCTTGCACACAAAAATCTGATGAACTGTTCATGATTATTATAATTGACTTCAGAATGTTTTTAAAGAAAATTCTGGTCTTTCTACAGATGTTGACTCCACCTGGGTAGCTTTTAATTCTGTTTATTAATAGGCTGAACTGGGACCTTTCTAGTCATAAGGGCCAGGATGGAACGGGAGGCTGTGTCCACTCCAGATTTAGTTACCCTGCCAAGTCAGCTCTCCCACACTCTAGATCACTCACCTCCAAGGAAGGCCACCAAAATTCTTCACCTTCACCTCCAGCAAATGAAGGCTCCTGAACAAACCCCAGACCCTCCTAGCTCCTGCTCTTGTTGCAAAGAGCCAGGACATTGGAAAGGAGATGGTTACAAATTTGAACATGTCAGGGGCCTTCAGCTCGCCAAGCAGCCTCTCCAGGGTCCACCCGGTTCCCGGTGACGGGGCTCCAAGTAACTACAGGGGCTCTTCCCAACCTTCCCTCTTCATTGGCCTGAACATCTCTCCAGATGGGGATGAACCTTTTCCAGTCCTAACTGATGCTGGAGCCGCATGCTCAGTGCTGAGCCCCACTACTATTGATAGAAAACAGTCCCTGCCTTGGAGTACTAACACAGTTCAAATAGTGGGGATCTCTAATGAACCTCAAAAGGTTCCTGTCTCTGGGCTTCCCTGGTGGTGCAGTGGTTGCGAATCTGCCTGCCAATGCAGGGGGCACGGGTTCGAGCCCTGGTCTGGGAAGATCCTACATGCCGCGGAGCAACTAGGCCCGTGAGCCACAACCACCGTGCCTGCGTGTCTGGAGCCTGTGCTCCGCAATGGGAGAGGCCAGTGCACTGCGATGAAGAGTGGCCCCCGCTCGCAGCAGCTAGAGAAAGCCTTTGCACAGAAACGAAGACCCAGCACAGCCAAAAAAAATAATAAGTCCCTGTCTCTGAATCTATTCCCCTTTTTTTTTTTTTTTTTTTTTTGCAGTACGTGGGCCTCTCACTGTTGTGGCCTCTCCAGAGTAGACAGCATTTGAGCTGAATCTTAGAGGATGAGGACTTTTCAGGTAGACAACACAAGGAAGCATGTTCTGGGTGGAGAGAATGAAGAATACCGAAAGATCATGCTGTGATCAGGGCCCGTGAATAATGGCTCAACGTGGCTGAGAGCAGAATTCATACAGAGAGTGAGGAGAAATTAGGTTAAACGGAGCTGTTGACCTAAAACAAATGGCTGCCAGATATTTCTCCAGCAAAGATGGGTTTATTTAGGACCAGCAGAGACTTGGAGACCAGAACTGCAGACCAGTTCAGGGTCTGCAACCACGGTGTGAGCCACATGCCATCCCTGCGCAGCAAGGGATGATGAACGCTTTTATAGGGAAAAGGAAGTTGCGGGGTGGGAGTCCATGGCTTTTCATTGGCTGAGTCCTTGCGGGAAGAAGATGCCTCTTTCTCTTCCTGTTGGGCTCTGCCATCAACCATCACAGGGAGTGACAGCTCCTCCTCTGGTCTCCCAACCCTGGTTAACTGAGGTTTCTGTGTATTAATTTTTCACATTTCTCCTTTTGATCAAGATCTTTCTCTGAAAGCATCACTGATCAAGAGTCAGGTTTTCTATTTCAGTGGATTTTTGTCCCTCAGTGCCAGGAAGGACTTTTCAGCGTGTAGTGTCCTACGTCGGAGGGAAAGTGCACAGATTGGAAACCTATTGAGGTCACATTTGAGTAGCAAGGAGACCCAGGAGGGAAGGAGAACTCTGACACTTTTTGTCAAAGTCTATATGTTATCAAGATCGTAGACACTGGAGATCATCTAAAGCAGTATGTCATGTTCAAAGGTTTGGAGACAAACTTCCAACCGGCCTGGTCTAGATATCTTGGGAAAGCTGTCTCGTCAGATGTTGTCTGCTTCAATTCTGGGAAATCTTTACTTTCAGGTCACCAGATGACATGCAGGTCCAGCCAGGGTTCAGTGCTTTTTTTTTTTTTTAGGTGTGCCATGTGAACCCAAGAGTCTCTTCTTTGGAGTTTGGTGGCACGAGGGTGGGTTGGCAGCACTTGATAGGGACCCTTCCAGTGAGCTGGAAGAGAGTTCTTCTGGAGGTGACTTTTGCAACAGACCAAAGCTCCAGGCTGCAAGGTGTGATGCTTAAAGTATCTCCTGAGGGCACACTGTGAAGACTGCTTTACCAAAACATGGCTATTTTTTTTTTTTTTTTTTTTTTTTTTTTTTGCGGTATGCGGGCCTCTCACTGTTGTGGCCTCTCCCGTTGTGGAGCACAGGCTCTGGACATGCCGGCTCAGCAGCCATGGCTCACGGGCCTCGCCACTCCGCAGCATGTGGGATCTTCCCGGACCAGGGCACAAACCCGTGTCCCCTGCATCGGCAGACAGACTCTCAACCACTGCACCACCAGGGAAGCCCAACATGGCTATTTTTAAATAGAAGCAAGTAGGCTTTTACAGTATTGGAGTATCTCTCCTTTTATCAGCCGTGGGTCAAAAGAAGGAGGAGCCAAGTGCGTTGAGTCCCTGGGACCATCTCAAAGGGTGAGAGGTTGTGAATTCCAAAAAACATGCATCTGAGATTTACAAGGACCAGTGGCAAACTTTTGCCCAAGGTGTTTTGCCAACTGAGTCTTAGGAATTCCCTTAGCACGTTCTATGAAACCAGAGGATTGAAGGTGGTTAGCACAGTGGCAGCATTGTAAAAGCAGCTGGACAGCACAGACCTATCCGAGCACCTGGCCAAGTGATGGATTCCTCCATCACTGTACAGTTTGAGGGGACAATCTTTTCTGAAAGGACTTTAGCCACAGAAGAGGCAGTAGCCTGTCTGCAAGGGAAGACTTTAGTCCAGTGTGAAAACAGACAGACCACGACTAAACATATTTCTAGCCAAGAGATAAAGGGAGTTGTATGAACTCCACTTGCCAGAACTTGAATGATCCATTGGGCAGTTTTAAATGTCCAGAGCAGTGTGAGTTGTCTTCCCTGGGTTGTACTTTGGACAAGTGGGACAAGTGAGGTAGGCAGTTTTGTGGCCTTTTAAAATGTTTCCCCAGTAGGGACTTCCCTGGTGGTGCAGTGGTTAAGAATCCGCCTGCCAACGCAGGGGACATGGGTTCGAGCCCTGGTCCGGGAAGATCCCACATGCCACGGAGCAACTAAGCCCGACTACTGAGCCTGCACCCTAGAGCCCGCGAGCCACAACTACCGAGCCTGCATGCCTAGAGCCCGTACTCTGCAACAAGAGAAGCCACCGCAATGAGAAGCCTGCGCACCGCAACGAAGAGTAGCCCATGCGCAGCAACGAAGACCCACCCCAGCTAAAACAAACAAAAAAGTTTCCCCACCAATATTGATTCATAATAGCTATCATTTTGCCAGAATAATGGTTTGATGCATGTACAGTAGTGGGGAGTGGGAATTGTAGAGTCTCCAGTAGGACTGGGTTACTTGGTCCCAACCAGAGTTTCTCTTTCTATCCAACCAACAGTTGTTGAATTTCCAATCTTGTTTTTCCTTTTCTGAAGCCAGTTGTTGGACTTCTCTAGGCAATTTTTCTAAGTTATTCTTTGGGGAAATTTCCCTTTGGACCATGACAGAGGTTTGGCTTCTGTTGGTCCTTTTAAGGGCGGCATTCCTAATTTATTATTAATAAGTTAATAATTATTCAAAAATTAACTTGATCCCTAGAGGGTCAAGTTTAGAATGCCCTGGAATCTTGATATCTGAAGTGGCAGGTTAAAGTACTGCATTTGATAATTCCTGAACATAGGGAACATTTTAAATTTTACTTCCACTGGACGTAAGGAAGCCACACTGTTTCCACAAGATTCCAAAATCATCAGCTACTCCAAACGTATACCTACTATTAGTATAAATATTGGAAGTTTTGTCCGTGGCTAAAGCACAGGAGTATATACTTCAGCCTGTTAGGCTGGAGGAGCCGTAGGTTCTTGTTGTCCTTACCGCAGACAACATCAGAAGTGTTTGTAATAGCACACCCAACACGAGGTCTTCCTTTGTCATCGTTTACACAAGAACCCCCGTGAACCATGGAATGTCCTGTGGCTCATCACAAGGAATCAGGATGTGGCCCGTCAGTGTTACATGGTCATGAGGGACTCTGTCACTGCTGGAGGGCAGAGAAGTAGCCAGGGTGAGGTTATTACAGTGTAACAGAGGTATGTGAGGGGCAGTGAACAGAAGGGCTTCTTAAGAGGTGACGTGGCTGGCTGAGAAATGCTGAGTGTGGTGGGAATTCAGGAGGGCTTCCGCTGCATGGGGTAAAAATGGCTAAAGGGAATCCACCAGGATTTCCTCGGTGGCCTTAACCAAAAGGGCAAAGGCAATAATGGCTCTGAGGCAAGGGGGTAGTTCTCTGCCAGAGGGTCTAGTTTTGGAGGATAATAACCTTATGGGTCAATGGTGGTCCCCATGTTTTGGGGTGAGTAACCACAGGGCATTCCCTTCCTTTTCACGTACAAAAAGGAATGTGATAACTGAGATGCCCAAGGGAAGGTGGGTTCATCAAACTTTCTTCCAAGGCCTTGAAAGCCATGTCATCCAGTTATTCCCATAAAATTGCGTGTGTGGTGTTACTGTTGAGTAAAACATATAGAGGTTTGGCTCTAAGAGAGAAATTTGGAATCCAATTTTGGCAATAACCAATTATCCCAAGAAAATCTCACAGCTGGCAATTAGTTTTGGGTTTGGGGAAACTTAGGACCCCATGAAATCCATCTGGATCTAGGTGTAGCCCTTGTTCTGGTATCAGAAGCCCTAAATATAAAACTCAGGTTCGGGCAAACTCATTTTTTCCTTTGTAACCTTATGTCCCTTTATAATGGGGTTGGGCGAATGTAAATGACATTCTAGAAGTTCTCTCATTAAGAATGTTTTGTCTTAAATAATGATGTTTTAAATATAGATGTAAACACATATGTGTATACATAATATATATGTATTGAGAAAAAGCCTGGAGAAAAACTCTGAAAAAAGTTCTTTTATTTATTTTCCAAGGTTTTATAATGACCACATGCTACTTTCATAAACAGAGATATAATTAAAAAAATTAAAATCTAGAAATACAAAACTTCATCTTCATCTGGTTTCTTGTCAATCTAATTAAATTCACAAGCCTTAGCTGTTCTAGAATACTGGGCACAATACTGAAAATCAGGCATAGAATTCTCACCCAAAGTAGCATAGAAGTATATAGAAAAATGTTAAAGCAAACCTCCAAATTAAAATCTTTCAAGCTGCATGAAATGACTGATTATCAGTCAGAATAATACTTTGTTTTTTTAAATAACATTTGGAGGTCAGTGTTTGCCACATGAAATTTACTATAAAATATATACTAAACACAAGAAGTTAGTAAATTAAAAAAGTATAACATTTTAATGTTATAACATGTGTTACAATAGTTTCACTTAATGAAGAAATATTCCTAAAGTAAAATGAAAATCTTAAAGTAGAACATACTTTGTTTCTAATAAAAACATTCATTTTATTATCCTTTTAAAGTTATTTAAAATTATTTCCCAACTGATTCGTGAATAGTTTCCAGTCATATCTTACTGTTCCCAGAAGCAGCCTTTTTCAGCTCCTTTTGCTGTTTCCACAGATACTCATTTCCCTCATTCTAACTGTGTTTGTACTTACATCTCTCCCTGTATCACTCTAAGACATTCTCGGTGGTCATCCAATAATGGAAGATAAAGACTTAATGGCTTCTCTAATCATCTTCCCAAATTTTCCTCTTTCCTGCCATGCAGTAAGAATTAAAACAACATTAATTTACCCTATATGAAAATATAAGTACTTTTTCTTGCAAGACAAGTTGTATACCATGATTCTATTTCTTATTTCTTTCTTTTACAATGTTTGCTTTTCCTAGGGTTAAAAATTTAGGTGTCTTCTATCATTTCTCCTCTTAGCCTCGCCAAAAGAATTATGTTAAAAAACAAAACTAAACTAATTGCTATTTCCAAATGGCCAAGCATATCAGCACATCGGGGAGTTATTGTTTTAGTCTCTCTGGCATCATCCTCCGTTCCAGTAGAAATAGGTTTCTTCCTAACCCTTCTGTACACCTGTCCTCCCAGGACTTCTGTTTACTTCTCACTTCTACTGTATTTGCATCACCACAGCCAGGAAAAATTCTCTGCTTTTAAGGACCTGTGTGATTAGATTAAACTCATCCAGATGATCCAGGGTAATGTGTTGAAAGTGTTAATTTAATCACACCTGCAATATCTGCTTTGCTAGATAAGAAAACATACACACAAGTTCTGGGGATTAGTATGTGGATATCTTTGGGTACCCATTATTCTGGCCACTTTACATATCTTTTATATCTTCCTAATTTTGTTCACTTATTTCTCTTAGTGCATTATCAATTTGGTTAATTTGCTCCCCTGTTATTATTTTTTATAAATTTATTTATTTTATTTTATTTTTTGGCTGTGTTGGGTCTTCATTGCTGCACGAGGGCTTTCTCTAGTTGCGGTGAATGGGGGCTATTCTTCATTGCGATGTGCGGGCTTCGGTAGTTGTGGTGCGTGGACTTCACTAGTTGTGGCACACCGGCTTAGCTGCTCCATGGCATGTGGGATCTTCCCAGACCAGGGCTCGAACCCGTGTCCCCTGCATTGGCAGGTGGATTCTTAACCACTGTGCCACCAGGGAAGCCCTCATGCGTTATTTTTAACACATACAAATTTAAATTCTTTCCTGAGTTTGTCACTTCCTTTCTGAGTTTTTCTAAATCTGACATATGTTGCTTTCCATATCTTATGTCATTCTTTATGTCTGCTATAAACCTAAAACAATAAAACAGCCAGTTATTTTTACCAGCAAAACAGGTTTATTCAGGAGCAGCAAAGAATTGCTATTTGGGACAGGCAACTATGGTGAACCACATGCAAGCCCAGTAAAGCAAAGGAGAGAAAACTCTTTTCTAGAGGACAAGGGGATGTTGGAGGCTGTAATAAACAAAATTCCCTTGGAAGAAATTAGTTTAAAGTATAGTGGCTTTTCATTGGCTGAGCTGTTTCCAGACAAGGAGAAAAAAAATCTTTCTCCCCACTGCGGGAGATAGTAAAGTAGCATCCATCCCTGGGGGAGATGCAAGGTACATCTCTTTTTTTTTTTTTTTTTTTTTTTTTTTTGCTGTACGTGGGCCTCTCACTGCTGTGGCCTCTCCCGTTGCGGAGCACAGGCTCCGGACACACAGGCTCCGCGGCCATGGCTCGCGGGCCCAACCGCTCCGCGGCATGTGGGATCTTCCGGGATCGGGGCACGAACCCGTGTCCCCTGCATCGGCAGGCGGACTCTCAACCACTGCGCCACCAGGGAAGCCCGGTACATCTCTTTTTGTTGGAGTCTGTATTGACCTTGAGTGGTACGTGCATGAGCGCTCCCCCTTCTGGCCACTCCAATCTTTTAGTGAGGTTTCCCTTTATTAATTTCCACCTTAATTTATTTTAGAATATCAGATTATCGTTTCCACCTATGTGGGAGGCATGACTTTCTGGCTTCCCTAGAGCCAGTGATCCCAGAGAGCAACATAGGAGAGAGCGCCCTCCTCTGGAACCCAGCCTCCGAAGCCAGACGCCACCATTTCCCTCTCATCCCACTGGGTGCACACCTATGTCCTCCCTGTTCAGTGTGGGAGGACCTAAGTGCCAGTTGTGGGATACCTGGGGCCATTTTGGAGGATGGCTACCAGATGCTAAAATCAGTAAAAGTTTAATGAAGGAGAAGATACTTGCATTATGTCTTCTCATAAAATGCTTATTAGTTACAGGGGGAAAACAATAATTCAATAATTTGGTAAGGGAGAAACCTCACAAACACCACTTAACCAAGAGCCCTGGTCAGTTCGGGCTGCTGTACCAAAGTCCCACAGACTGGGTGGCTTACAAACAACACACACTTACTTTCTCACAGCTCTGAAGGCTGGATACCCAAGATGAGGGCGGCAGCAGGGTCAGGATCTGGGGAGGAGCCTCTTCCACGGGCGGCAGATTGCCGACGTCTCCCCATGTCCTCACAGGGCGGGAAGAGGGCTAGAGAGTTCTCCTAGGTCTCCTGTAAGGCACAGCTCCCGACACCATCACACTGGAGGTTAGGATTGAAACATGTGAGTGTGGGGGGAAAGACACAAACATTCAGACGATTGCACCAAGTGACCAAAATGTGCATCACCCGGAATGGGACAAACTGACACCATGTGCTTCTAAGGTGGCGAACTGAGGACACATCACTTATGTGGTATTCTTGCCAAAAGTGCATAATCTAAATCTAAACACGAGAAGACATCAGATGGACCCTAATTAAAGGACATTCTACAAAAGACCTAGCCTGTACTCTTCAAAAACGGCGATGTCATGACAGACAAGAAAGGCTGATGCCACTCCAGATTACAGGAGACTAAGGGGACTTGACCAGTGGTGACTGTGGACTGAATCCTGAAATGGGAACAACATCTGCTATGGGAACAAACAAATGGGAACAAAGTTTGACTATGAATGGCAGATTAGATACCAGTCGTAGTGGGCCCAGGTGGCCCAGAGCTTATGGTTAAATATTGAGGAATTTTGCAAACTGGGTGTTAAATTATTGGTAACTTGAAATCAGCCATGGTGAGCCATTTCCCATGGAAGTGGCAAGTGTTAGGAATTAGGATCCCCCTGCCTCACCCCCAGTGCACCAGCATGTGTGACAGTTGGATTGTGACAATGTTCAATTTCCTCATTTTGGTCCTCTACTGTGTAGGGCAACCTTCTTTTTCTCAGGGAGTCCACAGTGAAGTATTTGAGGGTAAAGGGACCCAATGTCTGCTGCTTACTCTCAAACAGTTCAAGATAGATCAATTAATTGATCAATACGTAGATATACATTCATAGGTGATAGACAATAATACAGTAATACAACAAAATGGTGACTTTCGGTAAATCTGGGTAAATAGTTCTTTGTACTATTCTTGTCACTTTCTGTACGTCTTAAATTAAAAAAAAACAAAACAGAAACAAAAAGCTCCAACCCCAATTTGCTATAGGCTATGAAGTCCTGGAAACATGACTGATTCGTGAAAGTCACACAGGATGTAGCTCTTTAGTCTAAGGCTCTCATAGCACCTTGAAGTGGCCTTTCTTAAAGATTTAAAATTTTCTTTAAGATGTCTTATGATAAAATGAATGCATGGATACTTTTCTATTTTAAAAATAATTTGTTACACATACATTTTTCTGTTAAAAATGAAATTATTTTGTTTCCTTTCAGCTTTAGACTTGCAAAGTTTCACTGGGTTCTGAATGGAAAGCTACGAATAAGAGCTGGCAGTTGCTTCAGCAGGCGAGAAAGAGGCCTTGTGTTAGAAAGCAGAAGGGGTTTAACCTGGACCAAAACCTTACTAGTGGGCCGAAAAGTGGGTAACTTGCACGTACGTCGCACTGATGATAATTAGGGTGTTGCTCTACAGCGTGATTTCTCAACATCGGTTTGACTGACATTCTGAGCCTGACAATTCTTTGTTGTGGGGTGTCCTGGGCATTGAAGGATGTTGAGCAGCATCGCTGGCCTCCAGCTACTGGATGCCAGTGGCAGGGAGCTCTCCGCCGCCAACAACCCATATGTCTCCAGATGTTCTGGGGAGGGCAAAATCGCCAGTTGAGAACCACTGTTTTAGAGTCGATGGTACAAGAAACGTCAAAAGCAAAAAGAAGAGATGGTATATGTATATATACACGTATATATGAGACATTTGAAGAGGCTGGGTTTCTTTCAATGGACATATCCTGGTCTTTGTGTGTTGTGTATATTTTATTCTTCTTGTTTATTTTTTAGATTCACCAATTAAAGGAGCCTAATTTTCTATATCACCCACGTTTTAGAGAATGAATTCACATCTATCTTGGACTTATAATGGTATTAAATTCTATTCAATTTAATTAAGTTAATGGTTTTAATTAATTTATTCTAGCTCTAACATACTGGTCAAATTCTGAACTTCAGCATCAAAGGTATTTAATTAAGGGGTTAAAACAATGGATCAAAATAGTAACGACAACTCAAAGTGATTTTTAAAAATCCCAATTCTTCAAGAATGAGTAGTACACAGCTTCTAAAACACAGAGAGTGTACGTTTCCAAGGTGTGAATGTACCATACACTGATATGGTACCATAGAGATGGCTTCTTGTACCAGCTACTTATGCTTAGACATGTACTTAGCAACAAGATAATTAAATTCATAAAGAGGGCTAAGCATTGTAAAGCTAAATAAGTAAATAAAACCTGAGAGAAGCCGTGGGGTAGAAGAAAACCACTTTCCTATTGTCCTCGGCATTGAAGAATATTTAATTTAAAGGCATCAGCTAAGTGGTGAATCTATTATCTGACAGTATTAGCTGTCATATCTTAGAGCAGTTAATGAAAATTAGTGAAAAGGTGATCCTTGCCAGTTGTCCTGGTGCACGCTGCCCCCTGGTGGCTCTGAATGCATCTTTGGGAAGGTAGACTCACCTTTCCTATCTCCTGCAAGTCCATGTCTTCATCCAATCATTTTTTTCTATTTCTTTAATTCCATTTGATTTAATCAAGTTACATTATATAAACATTGGGAGGAGTATTTCCATAAAATATTTTGAAAACCAAGTAGACTTGGATGGTTCATCTTAGCTGCTGTGTGACTGTGGGTAAGCTGCCTAACTTCTCTGAGCATTAGTTGTCTCATCCATAAAACAGAGCTTAGAAAACACAAAAATTAGCTCAGAGTATCATGGAAAAAATGCGACGAGGCTGTATATAAAACCAACTCATAATAGTTAATATTCTTATCGTGCTCTCTGTTTTAGACATTCAATACTATCTAGCAATCTTTCTAACTATACATATTCCCACACACGGAGAATTTTACCCCGTTTACAAATCGGAAACCAAGGCACGGAGAGATTAAGGAACTTGCTACAGTCAACACAACCAGTAAGAGGATCTGAACTCATGCAACATGGCTCAAAAGTCCATACTTTTTTTTTTTTTTTTTTTTGCGGTACGCGGGCCTCTCACTGTTGTGGCCTCTCCCGTTGCGGAGCACAGGCTCCGGACGCGCAGGCCCAGTGGCCATGGCTCACGGGCCCAGCCGCTTCACGGCATGTGGGATCTTCCAGGACCAGGGCACAAACCCGTGTCCCCTGCATCGGCAGGCGGACTCTCAACCACTGTGCCACCAGGGAAGCCCCAAAAGTCCATACTTTTAACCACGACACAAAACCCGTTATCAGAAAATCTTCATTGAAATAATGAACTAAGTAATTTCAGAAATGTATGATGAATATGCTAACAGGGGAAGTACAGACTTCTCTTTCCCAGCATGTTAGTGTCGTTCGCACAATCTATGAAGCATTTATGAGAACTCATAGGTCATGAAGCACTTTATTCATTCTTCACCTCTGTGTAAACCATCCCGACCTCTCAAGCACAAGAGAGAAAACATCAATACTCCTGAGTGCAGATGGAGAGACTATCCCCATGAGTCAATATGCATTTTCAATTTCTTGATATTAAAGAAACAGGGACTTTCTATGCCAAGAATATGCAAGTAGGAAGTCAGAAGGCATTTCCCCTGTTCCAGCCTCCTGAACTTATTATCAGAATCTAGTAAAAGAGTTTGTTTCTATAACATAGTCACATCTCTTGAGTTCATCTTCTCTGTACCCTCACTTCTGCAGCATTGCAGCATGAATCCAGGCCCTTCTTTTTTTTTTTTTAAAGCAAATTGTCTATTTTTAGGTGTCAATCAGAAATACATTGAAAAAATATATGTTCACACAAAAAGTTGTACATGAGTGTTCACAGCAGTGTTTTTCATAATAGCCCAAACTAGGAAGCAATACAAATGTCCACTGACTAATGAGTAGATAAATAAAATGTTATAACCATACAATGCAATATTACCCCGTATTAATAGTAATAGGAAATGAAGTACAGAGTTAATGCCACAACATGGATGAAAATTAGGATGCGGTGATGTTGCACAACTCTGCAGATGTATGAAAATCATTGACTTGTACACTTTAAATGGACGAATGTACGACGTATGAATTATTTCTCAACAAAGCTGTGACAAACAGAGCGATATACTGAATAACTCCCATAAGGAGGTGAGTTCAATAATGCCAAACCATCAACTGTGTGCTGTTTCTCTTAAATAAAACACGGAGGCTAAATTAGAAAATACAAGAACAAGCTAAACGTGAGCACATCAATTGGTACCACATCTAAGGGCATCTTTTCTATCATTTCATTGTAAGTATTTTTTTTAACTTTTAATCCATCAGTTTTGGTGAGATATGGAAATTAATAAATGAGTAGCTCTCTCACCTCCCAACTCAAACAATAATGCATTTCCCATTTCTTCTTCCTTAATTTAAGGCTTATTTGGGACATTTTTAAAATTTAATGGTATGTTTCCTTCAGTTAGTAAAATAAACTTTAAGCAGTAGTATTAAAAATCCCATGTTTACAAATGATAAACAGTGACATCTTCAGCCTTAAAGTGCTCAAGGAAGTGAATGCTTTTGCACAGAGCTTCTACTTTGTTGACTTTATGATAGGAAAAACGCATGCGTTTTAAGGCAAATTCTCCTGTTGTATAAACGACTCCCTGGGAGTGAGGAGTTATACTAACTTTTATGATAGAGTAGTAATTGAAATAATACCCTAGTGACTTCGAAAGTTTTCTTACAAAGCTGCTAAAAGAATCGAAATGGAGAACCGTAGCTTAGCTGAAAGAGGAACTCTAGTTGCAGACCTAGAAAAAGCCAAATAAAGATCAAGTGCACAGTGGCCTACTCACTGCCCGCAAGTTCCCTCTGCCTGCGTCCATCTCCCCTCACCCCCCATCACCAACGAATCAGATCCACATTTATGTTATTTTAAATTACAAAACTCTATGAGGTAGGTTAATACTTGATAGCTGAGGAAACCGAGGAACAAACGGTACAAATCCTCAGACTCAGGAAACCCAGTGAAGGCAGATGTGCTAGTAAACGTTTAACACCTGGCTCTCTGTTTTTTCTTTTTTTAAAGCCCTCGTTTACAGTATTTGCCAATTTCCTTAGTGTTTCCTACCATAGTGGGTTTCAAGCTACCAATGTGATATCATGGGAACACACCCTGGGTTGATAGTTGGCTGTCATATTCTTCCTTCAGCATTTTTCTATCATTAATAAAAAAACCTGACTCCACAGTCTTTAAAATTTACCATTGCCCTCATTTCCACAAATGCTGGAGAGATTGCACAAGTCAGAGCCCCCCTTCCCACATGCATCCCCTCCCGCTTAGTCACAACTGCAAAGCTGTGGCACCACCCTGGGGGGTATGGCCACCCTGCTTACTACCAACGGTGGGTCCTCATGGCCATCCGGCTGATGAGTAACCCGATTCCAGAACCCCCTTCCCAGGTCTGCTTCACATGACCTGATCTGGGGCGACTGTCTTGGTTTGAGTGCCCCAGAAGCAGAGCCTAAGATAAGGCTTTGGGTGCAGTTTATTTGGGAGAGGATGCCAGGAAGCACCAGTGGGGAAGTAGGGAAATGGGGCCAGGCAGGGAAGGAACTAATAAAGGCTGTGTTTTCAAGCACGTTTCTATTTAACTAGAGCTCAAACTCGAAACACTGGAAGCTAGTGGACAAAACTTAGATGTACCTCCTGCCCCCAGGGGTGAGGGGGCTAGGGGTCCTTACCCACTCATTGCCTGCAGGCCCTCTCGGGAGGTACAAACTCCCTGGCACTTCAGGTCTTCCTCAAATGCAGGCAGAACAGGTTTATTTGGGACGAGCAGAGATTTTGCAGACAGCTTCTTTTCATAGACATGTTACAGACACACAAGTAATTTTTCTATTTCCCTAATTTGGATCCTTTGCTTACTGTCTTTTTTTTTCTTTTTTTTTTTTGCGGTACGCGGACCTCTCACTGTTGTGGCCTCTCCCATTGCGGAGCACAGGCTCCGGACGCGCAGGCTCAGTGGCCATGGCTCACGGGCCCAACCGCTCCGCGGCACATGGGATCCTCCCGGACCGGGGCACGAACTCGTGTCCCCTGCATCGGCAGGCAGACTCTCAACCACTGTGCCACCAGAGAAGCCCCCCCACCCACTGTCTTTTAATTTACTAATTTCACTTCATAATTCCTAATCATCTTTATATATATATATTCTGCCTCATTCTCTTTAGCTCCTGCATTCTGTGTAAGGATGTTTCACAGTTATGCTTTGTGACTAGACTACGGTCCATTTGCATTTGTTTTGTTGCTGTGGAGGTTACTCAGATCAGTGCTTTAAAAGCCAAACAGGGCTTCCCTGGTGGCGCAGTGGTTGAGAGTCCGCCTGCTGATGCAGGCGACACGGGTTCGTGCCCCGGTCCGGGAAGATCCCACATGCCGCCGAGCAGCTGGGCCCGAGAGCCATGGTCGCTGAGCCTGTGCATCCGGATCCTGTGCTCTGCAACGGGAGAGGCCACAACGGTGAGAGGCCCGCGTACCGAAAAAAAAAAAAAAAAAGCCAAACAAAAGGGGAAAATACTGAAAGGTCTCTGAGACCCCCCTGTTCCCCTACGCACACCTGGTACCATACCCTAGACTCAGCCACAATTAAGTTTGTTTTTAATTCTTCTGGTTCTTTTCATTATAACTCTAAATAATATACATCCTGACCCATCAACCATAAATAGCATATTTTCAAAGGATAAAATTTTATCTTCTCTTTCAGCTCCTAATTTTAAAACTTACATTACTTTTAGTTCTAATGGTGGAAGATTTTGTGACTTTATTTACCTATGTCATTGTTTATAAACTTACATATTCCCTATTGGCTCCCTGCAAAGGGAGATGAGGAAATTAGTAGATTTATACTCTCTCACCCCCCACCAACGTTATAAGTCTGAGTTTTACTTTTATACTGTCAAGAATTTGCATTCGCCTCTGCAATTATGATTACATCTTTCAAACTTTGCCCATGATTGATCGAAAACAGTCAGCAGCATTCACGATATTAGGGGTACAGCAGGTCTGTAGGCAGCTCGCATATGCCTTTCAGCTGAACCTTTTCTGCACCCGGGTCAGCCTCCAGCTGTCAGCACTGAGATGACTTGGTGCCAGCTTTAGCTTTTACCGGCCACCGCCCCCAAAGTCCCCGCCTCCGGAGACGCCCTAGGCCCCGCCCCGACGTGACGGCTGGCTGCGCGCCGGCGCCGGGAGCGTGGGCTGAGCCGCGTTGCCGCGCGCCGTGCGGGCTGCGGCAACCGTCGGCCGTCGGCGCGGCTTGGGCGGTTGTCTTGGAGAAGCAAGATGGCGGCGACGGCGGCCGCGGTTGTGGCGGAGGAGGACACGGAGCTGCGGGACCTGCTGGTGCAGACGCTGGAGAACAGCGGGGTCCTGAACCGCATCAAGGTTGGGCGGGAGGCCGGGGGTCCGGCGGAGGGGAGGCCGGCCGCGGGCGTCACAAAGGGGCAAGGGGCACATCCGGCGGGCCGCGCGGGCTGAGGTCCGAGCTCGCGGGCCACCTCGGGGGCGGTCCGCGCTCGGGTCGAGGATCTCTCCCGGGGAGCTTCCGGGCCGCGCGGCGGCGAGCGGGTGGGGGGGACCGGCCTGCCTTCGTCGGAGGAGAGACTCGTCCGGTGGTCGAGTCGCCCGCTACCCACTCTGGTCCCGTTCCAGGCCCGGTGGTCGAGTTGCTCCCCGCCCCTGGGTCTCCCCCGCCCCTGGGTCTCCCCCGCCCCTGGCTCTCCCCCGCCCCTGGCCTCTCCTGCTGGGCAGCGAGCCCCTCCCGCTGGCGGTGACGAGCGGGTGGCGGGCTGCTTCTCGAAGTGTACTTTGCAACCTTGACGCGACCGATGGGCGTCATGAGGACCGGAAATCAGGACCGCAGCCAGAGTGATGGGTGCTGCCAGTGCCAGGGGGCCAGACGGTGGGCACGGGGCCCAGAGAGCTTGCGCCCTTTCTTCGGGTTGTCTCGGGACGCCTTCTGGCCTCTCTTTGCACCTGCCTGTTGAGCGTTATCACCTTGATAGTTTTCCTTTTGCGTTTTGAAATTTCAGCTGGTGAGCTTCTTGTCCTGAAAATGTCCTGAGACCATTTTTGTTCCTTTACCCCCGCCCCCCGCTTTTTTTCAAGGCTGAACTCCGAGCAGCTGTGTTTTTAGCGTTAGAGGAGCAAGAAAAAGTAGAGGTACGAAATCTACAAAGTTTAATGACTGTATTCGTTTATGTTTAATTTCGAATTACTTAAAAGCCACTCTAGAACACTGTTTAGAGGAGTGTGTAGCCAGGGACAATTTTGAACTAAGGATTAAACTTCTTTACTGTTGGGAGAGGGTCAAGATTATTCTCTTTTCATGTATATTTTAGAGGTTTGGAGTAATCTAAAGAAAGTTAAGGCACCACAACTCTGAGGCCAATAGTAAATCTCATAGATCTCTTTCCCTAGGGGAAATCCAGAACACCTGAAGAGACGGTTTCACAGTAAGTGGGTTTACTGCGGGACCCCTTAGAACCTTTAAACTGCTAATATGCACTGTGAATCCCCACCAGGTGGGAGGAATATCGTATGAAGCTTTTCTCCAAGCTGTCCAGTCACCCAGTCATTTTAAAATCATGTAGTCTTTCTTATGTCAAAGGTCCTGTCACTTCTCTCTGTGTAAGTGTATTTCGTTTTTTCTCTCTACGGCACGTCCTGCCACCATCTTGAGTAAATATCCTCGAACTTGCCGTCAGCAAGCGTTACTCCATAATCAAGGCCTTCAACTTCCTCTGTGACAAATCAGCCTCTCCTCCTCACTTTAGACCTAGATGCCTTGCTCCTCTTTAACTTCATGAAGGTCTTCAGTTCTTGGCTCTTCTGTGTTTTTCCAGACGTCAGTCTTCTCTTAGCTTCCTCTTGTTCTTAGCTGGTCTGGACCCCATGGTCCATATCTCAAAAATCCTCCCTACCTTGCCTTCCAGCCATACTTGATTTGGGGAAAAATCTTAAGGGTCATTTAGTTGAGCAGATTAACTCCCCTCCCCGTGTGTGTCCGTCTGCGCTGGAGCGGTCACCCCGCACTGGACTGCTCATGTTCCTGGCTGGTGGTTCCAGCCTCTGTGAGGTCCTGAGCTGGCTGACCCTGATCCTCGTCTCTGCTCAGCAGCTCCCAGTTCGCCTTCACGTTAGCCTCCTACATCACCTGTTTCCTTCACTGTTGACAGACGGTCTTGTCTCTCCCTTCACTAGATAATACAAGCATCAGATCCTAACTTTTTTTTTTTTTTTTTTTTTGGCGGTACGCGGGCCTCTCACCGCTGTGGCCTCTCCCGTTGCGGAGCACAGGCTCCGGACGCACAGGCTCAGCGACCATGGCTCACGGGCCCAGCCGCTCTGCGACATGTGGGATCTTCCCGGACCGGGACACGAACCCGTGTCCCCTGCATCGGCAGGCGGACTCCCAACCACTGTGCCACCAGGGAAGCCCCAGATCCTAACTTTTTGTGTCCTCCCCCACAATCTGTCACTCATTTCAGAAAAAGCTCCCCTGCATCTGTGTTCATCTGTTTCTCCTTCCTTCCTGCTTTAACAGAGGCGACTCTATCTTGTCCAAGAATCATCACTTTCTCTGGTTTTACCTTCTAGGTGTTACTGTCAGTGCCTCTTCTCTAAGCTGTTATCTTTGGCCTCTCCCTTTCTGCTGGCTCTTCTGTTGAGCATGGAAACATGTTTACATCTCTCTCAAGGAGAAAGCTGATTCCCTTGACTCATGTTCTGCTTTTTAATACCTCTGCAACTTTTTTCCTCAGTTTTGAAAGACTGTGTCTGTCTTATATCTTTCCTTGTGCTCCAGGCACCCTCTAATTCATTAACATCTTAAATCCATCGCTACTACACCTAAGTAATTTCTTTTGCTGCTGTCAAGAAGGATCTCCTAATTGAGTATATCTCAGTCCTTACCTTAGCAAAAAGTAGCTCCTGTAGTAATCAGTAGTTATAGAATGGGTTTAGCCATCACTTTGTGAGTGACAGTATTTAACTTAATATCTTTGCCAAAAAATTAAACTTTAGTCTACATTTTGTAGTCGTTTGGGGGTAAATGTATAACACTTAAAATATTTCATTTTTTAACAGAACAAAACTCCTTTAGTCAATGAGAGCCTGAAAAAGTTTTTAAATACGAAAGATGGTAAGATATTTGTTGTTGTTTATTTTGTCTGTCTCTGAATTTTCAAGTCTTGACTCCATTTGGGAGAAATGAGGAATTTCAGATTATTTTTTGAAGTATCTGATTCTTCTAGGTTCTCATTTTAAATTGTATATTATTGTACAACTGAGTTGCCATTAGATACCAGTGGTCATGGGAAATTGTTGGTTAAAGCCAATTTTATTGTAAAAAGCTGATTTTACTGTGAAAAGCAAAACACTCATCCATTTATGAAATGTCACATTGTGTTACTGATAGTTCCAGACCAATGGTCCTAATGAGGAAATGGCGGAACTGAGATGTTCATCACTTAATTGTATTATTCAAGAGAAGAAATTTGCAATTTGAAACACTGAGAAACTTCTTTTCTCCCTTTACTGTGGTTATCTTACTCCCAGTGTCAGTGGGGAGGCCTCGGATTCCTGAAGACCCTCTCCCACCTTCTCTTCTGCTCTTTGCAGGCCGGCTCGTGGCTAGTCTCGTTGCCGAATTTCTTCAGTTCTTCAATCTTGATTTCACCTTGGCTGTTTTTCAACCTGAAACTAGCACAGTAAGAATGATGCTTTTTACGTCTGTCTCTGAAACTGCCTTTGATACAGATGGGTTCATTACAAGCTGAAAGTTAGCAAAATTTGACAACTTACTTAGTTTAATCTTGCATAAAGATTATAGTTTATAGTTGATTATCTTTTTCTCAAAAGCCATCTGAGCTGTCAGGTAGCTGGCATCAGTGTCCCTGCTTCACATAACTTGACAGAAGTGTTGTTATAGAGTTAACTTGTTCTGCTCTAAGCCTATACCTGGTAATGGAGACTTTGAATGCAGAGACTTGGTAAAAGAAATATGTAATTCTTAAAAATGGACGTTTCATTCCTTAGAAAAATGGCCTCTTTGAGTTTAGAGATGTCTTTAAGTTCTGAAAATATTTTTCTTTAATCTCTGAAAATAACTTTTCTATATTTTGGTGCATTTATACTTCTTTATATCTTATTTCTTTCCCAGTTTCAAGGTCTCGAAGGTCGAGAGAATTTAGCCCGCGATTTAGGAATTACTGAAGCAGAAGGTACGGTGGGTGGACCCTTATTATTAGAAGTGATCAGACGCTGTCAACAGAAAGAAAAAGGGCCAACCAGCGGGGAAGTAAGTACAGTCCTATCCTTTATTACCTGTTTCTCTTTTCCAGTCATTGCCTGTCTAGTGCAGCCACGCAGATTAGTGCATACGTAATGAGTCGGGTTTAAATAAAAAGAGGTTATTCCTTCAAAACAAAAGAAGACATACTCAGAGATTGTATAAATGCACATTTTGATGAAAATTGGAGATGCGGTTGCTCTGAGGCTGCTGCTGCACCTGTCCTGGGGAGTGACACTCAGATCAGGGAGATCAGGGGCTGGGCTGTGTGGAGCCAATCCCAGCTTCTCCACTAACTAGCCTCCGGCCTTGGTCATGCGACTCCCCTCCCCGGGTCCTCCTTTGTAGATGGGATGGTAGTCTTCCTGGCAGGCGTTGTGGAGCTTACAAGTGTGAGTTAGTACACGCGTGAGTTAGTGCATGTGAAATGCTGAGAACACTCAATTGTTGGTTGTTACTTTTACTACTATTTTTAAACATAGAAGGGCTGAATGATAGGCTAGTTAACAATTTTTTGAACTTAAAGGCTTTTTTAAACTAGGCTTAAAACTTTAAGCTGTTGATTTTGCGGTTTCTAAACATTTTCATACTTCGTTTTTTGATTAGCCATTGTCTTATCCTTTCTTTTTAGAAATCGTGCTAATGAGATTAATGGTCTGATTTCCTTTACAAACATTAGTTTTACATAAAGATACTGTTTCATGGATGTAGACAACGTCGTGACTGTCCCAGATACCTGGTTAAATGTGTGCCTTTAGTCAGGTTGGTCTGTAGGAATGTGGAAGGTAACGGACTTTGGACTTGTGATGCCGGAGAAGAAAACTAGCTGTGGATTAGCCCACTGAACTCAGTGAAGCTTTTACCAAAAGTGCATTTTAACCCCCCCTTAAAAACCAGGTTGCTATGCCCACATCTTTTCAGTCTTTTCTATTCATGATGGCTGAATTAATTCAGCTCTTTGTCTATTTCTTCCCTCTTTAAACATCACAGTCACTATGTAATGGCAACTAAATAATCTCCAGGTTCCTCAACTTTAAGATGCTGCATGATGTGGCACCAACCTGGCTTTCTAGCCTTATGCCTTTTTTTGAAATGTGCAACCTTGTGCTTAGCCCAGGTGGAGCTTACCCTTGAAAGTGGCTTTTGCTTTCTTGCCTTCCCCCTTTTCTCATCTATTCTCCACCTGAAATGGTACATCCTCTCCTGTACCCAGCTGTGCAATGTTACCATCCATGTTCTCTCTCTTTTTTTTTTTTTTTTAGTAAATTTATTTATTTTTATTTATTTTATTTTTTGGCTGTGTTGGGTCTTTGTTGCTGCGTGCAGGCTTTCTCTACTTGCAGCGAGTGGGGGATATTCTTTGTTTCGGTTCGCAGGCTTCTCATTGTGGAGGCTTCTTTTGTTGCGGAGCACGGGCTCTAGGCACACGGGCTTCAGTAGTTGTGGCTCGCGGGCTCAGTAGTTGTGGCACATGGGCTCAGTAGTTGTGGCTCGCAGTCTCTAGAGCGCAGGCTCAGTAGTTGTGGCTCATGGGCTTAGTTGCTCCACAGCATGTGGGATCTTCCTGGACCGGGGCTCGAACCTGTGTCCCCTGCATTGACAGGCAGATTCTTAACCACTGCGCCACCAGGGAAGCCCCACCATTCATGTTCTCTTGACTCTGACTTCGGGGACGTTTTCTCTCGTTTTTACTCACTCCCTCCTGGCAGCCCCTGTAATTTAGTGCCTCATCCTGCATAGTTGTAATAGTTACCTGGTTTTTTTTTTAATTTAATTTTATTATTATTTCTTTTAGACAGCAGGTTCTTATTAGTTATCCATTTTATACATAATAGTGTGTACATGTCAATCCTAATCTCCCAGTTCATCCCCACCCCCCAGTTACCTGTTTTTATGAGAGTTGCTTATATCTACGAATAACGCAGCACCAGGAGCCACTTTTGGAATGTACTCCTGTTCTTATGAGAGTTGCTAGTTAATTTATTTATTTATTTATTTTTGAGACAGTGAAGTAAGGAAGCAAGTCAAGGGAAGGTAGAAAGAGTTAGATCTTTGAGAATCGCAGGACAGTGTTAGTGTGGCGAGTTGGGAAAGCAAAGTGAGAAGGTTAAATAACTCTGGAAAGGAAGCTGGGGGGCATGTTTAAATGCGGCCTGAGCATAGCCTGTTCAAGGTGTTTGGGTGAAATACTCAACAGGTAATTAGAATCACAAATCTGTTTGTGTTTTGGTAAAATTTGAAGAAAATCTAATGAGGATATTTAGACTAATAGGAAGAAATAAAAGTGCCAATATTGTATAGTGGTTTTAAATGCTGATAGTCTGTTAAGGTATAATTGGTATGTTCATGCTTTATTTTTAAATGTTTTAATTTTAAACTGAAATATTTCAGGGTACACTAGATCTATCTGATGTACATTCTCCACCAAAGTCACCAGAAGGAAAAACGAGTGCACACACTCCTCCCAGTAAGGTGAGTGGGCTAAGGCTCCACAGGGCTCTGCTTTCTGTCTCTACTCTTGTTACAAGTTTTGTTGTTGTTCAAGTGCTTTTTTGTCTTTGATGAAGTATATTTTTTAATGTTTATTTATTTATTTACTTAGAGAGTCTTCTAAAGCTTTAATAAGCTCCTTTGGGACCATTATGCAAGACAGTAGGTTTTTTAAAATGCCATGTAAATATGCTCTTAAATTTTTTTATCAACAATTTATATGTTGAGCCACATGAGATTTGGATCTCAGTACTATACTTTCCATTTTTAAAATACTGAATTTATTTTAAAAAATTTTTAATTTTTGAAAATTCTTTTGCTTTGATATTGTTTTGAATATTGTATCGTAGAAAGAAATATGCTGTTAAATAACAGAATTGTAGGATATTTGGATTCATTTGGTACATTGAGCGTTTTGTCCTTCAATTAACAAGGAAATTTACTTTTCACTTATAAATTCCTGTAATTTGAGAATATCAGGCTCCAGAATATAGAATCGTTGTGTTGAATACTGTAGACAGGTGCCCAGATTTGGAATTGTAAGTCACGATGATTTTTTTATACTAATGAGATATTTTAAGGATTTATAAAAAGTCTATGCACTCTGGTTATATTTGTATGAGCTGTTAAAGTTAAGGCCTTCTGATTTCAGGGATTTGGATTAACGGAGAAAAAAATTGTGTGGAACACTTGAATTTAAAATCAAGGCTCTCTGTAATAGTAGGAATGGATAGAAAGGTGGTGGTCTGGAAGGGCATCTTCCTGTGCCTGGCTGAGCACAGCACGGTGGATGAAGCAGCCCATCTTACCCAAGGGCGGGCTTGGGTCTGATTGTGTCGTGTGACTTCCTCTGACTTCTGTTTGGAGAGGTGCCATGGAGTACCTCCCCAAAGTGGCTCCTGGTGCTGTGTTATTCGTTGACACAAGTTGTGTCTTTTTAAATTAGGTGAACGTCTGGAGGGCAGCAATTGTACTGCTAGGTTCCTTGCTTTTCCAGATGCCTGGGCGTAGACACCAGTGAATGGTTTCTGTTGCTGTTTATTGCTGGTTCTTTGATTTTGTTGCTCCTTTTTATCTTTTAGATTTAGAAGTCAGAGGAATGCTGTGCCTTGGGAATGAGGCTCTCACGCTGCTGGCAGCTGTTCTGTTTCCCGAGGCCTAGTTAGCCTTTCCTAATAGGGTCGGTTGGTCTTGGAAGCATTTTCCCGTGATGCTCATTGGAGGCTGGAACCTGCTGTACAGGGAGGACGAGGTCGTGAGTGAATCTAAAATTCACTTCAAATTAAGTGCCAGATACAAGAGCCTTAGTAAAAAGAAAGGTTTGCTTTCTGTGAAAATATCTGGCTTTAGAGGGATTAAAATTAACCATATTCCAAACTACTTATTAATACCTATAGTATTGAGTTATTTGGAAGTTCTCTTTTTAGCATATTATTTTCTAAAGCATATTGGCAATACTAATTTTCCACATATTGTGTGTCTTCAAGATAAAATGTTAATGTCTGTTTTACATATCCGTATGCTCTCTACATAAAAAGAGTTTTAATTAAGCTCTATCATGAGAATTATCAAGAGAGTCTTAAGTTTTAAGTCAGGAAATGTTGCTCTAAATGCAGAGAAGTGACGGTGACTTTTAAGGTGTCTCCAGGTGGCCCCTGCTTCTGCCACCTTCCCATGGTTTTCAGCTTCACCCGGGCTCTCAGTCGGCATCCTAGGCCTGCGGGCGCAGTGAGCACTTCCGGACACCGTAGCCCATCTCTATCCCCCCTCCAGTGGGGCTGGATGGGGTCTGTTTTAAGAGAAGGCCTTCTTTTGGCAGTTAAACCGCAGTTCCCCTGTAGTCCTACAGGATCTGGATTTGGGATTCCAGCCCTTGCCCCACCCTTTTCTTGCCCGCTTTCTTCTGTCTCTGAGTGGTTTGGGGGCTCTGCGAAGGGCCTACACATTAGGGCGCCTCATCGGTCTGGAGAGCGCTAAGAGTTCCGGGAAGCTGGGGCCCTTAGAAACGCGCTTTGTGTCCTCCCGGGGAAGCAGAGGTAAGGCCAGGGCGGGTCCCAGAGGAAGCTGCCGAGGCGTGCAGGCTGGCTTTCTTAGCGTGCTGCTGGACGGAGCGGGAAAGGAGTGAGTCCCCACACACGGGAGCTGAGCGGGGGGCTCTGGTCCCTACGTTGAGCCCCGTGACTGTCGGACAGAGGAATTAAACGTGAGCTGAACCACTTTAGGAAGAGTGTGAAGGAAAGAGTAAAACAGTGCATTTCAAAATGAAGCACATTAGTTAGATTTTCCATTTTTAAGACATTTTCTAATAGGAATCTGTATTGGTTTGGTATGAATTAGTTTATTTTTAAAGATTTATACTTTGTGGTAAAATGTCATTTTATTCTCATGCTCAGATACCAAGGTATAAAGGACAAGGTAAGAAGAAGCCAAGCAGGCGGAAGTCTGGTGCCAAGGTAACGCGGGAGGGCCGAGGAGGAGAGCGGCCTGGGCCGGGCCAGCCGCCGGCCTCACGCGGGCCTCCTCGGGCGCTGAGTTCCCATTGGCCTAGGGTTGCGTTTTCCTTCGAAATGTCACTTTCTTTTTTCTGCGATCAGAACATGCCAAAGTCATGGTGACGTAAAAGAAAAAGTAGTTTGACTTTCAGTTTTTATCCAGGTGAAAATCATAGTGCTGCATTTTAAAACTCTGCTCTCGGTTTTGCTTTGAGAATTCCTTGTTTTTTTAGCAACAAAAACAAGTTGAAGATACTTTCCTCTTGAATGGATGGTCACCTCTGTATTCTCAACATTATGATTTTTATCTGAGGTAACTAGAGCATCAGACTACTTTTTGGATAAGTGCCAGCCGATGAGTAAAGGCCAACCCTAGTTTCCTTCAAGACGCTTCTGTTTGTGTTGAGCAGCTTGTCAGCCCCTGCATGTCTGTTAGCCTTTCCGAGCGCTGGCTCACAGCAGCCTCACAGGGGCGCGCTGTGTCGCTGCCTTGCCTGCCTTTCTTCCTTCCCAAAAGATCTCAAAATTCGACTAAGCTGGTAGATGAACTGCTTATAAAATTTAAGTATTGGAGTTCTCAGAAGCATTAATTATCTGTATAGTTCTTGAACTTATTTAGAATAAGATCAAGTTATTTAACGTTCAATTCTTTGAGAATCACTAGTCCTTGTTGAGCCTAGGTTTATGTATAGATTTTTTTCGCTAAGTTGAGGAGTTCCAAAATTAAAGGCTTTTGAAAAATTGTATTTGCCGTGTTAGCTGGCTTTAGTTCTAGTGGTTTCAATGGTAAGTTCCTGTTATTATATTTGTTCACACTGTTCTTTATGCACTACTACGTGAGAAGATGTTTTAAAATGTATTCGAGTGTGTTTGAACATTTACATAGTGAAAGTCTTTGTTAAGTGCTGGGGGCAAGACGGATTTAACGTGGGTCCTCACTTAAGCAGTTTATGGTCAAATTGGAGACGTGAGACAGATCTTAAGAAAAATAATTAAGCATATAAACTAGCATGTTTTTTATAGATGTTTTAAGTCAGTTTCTTGTACATTTGTAAAGTATATTTCATAATATTAAATTTTAAAAATCTTGTTGGTGTCATGAGTTTTAAAGAAGTTAAAACATTTGAAAGAAGTTGATACGTAGAACCAAAGCCACTAGGAGACACATTTCACATTGTGTGCTGGACGCAGCGGCGGGGGCCCAGACATCGCCCTCCCTCTGCGCCGGGCAGGGCCTCACGTGGTCTGCGGGTGACTGAAGAGTCTGCACAGGCCTTATTCTGGAGCTGCAGGCTGCAAGTTGGGCCCCTTTTATTTCACGATTATATTCCTGAGCCCAAAACACTTGCTCAACAACTTGGAAACCTTTTCCCTTCTACTTCCCTGCTCTTGTCTCCGAATGGTGTCTATAAGAAGTCTGTGTTGTACCCACCATTGCCTGTCTCCAGCCCAGTAGAGGAGCCGTTAGCTCTCCCTCCCTCTGCCTTCATCTTTTGCCCTGTGCATGCAGCAGGGTCCCAGTACCCTTAATATCCTAACTTTCTTAACATCTTAATAATCCACATCCTGAGCTGCATCTGGTCATGGGGGTTGTCCACAGCCAGGCACCAGGGGGAGCCGTTCACAGGGTAGGTAGTGGCACCTTCGGGTGGGCAGAGCTGGGAGTGGTAGCCCAGGGTGCCCAGCAGGAAGTGTCTGTGTCTTACTGTTTCTTTTGCCTGCGGGAAGGCACAAGTATTAATTGCTCATTCAGAGACTTCTGGCTGTTTTCAGAGAAACTATATTCATATCAGAAATAAACTTTAAAAAATCAGTTACATGTATAATTGATTTGTACTTAGTATTGTAAGCCCGTTAATATGCAAAGCAAAATCTAAGGGTTTTGAACTAATTTAATTTGAGTAAAAATAAAAGTTATGTTTCTTTTTGTTATTGTTGTAGGACAATAAAGGATGCTAGAAGAGTTAGAATACAAGGTGCATAAATATTAGACGGGAGGGCATTTCTTTAACGCGTTAAACATTTTAAATGTGCATTAACACTTCCAAAGTATCATCCGTAATAATCTGTTTTGGTGTGAACCATTTTGTTGTACCAAGCATGGTGCTGGTTGTCTGAAAAAAATAAATGCGTTTTATTTATTACAACAGACTTTTGGTAGGCTCCACTAAGGAGGTTTTTACCATTCAGTTGAAACAACTAAATAAGGTATTTGATGTTTTTGTTTGTTTTTGACACGAAGCTGTTTTAATCATCACATTAAATGTAGCATGGAAGGTTATCCTTTCTTTTCATAATCAATTTTTAGGTGTTTTAAGACTGATTTGTGTTGAGGTATTTTTTTGCTTCAAGTTCTTAATAAATGATGTTTCTTAATTTGTTCCTTGTTTTCAAAATTCTGAGATAAGCCCAGCTTTATGTTGATTTAGGGCATTGATGGGGATCACGTGTTGTGTACGTTGGGAGCGTGTGTTTCCTCATCTTTTGCGGTTGCCTTTGGGTTTTCGAGCTGTAGAAATGATCCCCGAAAGTATAGTCTCACCTTAGGGTTTTCTAGATGAACAAAACAGTATTATTCTGTACACACACACCACACCACACCACACCACACCACACCACACCATACCACACCATCTAAATGAAGGAATGCATGTGGGTGAACAGGATGCCAGCACTTGGCCCATAACCCATAATTGTGCCTGGCCTTCTGCTTCAGATCCCAGACTTCTTGTCCGCTGAGCCTGTGAGCTGGCTGCACAGGGTAGGAGAGCAGAGTGGCTGGACAGAGGGTAACCTTCAGGCCGATTTCACAGCCAGACATTGGTTCTCATGTGCATCTGTGGGAATTACAGGTTGTTTATACAGCATAGGGATAGCGTTTCTTTAGAAAAACTGAGTTTTTAGAAAGAGGGGCTTGTATGTCTGTTTTGTGGTTTTCAGATTCCACAGTGTTTACTTTCTAGATACGTAAATTAAACCTTTAAATATATGTGTGTTACAATGGTAGTAAAACTACTTTTCTAAATAATTCATTAGTAAGTCATGGGTCACAGACTGCCTTTGGCGGAGTCCGGGAGGGGAGCTGCGGGCTGAAGCGTGGGCAGGGAAGAGAATTGGAATTGCACAAATATTTTTGAATACTTTTGCAAAACGGGGATGTTTCTTTGGTTTTGCTGTTCCTCTGTTATGAGCAGTGCAGGGTAAGCCTTTAGTTTAGAAAAACAAAATTATTTTTTCCAGGTTTTTAAGACATTCTACTGATAATTCAGTTTTTGGGTACTGGAAAATTGGTAGTTATTTCTCTGTGAAACTTCTTTATGATGCTGATTTGCTGTTAATCTAGAAATGATTGAAATCTTGAATGTGTAAGTGTACTAGTAGAAAACTAAGCATACACTAGAACTTCCTTACAGTTTGGCTGTAATTTACCATAAAGCTTAGTAGCCCTGGGGTCCATCCAAGGGATTAAGTGACTGCTGTAGTGCTGTGCAGTAGGCCTCCTCCTGATCTGGACAGACAAGACTTTGTTACGTTTTATTATACGTACCTCTTAGTTCCCAGGGCAGCTGTAACAAAGCCTCACAAGGTTGGTAGCTCAAAACAGCGGAGGTTCACTGTCACACGGCTCTGGAGGCTGGAAGTCTGCCATCAAGGTGTCTGCGGGACTGCCTCCTTCTGGGGCTGGGACTCTGTTCCCGGCCGCCCTCCTGGCTTCTCGCAGCTCGCAGCAGTCCTCGGCGCTCCTTGGCTTGTAGACACATCGCTCCAGTCTCTGCCATCATGTTGACGGGGCTTTCTCCCTGTGTGTGCCTGTCCTCTCTCGTTGGGACACCAGGCGTATTGAGTTAGGGGCCTGCCTGCCTCCACTGTGCCCTCCCCTTAACTGGTTACATCTGTAGTGACCCTATTTGTAAATGACTGCGCGTTCTGAAGTACTGGGTGTTAGGACGTCAGCTTACCTTTTGGGGGGATGCAGTTTAACCCATAATAACCTCCAAGGCTTCTGAGGTTGTCCAGGGAATGAATTCTAAGGCCTTGTCATAGGAAGGTTTTTTTTTTTGGTTGCATTTCTTTATTTTAAACAATTCTTAATCTTAGCTGTTTAGATTTATCCTGAGTCTTAATTTGTCCACATCTAGGTGATAGAGACTCAATTAACTGAAGTTTATGTGTATGAGACTTGTCTTAAGCCATGATAAAAGATTTTTAAACAGATCCCAGTCTATTTCAATTTCAGTTATAAGAAATAGACCTTATTTTCACCAGACCAATTCTTCTTCCTGTGTTCTCAATATCAGTTGATAGTCTCCAAAATTGAAACAGGGAGCCATTCTTAAATCTCACTCCTCTCGCAGTTCCCATATTAAATCCATTACCAAGTCCTGCTAACTTAACTTGTATATACTTGTCTGAACTGTCCCGTCTAATTAATCCTTATTCCAGCTGTCAGTTTCCTCATATGCAAAATGGGATGATATTGTGTAATTCTTGTCAGCATTATTATGCCAGCTTTACAGATAAAGAAATTGAAGCATAGGGAGATCAGGGCCTTGTGTAAAGTTACATAGAAGAGTTGGGATTTACGCACAGCATCCAGCTGCTTCTACAGCTCTAGTTAAATCCCTTGTACCTTTTTTTGGGTTACTCAAACAGCCTCCTAACTGTTCTCCTCTTTTAAGAGTTTTGGCTCTTCAAGTTTGTTTTTTTACGTAGTCACGTGATCTTTCTAATATGCAAACATGACTCCTCTGTGAAATATCTCTGTGATCTGGGACCTGTCTTGCTTTATTCTGCTGAGCCTTGCTTTAAGTTCACACTTTAGCAATTCTGAACTCTCTGTGTCTCTTGGTGCATATCTGTTGTTTCTCAATTTTGTGCCTTTGCTCTAGCTAATCCACTGCCTAGAATACCCTGTCCTTAACTCCTGTCTTCAAAGTTCTATTTATTTTTAAAACTCAGCTTAGACATCTTTACCTCCAAGAAGACATTTTAATGCTTCCTTTTTTCTAAGTTTGTATTTGATGTCTCTCTGTACCCCATGTGTATCTCCATTATTAAACTTACCATTTAAAAATCTAAAAAAAAAAAAGATAAATAGATCCCAGGGTATATGCATCGTGAGTTGATCTGTTGTTGCTCGGAAAATTTGGACTTCCTCCATGAAAATTGCTCTTAAAGTTTTGCAGTACTTTTGTTTCAATCTGCAGAATGTTTTGATAAATGCTTCTCCTCCTGTGGATTTTTTTTTAATAGTAAAAAATATTTGGAATTAAGTTTAGTGAATTCATTAGTAACCCGGTTAGGTAATGGTCTTTTTGATAAAAAATGAGCCATAGTTACAGAGTAAATGACACATTCCTATGTGATTTAGAAATTGATTTTGACAGCACTTCCAAAGCAGATTGAGTGTTTTTAAAGTTTAATTTTACTCCATAGATAAATAGAACTATAATTTTAAAACAAATTATTATTTTTAAAAATATGTATTGTGTTGAACATCATAATGTGCTACTCCATGAAACTTGTCTTCCTAAAACTAGTCTTTTGTTTCATAGCAAGACTAAAACCTGTCAAAAATAATCATGGATATATATTGGTTATTAAGTTCAGGTAGTTCATTATATGGACTTAAATTATGTTGCTGTGAATTCATGGGGAGGAAAGACTTTGTTGGAATAATTATTGTTTCCTGTAATGTGCTTTACATTTGTATTTGTCCGTTTCATGTCAGGTGTCCTTTTGAATTTTCTCAGGGATGTTTTGAAGGAGACAGTCTTTCACTGTCTTAGTATCTGTAATCATAAATGTGTTTAAACAGCACAAGAATGCAGGGTATTTATTTCCAAATGCATATTCCTTTGAAAAGATATAAATCAATTTTTAAAACACTTATAAATCAGAAATTATAATGGGCATGAATATACTTAAGAAATACATAGGTGGATGGTGGTTCTCTATAATTGATAATAATAGGAAAACTTCAAGAAAGTTACTGGGAAATTTGAAAAAGTGTCTGCTTCTTTGAAAATATCCTATGTTGTCTAAAAGGGTGATAACTTGGTATTTATTTCTCCAGACATCTCTTTACAACCATTGATGTGTCTATATTAATAACATACGGAATGTATAGCTCTATACAAGGCCCTAAAAATTGTGTAGCATATATCTTACCTTCTGTCGACTAATCATGGCCTCTAATTAGTGTAAAACTATAAATGTATGTCTTACCGCACAGCACCTTCTGTCTGTGCACAGACTGAAAGTGCAGGCATCCTCAGTGTGTCCTTGAGTAACTCTTAACCCGCATTATTACCACCTTTCCCCAGCTGCCCATCCCTTTTTCCTTACCTCCTAGTAATAATTTGACTTGGAAAAGACTACTGCGGTTCAATTCTTGAGGAAACTCATGCCTGAGAACATAAAATTCCTTAACATTATATAGTTGGTAGTAGAGTATGGACTCCGTTACACATTCCACGTTTCAGGAGAGTACTCGTCTCACACACTGTGGCGTCTTACTCAGCACTGCTCTCTGTAGTGTGAAGGCTGAATCTTGGGAAACTGTCATTTTTAACCCATAAAAACGACAGTTTCATATGACTCAACCTAATAGCAGAGCATAAGGCATTAGAGCTAACCTCTGGAATCAGACTTTGATATCAGACGCCTTTACTCCCCGGCTTGGCAAATGACTGCAGTGTCTCTACGTCTCCTTTTCCATTTCTGCAGAGAAAACAGAACCTGCCCCACGCACCGTAAGGTTATTTTGAGGATTAAAATGAGGTAACACATGGGAAGCATTTGAAGACTTTCCATAAATGTTAGCTACTTTTATTATTACTATCATGATATTTTGGTTTTGTTGTTATTATTTTTATTGTTGTTGACATAGAAGTGTCTAAAGATAAAAAGAAATCTGACCAAGGATAGAATAAAATTAGGTTGTGAGGGTTAGGGCTACCTGAAAACAAGAAAATACAGTGTGCAGCATATTTTTGCTAACATCACCAAATCAGTAGGACAGGAGTAAAAATGCTTGAGAATTTTGTACATTGGTTTCAGATATATAGAAACATATGCATCAATACATGCATCCATGGACGTTTAAGGGAGGTGTGGAATAGGGAGTTACTCTGAAAGTCTGAATTAAGACCAGTGATAAAACTAGCAAAACTTTACTTTAGAAATGTGAACGGTAAAGGCGGCATCTTTCACCTGATGTCCACTGTATTTGGCACTGGATGGAAAACTGCTGGTTTTGTTGACGACCACTTTGTTTTAATGCTTGGTTCATTTATGTGATGAACTGATGATAATGAACTAATCTTCCTTATCTCCTTTATTAGTAATGCTTTTAATTTGCAAGTTGGAAACATATTAAGGTAATTTATGAAGCAGTGATATATATGCAAGAGGAAATGGGAAAATTTGTTTATAAATGGGCTAGGTAAAGGTATTTCCATTTAGGGAGGGAGGAGAGGAATGGTACAAACATGTTTGACGTTTTTCCCCTTCAAAAGTTAGTTATGCTCTGAAGCCTAGGGATGAACTGGTAGGTCCGGGGGGGTCCCACTGCACCTCATGCAGTTGCAAGACCCCACGTGTGTATGCGCGTGCACACACAGAATTGCGTATGTTCACGTGACTTTTTATTATTTAAGATGTCTTATTAAAGTTTTATTTCGCCAAGGAGACCTTTTCTCTTTTCCTAGAAGGCCAGCAGTGATGCTTGTCAGAGTGATTCCAGTAACTCATCACCAGAACCAAAGAGCAAAAGCAGTCCTCACTTACTGGCCCACGAAGCAAAAATCGGATCCTTGTTAAGCAACAAAAGTCTAGATGTCAAAGACAAAGCTGGTCCTTGTCCAGATGAAGATGATATGGAAGGAGATTCTTTCTTTGATGATCCCATTCCTAAACCAGAAAAAACCTATGGTTGGTGAGTAACCTGTGCTTTTATATTATCAGACTAGCGGCTTAAAAATAGAGTTTCTAAATGTTTTATGTTTAAGAAGTAATGAGCTACCAATGGTTCTGTAATTATTGAATTGGTAAGTCTGATTTTGTGTCATTAAAGCCTTCTATGTAGTAAAACAGTTCCAAGTTTTGAAGGACCTAGATGTTTATGATTTCAGCAGGTAGGTTTGTACTGAGTGCCTGCCGTATGCCAGGTACCGTTTCAGGTACAGGTGCAACAGTGATGAAACAGGCAGAATCTCTGCTTCCGGGAGCTCATACTCTGGACGGCAGCAGCAATAAGTTAAGAGTCCCCAGGTGCCGTGTCGTGTAGATGCAGCCCGTGTTACAGGAACTGAGAGAACGGAACGGCAGAGGGCGGGAGTGTGGGTGTGGAGGGCGGCCGGTTCTCAGTAGCTGTCGGAGAAGGCCTCACCTCAAGGGCGAGCTTACAGAGGGGAGAGCAGGCCAGGCGTTGAGCTGGGCTTCCGGAGCCCTGCACAGGCAGAGGTGTGTGGTGTGGCGGGTCCGAGGACCTGCGGCGAAGGAGCTTGCAAAGCTGTTGGGGTTATCCAGGTGAGAGGTGATGGTGGAAGTGGTGAGGAATAGGCGGTTTGGCATGTATTTTGAGTTTGGATCCAAAAGGATTTGCTGGTAAGTGTGCGAGAGGAAAAGCACTATCAAGGGCAGCTCCGGAGTTCCCAGGCTGAGTAACTAGGAGTTGGAAATGCATCGATCCAGGGGAAGAGCAGGGGGAGCGAGGCTGGATCGCACAGGTGGGCCGTGCGGCGGTCCGGAGCTCACCCTCGACCAGCGAGTTCGAGAAGGTCGGCCATGGAAAGGTGAAGCCTGTTTTCGGGTGTGGGTGTGGGTGTGGGCATTCAGGGAGAGGTCCGGGCTAGAGGTGACAGTTAGGGAGTCATCAGTCTTGGCTGAGGTCGCAGCCGGGAGACTGGAAGAGGTCACCAAGGAAGGGGCACTGCAGCGGGAAGGGGACCCAGAGAACCGGAGAGAGAGGCGTCCTTGGAGGAGGGGGCCCGAGTGAGCCGCTGAGTTAAGTTCTGCTGGAAGTCACCCTTTGCACTTGGCCCCATGGAGCCCCGATGCCTCTCGCGGGCGGCCCCGTCGGGTGGGGCTGGGGCAGTGTTACAGGGTTAGCGTGGGTTCAAGAAAGCCTGAGACGAGAGGACTGTATGCGGCAGAGCGATTTCCTGATGAGTTTTCCTGTACAGGGTGCAGAGGGATGCACGGTGGCTGGAGGGCGGGCATGTGGGGCTAGAAACGTTAAACTGCGAAGAACAGTAGCACGTACGTGTGTTGATGAGAACAACCCGGTTTTAAAGAGGAAAGATGAAAGAAGTAAGAGCGGGAGAGGGGAATTCCTGGAGTGCTGCGCCTCCGAGCCGGCGCCGGAGGAGGTGAGAGGGCGCCGGGCCGGAGGGCGAGCCTGCGGGCTGCTGGGCACTGCTCCGCGTCCGCCGCAGGCTGGCGGTCAGGGATGTGTGCTGAGGTCAGCTGGTGGCGTCATTTGCGGCCCGCTCCGCAGGGCCACGTCTGGGCTGTCGTGCTGTGCTCGTCGGCTCCTGCGCTGTCCCTTGGCTGCATCTCTGGGCCACGGAGGGGGCTTCCGATAAACTCCCAGACAGTGAAGCCGATGAAGGGGAGCAGTTTAATTTGTGAGACATCACACACAGTTCTAGAGAGAGGTGGTAACTTCCTGCATGAATCTGCAGTGATTCTTAGGCTGTTTTGCCTTGCCAGGTATACTTCATGATTTTGAATCTGTGAAATGTATATTCTTTATTTCCCGGCTCCTGTGTTGCCTATAAGATATATTCAAGCTGCTTATGTTTTAATGGCAGAATGTAAGAATCCCATTTAACTGTACGCTTGTTTCTTGCTAGGAGAAGTGAACCTAGTAAGCAAGTAGGAAGCCTTGCATCGCTCTCGGACGCCCCCCCGTTAAAAAGTGGAGTCAGCTCCCTTCCTGGAGCTCCCTCATTGAAAGACTCTGAAAGTGAGTGTCTTGAAGTCCCTAGGTTTGCTGACTGAAGCCGTGGACTTTGAATGCTGATGATATTTTTTTCTCTAATTAAGTAGTGTATGATCATTGTTTATTTTTTCAGAAAAATATATGTAAAGTCATAAAAATAGCCCATAATTTTACTGCTCAGTGATATTTTCTGTTAATATTTTATTTTTAAAATTTCTTTTGAGCGTGGTCATATTCTCTATATTGTTTTGTATTCTGCTTTTCCTATGCCATGGACATATTTTTAGGAAATTGACTTTTCGACCGTCTTCTATAATAAATAGACATTATAATTTTTAAGCCATCTCTCTTTTTTGGACATTTAAATTGACTTATGTGGGATTTACGTACGATTAATTTTTAACACTTTGTTTCCTAGATTCTGTAGATAGCACAGTAATCATCGTAAGAGTGTTAAGACACTACTCCCCCTTTAGGGTTTGGGTCAGATGTCTCTTTCTATATGCAGCAGAGGTGGGACTGCTAGCTAGACATGGGATGGCGTTGCTACTGCACACAGACGGTGACAAGACCGAGGATTGAAAAAGCAAAGCCTGAAACATGTAATCATGCAGATGAGCTTTGCATACTATATCATAGTGAATACAGGATTTAATTGGCAGAGTGTTGAGAGCATAAATGTGCCTCGTTGAGTAGATCTTTATTAGGAAATTGCTGTGGGGTTTTGCATAATCTGGTAGTACTTACTAACCGTTTTGTGTTATGTGATACCACTGTAGTAGGGTTTCCCAGGGCACGTAAAGTACACTAGCCATGAGTCTGTTAATTCGGCCCAGTTTCCCTCTTTTTCTCCTCTCCCACGGTGTTGTCACCTTCAGTGAAGGAATCCGGAAGTCATGATCATGTCACTCTTCACACTGACTAGGAAATGATGATTTAGAGAGGGCATTGAGAACTGGGGACTGAAGAAGTAAAAACCAATGAGGAGATAAGTTTGGTAAATGAAATAGCGATTAAATTGAAGCAAAATTTAGAAGTTCAAAGGAAAAGTAAAACTGATGAGAATAATTAACTGTAGTCCGTGAATTCATACCCAGTAGGGCTTTTTATAGAAGGCTGATATCTGATAGTTGGGTAGAAAATGATTCTGATGGTCAGGTTCCAATAAAGAGTAGTATGGCTACAGAAAGGATATGTAATAGTGTGGTGAAAAAAGGGATGTGTGATACATAGTGTAAGCATATGATATTGTGTAATGCATAGTAATGCATAATGCAGTGTAATCACAGTTTCTAATTTTCTTCTTAGTTTTCGGTTATGATGTATCAACAAACTGTACTGCAAAAAAAAAGTTGACATGGTTTAGAGACTATTATATTCTAAAAGTCAATTTAATGTGAATATTTTTTTCTGTTCACAGGTAAAAGGGGAAACACAATTTTGAAAGATCTTAAATTGGTCAATGATAAAATTGGATCACTTGGTTTAGGTAAGTAGATTTCCAGTTTCAGTATTGACTGCTTTAAGGCGATTAGTATTATTTTTTTTTTTTTTGCGGTACACGGGCCTCTCACTGTTGTGGCCTCTCCCGTTGCGGAGCACAGGCTCCGGACGCGCAGGCTCAGCGGCCATGGCTCACGGGCCCAGCTGCTCTGCGGCATGTGGGATCCTTCCGGACCGGGGCCCGAAGCCGTGTCCCCTGCATCGGCAGGCACTCTCAACCACTGCGCCACCAGGGAAGGCCTAAGGCGATTATTTTTTTAGAATAAAATCTTAAATGAAGTGTCAGTCAACCTGCCGTGAGCACCTCGTGCACAGACAGTTGGATGGTTTTTATGTATCCAGGGTTACTCTGTCGGCCAGGGGTGGAGGGGGTAGTAACCACAGCAGATGCTGTCCTTGTGAGGTTTAAACCTAGCAGGAAGATGGGTGTTAACAGGTGCCTTGGGCTTCCCTGGTGGTGCAGTGGCTGAGAGTCCGCCTGCCAATGCAGGGGACACGGGTTCGTGCCCCGGTCCGGGAAGATCCCACATGCCGTGGAGCGGCTGGGCCCGTGAGCCGTGGCCGCTGAGCCTGCGCGTCCGGAGCCTGTGCTCTGCAATGGCAGAGGCCACAACGGTGGCAGGCCTGCGTACCGCAAACAAAACAAAACAAACAAACAAACAAAAAACAGGTGCCTTACGGGTACTTGGAGTGTTAGAAGAGTCAGGCCGCAGCCTTACGGAAGCGGGTAGTAGTTTGACTTAGCCTAGCCTTGGCGATGGGGGAGCCTCTCCCAGGAAGTGACTGCTCTGCGAGACCTGCTGGAGCAGGCAGAGGGGAGAGCCTGACGTTCGGACCGCGAGCGCAGTGCGTGCCGCGCAGTGCGTGCCGAGGTAGAGGCGCTTCCCTGGGGCTGGCGGAACGTGGTCCGGGCCCCAGGGAGTCAGTCTGATGGGGATGGACGTGTAACAGGAACTCTGGGGTGTTGTGCCCCGTCCTGTGGCCTGGAGCAGCAGCGGGAGCGGTACTCCTGCAGCAGGAGAAGCCTCCAAGTGCCCCGGGCCACTTGTGGGCACCGTCCTGCCCTCAGAACCTTGACGCTTCTGGAATAAGGCTTTAGAGCACAGTTTAGCTTGGGAGACAAAAATATTAGTCAAAGGCACTCATGTTCACAGACAGGCGCTTCACATGTTTAAAGCACGAGTCGGCAAACTCTTTCTGTAAAGGGACAGAATGGGTATTTTAGGCTTTGTGGGCCACACGTAGTCTCTGAGTATTCTTTGTATTTTTACAATCATTGAAAAATGTAAAAGCCATTCCTAACTTGCAGGCTGTACAAAAACAGGTTGTGGGCAGATTTGGCCTGCAGGACAGGCTTGTATGTGTGACCAGGAAGTCAGAGGCTAATGGTAGGCTCCAGCCCATTATTCAGTGACTATTTTGTCCTTGAATTGGCTACAGAAGCCGGAGGAAGGTGGGGGAGTGGTTAGTTTCCCCCAAATCCAAACTGCCGCCCAGCTGTTCTTTTTAATGATGCCATATAATTCAGTAGTGTAGTTTTTGAAGGAAATGTGTGTCTAATTGTAGATAAATTGTGAGGTGTGTTTATATAAGTAATAACATATATATCTTTTCTTCAACTTACCAGGGACTGGAGAGGAAGATGACTATGTTGATGATTTTAATAGGTAAGAACAGTGGTGGAAAAGAAATGCGTGAATTGTGAACAGTTTCGGAACAGGGAAGTGCGACAGGATTACACTGGCGCTGATTTTAGTCTTTGATTCTCTTGTTCGTGTTGATTGAAGGTGGATGGAAGATAGTTAATCCAGAATTACACATTGGACTTTGAAGCATGTTTGTGAGTTTACGTTAGAATAAGAACGTCTATGTTATGTGCAGGGAACTTGATAAGAATAAGCAAAGGAGATAACATTGAAGGACTGACTCAGAAGCCAGCAGAAGCCGTTAGGCCACTGGTTGCTCAGTGCTTTCCTTCTCCCCTTTCTGATCTCAGTGGTGGGAATTGTCTACATTCGGCTTAAACAAATTGCCCTCTCAAGTTGTTTTTCTGATTCACGTGACATTTCTTAATATTTTGTTTCAGGTAATTTTTTTATGTATGTAAAGAAAATATAACCTGTGACTTGGCTAATAATTAATTTGGAAGTAACATTTGTTGTAGATACGATTAGAAATTTTAACTCAGAGTTTGAGAATTTTATGTAACTGATAGTTTTTTTCCCCCAATTTAGAATTTGTGTTTACTTTCTAACATATTATACAGTTTTTTGAGAGATGAAATTTTAAAAATCTGGGTTTGCTTCTTTCATGCCATTGTGACCATAGTCACTATTATGAAGCTTAGTGTTCTCATCTGGTAAATGGACTGGACTATTCCTGTGCCCTTGCTAAGTTATTTTAAGGCTCAAGTGAGATGAGATGTATGGAATTAATGATGTGTAATAGTTTATTCTATTTTATTTAAAGAATTAAAATAATTACGTGAAAGATTGAAGAATGCTAGTTACTCTCTCTAAATGTTTATATTCAAAGTTCTTATTTTTCTTTTTTTTTCCCCTGAAATTAGTACCAGCCATCGCTCAGAAAAAAGTGAGCTAAGTATTGGTGAAGAGATAGAGGAAGACCTCTCTGTGGAAATAGATGACGTCAATACCAGTGATAAAGTATGATGTTCTGCTTCTCCCATGGAGCGCTCTCTGTGCCTGTTGCCTTGAGTTACTGTAAAGCTTCAAAACTTTATACTTTTTGCAGGGCAGGAGTAGAAAGGCAGACTTAGAGAACAGATGTGGGACACAGGAGGGGAAGGGGGGAGGGTGGGATGAATTGGGAGATTAGGTTTGACATAAATACACTAGCATGTGTTAAACAGATAGCTAGTGGGAACCTGCTGTATAGCACAGGGAGCTCAGCTCGGAGCTCTGTGATGGCCTAGATGGGTGGGATGGGGGGCGGGGAGGGAGGTCTAAGCGGGAGGGGATGTGTGTACGCGTATGGCTGATTCACTTTGCTGTGCGGCAGAAACTAACACAACATTGTGAAGCAATTATACGCCAATAAAAAAGAAATTATACTAACTAGGAGAAAAGCAGTTGAAAATTCCGTAAAGTTTATGACGGAGTTTCCTGGTCCAAATCTAAAAAGAATGTCTGTAATGAATGTGTAAAATTGTTTTCAGTTGTCGCCTGCTTTGTTAACTGAGTGCTTGTGAAATGCTGGCGTGTTATTACTGGGGCTTCAGTTGCTGTGGGTGTAACTGGGCCATGGTGGGTCAGGATGAGAGTCAGAATCAACCACCTCAGGGTGTAGACACTAGGTAGGAGGTCCTTTTCAGAGACGTCAGTATCGAAGGTTTGTGTGTATATAAGAGCCCTGTGAATGCAGGAGCTGAAGCAGAGACTGGGGTGTGGAGTGTTTGTGAGGTCTGAGCAGGCAGGGAGACAAGACAGCAGAAACGGGGAGTCAGGGTGTAAAATTAGGAGTGCATTTTGGAGATCACATTTGACCTTTTATTGGACAGAGAGCAGATACTTAGGTGTGTGATAGATCTGAGATGTAAGGTAGCATCTCAGGATCAGATATCAGTGCCCCCGGTAAACTGTGGGTGAGTCTGCCTTTGAGGTTGTAGGTCGCTACAGCCTGGAGGTGAACATTGCTTTCCAGAATAAGGAAGGGCTCTCCAAGTGCTTGTGACTGTCAAGGACTATCATGTAGGGAGAAGGCCTTTGAGAGAAGCAGCGTTTTATAGTGAATCTGGACCCGCGTTCCTATTCTTTTATGTACGTGCTTTCTCAGGCGAGCTGCATCCTTTGATCCTCAGTTTCTTTATTCGTGAGATGGAGGTGTCAATGCCTCCCTCGTAGGCTTGTTCTGAAGGTTAGGGGATAATATATAACGTGCCTTCTCTAATTCCTGATACGGTATAAGTTTGTAATAATTTGTCTTTCTCTTTTTACCTTATGTCATCCTAAAGAGGCCTGAAAATGTTGCTTTAAAGTTACGAAAAGAACTACAGGCAGATTATTTTAACAGCCAGTCTTCTTCTTAATGTAGAGTTCAACTGTTAGCTCAGCTTTCAAAAAGATTTCAGAAAAGGAAGAAAGTGAGGACAAGGACTTCTGACTATGCAGCAGTTTGTAGAGTATAAGATAGTATTTAAGTTATAGCAATAGATGCTAAACATTATTTAAGACTCTGCTTGCATCCTGACACTAATTCATTTCTTTCTTTTGAACAACAAAGCTTGATGACCTGACACAGGACCTAACTGTGTCCCAGCTCAGTGATGTTGCGGATTATCTGGAAGATGTTGCCTAGGCGATGAAAGAAGGAAGTATTCTAATCAGCAAAGGACAAAGGACTCTGATCAGTTCTTTTTTTTTTTTTTTCTCCTGGACAATCACTCTTTGCTGAAATGTTTGCTCCCTGTTGGTGCCTTGTGTTTCAAAAAGATTACAGATATTTAAAAAAATTAACTTTTGGGCTTCCATGGTGGCGCAGTGGTTGAGAGTCCGCCTGCTGATGCAGGGGACACGGGTTCGTGCCCCGGTCTGGCAAGATACCACGTGCCGCGGAGCGGCTGGGCCCGTGAGCCATGGCCGCTGAGCTTGCGCGTCCGGAGCCTGTGCTCCGCAACGGGAGAGGCCACAGCAGTGAGAGGTCCGCGTACCGCAAAAAAAAAAAAAAAAATTTTCATTATACTAAACAAAATACTCTTATTTGAGACCATGTGTGGAAGATTCAGTATTCTTAATTTGGTTTAGCTACGTGCTTCTCTATGGAAGTTGATTACGCTCAAATTCACTACAAGGCGCGAGCCTGTGAAATGCCAGTATTAAGCGCATAACGAAGGTGCCAGTAAAGCCGTAGGTTCCCAAAGCTCCGCGTGTCCGCCTGTGGGGCAGCCGCCTGCGGTCAGGCCCTTCGGCAGCAGGTGGTTCGTCTGCAGTCAGCGCGTTCGGCAGCAGGTGGTTCTGCAGGTAGTTGGCAGGTGGCCTGGAAAATCTGCAGTCCTGAAGCCCATCACTGTAAGTTACATTTGATAGGTTGACTTTATTTTATATTTCCTTCCATTTGGAAGGTTTGTTAGACCATTAAGGTTATATTAAAATACTCATGTGTGTGCTACTTAGTTTTGCTTGTTTTAAAGATTAACATCCAGATGTGGTTATGACTTTTGATTCATGGAACTGTCTCTGACCACACTCGCAGTCGCCGCGCTATGTCCGTGTAAGAAGCTTTATTCACAGGTTCTCCTTGTCATGGTTATAATTTATTATTTGTAAAGATGCCTTGAAGCATATTAAATACCAAAATGCATCTGAAACCGTTAAGCAGTGCTTTTATTTCAGATCTATAAGTTGGTTATATTAAAATCCAAATTGGACTGTAACAGTAGTAATGGCCTAAGACCATATCCAGTTTGACAAGCTTTGTACACTGTACATAGTTTCACTGTAACCCTTAAACGTTGAGCCAATGATAGACTTTCAGGCAGTTTACATTCTATCCATTGTGCTGCTATTTACGTAGGTTGCTGACATTACTGATCCTGAAGTATTAAAAAGAACAATTGGAAGTGATGCGTGCATGTTCATATTGATGTAAGTAAAGCCGTGATTGTGTTAAATTTTGTACTTCTGAATTTCAGTTAAATTAAAGCTTTTTATTGTCACCTTTATTAATAAAAGGAGCAAATTAGACCTAATTCATTGATCTCAAGAAGTGAACGGACTTTGTGGTTTGTATGATGTTAGTGTTTCATTGCATACGAGTCTAAACATTACAGAAATACTTACTAGGCTCCGAAATGTAAAGGGAAATGATAATGTATGGATCAAGGTCATGTGACATTAGAATCTGATTTTATACAATTTAAGTGAAGCTGAGCCACGAACACCAAGAGGAAGCAGGACAGGATGTGGGCCGGGGCAGCCTGGGAGCCGCTCTGCCAAGCTGCCCTCAGTTTGTGGGCCGTGTGATCTCGGTCTCGGTCAGGCTTTTTGTTTCGTGTGAGGAAATAGCGCTGCATGAAGATGCAGTCTGTTGCTAAAAGCCCCCCAGTGTGCTCGCTGTAAAATGTATTTCCTTGGATGTCATCTCTGTAAAAAGTCGTTTTCTATAAAGCTTGTGGTTCCGTTCTGGCCCTCTGGAACCTGTGTCAAACGTGTGATTTATTTTTTATATTATTTTATAGGAGCTAGATTTCTGTGCAATGATTTGAAATCATTTCAATGGAACGATCATCGGGGTGTGGCGCTTTAATTTTGCAGAAAACTTCTGAATAGCAGCATCTGAAATTTGTCATTTTTCTGCTACCCACAGAATCTGATCTTTTTATAGTATCTGGGAGGATGGGGAGAAAAAGGCCAAATATGAGACTCCCTCTGTCATCAGCAATACATACATCTGATCAGATAGTTTTAATAGCTTCAAATTCAGCTATGAAAAAGCTCTGTTTCTACATGTGTCCCTTGATTAGGTAGAAGGTTTTGAGTGTGATTAGCGTTTTCTTTTTGTTGAGAAGTACATGTTGAAATATTAACCCAGGAAATAACATTTTTATGGTAAAACCTGTATTGTACAGTGGAGTGTTTCAGATGTTTCTTTGCTTGTCGGATGTCAATAAAAGTCTCGTTTTCTTGATGATGACTGAAGCGGGCGAAAGCTCACGCCCTTTGTGTTCCGTAGCGACGGTAACCGGGCACCAGCTCTGCTGCCCTTGGTCCTGCCCCGATTGCCGCCGCCTGCCTCTGCCCCTTGCCCCTCTTCCCTCGCTCCCCGCCCCGGCGCCGCACAGCACCTGCGAGCTACCAAGGTGGGTCCTGTCTCGGGGTGTATCTGCCCCTCCTTGTCTGGATCGTCCTTCCCGCAGAATCCTGCCGGGCTGGCTTGTTTCCGTCTCGTTCTCAGAGGAGCTCCAGCCGGAAGGGGATGCCCGTTTTCCCTCCCACGTTTGCCCTGTGTATTTTATTCATCTCTCATTGCTGTCTGAGATGCGCTGGGTTATCATCCATAAGCTCCGTTGGAGCAGGGACTTTGTAAGCAGTGTGTATCCCTGGTGCCTGGAGCAGAAGTCAGCCCCTGTATGTGCCCGGTGAGGATCCAAGGCGACCACATCCACAGATCCAGGGGTCTGGGAAGCGCAGTCTGGGGCTGGGCAGCTGCTGCCCGAGGACAACACGGCACGCTTTCAGGGGGACAGCCGTCCTTACCCTGAACCCAGGGAGGCCCCAGCTTCAAGTCTGAGCAGTGGCTCAGGGACAGCGGGCCTGGCTGCCCCGCCCGCCCCCCAGGCTGGTCGGAGCATTGCTCCTGACGGACGTGGGCAGGCCTCCCGTCTGCGGCTCAGTGTGGACACAGGCACAGGGCAGCAGCAGGGTTCGAGGTCGTGCACCGACGGCCCCGTTGGACGTGCCGGAGGGCAGCGCTCACCTGGGGAAGAGCACGCCCCACGGCGCAGGTGCAGACCCTCCTGGACTCGGCCTCGGGCTGCCTGGGACCCCACCTGGTCTCTGCCCTTGCACACTAACCCACCCTGCCCTCCTGACACGGTCTACACTGCCAGCCCCCATTGTACGAAGGGGCGTATTTGGTGGAAACAAGTGCAGAGGAAATGAGGGCAGCCACTCTCTCGGGTCATCCACACTGGACGGAGGAGGAAAGTGAACAGCGTGTGACAAAGGCTGAGGTGAACCAGCAGACTGGCTTATCTTGGGGGAAACGATTCAGAGAACAAAGTACTTTTGAAGTAACCTAATTGCGCTGCTTGAGATCTGAGAACGTTTGTACCTAAAAAGGCCGCCGTGAAAAAGGCGCAGCCACAATGAGGTTTTAAAAGTATTTATCTTTGGCCGCGTGGGGTCTTTGGTGCTGCACGTGGGCTTTCTCTAGTGGTGAGTGGGGGCTACTCTGTGTTGCGGTGCGTGGGCTTCTCATTGCGGTGGCTTCTCTTGTTGCGGAGCAGGGGCTGTAGGCGTGTGGGCTTCAGTAGTTGCAGGACGCAGGCTCAGTAGTCGTGCCTCACGGGTTCTAGAGCGCAGGCTCAGTAGTTGTGGCGCACGGGCTTAGTTGCTCCATGGCATGTGGGATCTTCCTGGACCAGGGCTTGAACTTGTGTCCCCTGCATTGGCAGGCGGATTCTTAACCACAGCGCTACCAGGGAAGCCCCCAAAATGATTTTTGATTAAAAAATTGTTGGGCCAAGTCATTCGGTGGTTGGATTGAATGATGGGATAACGCAAAAAAAAAAAAAAAAAAATTAGTAACCCTCAAAGGTAAAGAACCCCCTGCATGTGTAGCAAAAAGACCAAGGTGGAAACAGAATGGTCAGGAGATGTGGACAGAGGATTGACTAAGGACTGCAGCAGCTACGTGTCCATCCACAGGGTTAAAACTGAGGCAGGAAACATTGGCAGAAATGTGCATAAGTTCGGAGACACCTGAGTGTCTGGATGAGGGAAAGCCAGGCCCACAGCTGGGTGGATCCTGATTAGTGTGAAAAAAAGACTCTTCCCAGATCATTTTAAAGGAATGAGAATGAAATTGCCTGACCGGATGCTACAGGTAATAGAGCAATAGCTACAAAGTTAGGAGGGAAAATGAATTTTGAGCAAAGAATTTCTACCCTGATGGAAAAAAAAAAAAAAAAAAAGGAACCTTTCTGCCTTGTAGGAAATGGATCACAAAGCAAGGTAAGACGGGTCTGACCTCTCACGTGGCATCAGGCTTACGTCACGTCTCCGCGGGGCAGTCTGTGCTGCTACCGGCAGTGGGAGGGGACCTGTGGACCCCTCCCCACCTTCTGGGGCACGCTGTGCCTTTACCAGGGCTTTGCCTCTGCAGAATGGTGACTTTGGGTAAAGTCAGGCCTGCTTCCCCAAAACCAGGAAGGAGAAGAGAGGGCAGGGGGTCCCCGGGCCTGCATCTCAGGGTGGATGGAGAGAAATAGGGACAGGGGAGCTGCAGGATAGAGGTGTCTGGGCCATGCCTTATATACAGGGGTCATTTCTGATATTTTCACCTGAGTTTGTTGCTTTGGCAATTTATGCAATCTTCCGATTTGATGATGAAATTATTTTTCCCGTAAATGTTTAATTTTCAAACACTTCTAGTTGCTAAAAGCCAATTTGGGCATTTTGTTTTGTTTTGTTTTGTTTTTGCGGTACGAGGGCCTCTCACTTTTGTGGCCTTTCCCGTTGGGGAGCACAGGCTCCGGACGCGCAGGCGGTCACGGCTCACGGGCCCAGCCGCTCCGTGGCATGTGAGATCCTCCCGGACCGGGGCACGAACCCGTGTTCCCTGCATCGGCAGGCAGACTCTCAACCACTGCGTCACCAGAGGAGCCCTTGGGCATGTTTTATAAATCACTAGACTATTGGATATGGATCTTAATCTCTCTTTTAAATCATTTATAGTTTGTAAAACTGAATGGTAGCTTTTCCGAAATGGAAATTTTTGGTGAATGAGTTCCCTTTTTACTTCAGGCATTTAGCATTTCTCTCCCCCTTCTGTCTCAGTCCATGTGATGTGTGATTTTTTTATCTGACCTTATGTTTAAATTTTGGTATACAGAATGCTGTGCTGCACCCACCGTCCTTAGTCTGGTGTTGGGCCTCGATGGCAGGTGCTCCTGCAGCCCCAGGTGTGTTGGCTCTTTGGCTGGGGCGCCACCTTCCCTGACCCCTCTTCCCCATTGCACACACCTGGGCTACGCTTACCCTTTCTCCTCTTTCAAGGCCCAGGTGAGAGGGAGCAAGTGTTTCGTCTCCTTGGTGTGCCAGGTACTTGTCGTCTGTCCCTTTGACTCCCTGCACATCCCGTTGTGGGGGAAGTATACCAGAATTCCAGCAGGTGTTTGCAGACGTTTAAGGTGCTGGGTGCCAGGTGCTGTGCCAGGTGTGCACACGCTCTGTGCACAGTCGGTAACGGGGACTTGGGAAATACCACGTCTGTGCCACCGTGTGCTGCTCACGGGCCCTGTGAGAATGTTACACGCAGCACCACCAGAAAGATGACGTTCGGGATGATCTTTGGACTTTGGTTCCCTGGAAACTGGTGGGCTGATGGGTTCTGCCCAGGGTTGCCGGACTCATGGGGAGTGAGCCAGGCGCCCTTCTGAGAAGGAAGGGTGTCACCAGAAGGAAGTGGGGGCAGCAGAGATGCAGGAGGCTGAGGAGCAGAGGGGTTGAGTGTACGTGTTGCAACCACTGCACAGAGCAGGATCCTGGACACCTAACCTCCTGGCTGAGTGCTGTTGGGCACGTGGTTTATCATCGATGTTCTCAGGTTGCTCGTCGGTACAAGGGCGAGTGAATACTGCCTGACCGGACGGGGCGGTTGTGGTGAAACATAAGTCACGTATGCAGAGTGTTGAGCAGTGTTCTCGGCAAATAATACTCAGTAAATGTTAACGGTCTTTTTACTAAGAAGGTAAGAGTCACGGGATGTAGTTTAACTTGGATGTGGAGGGCAAGGAGAAGAGAGAGCGCCTTGGGTGATGGCAGATGACTTTCTGTTGCCCTCCCGAGGCCTGATTCGGACGCCACTTCCCACCAAGCCTTCTTCCCCCCACCGAGGTACCCGCAGTGTAACGTGTTCGTGGTCTGGGTTTTCCTCGTGTCCCTGTCAGTGGTGTCCCAACCGGGGTTTCTAGCTGTGACTGCACACCACTTAAAGGAGACCTGGTGTGGTAACGGAGTGAAAACCACCCAGACTGTTTGAGAAGTCACAGTATGCCATAAAAATTTTCATCAACTATGATTTTAACACCCCAAAATGTGTTGTAATTCCTTTCACAAGAGAATTATGGGATTAAAAAGTAATTTCTTAGTGCACTGCAGACTGAGCTGTTAAGGGGTGAGGTTCAAGCTTGAATTTACAGGATGAGCATCTTTGCTCAGTCTTGCTGCTGGGGTCTGTGTGATAAAGATGAGTGACGGAACATCAGAAGTTATCCCGACGTTAAAAGCTAATTGTAACAGAATACTTCCTCAGATCATACCAAAAGTAGTAATTCAGGAGTTAAATTTTGAATAGAAATAATCACTAGGCTCTTGTGTTATTTGATAACCCAATGAACGAAGAGGAGTGCATCATGTAAATACACTGTAAAAACATTTAGATTTACTACTGATTTGACACAAAATATTGATGAAGACCATATAACACTATGATATACTGTATGACAAGAACATGAATGAAAAACTGGTGAATGGACATAATTAAAAGAGAGCATCTATGTTACTAAAATGTTACTAGTCACTGAAAAAACATTGAAATGCTATAAATTCCAAACTCACGTGAAAAAAGAACTCGAAAAAGGTTTCCAAAATTTGACAGTTCTAAAACTTACATGCATGACATTTCCAAAATGAATTGTAATTGAATTCATCCATCGATGAAACTCTTAAAATATGTCAGTAATTGAAAAACCATTTTGATCAATCATTGTAGAGTAAAATTATTTTTTTATCTCCATAGAAAGATATTTTTAAAAGTCATTCTGATATGAAGAGGTGATATCAGAAAGTGTGCCGTTAAAGCAATGTAGGAAAAATGTATTACAAAAATACAGCAGGCAGTCAATGAAAATATTTATTTTCCTGTATTTTGCGATGTTTGTGGTATTTGTCAGATTTATTTATTTTTATTTTTTATATTTTCACCATGCCAGCAGTACATATTTATTTTTATTCATGAATGGTCAAAAGACTTACAAGGCCCATTACTATTAGTATAACCACACATATGAAATATCACTTGGTGACATGGAGTGAAAAGGACAGTTTCATATATATTAAACAAATACACACACACGTTCTCTCAGAGGCTCACCATTCACCGCTACAAAAGCAGGAGGCATCAAGCTGCAGGAGTTCCAATATACATAACAAGTTGAAACATCTCAAGCATAAAAACTACACTTAACTTGCAAAAATAAAGTTTCTTCAAACATTTTGATCTGAGCTCAAGCAAAGCAAATAATGAACACCAATGATTTTTATACTATTTAACACACTTTAAAACATAGAAGGACCAACAGATGCAAAAGTCCCGAAAATGTAGAGGTTATTTATAGGAATGAACAATGCATTTCATCCAAAAAAAAGTCTACAGCAGATGTGTTTCATCCTGGCTCTCAAATATTTGAGAATCATAATTTACTATATTCAAACAGCAAGTTAAGCCAGAACAGAATGATAAACAGAAAACTCGTTAGTTCAAACAAGGCATTATTGTCCTTGGTTTCCTTAGACAGTTTCACCAGTGCAAGAGCATCGTTCACCGGAAAGATCATGAGTCCCAGTTAAAGAGCACTTGTACAAAACTATCTCCTTGTTTCTTTAAAAAGTGCCACATACTGCTCATTTAAAACACCACCGCCACCGCACATAATGCTAATGAAGACCGTTGGTCTCCATCTCTTGTCAGTGAGGAAAGGCCAGAGTGATTCCTTGATTCCAATTCGAAATGGTGTTCACTGGCCAATGCCTAAGGTCTCCAATTTGGAGGAGTCAAGCTGAGCGTTTCTCGGATGTTGTGCTCCTAAGACAGGACTGTCAGTTATCGGTCTTAAGTGGCCGCTGGGGAGGTTGAAGGCGTGTGCAGTTGCACACGCCATTTCGTACTTAGTCGTCTGTTCATTGCCAGACCGGTGAAAGGTTCCCTTAAGTGATGGATCCAGCATCCTCTTCTGTGATAACTGACGACACACAGTGGCCACATCTTTGACGTGTGTGGGGAACCGCTGCTGCCGGTGGTCCCTGTTCGCAGACTTGCTGCTGAACTGCACTTTATCAGACATAAGAGTCACGGCACTTTCCTCAAGCTTTTCAACTTCTCTGTACAGAACAGGAATTCTCAAAACAGCAGCTCCTAAATTGTTCTCCAGGACGGCCCTTTCTCCTTCTAGTTTTGTTTTGCCATATAGATTTAGGGGACTTGGTACGTCTTCCTCTCTATAAGGTGGGTTTGTTCCAGCAAAAACATAATCGGAGCTAATGCAGATTAGAAATGCTCCAATTGCAGCTGCTTTCTTCACCGAGTTCCCGGAAGCATCCACATTAAGTTGAGAAGCAGCATCCGGCTGATTTTCGACAACATCTGGCCTTCTCTCTGCTGCACGATGTACTAGGACATGGGGCTGAAAATCATAAATGATGTGATGAACTGCTTTAGACTCCAGGAGATTCAGCTGCTCAGATTTTGGTCTTGCTCTTCTAAAACCACAGCCGACAGCATGCCAATTATTCTGCTGAAATTCTTAGTACACAGCTCTGCCAAGAAGCCTGGTGGCACCAGTAATCAGAACCCGCCAGTTGGGGCTGCTAACTTCCTCTTCCACCAAAGGGCAGTTCACGGGGACAAAGTGGATACAGAGCTCCGTCTCCCGCCCACCGTGCCCGCCGTGTTGGCGTCGCCGCAGATTTGTTTTCACTCCAGCGCCCTCGGCCTTCCTCCCCTAGGACCGGGCCGGCCGATCTGTCAGACTTTTAAAATGTATAGTTTGTTGGGCTCTTGTGTCTATTCAGAGTATGTATGTTTATAGCTAGCTTTGTGCAGGTCATTTCGTATCCCTCCTCTAGCAGAAGGTAGTCCCAGATGTTACAGGCTGCTGAGCGAGGCCCTGCCCTAGTCAGTAGGCTAGGAGTCTAGCCAGCAGAAAACAGTGGAGAGGGAGAAACAGTGTAAGTCTGTTATCAAGGAGCGCTGGTCATTGAAAAGAGGTAGGCGTCTGAAGTTTGAGCAGATTCTGTAGATCAAATGAGAAATATTGAAAGTTCCTTCCTGAAACTCGAATCCTGAGCACCTTTGGCGGGAGAGTCTGCAGCGCCGTTGGCGCCCGTCTCCTCCCCGTTCTCACGAGCCTTCACGCAGCGGGCATGCGGCCTGCTGCTCTCCGTGCAGAGGGACACATCTGGTCGTCTCCCGGGCATCACGCCTGCTCCAGGGGTATCAGCGTCACAGAGGCCCTTGGCAGCCTGCTGCCGTCAGCTGCTTGCTCTGTACCCTCTGGTTTAATGGCAAGCTTCCTGGTTGCAGACAACAGTCTCAGTCTATCCCTAACTTAGACAGAAATGCAGTTTCTTGGGAAGATACAGGATGGAGAATCAGGCGTAAAACCAGGCAGGAGCCTAGGAAGATGGGCAAAGAAACAGCCTGGTGGTACCGCAGCAGGATTTTTATTTTTTAATTTTATTTTTTCCATAACGTCATATGGAAAAACCCGAACAAACTTCTTGGCCAACCCTATACGTATTGGATGTTCATTTGTTCGCGCACCATTGGAGAAAAACTATCCCTTCTCCACCGAACTGCCTTTGCTCCTTCATCAGAAACCAGACTGTATTAAATTTGACGTTTATAAAGACCCCTCCCTGAAAGCTTCTCAGCCAGCAAGACTGTTTAGTACACACCAGAGAAATGGAAGGCATGATGGATGCATTCTCATTGGTTTTTACCTTTTGCCTCTTCAGACAGATGATTTGCATTGGGAACTGTTACTAATAACCGCCATGCATAGGAGTAGACGAAAGCAGCTTGTGACAACCTTTTCAGCTGGTGGAGCGCTCTCCCAGGAGGATGGGAGTTCACAAGGCAGGCACTTTGTTTCAGTCACTGCTGTCCCTTTAGGTCGGTGACAAATGCTCCTCTATGATGCTCCCAACATAAGGGGAATTACTTATTCCTCTTTTACAGGTAAGACTGTGTAGGTTGCAGAGGCGGGACCTCAACATTTTCTGACAAGATGAGCAGAACGCAGGGCTTCTGTCCACCAGCAGGACCAGGACGTAGTTCAGAGAGCAAGGTGTGGAATCTTTGAGGAGTGGGACTGCTCACTGCAGGCAAGCAGGTAGTAATTTGCACTGAAGTTTTGGTTGAAATCTGTATAGTGGCCTAGGCTTGATTCTGATGGTGGTGAGGGCCGGAGTGGACATACCTTGGTAATTTTCCCACGCCCGTGTTTATTTGTGTTGTCCTGAAAGTCGAGGTGGGGTTTCCTGGGTGGGAACTGATTATCCCCAAGAGCGATAACCAGATTTGCTTCCTTTGCTCTAGTTTTTCCCCTTCTGTGGTGAGGTGGTGAGGGCCAGATTGCTGTCACCTAACCCCTTTCGGGGGTCCGTACTGTAGGTGAGAAACCCTGAAATAAGAATCTGCAGGCTTATATGTACATTGTTCCTCTCTCCTCCTGAGAGAGGGAAAGCAACTTGATTCTCCCAGTATAAGTAAATCCTCCTCAGGAAGAAAGGGGGAAGACTCCTGGGTTCTTACTCTTTGGATTGCAATTAAATGTCTCCAGGAGGAGAGATTGCTGGAATATCTCCATGGCTCCAGGTCTCAAACCCTTTTGAAGTGTAAGCACAGACCATGAGAAAGGTGAATCTCTATTCAGTAAAGACCCGCCCTTTGTCCAAGGTCCCAGTAAAATTTGTTCAGTAAGCCCTAACCATGCAGAAATATAGAAATATTTTCTCTGCAGCCTACAGTCCCACACCCAGTTGCTGGGTGTAACTCACCAAAGAACAAGCTGGGATAGCTGAGACAAACTTTGGGGCCAGAAAATGGTCAGGGTGTGCATTGCAGGCTGGAACATGCCGTAATGCAGTTCCTGTCACTTTCCAGTAATTTAAACAGCTTTATTGAGGTATGTACACACCATGCAGTTTACCCATGTCAAGTATACAGTTCAACAGTTTTTAGTCTATTCACAGAGTTGTGCCACCATCACCACAGTCAGTTTTAAAATATTTTCATCACCACCAGAAAGAACCGCATACCCACTGGCAGTCATCCTCCCTTTTCCCCACCCCTCCGACCTTCCCCCAAGACAACCACTTCCTGACTCTGGAAAGTGCCTATTCTGGGCCTCTTTTATAAATGGAATGATACAATGTGTCATAATATGCTTTCTTTCGTGATTGGCTGCTTTCACTTAGCATAATGTCTTCAGGGTTCATCCATGTCGTGGCATCTATCACTACTTTATTTCTTTGTATTGCCGAATAATATTCTGTATGGATACACCATATTTGATATGTCAGTTCGTAAGCTGATGGACATTTGAGTTGTCTCCACTTTTTGCTGTTATGAATAGTACTACTAAGAATATTCGCACAATATTCACATACAAGTTTCTGGGAGAACGTTTTCTCGAGTACATACATAGAAGTGGAATTTCTGAGTCATATGATAACCCCATGTTTAGTATTTTGAGGAACTGCTAAACTGCATTCCAAACTAGCTGCACCATTTGACATCCCTGCCAGCAATCTGTGAAGCTTCCAGTTTCTCCACATCCTCACCAACACTCTTTTTTTTGTGTGTGTGTGTGATCAGGGTGGATATGATTTTATTTTTGAAGTTTTGAATTTTATTTATTTTTTATACAGCAGGTTCTCATTAGTTATCCATTTTATACATATGAGTGTATCCATGTCAATCGCAATCTCCCAATTCATCCCATCACCACCACCTCCCTACCACTTTTGTGTGAGGTGATACCTCACTGTAGTTTTGATTTGCATTTCTCTAATAATTAGTGGTGTTGAGCAGCTTTTCATGTGCTTCTTGGCCATCTGTATGTCTTCTTTGGAGAAATGTCCATTTAGGTCTTCTGCCCATTTTTTGATTGGGTTGTTTGTTTTTTTAATATTGAGCTGCATGAGCTGTTTGTATATTTTGGAGATTAATCCTTTGTCCGTTGATTCGTTTGCAGATATTTTCTCCCATTCTGAGGGTTGTCTTTCTGTCTTGTTTGTAGTTTCCTTCGCTTTGCAAAAGATTTGAAGTTTCATTAGGTCCCATTTGTTTATTTTTGTTTTTATTTCCATTACTCTAGGAGGTGGATCAAAAAAGATATTGCTGTGATTTATGTCAAAGAGTGTTCTGCCTATGTTTTCCTCTAAGAGTTTTATGGTGTCCAGTCTTACATTTAGATCTGTAATCCATTTTGAGTTTATTTTTGTGTATGGTGTTAGGGAGTGTCCTAATATCATTCTTTTACATGTAGCTGTCCAGTTTTCCCAGCACCACTTATTGAAGAGACTGTCTTTTCTCCATTGTGTATCCTTGCCTCCTTTGTCATAGATTAGTTGACCATAGGTGCGTGGGTTTATCTCTGGGCTTTCTATCCTGTTCCATTGATCTATATTTTTGTTTTTGTGCCAGTACCATATTGTCTTGATTACTGTAGCTTTGTAGTATAGTCTGAAGTCAGGGAGTCTGATTCCTCCAGCTCCATTTTTTTCCTTCAAGACTGCTTTGGCTGTTTGGGGTCTTTTGTGTCTCCACACAAATTTTAAGATTTTTTGTTCTAGTTCTGTAAAAAATGCCATTGGTCATTTGATAGGGATTGCATTGAATCTGTAGATTGCTTTGGTAGTGTAGTCATTTTCACAATATTGATTCTTCCAATCCAAGAACATGGTATATCTCTCCATCTGTTGGTATCATCTTTAATTTCTTTCATCAGTGTCTTATAGTTTTCTGCATATAGGTCTTTTGTCTCCTTAGGTAGGTTTATTCTTTTTGTTGCAGTGGTAAATGGGAGTGTTTCCTTAATTTCTCTTTCAGATTTTTCATCATTAGTGTATAGGAATGCAAGAGATTTCTGTGCATTAATTTTGTATCCTGCAACTTTACCAAATTCATTGATTAGGTCTAGTAGTTTTCTGGTGGCATCTTTAGGATTCTCTATGTATAGTATCATGTCATCTGCAAACAGTGACAGTTTTACTTCTTCTTTTCCAATCTGTATTCCTTTTATTTCTTTTTCTTCTCTGATTGCCATGGCTAGGACTTCCAGAACTATGTTGAATAATAGTGGTGAGAGTGGACATCCTTGTCTTGTTCCTGATCTTAGAGGAAATGGCTTCAGTTTTTCACCATTGAGAATGATGTTGGCTGTGGGTTTGTCATATATGGCCTTTATTATGTTGAGGTAGGTTCCCTCTATGCCCACTTTCTGGAGAGTTTTTATTATAAATGGGTGTTGAAGTTTGTCAAAAGCTTTTTCTACCAACACTCATTATTATCTCTCCTGTTTTTTTTTTTTTTTTTTTTTTGCGGTACGCGGGCCTCTCACTGTTGTGGCCTCTCCCGTTGCGGAGCACAGGCTCTGGACACGCAGGCTCAGCGGCCATGGCTCACGGGCCTAGCCGCTCCACGGCCTGTGGGATCTTCCCTGACCAGGGCATGAACCTGTGTCCCCTGCATCAGCAGGCGGACTCTCAACCACTGCACCACCAGGGAAGCCCTATTTCTCTTTTTAAATATAGCAATTCTGGTGGATGTGAAGTCGTATCACATTGTGGTTTGGGTTTGCATTTGGAGCATGTTTCATGTGCACTTAAGAAGGTGTATTCTGCTGCTGTTAGGTAGCATGTTCTATAGCCGTCTTTTAAGTCTAGTTAGTTAATAGTGCTTTTCAAGTTTTCTGTTTCCTCGATCTTATTCTTAGTTTTTCTATCCATTATTGAAAATGGGGTATTGAAATCTTCAACTGTTACTGTTTAACAATCTATTCCTTCCTTCAATTCTCTCATTCTGTCCAAAATGCCTGTATTTTGGAATTCTCTTGTTAGGTGATTGTTACATCTTCCTGATGGATGACCCTTTTATCATTATAAAATGTCCCTGTTGATCTCTAGCAATTTTTTTTGTCCTTTTAAAATCATTTTGCCTGATATTAGTATAACCATTCTTGCTCTTATGGCAGCTGTTTGCATGATGTACCTTTTTCTTTTAGCCTGTTTGTATCTCTGAATCTAACGTTTGCCTCATGTACACAGCATATAGTTGGATCTTTTTTGTTTTCTTTCAGTGCAGTCTGATAACCTCTGCCTTTTGATTGGATTGTTTAATCCATTCAGATTTAGTGTTATTATTGATGTAGTTTGATTTATGGCTGCAATTTAAATTTTTTGTTTTCTATATGTGTCATGTATTTTTTGTTTTTCTGTTCTTTGCTGCTTTCTTTTGCATTAAGTGTATCTTTTCTAGTGTAACTATGATTCCTTATTTGTTCACTGTATGTGTGTGTGTGTGTGTGTGTATTTTCCACATATATCACTATGTAAGTGTAAGGTGCTAAGTCCAGCATGATGGCTTGATTTACATGTATTGTAAAATGGTTCCCATAGTAGGTCTAGTTAACATCCATCAACTCATAGACATAATAAAAAGACAACAATTCTTCTTGTGATGAGGAATTACTCTTATGGTCTGCTCTCTTAACAACCTCCCTATGTATCTTTTCAAAGTTGTTTTCTTAGTGGTTGCTCTGGGGCTTACAATATACTTCTCAACTTATAAGAATCTTTTTAGGTTTATCCTACATTATTCCCACTGAGACATAGACACGCGTTTCCCGTCTAGCTCTATTCCCTCTTCCCTTGTGTTTGCGCTGTTTTCGTTATTACCTCTGTATGTGTTACAAGTCCAAGAATTGCCTATTATAATTTTTACTTTATGTAATTTTATGTCTTTTAGAGAACCCATGCCCATAAAGTGCGGTAGGGAGACAGGAAAACATATGGAAAGGGAACTGTGCCTCTCTTAGTGGATAGGATACCCTGAGCTATTTCTAGAGGGGGATCTGTGAACTTCCACTTGACAACTCTGCAGCGAATGAAACCCCCCTACCCTGCATCTGTTAGTCAACAGTGTATCCTGATTCATTCCTTACCTATTACCAGGCCGCCTGTTCTAGGGGTCGTATCTCAAAATGACTCAGAGTACTCCCATTTTTACCTCACACTTTGTTGAAGTTGTCATATACTGTGCCATTTACTGTGATTTCTCACAATTTGGCTTACTCCACTTGAATTTAAATAAAGTTTAGGCAGCAACCTTTCATAGCTGTCTGTGATCTTCCATGAAATTGTGAACATGTACAGAATGATGAATCCAAAGGGTGATCTGGTATATGTGCTGCAAAGCCTCAGAGCAGGAAGCAGAGTTGAAATAGTAAATTAGGAGATGAGCCGACTTCTGGAGGTTGGCCCCTTGCTTTCTACACTTCTGGACGCATGTTTCTACAAAAAAAATGAATGTTAACCCGCTGACTTACCAGTGAACTTTTTGAAATGTCTTTCAAAAAGTGAAGCTTTAGTAATTTTCTTTGGTTGTACTCTGTATCAGTGGAGAAGGAGTTTGTATATAATCAAGGTAAATCATAGTAAATGAACATTTAAATGGCTTCATTGACCTATCCATTACCATTTACCATTACCAAATGATTGTTTAATGAAATCTGGACATTTTCTAGAAAGTTGGTGACCAAAATATTCTGAGCTTTAAGTGCTAAGTCAAAATATTTAGGTGTTAACATAGGTGTTCAAATGAGCATCAGGAAAAAGAAGAACTGGTCAATTTTTACCCAGTAGGATATGTATTTTAGGTGGAATTAGCAAACAAACATAATGAGGAACGAATGCTCATTGGAAATTGGAAGTGGTCTGTTTGAAAGAAGGAATCCTGGGCTGTAGTCAAACTAACCGGGTTCTGGACCTCTCAGCTCGGCCCCTTCTGTGGACCTTGCCTCTCACGAGTCAGCTGAGGGTGCTGGACCCTTGGTTCTGTGTTTTCACACTGGGCTGTAGGAGCCCAGGCCTCTCAGGGTGCCTCAGGGGCTGAGGAGGGGGGAATGGAAAGCCACTTATTCGCCCATGACATACAATCAAGTTCTAATATTTGAAAAGAAGAATTTTCCTTTAACAACTGCCCTGGGGGATGCTGCTGGGCTGCGTGCCTCTGTTGCTGCGTCAGCATGCTGCCCAGAAGGTGTAACCTCCTGGCAGAAGAAAGCAACGTTTTGTAAAGAAAGCAGATGGGACTTCTCAGCGATCGGCCAGCATATTCTAAGAAAACCTTGTGTGCATACTATTATCTAGTGAGTCTTGCTCGAAGTTACTGAGAGTAATTACTAAAATTAATGTATTAAAAGCAACCCTCCCCCCAAAAAAACCCACCCACCTAAAACTGTGTCATGTTGTTCTGTGTCATGGTTAGGTATTAAATAACATCATCTGTTGTGATATGCCTAGTAGTGGCAGCGAGTCAAACTAGGTCATTTACCCAGTATGCATTCTGAAATCTTAGCACTAGAGAAGGAGCTGCAGTTTATCTGCAGCTATTTCCATTTCTTTGAAAGAGAAAAGAATAATTACCATGGGCTTATACAGATATTTGGCAATGGGTCTCCTAAGAAACAGCAGAGAACCTTTAAAATTTTTTACTGAGAAAATAGAAGACTCTAAAAACTTGGCAATAGAGTGTTTAAACACTCTGTAAGTTTATAACACTGTAAGTCTATACAATGGCCAACTTTATAAGAACAAAGAAATAAATATTGGTTGATTCATTATGGTCAAGTAAGGATGGAGAGGGAGAGCACAGGAGACAGACAAGGGAGAAAGGGAAAAAGAGAAATGGGTCAGGAGGAGGGAGGCGGGAGGAGGAGGCAGGAAAGCGCAAGGGCGGGGCCGGGTGGGGGATCGATGATTCCTGCAGGGAAAGAATGTGAAGCCGTCTTTGTCTTCCTCTTAGGAGACTGGGCCATCAGCTGATACAGTAATGACCCACCATCATACACAGTTGTCTTATCTCTTCTATCAGTGATTAACTTTTCGGGATCAATTAGCCACAGAAACTTCCTGGGAAAAAATATTCTCAACTGCTGCAGTGTGGACAAAATAATCTACTAAATTACTTGCTTCAAGATATAAAATCCAGCAGATTTTCCCTAGTCCAGTTCTGAGGTTACTAGAATCCAAAAGGCAGGGAGGGAGGTATATATATCAGGCTATTTTTATAGGTGATGTCTACTCCTTAAGTAATTCTCAAAAAATGAGTTGATAAAAAAATCCAGAATTCTCTGAGGTCTGTCTTTGCATGTGGAAAAAGGAGTGAAATCTGTAGTGCTGTGAAATATTTTAAATACCTCCCAATATTTAAAGCCTGTCTGTGAGATTGAATACAGGGCCAAAGAGGCAAACTCTCCAAAAAGACACATTTTTTTCATAGAGACTAACTCATTGTGTGGGTTTTAAGAAGCATTAGAAATATAGGCCACCTTAGAATGCATACCTGAATAGGAAACTTTGCAGAAGATAACCTTGCTATTTCTCTCCAGAGTAGCTGAATTTTCCACTGTGGTTTGGCCTCTGTGGTTTTAGAAATAATGTATATGCTAAGTGTGTGTTCTGTTATATAATAGCAGCCATGCTGTAGGTGTCCTTGCCCATCAGCCTTTATTCAGCCATACGTGTATGAGGTAAAGCCCTGCTTAGTAAGATGACTCATAGGTGGAGTGCTCTCGTTAATTAAATTTTACCTTTAAATAAAAGATTTGGAAACTTTAACATAGAAAATATTTAAAATGCAAATCCATTAATTAATAATCTTAATGTTCAGGCTAAGATGTCAAAGTAGCTACTATAATAATGCTTCTTTTTTTTTTCAGGGAAAACTAATTTTAATAATATATTTTCTCAAACACAACAGATCCAACATGCAAAAACATATTTATATAACCCAATATACTTCATCATGCAAAAAGTATAAAAATATTAATAAGCTATTTTACATATTTTAAATACTGTCTTTGAAATCTGGTGTGTATTTTGCACTTAGAGCATCTTTCAATTTGGATTTTCAGCAGTTAAAGTGAAATGTAGTGCTACCAAAACAAGCTGTGATTACAGAAAAATATTTTATACTGCTTCAGCTTTTAACTTAATTGGAATTTTTTAAAAAACATCTTTATTGGAGTATAATTGCTTTACAAGGGTGTGTTAGTTTCTGCTTTATAACAAAGTGAATCAGTTATACATATACATATGTTCCCATATCTCTTCCCTCTTGCATCTCCTTCCCTCCCACCCTCCCTATCCCACCCCAATAATGCTTTTTGAATGGAAAGATAGAAATTATAAGCAAAGAAAGAGAAGCATCAAGAAGAACTAAATGGAAATTAGAACTGAAAATTTCTAGTTTTTTAAGGAACTTCCATACTGTTCTCCATACTGGCTGTATCAATTTACATTCCCACCAACAGTGCAAGAGGGTTCCCTTTTCTCCACACCCTCTCCAGCATTTATTGTTTGTAGAAAACTAAAAATAGAACTACCATACGACCCAGCAATCCCACTACTGGGCATATACCCTGAGAAAACCATAATTCAAAAAGAGTCATGTACCAAAATGTTCATTGCAGCTCTATTTACAATAGCCAGGACGTGGAAGCAACCTAAGTGTCCATCAACAGATGAATGGATAAAGAATATGTGGCACATATATACAATGGAATATTACTCAGCCATAAAATGGCACAAAACTGAGATATTTGTAGTGAGGTGGATGGACCTAGAGTCTGTCATAGAGAGTGAAGTAAGTCAGAAAGAGAAAAACAAATACCATATGCTAACACATATATATGTATATATGGAATCTAAAAAAAAAAAGCTCTGAAGAACTTAGGGGCAGGACAGGAATAAAGACACTGATGTAGAGAATGGACTTGAGGACACGGGGAGGGGGAAGGGTAAGCTGGGACGAAGTGGGAGTGTGGCACGGACATATATACACTACTGAATGTAAAACAGATAGCTAGTGGGAAGCAGCCACACAGCACAGGGAGATCAGCTCGGTGCTTTGTGACCACCTAGAGGGGTGGGATAGGGAGGGTGGGAGGGAGGGAGACGCAAGAGGGAAGAGAGATGGGGACATATGTATATGTATAACTGATTCACTTTGTTATAAAGCAGAAACTAACACACCATTGTAAAGCAATTATACTCCAATAAAGATGTTAAAAAAAAAACCCTGAAAATTTCAAAAAAGGAAACAAAATACTCACTGGATGGGTTCAGTAGCAGAACAAGGGTAACAGAGGAGGGAGTCAGTGCACTTGAAGACAGGTCTAGAAAATTATCTGACTTGAACAACAGTGAAAAGACACTGAAAAAAACAAAGAACAGAGGGAACTTTGGGATATTACCAAAAATGCTAACATTTATATCATTGGAAGACCAGAAAGAGATGAGAAAGAGTGTACAGAAAAAATATTTGAAGAAGTAACGGCTAAAAACTTTCAAGTCTGGCAAAACACATAAACCAACAGATTCGAGAACCTCAGCAACCTCCAAACAGGATAACCACCCGCCTCTACCAAATCCATATTCTAGACACATCATGATCAAACTACTGAAAACTCGACAAAAAAAGTCTTTAGAGCAGTCAAACAATGCATTACTTATAGAGGAACAAAAATTCAAATGAATGCAGATTTCTCATTAGAAACCATGCTATAGGGACTTCCCTGGTGGCACAGTGGTTAAGAATCCACCTGCCAATGCAGGGGACACGGGTTCGAGCCCTGGTCCGGGAAGATCCCACATGCCACGGAGCAAATAAACCCATGCGCCACAACTCCTGAGCCTGCGCTCTATAGCCCGTGAGCCACAACTACTGAAGCCCGCGTGCCTAGAGCCCGTGCTCTGCAACAAGAGAAGCCACCGCAGCTCTCTGCAACTAGAGAAAGCCGCGCACAGCAATGAAGACCCGCGCACAGCAGTGAAGACCCATGCGTCCAAAAATAAAATAAATAAATACATTAAAAAAAAAAAAAGATTCTAAGTTGGTTCCCGAAGGGAAGGTGAAACTCCATGATCCTTTTTTTCATCTTCCCTCTTTTATTTTTTTTTAAACCTGGCAATTTACCTATAGTGCTTTTATCTGCTAAACGGTTTTAGAGTGGAATAATTTACACATGTATTGTGTAAATCCCAGTTACTAGATTTCTTAATATCAAATTTTGGATAGTTTTTGTCTAAACTAAATGATTTCTTGATTCGTAGTTAAAAGTAGCCATGATAGAAATCAAGTTTGATTCTCCAGTTTTTGAAAGTTTGTTCCCCAGCTGCGTGCCTTGTGTCCAGAAAGCAGGGGAGAATAGAATTAGTGGGAAAACTGGCCATCAGTTAAATTGCCTTTTTCTGTCCAGAATAAAACTTCATCAGTTTATCAAAAAAGCAGTTAAATTTCTGATTTCTCCTTAAGAGTACCGATTTGAGTACTCCCCTTAAAAGTACTCTGATTTCAGTCAGATCGGAGAGGGAGACAAAGCAGCTCTGCTCTGGCCTGGGCCTGGGCCTGGCCGTGGGATGGAAAGACAAAGCAGACGAGCTTTCTTCAGCTCCCTTTACAGCGCTTCTCCTCCCTGGTGTCTCCCGTGGCCTTATTCCTCATGATGCAGCTGGCCAGGCACCGGATCTTTCTAGCAACCTCCAGAAAAACTTGGCTTTCTTGTAATCCACTTCTGAAACACCTTGCACCATCATGTGTGGGGAGAGCATGGGCCACATAAAGGACAGATTTTGGATTGAAATCTAATTCTGATATGCAGTACATGTATTAGGGCCAAGTTATTTAATCTTCCTCCAAGCCTCAGTTTGTGCATCTGTAACATGGAGATAGCACCTCATTGACATAAAGGTTGTGAATACTAAGCAAGAAAGCAGCATCCAGCACACAGTGGGTTCTCAATATTAATTCATCGTCTTCCTCCTCACCTCTGTTTTCTAAGACTTATTATTCCTAAGCAATATGTGTGGATTTTAACAAAGATCTATGGGGCCACCAGTATAAAGTCAGCATCTCCAGATGGTATGTCTTCTGTACATAGGGTGTGGGTCTAGAGATAAGTCAGTATGTTGTAAGTACTCCATTTCCTAAGAACATACGGGGGTCCTGGGGTCCGATCCTGGTTTCATTGCTTCCTGGCCATGTGACTGGGCACGTTTCCTCTCTGCTCTCGGTTGTAATGTTTCCTCCTCGTAAGTGTGTGGAGGAGACAGAAGATTACCCATGTAAAGTGCTTATTCGCACTGCTGGGTGCAGAGGTAGGGACCCAGGCATGGCACCCGGAATTGAGTGCAGCTTTTCTAATACCCTCTAGGAGGTGGAGCCCACTCTCTTCAAAGGGCAAGAAAGGACTAAAATAACCCTGCTTTAGAGCCGTTGAAGTACGCCTCTTGAAGAAGTGTTCTAAGAAGTTAAGAAAATTTTAGATCATTTCTCTTTAGGGAGACCTTTGTTTACCTTTTGAGTTTTCCAAACTTGTCACTTATGATAAACCAACCAGGTCGCTCAGGGTAGGCTAGATTCTGCTACGGTGGCAGCCTCATGTCTCGCCCAGATCCGTGTCCCTCCCAGGCCTGGCCCACACTGCCATCACTTGGGGAGGCAAGCTGACAGGGCTCCCCCGTTTGGAGCACCACGAGAGGAGAGAGGATGTGGCTACTTGGACGCCAGCACTTAAGGGGCTTGCCTGAAAGTGCGAGGGATCTCCTCCAGTCTCGATGTTCACGAAGGAAACCAACTCGGTGGGGAGCTGGAATCTGCCCTGTGCGTGTGTACGGACATGTATACAGAAGCAGGGTGTTTGAGCACACCAATTCCACCTCGCCCGTGAAAGGACTCTGCATTTCTGGCAGCGCTGCACTGGGGGATGGCAGGGTACGTGGTCCTCTTTGATTCCCAGAGGAAAATTCCAAACAAGACCCACCATTTCACGGTTGAATTTACAGTGATGTTTAGGAATAGCTTTTTCGAGGAACTAACGATCAGATACAGATGGATTTGGGACCTAGAGACTTGGAGCCTGGAACCGTGATTTTATCTGAAGTGAAAAGCTGAATATCATTGCTCCTAATAGAAATTAAGTGTTCAACAATTTTTGCCACTGAGAGGCTGATAACAAAACCTCTAAGGAAAAGACAACCGGTTCATATGGACCATATTCCCATTTAAAGTGTCAGCAGGAACTTTTTTTTGGTGACAACTTTCATGCCAACAGATCTGTTATTAAATAAGACCCCACGAGTTCTGTGTTACGGTGGGAACTGGTCTTTCTTAAGATGTGTGCCCAGTGTACACATCTTCCAGTAAGTGGTAACTTTAGAAGATCTCACTGATAGCAGCAGATGTCTAGTTGGCTTTAGCATAAACTGTGTCCACTGACTGAGATGTCACTTAATATAGAAGAACACACAGCAGAAACACTCAGGGATTGTGAGTAATGGAGTGACAAGGGTACGTCCTTCTGCTGGGAGGGTAGAATCCAGGGGTTAGGGGAAGGATTAGAAATGTGCAGACAAACTGAAATTGACAAACAATAGGCTTGTATTTTGTCCCAGGCTTATGGTAATACATTCATTTGTAGACTGTATTAGTGTGGAAAAGTAAGTAAATAATGAACACGGGGGTAGCAACATACCTAAAAATGCTTAGTGTCTGGCTCAGAGTGGGTGCTTGATAGTTGCTTTAATGGAACTCCATCAGTGCTTTTGCTGTGTGTTTTCTCTGTCCTGGAAACCTGGGGAAGTCCCCGTTGCTACAGCGAGGCCCTTCACAAAAGCCTCAGTTTCAGGTCCTCAAGTTGAGAATCCTTTTAGTCAACTTGCAGAGTTTCTAGTTACACATTCTTGCCCCTCCCAGGGTATATTTAGTGGTGGGAGAGCTGGGAGGGCTGCAGACCTTCTAGGAGTGCTCGGTGGGTCCTAGATCAGCGCCCGGTCTGTGTTCTGGAAACTTGCTGCCCAGCGAGTGGTCCCTGCACTGTATCAGCACTGTGTCACCCAGAACTTGTTAGAAATGCAGACTCTCGGGCCCACCCCAGGGCTGTGGTCCCAGTGTCCGTGTGTTCACAAGATTTCAGGGAATTTATGTGCTCCTTAAATTTGAGAAGCACGAGACTCTCAGAATTAGAAATGATGGTTTTCTGGGTTCTCATTTAAGAACGGGCTGTTGCACAGCTAATTAAAGAAGGCTGCTTCACAAGCCCTGAACTTTAAACTTCTGGTAGGAGGAGAAATGTCTTCTGTTTCCTTCCGCACTTTGATCTCTAATGACCATACTCGGGGCTCCTTGTGGGACAGAGAGATGACACACAGCTCAGCCCGTAACGGATGACTGGAGGACAACCATGTGAGAATGTTCTCGTCTCTGCTGCTCAGACGGGTCCATAGGCCCCGTCCTCTCCGGCCCCCCTGGCTCTACCTTGACTTCATATCAGCACTTGCAGAACTCTAAGTAAGCCAGCCGAGGACAGCGTACCCTCCTGAAGCAGCACGCATAAGAGGGGGCTTCCATCTTAGGACGTGGCCAGTCTTTTAACTAGTTGCTTGGGGGCTTTCTTTGTTTTGTGTTGTTCCTTTCATCTTATGCATTAATCTAATTTTTTAACTGAAGTGTAGTTGTAATATTATATGTTACAGGTGTACAGTATAGCGATTCACAGTTTTTAAAGGTTATTTACTCCATTTATAGTTATAAAATATTGACGGTATTCCCCATGGTGTACAATATACATAACAGTTTTTACCTCTTACTCCCCTCCCCCGATTTTGCCCCTCCCCCTTCCCTCTCCCCACTGGTGACCATTGGTTTGTTCTCTATATTGGTGAGTGCTGCTTCTTTCTTGTTCTATTCACAAGTTTGTTGTATTTTTTAGATTCCACATATAAGTGATATCATACAATATTTGTCTTTCTCTGTCTGACTTATTTCATTTAGCATAATACCCTCCAAGTCCATCCATGTTCCTGCAGCTGGCAGGATTTCAGCCTTGTTTATGGCTGAGTAGTATTCCATTGTGTATATGGACCACACCTCCTTGCTTTGATTCATAGCTTTCATTGCTGCTTCTCATGTTTCTGGCCCTGCTCCGGAGAGCTAGCCCCTGGTTTCACCTTCTGCCCGTCCTGGGTTGCAGCCTCTGCTCACTCTCGCCAGGTGACTCCAGGTGCCTCACAGCCCCACTAAGCTTTGACCCTGGTGCATCATCTCCTCAGCCTGCTCAGGGCCCTTCTGGATTTTACCGAGACCCCAGGATGAGGGAAATTAGACACACATTAAAATGTGAACTTCTTCCGTGAAGGGGCTGAATTTGTTTGTTGCAGCCCCTGGAATCACGCAAGTGTTTAGTATTAAATGCCGGATGTTAGACGTCCACCTCCTTTTACGATGAAGGAAGGCTCAGGAGAGATTTGTTCCCATCCTAACAACAAGGAGACTCCAGGTCATCTGTCAAATCACAGCATTTCTTAAGCCCTTCAGAGAGCTTCAGGTGCAAGACAGCTATGTGGGCCGAATTCCGAAGAGAGGGAGAGCCCCGTAGAAGAGAGATGAGATGCATGAAGCATCCCAGGCTTGGCACGGGAAGGAGAGAGACCTGGCTGTCTTACCATGGCAAAGAGAGCAGCTTATTGCAAAGGATCCTTAAAGGCCAGAGATGGGCTCGAAGATCAGGTTCAAACGGTGGAGCCTGGGACACAGGGACGTTCATACTTGCTTGCAGGCTCTTTCCTTCAGCCTCCCCAGGTGATCACAGGTGTGCTTGGGGGCGGGACCCTGGAGAGAGTCCCCTCAGTGGCACAGTTTCCCACGAGGACTTCAGGCTCCTGGGAAACAGACACAAAACTCTGTCCTTTTCCTATTACCCTTTCTGCCAGGAAGCAAAAGCCTTGAGCTACTGAGAGAAGAGCTGTTAAATCTCTCAGCCAAGGACAGACAATGATCTGTTGCTGCTGGGGGTGGGACAGAAAACTTTCTCCCACCCAAGACCAACCGCAAATACAGGCAGAGTGGAGCTTCCAGGGGAAGGAGGGGCAGGGATGCTTTGACAACCTCATGTCAGCGGTCCCCAGCCATTGTGGCACCAGGGATCAGTTTCGTGGAAGACAATTTTTCCACAGAGTGGGGGTGGGGGGTGCTTTGGGGATGATTCAAGCACATTACATTTATTATGCACTTTATTTCTATTATTATTACATTGTAATATGTAATGAAATCATTATACAACTCACCTTAATGCAGAATCAGTAGGAGCCCTGAGCTTGTTTTCACTTGCCACTCACTGATAGGGTTTGATGAGTCTGCAAGCAATTGATTTCTGATGGTCTCTGTGCAGTCAGACTCGCTGCTGCTGATCAGCTGTATTTGCAGCCGCTCCCCAACGCTAGCATCGCCTCAGCTCCCCCTCAGGTCACCAGGCATTAGATGCTCATAAGGAGCGCGCAACCTGGATCCCTCGCATGCGCGGTTCACAGTACGATTTGTGCTCCTGTGAGAATCTAATGCCGCTGATCGGACAGGAGGTGGAGCTCAGGCGGTAGTGCGAGCAATGGGGAGCAGCCGTAAATACAGATGAAGCTTCGCTCGCTCACCCGCCACTCACCTCTTGCTGTATGACCTGGTTCCTAACAGGCCACAGACCGGTACCAGTCGGTGGCCCCGGGGTTGGGGACCCCTGCCTTATGTAAAGGCCCAGATTCCCAGGGCTTACCTAAGACTCAGGACAACAGAAAATCCCTCCTCCTGCCACCAGGAGCTGAGCACGAATCATAAACAGTAGCCGTCTATTTCTGCAGGAGGGGCAGGAGCAGGAGAGAGAACCTCGGTTTGTCACAGGGACCCAGGAATGGCTGAGAGGGGGGTGGAGCAGGGACACTGAGAGAAACCCAGCAGCACGTTACCCACTGTAAGGGAAGGCAGCCTGTAGTGCACCGGAAGTAATGATTAAAGACCCCAAAATCTCAAACCCAGCCCGACCCCTGACTAGATAGACAACCTCCTCACCCCTGGAACCACACATAAAATGATTTGTTATGAGCATAAAAACTACTTACTATGGTCTCTACTGTTTCTTTATGCATGATTTTCAGCAGTCAATCCAAAGTTGATACTTTAAAAAGCAAAGCAAAACCAAACCAAACCAAATCATTGCCAACAGATAAAGCAACCAACAGAACCAGAATTAGCGATGACCCAGATATTGGAAGTCTAAGATAGGAACTTTAAAATCACCATGATAGGGAATTCCCTGGTTAGCCCAGCAGTTAGGACTCGGCGCTTTCACTGCCGTGGGCCCAGTTTCGATCCCTTGTCAGGGAACTAAGATCCCACAAGCTGCACAGTGCAACCAAAAAATAAATAAATAAATACATAATAAAATAACCATGATAAATATGTTAAATTATCTAGAGAAAAAGATATATAGTGTGCATGAACAGATGGGAAATTTCAACAGAGAGACAGAAACTATAAGAGACAAATAGGAATGCTACAAATTAAAAAGAAGTGATATAAACAAAGAATTCTTTTGGCAGGCTTATCAGTAGACTAGTCTCAGCTAAGGAAAGGTGAATGAACTTGCAGATAGGTCAACAGAAATTGTAAAAAGTGATACACAAAAAGAATAAAAGACTGAAGAAAAAAACTATAACAGGGCCAACAAGGGGTATGGGACAATATCAAATAATCTAACACATTCAGTTGGAGTCCCAGTATAATAAATAAAAGGGAAAGAATAGAGCAGAAGAAACACTTAAAGAGATAATGGCTAAGAATTTTCGAAAAATAGTGCAAGATAACAAACTCTAGATCCATGAAGTTCAGAGAACCCCGACAGTAGAAATACAAAAATAAATAAGTAGACTCCTAAACCCCAAAAGCACAAAAATCTGCCTAAACATATCATAACTAAACTGTTAAAAACCAAAGACATGGAGAAAATATGGAATGCATCCGGGGGTGGGGATGGGGGTAGGGAACATTACAAACAGAAGAAGAAGGAAAACAATTACAATAGATTTCTTGTCAGATGTTCAGCAAACTAGAAGGTAATAGTGTGGCACCTTTAAAGTACCCAAAGGAAAACACAATCTATTAACCCAGACTTCTGTACCCAGTCAAAATATTTTTTAACACTGAAGGCAAAAATTAAACTTCTTCAGACAAACCAGCTGAGATAACTACGTGAACAGACCTGTGCTTGCAAGAGGTGTTGCAGGAAGTTCTTCAGGCTGTAGAAAATCACACCAGATGGAAATTCGGGTCTACACAGAGAAATGGAGAGCACCAGAAACAATAACAATAAATAGCTAAAGTATTTTTTCTTATAGCTTTTTAAAAGATTGTTGACTGAAGCAAACATAGTAAATGGGGTTTATAACATATGTAGAAGTAAAATATATGAAAATAGTTGCACAGATGATGGGAGGGGGAGGAGTTGCAAGTGTAAGGTTGTAAATGAAAACTACTAAGATACGATACTTTGAAAGTTTCAAAACAAAATATGTAGGCTTAAAGTAGTAATTTCAGATCAGTTGCTAGTATCAATGAACACTGTTGTACATGGAAAAGTATAAGGTACAAGGGTCAATCTGAGACTTAAATTTTGAAGGAAACAAACAAAAAAAACTTGTCATCATTTAGTTCAGTGGTTCTTCAGTTCAGCCAACATCAGAATCATGTGGAAGAGTTGGTTTAAAAATGGAACCTTCTGGGCCCGGTGCTGCAGATCTCCCCGAGGCAAGGCCTCCTGTTTCACATGGACCCTCCTAACGTGTGTCCTCCTGTAGCGCATGGTGGCGACCCTCAGGGGAAGAGGTGCTGCGTCCTTGGTTATGGGGCCGAGTCAGGGTAGGCTAGACTCAGTCAGGGGTAAACGGACGTTCTAGCTGCTGAGAGACTGCAGCGTGGGCTAACGTCAAGAAACCCCCCTCCTTCTAACGAGGAGTCATATCTTGCAGTGGTCAGCGTGGAGAAATCAGGATCCCTGGGAACAACTGGGTGTCCTTGATGAATCTAGGAACTTGGGGACCACGGAAATTGCGGGCCAAGTGTGGTTGACCACAGCAGCCTCTTGGTGTGGGCCTCTGTGTGGTTCCAAATACGAGGCTCTGGGTCATGGTGAGATCCCACTGCCCTCTTTCCTCCAGACAGAGGTCTAAGGTCAGCAGTATCCCTTCAGGGACCCAGGTTGGCTTTGGGTCACGTGTGCAGCATATTCCTTGGGGCCAGGGTTGGGCAGACAAGGTTGCCATGAGTTCCTGAATCCACCATGGCTTTGGTCTGGAGGTGAAGATGAGAGCAGAAGTAGCCATTGGTGTTGGGTCAAATCACCAAGAATAGGGATCAGCCGATGAATGGAGAAATGGGGTTGGTGGGGAGGAATTCTCATACAGGAAGAGCTGCATCGAGGCTGGACTCCTTGGAACGTGCTGCGTGGGCAGGACAGAGTGGGCGATTCCTTCACTGGAGGACCTTGGATGGAAGCGGGGACTGGATTTGTCCCCCTCCTTCCACGGAATAGCAGGTGAAGGATTTTCTTTTTTCCTCTTCAGAAGGGGAAGTTTTTAGGCTCTGCTAAATAATCAAATTAATGGAAACTCTGGCATCCCCGTCATTAGCCTTGATTTCCGCCAGGTGGTAGGAAGAGGAACGGCCACCCCACCTCTTGGGGCTGTTTTGTTTTTCCCTTCTTTTCTTGTTCCTCCATACCCACTTCCTCCACTTTGGGGGTTCCTCTATGTGAAGCACTGGCTGACACAATGGTTGTATCTGCAAACCTCATACCTGAATGAGTAATTTTCCTATTAACCTTCTAAAGAGATGGTTCCCAAAAGGCATTATCAGCCTCAGGTCTGGAGCTGTAGTTTAGCTGTTCAGTGGAAGTCTTTCACAGTCTTCTGACAAGTTGGATCAACAAAAAATTAGATCTTTGTCATTCATCTCTTACGATGACTTAGGCATCACCTGTCTGTTCCTCCCCCTCTTAGCTCTTCACTTTGTCGCATCCACTACCTGTCACGTGGGGAGTGACGCTTCCCTATGAGGTGGCTACATCCCCATATGTCACACACGAGGAAGCAGAGGCCCAGAGAGATGAAGTAACTTACACAGACCTCCCAGTTAATAAGCAACAGAGCTAAGCTTCAGATGCTGATCTAACTCCAAGGTCTGTTGAGCTGTATTACATCCTAGTCCAGTCAGGATCTCTGTCTTGGCACGTCTACCCTAGTAACCCTCCTACTCCAGTCACGTCCTCCAGTGTCCTATTGGTTATTTACTTTCATGTCCGAGGCTTGTAATCTCTGTTTAACCAAGGGCGAATTTTAAGTTTAAAAGGAAATCCAAAAGTAATGTAGCCCAGTGTGGGATTCCATCTGTTTCCCTGAGATGCGTTTGTCCAATGGCCAGTCTTCGTGTATTCCGTCAAACTAAGGAGCTCCATCTGACGAGACTGTCGTAGCACCTCTGTGGCCTCTGGTAAGGTGGCAAGCGAAGGGTCGAGAGGGAGGAGAAGCTGGAAGGGAAGTTGCCTGGCCCCACTGAGCTTTGAGCACGTGTCCCACAGGAAGGCCACCTACTTTAATTTCTCTTAAACTTAAAACCTCTTCCCCTTTTGAGATGACAAATCACAAAATCGGCTTGTCCCAGATTGTGGTGAGCTCCCCCACCTACGCATCAGCGAGAGGTGGATACCTGATCAGGTCTCAAGATTACTGCAAAAACGAGATAAGATTTTTTTTGTTGTTTATTTAACACTTTTGAGATAAGCTTTTGAAAAACCCACACTCTTTAATTTTTGCATGCCGATCATACTCGTCATTCATTCACTCAGCAAATCTTTCTGGAGCCCCTGCCGGTGGTGAGGCCCTGTTCCAGGTGACTGGGCATCTGCAGGAGTCAAACAGCGGGCTCCTTCTCTCTGGGGCATGCACACTAGTGGCTGCAGACAAAGGAATGACCGGTGGGACAGTGAAGCAGAAGCCAGGAATGGGGCTGGAGCCGAGCGACTGCCCGCCAGTGGTCAGGGAGGGAGGAGACTTGGAGCAGACACCTAAGGAAGGGAGGGCCCCCCGAGGTTGTCTGGGGGATGCGTTCTCAGCAGAGAAATCCCAAGGATGAAGGCCCTGAATCAGGGATGTGCTGAGCAGACTCAAGGAAAAGCCCGGATGCCAGGGTTCCAGGCGTTAACAATGGAAGAGGTGGGAGATAAAGCAGGGAGGGCGAGAGCGTGGGGCGGGGGTCCTGTGTTAGGGTGCCCTGTAGGTCATGGTTAGGGTGCAGACGTGTACTGGGGGCACCCTGGAGGATTTCGAACGGAATACAGACATGACTCGAAGAACTGTAAAAGTCCCACAGGTCTGTCGTGTGGAGAACAGAGCACAGAGGGCAGGAGTGGGCAGGGGACCACTTGGAAGATGAAAGCGCCGGTCCAGGTGGTCGGCAGGGAAGGATTGAGAGGCTGAGGGGTTTGGGATGCAGGAGTTATGTTACATCCCGAGGAGGTAGCCACGGGGATTGGCTGATGTGCTCATTGGGTAGCACGAGAGAACTTGGGCCCCAAGGCCACAGCCTGTGCCACCGGGGTTGAAGGGGTTTAGTGGCCAGTTGCTGAAATGAGCTTGTGGACAAGCAAGTTTAGGGAAGGACAGCTGAGTCTGGGTTTAGGCAGGAGATACTCGAGATTCTTCTGAACGTCCTGAGTAGGGGTCCTGATGTCTGGAGTTCCAGAGAGGGGTCTGGACCGTAGACACAGTTTGGGGGGTTGTAGTCAGTTGAATAGTGTCTCCCCCAGATCATGTACACCTGGAACCTCAGAATATGACCTTATCTGGAAATAGTCTCTGCAGATGTAATTAAGCTAAGGGAGGGGACACAGAGACGCAGAGAGGAAGGTGATGTGAAGGTCGGCAGGCACGGGAGTGATGCGACTGCCGAGCAAGGAGCCCCACTGGCTGCAGGCCCCTCCCACAGCCAGGAGGGGCCCTGGAGCGGTCTCTCCATCAGACTGGCAGGAGGGACCGGCCCTGACCCTGGACTTCTGGCCTCCGCAACCGTGAGAGGCTACATTCCTGTTGTTTTAAGCCATCAGGTTTGTGGAACTTTGTGAAAACATCCCTAGGAAACTAATACAGGGTCTCAGGGTAGAGACAGTGTTGAAATGAGGTCCAGGTGAGGTCACAGAGGGCCCAGCCCAGGGCAGCCTGATGTCCAGGGAGAGAAGGTGAGAGGGCCCGGCAGAGGAGCCTGACGAACCTCTTTTCTTTCATCAAATCCAACGGAATTTAGGGGGGCAAGTCTGCAAAGTCGCTCTGGCAGAGGCTCCTGCTACGGGAGTGAGGCTGTGCTGAGCTAACGGGCATCGAATCTCACTCCTACCCCTGGGCCCCGTCCTGGAAATCGGCCTACATGCATCTTCACCTGCTTGGGAGGGGTGTCACGTGTTTTAAAAAGTCACCTTCATTGAGATGTAATTTACATACAACAAAAAAGCATTCATTTTCAGGATTGTTTCAATGAGTTTCCACAAATTTATACCAGTGTCATTACAACCACAACCGGAACAGGAAGTGTCTCCACCACCCTCGAAGGTTCCCTGCGCTCCTCTCCTGTCGGTCTCTGCCCCTCCCCGCTCCACGCAGCGCCGATGGCTTTTCTGTCACCGTACGTCAGCTGCTTCCCCCTAGATTCCGTGTCACGGCGTCACGCAGGGGGCCCTCCTTTGGGGCGCCTGCTGCTCTCCGAGTCTCCCACGGGCGCCCTTGCATCCAGGGTGTCCTGGACCTGGAGGCGCTGCTGCGTCTCTTCCCAGAGTCCTGCGTTCAGTGACATCAACTTGGTTGCTGGACGTCGGCCAGAGTGGGGGGACCATTTGCTCCACAGGAATTGGCACGCCTACCAGTCAGGGCTCCTTCTCTCCTGGGGAGCCAGCTGATAAACAGGTACGAGTCCATCACCGTCCCGTCTGTTCACAGAGTCACTTCCTGATCGCTGTTCCGGCCACGCTGGCAGGAGCCCCGGTGTCTACGCTGCTCCCGTCTCCTGGCCCTGCTCACACCTCAATCCCCCAAGAATCCTGAGAGCTTGTCCTTGAGGGCCTGTCCCGCTCCTCTCGCAGACGCAAGGCTGAGGGAGGCGTGGGCCCTCTGATGCGTCCCCTCGCTGGAACAGGTGGGGGGCGTTTTCCGTTGTCACGTTGTCAGGGCTTCCGGGACTCGGAGAAGGTATCGTGGCGGGGGACGAGCGCTCCCCTGCTGTGCTAGGTCTAGAGCGTCGCAAAGGCCAGAGGGGTTGGCACAGGAAGCTGATGGCACTGCCGAGTGTGGGTGCCTCCTGAGCGCGCGCAGCTTGAGTTTATTCCCGGTGCGCTCAGCTCCCCGCTGCAGGGGCAGAGGCGCCTCGGACCCATCCTGCGGGGGAGCGTTGGGTCCCAGTCACCAGGCAACGCCTCCTTTCTTCAGGGCTCCTCTCCCCAGGAGCTCTGGATGTCCTCCTGGCCAGTGGACTTCACCTGAGACCACCCACATCATCGGAAATTTTAGTACTGCTGAACCTAAGCAGGAAAGGTATTTCTTTTCTGCTAGGGGCGCCCCGGCCCTGAGGCAGCTTCTCCCCAGAGCTTCGCAGTGTTGCACGCTCGGAGGCCAAGCGCAGCCTAGCAGAGCCAGCACAGAAGGTCTCACGGCAGCTGGCCGCCGTGGCCTGCGCGGTCCACAGTGACGTAACAACTTCTGAGAACCAAGGAGATCTGTTCCAGGGCTTCCTACTGTTTCTGCTGCGGAAGAACAGAGACTGTCCCCCTTGAAGTGACACATCCTCCAGCATATCTGCTGTTGTCACCTGTGTCTCCACAGCAGGTCCCACCGTGAATTCCTCCAAGGTTCACGATTATCTTGTATTTGTAAAGAAACAGCAACAATTCAGTGCGATGCTCTTTCTCTTGACACAGACCCCTACACCAGCCACAGGAGAACCATGGGTCTCCCAAGACCCCAGGACGCAAGGGCGTTCCCTCTGGGGCTGCGGTCAGATGGTCCGGGGACCGTGTGAGCTGCACGGGTCAGTAGCCACAGCCTGTCTCACTTCCAGTTTATCTAGTGGTCTCACGTGACCTAAGTCACTTGACCATCTGTACTTTGTCACCCTTCTGTATAACAAAATGTCCTGAACACCTCGTAACTCAGGGCTGCTTTTAACACCGGTCTTCAGTCTCTGGTTGGAGCGCTTTGTGGGTCTGAATGTGTCTGTGAGCACAAAGCATGCTCAGACGGATCCCCAGAAATCAAACAGCCACAACCGTATAATCGGCTTCTAGAACTGGGAGCTGAAGACCCCTCAGACGGCAGCTCCGGGGCCCACACGGGGGAGGGATTCCCTTTACATGGCCTCCAGCTTCAGAACTCACTTGAGGCTGGTGAGTTGTCAGACAGTAAAGATTCTTTTCATCTGTTAGAAAGCTCTCCTTTGGGGGAGCCGGTATCTACTGAAACTTCCCTTATTCTACTTCTGTCTTTGCATTTAGCACAGTTCCTGATGTAGAATTAACCTTCAGAAATTATTAGGGGAACTGAGAACAAGACTGTTCCTTCCACAGGCCTGCTCTTTACAAATTGAAGATAGCTCTCAGGTTGTCCCTGATCGTCTCATTTTGGAAGCAAACACATACAGTTCCTGTAATTCTTCATAAAGGGGCACAGCCCCAAGTACTCAGCCATTCAGGCTGCATTCCTGAGCGCAGCTCCCATCACTTCTAAGATGTGGTACCCAGGCCTGGAAGGAATGATCCATTTGTCTGCTCAGCATAGACGCCTGCAGTGCCCCACCTGAGCTGGGTTGATGGCACCAGTGGCCCCAAATAACAGGATCCAGCACCCCATCCTCTGTGATGTGGTCTCACAGATCTCCCATCAGAAGGCAAACTCAGCTTCCCAGACAGTGAACCTGCCTTGGCCTGAGACTTGCTTTGGTCAATGGGGTGTGGCAAAGGGATGGAGTCCAGTTCTGAATCTAGTCCACATGTTTATAATTTTCTTATCTCCTCTTAGAAATCTCCCTTATCACAGGAGAGGCTTGGGCTACCCTGGGAAGGATGAGAGAACACATGGGGCACAGACAGGCTGTCCCAGCTGAGGTCATTCTGCACCGGCCAGTGGTGACTGACCTCTTGGCTGAGCACAGGTGCATGAGCAGGCCCAGTCACATCGGCTGTCTGGCCCAATCAGTATAACCACCTAGCTTACCTGTAGGCTCGTGAGCAATAATAAAGGGTTAGTGTTGCATCCCATTAAGGTCTCAGGGTTGTTTTTCATTCAGTGTTATTTTGGCAATAGATAACTGATATATTGTATAACGAGTGCCACCCAAGATTGGATTATCTATTATAGTGGCTTACATCAAACTTGTGATCAGTTACCTTTATCTGATAATTTTTACATATATCAGTTTCTTTTTTAAAAAATTAACTAATTAATTAATTAATTTTTGGCTGTGTTGGGTCTTCATTGCTGCGCGCGGCTTTCTCTAATTGTGGCGAGCAGGGGCTACTCTTCGTTGAGGTGTGCCGGCTTCTCATTGCAGTGACTTCTCTTGTTGCAGAGCATGGGTTCTAGGCGTGTTGGGCTTCAGTTGTGGCCCTTGGGCTCAGTAGTTGTGGCTTGTGGGCTCTAGAGTGCAGGCTCAGTAGTTGTGGCGCACGGGCTTAGTTGCTCCACGGCATGTGGGATCTTCCCAGACCAGGGCTTGAACCCATGTCCCCTGCATTGGCAGGCGGATTCTTAACCACTGCGCCACCAGGAAATCCCCATATATCGGTTTCTTGACCTGTGCTGTTCAATATGGTGGCTACCAGCCACGTGTGGCAATGGAACACTTGAAGTGTGGTGAGTCTGAATTGAGATGTGCTCTAAATATCAAACGCACATCTGATTTTGAAGACTTAGTACAAAAATGGTAAAATATCCCATTGATATTTTTTACACTGATTACATTTGAAATGATTATATTTTGGATACACTGAGTTAAAATTTTTGAAGATTGCTTTTCCCAGTTTCTTTTGACCTTTTTAAATGTGACTACTAGAAAAATTTAAATTACATATGTGACTCACATCATGTCTCTGCTGGACGCCATTCAAGACAGTGTTCTTCTAGCCCACGTTTATAATTTTCTTATCTCTGTGTCTTATTGCTTTCACCTCAGAATTCCAACCACATGAAATAATATAGAATCTTGGGCATTATATATACTATTAGTTATCCATCTCAAATCTTATAATTCAGCAAATTTGATAAGCATTTTTTTCCTACTTGTATCCAAGTCATTGATTTAAAATAATTCTGATGACCACAAGATCAATATAACCCTATATCATTTCACCAATGAATTGTTTCCATACTGAAAAAAATGATTTACCATTTCTGGTTGTAATTCAATCTGCTAAGAATCTGCCTAAGAATAATGTCATTCAGCCTACATTTTACCAGTTTATTCAGAAGGAATTTTAAATGTTTTTCTAAAATCAAGGTATATTTGACAAAATCAGGATGTGCAGGAGGTAAAGTCAAAGTCTTCAGTGTGGGAGGTGTTTCCTGACGCACCAACACACTAACATGTCACGAAGGGCAACAAAGCAGGAGCCAATGAAGGTGGTGACTTAGGAGGCTCCTGAGCTCCCGTGCTCTCAGAGAAATGTCAGATACACAGCTACACAGGGAGCAGTTCCCTCTGAAAGAGGGACAGGGACTAGCTGAGTGACTCCTATTCTTCAGGTGAATGAGAAAATACCCACTTCTAATTCTGTAGGAAAGATAAAGACACACTCTCACCATCCCTGGCACAGTGCCACACAATCTGGAGGGAACCCCCAAATCCCAGCTTTCCCCTGAGGAGCATCAAGGGACTGGCTGCCACTTTTCCTGGAGGACACTTCTCATGCCCTCTCCCTTCATCCCACTCCAGCAATAAAACCAAATCTCCAGTGTCTCCCTGAAGGGAGTATGTACCCACATGTGTACAGACAGAGTGACAGGATGGATACAAAAATAAGACCCAACTATATGTTGCCTACAAAAGATGCATCTCAGTTTTAAGGACAGAAGTAGATTGAAAGTGGAGGGATGGAAAAATATATTACATGCAAATGAAAATTTAAAAAGCAAAGGGTTTTATATATACTTATATCCTTTACTCATATCAGACAAAACAGACATTAAGCCAAAGACTGCAATGAGACAAAGAAGGTCATAATATAATGATAAAGGGGTCAATTCGTCAAGAGGATATAACAATTGGAAATATTTATGCATCCAACATTGGAGCACCTAAATATATAAAGCAAATATGAACAGATCTGAAAGGAGAGATAGACAGCAATACAATAATAGCATATAATACAATACAATAATACCTCACTTGTAACAATACAGAGATCATCCAGACAGAAAATCAACAGAGAAACATTGCACTTAAACTACACATTACACCGAGTGGAGCCAAACAACATGCATGGAACGTTCCATCCAACAGCAGCAGAATACACATTCTTCTCAAGTACACATGGAACATTCTCCAGGAGCGATCATATGTCAGGCCACGGAGTAAGTCAATAAATTAAGAAGATTGAAATCGTATCAAGCTTCTTTTCCAACCATAATGAAATGAAACTATAAATCAATTATAAGAAGAAAACTGGAAAATTCACAAATATGTGGAGATTAAACAACAAGCTACTGAACAACAAATGGGTCAAAGAAAAAATAAAAAAGAAATTTAAAAGTATCTTGAGACAAATGAAAGCAAAATATTCTAAAACTTCTGTGATGCAGCAAAAGTAGTTCTAAAAGGGAAGTTTATAGCAACAAACATGTACATTAAGGAAAAAGAAAGATCTCAAATGAACAACTAACTTTACACCTCAAAGAACTTTACACCTCAAGGAACTTGAAAAAGCAGAATAAACTTAGCCCAAATTTAGTAGAAGGAAGGAAATAACAAAGATCAGAGCAGACCCAAATTAAATAGAGACTACAAATACAATAGGAAAAAATCAATGAAACTAAGAGCTGTTTTTTGAAAAGCTAAACCAAATAGACAAATCTTTAGCTAGACTTACCAAGAAAAAGAGAGAGAGCTCTCAAATAAAATTTGAAAGAGAACACATCACAACTGATACCACAGAAATACAAAAGATCATAAGATACTACTATGAATAATTATACACCAAAAAAACCAGACTACCTGAAAGAAATTGATAAATTCCTAGAAACATACAACCTACCAAGACTGAATCCTGAAGAAATAGAAAATCTGAACAAATCAATTACTAGTAAGGAGATTGAACCAATAATCAAAAATCTCCCAAAAAACAAAAGCCCAGGACCAGATGGCTTCACTGATGAATTCTACCAAACATTCAAAGAAGAATTAATACCAATCCCTCTCAAACTCTTCCAAAAAATAGAGCAGGAGGAAATACTTCCAAACTGATTTTATGTGGACAGCATTACCCTGATACCAAAACCAGAAAAAAGCATTACAAGAAAAGAAATTACAGTCCAGTATCTCTGATGAACATATAGGCAAAAATCCTCAATAAAATATAAGCAAACTAATTTAAACAATACATTGAATGGATTACACGCCAGGATCAAGTGGGATTTTTCCAGGAGGGCAGCAATGGCTCAACATTGACAGGTTAATTAATGTGATTCACCACATTATAAAAATGAATGATAGAAATCATATCGTCATCTCAATAGATGTAGAAAAAAAATCTGGCAAAATTCAGCATCCTTTTATGACAAAACTTCTCAATAAACTGGGTATAGAGGGAATGTATCTAAACATAATAAAGGCCAGGTATGAAAAGCTTACAGCTAACATCATACTCAGTGGTGAAACACTGAAAGTTTTATCTCAAGATCAGGAACAAGACAAGGATGTCTGTTCTCACCATTTTTATTCAACACAGTACTGGAAGCCCTAGTTAGAGCAATTAGGCAAGAAAAAGAAATAAAGACATCCAAATCAGAAAAGAAGTAAAATCCTTTCTATTTGCAGATGACATGATATTATACATAGACAACCTACAAGACTGTACAGAAAAAAAAAGAAAGGTTAGAACTAAAAATGATTTCAGTACAGTTGCAGGATACAAAATCAATATAAAAAAATCAATTGCATTTTTATACACCACAGTTAATGATCAGAACAAAAAATTAGAAAAACAATTCCATCAAAAAGCATAAAATACTTAGGAATAAATTTAACCAAGGAGGTGAAATATCTGTGCACTGAAAACCATAAAACATTGATGAAGGAAATCAAAGAGGATACAAATAAATGGAAAGATATTCTGTGCTCATGGATTGGAAGAATTAATATTGTTAAAATGTTCATTTATCCAAAGAGATCTTCAGATTCAATATAATTTCTGTCAAAATTCCAGTGACAATATTCACAGAAATAATAATCTTAAAATTTGTACGGAACCACTAGGGACTGAAAGGAATCAAAGCAATCTTGAGAAAGAAGAACAAAGCTAGAGGCATCATGCTCCCCGATTTCAAACTCTATTACAAAGCTCTGCTCATCAAAACAGAATGGTATTGGCATAAAAACAACCACATAGATCAATAAAACAGAATAGAGAACCCAGAATAAACACACATATATGGTCAATTCATTTTCCACAAAAGAGCCAAGAATATATAATGGGGAAAGGACAGCCTCTTTAATAAATTTTGTTGGAAAAACTGGACAGCCACATGCAAAAGAATGACACTGGACCACTATCTTACACCTTACACAAAAATCAACTCAAAATTGATTAAAGACTTGAACATAAGACCTAAAACCGTAAAATTCCTAGAAGAAAATATAGGCAGTAGACCCCTTGACATTGGTCTTGGTGATGATTTTTTGCATTTGACGTCAAACGCAAAGATAACAAAAGCAAAAATAAGCAAAACAAGCTTCTGCACAGCAAAGGAAACCATTAACAAAATGAAAAGGCAATCTACTGAGTGGGAGAATATATTTGCAAACCATATATCTGATAAGGGGCTAATAGCCAAAATATACAAGGAGCTCGTACAACTCAATAGCAATAAGCAAACAAACAAACAAACCCAATTAAAAATGGGCAAAGGACATAAATAGATGTTTTTCCAAAGAAGGCATATAAATGGGCAATGGGTACATAAAAATGTGCTCAACGTTACTAATCATCAGGAAAACACAAATCAAATTCTCAATGAGCTATCACCTCACACTTGTTAAGATGTCTACTATCAAAAAGACAAGAGATAAATGCCAGTGAGGATGTGGGGATAAAGGACCCTTGCCCGCTGTTGGAACGTCAACTTGTACAGACACTATGGAAATCAGTGTGGAGGTTCCTCAAGTAATTAAAAATAGAACTACCATATGATTAAGACTCCTACTTTTGGGTACATATCCAAAGGAAACTAAGTCACTATCTCGAAGAGATATCTCTCCTCCCATGTTCATAGCAGCATTATTGACAATAGTCAAGATATGGAAACAACTTAAGGGTCTATTGACGGATGGATAAAGAAGATGTGGCACCTTATATACAATAGAATCTTATTCAGCCATTAAAAGGAAATCTTATCATTTGCAGCAACATAGATGAACCTGGAAGGCATTATGCTATGTGACATAATCTGCACAGAAAAAGACAAGTATCACATGGTATCACTTATATGTGGAATCTAAAAGAAAAACAAAAGTCAAACTCATAGAAACAGAGAGTAGAAAAGTGACTGCCAGGGCTGAGGGTGGGGAAAATAGGGAGAGGCTGGTAAAGGTTGCAAACTTTCAGTCTTAAGATGACTAATGTCTGAGGATCTAATGTATAACATGGTGATTAGAGTTGATACCACTGTATGCATAATTGAAATTTGCTAAGAGAGTAGCACTTAAATGTTCTCTCTCACACACACGAGTTAATTATGTGAGATGATGGATGCATTAATTAACTCAATGAGGGGGAAATCCTTTCACATGTATACATATGCCAGATCATCGCATTGCACACTTTAAATATCTTACAATTTCATTTGTCTATCACACCTCAATAAAGCTGGAAAAAATAAATGAAGTTGCTTTGTGATGATGCACTCACAGTGTTTACCACACTCTTCTAAATGCTCACAAAAATATTTATGAAGCAATATGTTCTAAAATATTTCTGGGGTGCCAAGTCTAGTCTTCAGTGATTTTTTTTCCCCGCTTCCTCACCCCTTCCTTTTTGGGCATCAGGACACTGGTCACCTGCAGTTCCATGGGCATCCTTCCCTCTCTCCATCCTTCTCAGGTGTTAGAGGCCATTAGCCTCTGCACAAAACTCACTCAGACCATGCAGAATCTGAAGAATCATCACTGAACTGTCTTAATCAAGGGAATTCTATGTATCCATTTCTAGCCTAAAATAAAAAGTTATGTTCCAAATCAAAACTACAATGAGGTACAACCTCACACCAGTCAGCATGGCCCTCAACAAAAACTCTACAAACAATAAATGCTGGAGAGGGTGTGGAGAAAAGGGAACCCTCCTACACTGTTGGTGGGAATGTAAACTGGTGCAGCCACTATGGAGAACAGTGTGGAGGTTCCTTAAAAACTAAAAATAGAGCTACCATATGACCCAGCAATCCCACTCCTGGGAGTATATCTGGAAAAGATGAAAACTCTAATTTGAAAGATAGATGCACCCCAATGTTCATCACAGCACTATTTACAATAACTAAGTCAGAGAAGCAAACTAAATGTCCATCAACAGATTAATGGATAAAAAAGATGTTGTATATATACACAATGGAATATTACTCAGCCATAAAAAAGAATGAAATCATGCCATTTGCAACAACATGGATGGACCTAGAGATGATCATATTAAATGAAGTAAGTCAGACAGTGAAAGACAAATATCACATGATATGTGGAATCTAAAAAATGGTACAAATGAACCTATTTACAAAACAGAAAGAGACTCACAGACATAGAAAACAAACTTACGGTTACCAAAGGGGAAAGGGGGGGTGGGATAAATTGGGAATTTGAGATGAACAGATACACACTACTATATATAAAATAGATAACCAACAAGGACCTACTGTCTGGCACAGGGAACTCTACTCAATGCCTTGTAATAACCTATCATGGAAAAGAATCTGAAAAAGAATATATATATATATATATATATATATATATATATATATATATATATATACACACACACACACACATACATATAACTGAATCACTTTGCTGTACACCTGAAGCATTGTAAATCAACTATACTTCAATTTCAAAAAAAGAAGAAAAAGAAGAAAAAAAATTTTTACAAGTTATGTTCATGGAAGCAAGCTCAGTTTTTCACTTAAAAAGTGGAAAAAGTTTCACTTGGAAGTTTGATACAGTTCAATACGTTTGCTAATACCTTCTATTTGATTTTTCTCATATATGAGATGTTCTTATATATCAAGGACACGTGACAGATTTTTACTAGGGCCTCCACAGCTCCCCTGTTGGGCCCAGAGCCCCTCCTACAAGATTAGCGCTCTGCAGGCCCTGGACCGGGATAACTGGGGGAGCCCTGCTTCCATACCTCCGCCCCCGACCCCGAAGCCTGGAGCAGTGGGCTCTCTCCGCACACGCCTTGGTGGGAAATTCTTCCTCATCCTCCAGCTCCCAACTCAAGGAAGCTGTCTGATCCCCATCCGAGTCCAGCCTTTAGACCCTCTTGAAGAACCCTTGCTTCTCCAGACCTTTCACGGTGGGCTGAGTGACCTGCGTGTGGGCTGCGCGTTACCGTCTTCCCGCTGGTCCGCCGGCCCGTCGGGGCCGGGGCTGCGTCTCTGGTCATCGCTGTCACGTGGGTGCTCAGCCCTCGCGCTCCCACGGGGGGGCTGACGTCTGCCCACGTGACAGCTGCGCGTCCCCCTTGCCCCTCAGTTTCTAAGGTCAGTGGTCACTTCTGCTAATTCTTCCTTCAGAATGCTTCTCCTATGTTTCCCTTTTTCTCTTTCCTTCCCCCCATGGCCTGTGTAGGGGGGAAGGCCTTCTCCTCCCCCTGCCCCTCTACCCTCCTGGTTCTCCTGCCGGGACCCTGCAAACTGGACCGACCACAGACAGGCCACCAAGAGAAAGACAGACAGACGTGTGGTGACATGGCATCACACCTACACACGGCGCACACAGAGATGATCTACTTACAGGCGTGGTTAGAAGGGAGGCCTGTGCACCATCTCGGGCTCAGGCGAGGAAAGGGGGCTTGGGCTTGGGCGGGGAGGGGTGTCAACAGGGTCTGTGTAGTGAGGTTTAACACAGGTCCAAGTCCCAGCTTCCTCTTAAATGAGAATCGTTAAGAGGGGTCTTCTTCCCCCTACAGCAGAGGGAGGCCTGTTACAAATTGAAATTTCCTTTACAAAAGGAAAACTTCTGCCATAGTTTTAGAGCTTTTCCTGTGTCTGCTGGTACTCAAGAGCCTTTAGCTCAAAATAATCCATACAGCAAAGAGGCACATTTGCAGGGCATGTCCCACACCCCTCGCCCACACGTCCAGACCAACACACAAGCCTGTTGGCGCACGGCAGCGCTCAGCCTGCTGGCCTCCAGGTAGCGGTCACATTCCTGACGCGGGCTGTCTCCTCATCCACAGCTGGGCTGACCAGGGCTTCCATCTGTCCCCCGCTCTGTGGCGTGTTGGCTGGCTATTCAGCACGACTGGCTGTGTGTTGTTATGTATGGTTTTTGTTTTTGGTTTTTTTTTTTTGGTATAAAACATCTATTGTTTCACTAGGGTTTTTAAAATCTGTTTTTAAACAAATTTTTATTTTATATTGGAATGTATTTGATTAACAACTTTGTGTTAGTTTCAGGTGTACAGCAAAGTGATCCAGTTATACATATACACGTATCTATTCTTTTCCAAGTTCGTTTCCCATTTAGGTTATTACAGAATACTGAGTAGAGCTGCCTGTACTGTACAGTAGGTCCTTGTTGGTTAACTCTTTTAAATAGAGCAGTGTGTATAGGTCTATCCTTAAAAAACTAAAAATAGAGCTACTGTATGATCCAGCAATCCCACTCCTGGGCATCTATCCAGAGAAAACCATGGTTCAAAAGGATACATGCACCCCAATGTTCATTGCAACATTATTCACAATAGCCAAGACATGGAAACAACCTAAGTGTCCATCGACAGAGGTGGGGTGTTCAAAGATGCTCTGGGAAGTTATTCTCATGGGACCAATACAACCCAAGATATTTTGACATGGCACAAAACCCCACTGATTGAGTTTCCACCCTTTAACAATCGCCCAGTAGCATACAGGACAGAATTCTCTCCCTCTCCTCCGTCCTCTTCCTGTGTCCCTAAACCCCAGATCTCCTCGACGCTGCTCTGGGCAGGAGGTTCAGGGACAGGTAAGACGTCGGCCGTTTATTGTTTGAACCCCTCGAAGTGAGTTTCCTAATATGGACGAACACAGTGGTCCCCCCGCATCAAACACTGCCCGAAAAGCCCACGGCAAACCTCCTTATCCTGTCTCCTTTCCAGGACCAGCCGGTCTCTGCACTGTCCCCAAGCCGCCCACAGGGACCTCCCTCTGTCCCTTGACTCCCACCATTCATTCTCAGGGACGGTCTGCTCAGGGGTCCAGTTGCTGCCCAGGGATCCCCTTTCCTGCCCAGGGGTCCTGTTGCTGACACCGTCCCCTTGCACACCTGGCTTCAGGGCTCCTCCCAACTCTAACCCGGGTATCTGTACTGTATCACACCCCCAGGAAACCCCCTGGTGGTTGGTTTATGCTGTCTTGTAACTTTTGTGTGTCAGGTGGCACCAAGTGGTCCTACACAGAACAGAAAACTGAAGGCAGTCGAGCCTTCAGCAGGCAGGGATTGGGGTCTTCCGTCCAGGTCGGCGGGGCCAGCTCTGCTCACCAGCCCTCAGGCAACCCAGCAATTCCTGCTCAGCCATCCCCAGTCACTAGGGGGTGGCCCCAAACTCTCAAAGAAGGTGGCATCCTTGTTCCAGCCAGGAGCATGGACGGACAGACAAAGAAGAGGGGCAAAGGGCACCCACATCTCACAGCCAGCACTTCACCACATGGCCGCTCCAAGATACCAGGGAGGCTCATGTACAGACTTGGGGCCTTTTTTTCAAGGTGCCTGTGTGTCCAGGCAAAAATTCTATTACAGTGCAAGAAGGAGAGAACTGAAATTGGGGGAAATTAGTCTCTACTACAGCACCCACCTTTACAATCTTCACATATTCATGTCTTAAAGGAGCAAAGATGTCCTTTATACTTTACACAGGATCCTTTATACAGGATCACCCATGGGCCTGAAGACAAAACAATCAGGAAGTTTCGGGTGCTTGTTCCATGGGCTTTTGCTGGTTCAGATGCGATGCTGTGACCGCACCACCTTCCCTGAGCACAGTGTAAGCATGTTGTCTCCATTCTGCCTACAAAAGACGCAGGTTCAGCCAGTTCAAAATCAGAAAGTGACCATGTGAATGGTTGGAATCTCATGACACAGGGAGGAAAAGCTGTTATCATCCTAGATTTGTCCTACAAACGGGGCAGCCACAACTGAGACCCAAGGAGCTGGGACAGGGCTCAGTGCCTGCCACCAAGAGCAGTGGGGGAAGAGGAAGCCGGCCCCAGAGGAGGATGACACAGAAAGTACATGCGGTGCAGGGCCCTCCTGTCAATGATGGTAACTAGCACGCCCAGGGTTTGCTTGGTTAAAACCACGACCCCCCAGGAAGTGAATGGGGTGACATGGGGAGCAAAATAAGAGACAAAAACTTCTATGAACAAGAAAAACAGGCTTTGTTTACAGGCTGCTTAGAGAAAGTATGTAACTAACGACTTTTACTGGTATCAACTAGAATGCCTGGTCATGGACATGTCATTTCTCTCACTTTTGTTTGTCCCAGGAAATGTCCCAGAAACTGAAGGTTGTGGCCTAGAAGACATCCTGATTCCAGGGAATGAACGAAGAATGGAAGTCTGGACTTGGAAAAATCCTAATAAATCTTAATGAAAAGTTTCAGATTTTAGCACAAAACAGACACTTGGTAAGTATTGGCCAAGTAAGTGAAAGAAAAATATTTGAGGACAATTTTATTATTTACAAGTTTTATCAGATGGTTGGAAAGAAACACAGCTCACGAGTTCACTATTTTAGATATCTTTTCCTGAGTGCTGTTGTGTTAGTAAACATCTGAAGGAATGTCAAGGTGGCTGGAAAGGAAACTATGGGCCAAAGTGGCAGGTTGAAAAACACAGACTGTGCTCGCTGGAGTTGTGCAGGGCACACGCTGTGTAACTCTGAACAGCAGTCCTTCTCAGGGTCGCTTATGTTTAAATGAACATTCAAGAGCCCTGGAGAGCTGATGTGGACACAGAGCCCAAGTGGGTTAAGGAAGGTGTCTCTGTGGGGTGTGGATGGCAACCCAGACTGGAGATCAGAACCAAAGCAAAGTGAGAGGGTAGCTGCTCAGGAGGGCAGCGGTGGTGATGGGAGAGCTGTTACATAGAGGGAGGATTGATCAAATTGGTAAATATTCTGAGGATTAATGGAAGCCATGTTTCTCATGGTCAAAGAAGGGAATTATAAATGTGGAAAGACTAGAATGAATCCTACAGTGCTGATTTCAAATTGGAGATATTGGTGAGAGTCGGGGTTTCAATATATGTACATAGATGTAAATGTAAATATAAATGTATCATACATGTGTATGTATGTGTTTGCACTACTGTATGTATGTATGTATGTGTGTATATGTAAACATAAATACACTCTTTAGATTTTTCCACCAAAATCGGCTGGGAGCAGACAACCCTGTAGCAATGAACATGCTAGACCCAGCTATTAGATTCTATGTACCATTCTCCACAGAAAAAAAAACAGACTTGGAGAGATGGCAGATCCCAGGGCTGGGTGGGACTAGGAAATTGCAAGATGGGCTGAAAACAGGAAGTAAGGAAATGCTCAAACAGTGGTAGGATGTCAAAAGGATATTTTGGTCAAATCTGGAGAGACTTTTTTTTTTTTTTTTCTTTTTTTGCGGTACGCGGGCCTCTCACTGTTGTGGCCTCTCCCGTTGCGGAGCACAGGCTCCGGACGCGCAGGCTCAGCGGCCATGGCTCACAGGCCCAGCCGCTCCACGGCATGTGGGATCTTCCCGGACCGGGGCACGAACCCGCGTCCCCTGCATCGGCAGGCGGACTCTCAGCCACTGCACCACCAGGGAAGCCCTGGAGAGACTTTTACATCAAAATAAATAATGATGTTATTATTAATGAAAGTAATAATGGGTTACTCAGTAACCTACTGAACAAAATAGGAATCCGTGATCCTGTTCTGACATACATCAATCGGGAGAGGAGAAAGCTTTTGGTAGCAGAATGCCAGCCTGTCAGTGTGGAAGGACAGGTGGATAGCAGCAACACCCTCGGGTACCCTCCCTTGTAACAATAAGCAACGCAAGACATATCCAGGTATGCTAGAACCGGCAGTGAAGGTCTGATGAGGGTAGGGCTTACGTACAGTCTCAAAACCTCCCCTCATACAATACTAACTCATTACAAAGGGAAAAGAATGACTTCACAGTGGGGACGTCTGGCAGATACCACATTTATCACGTGATCACAGTTAGTACAAGCCGAGGGACAAGGCACCTGTTAGGGCCTGCTGGGAAGAGCACAGCATCAGCTCTGTGACATTTCTGCCAGAAATGTGTATCCTGTATCTAGACAGAAGGATACAGGAGACAAACCCAAACTGAGGACTATTCTATAATTGACTGAGGTGTCAAGGTTGTGAGGCCAGGGAAAGACTAAGAAACAGATTGTGAGGGAGACTTTGAGAACTAAGCACAATGTGTGATTCTAGGTCGGATCCTTTTGCTCTGAATGACTTTAATGGGACAAGTGGTGAAACTTGAAGGGTCTCCAAGGACTTGATGGGGGGTGTGGATCTGTGCGAAGTGCACAGGAGCTACTTCTTCCTGCCTCGGCATCTCAGCACATCCTCAGCTCTACTTCCTAAGAGTGCAAGATACAAATTGGCCACAGAAAGTTTCTTTTACCTTTTCTGCCCACTTAGAGATGTAAGGCTTGATGATGGTAAGGAAAATAGAAAAATACGGTGTCAGTAAAGGAGAGAAACATAAAAGAGGATTTGGAAGAAATTATTTTGTGGAGAGTAAGAAATGAGAGAAATATGTTCATTGGTTGAATGGTTCAGCCAGTGGAATCAACATTTTCTTTGTATCATCACTGTCCTTTTAACATCAGACATTTGGTGCTTTGATTAACTTTTTATTTTTATTTATTAAAAATTTTTAGGGCTCCCCTGGTGGCGCAGTGGTTGAGAGTCCGCCTGCCGATGCAGGGGACACGGGTTCGTGCCCCGGTCCGGGAAGATCCCACATACCGCGGAGCGGCTGGGCCCGTGAGCCATGGCTGCTGAGCCTGCGCGTCCGGAACCTGTGCTCCGCAACGGGAGAGGCCACAGCAGTGAGAGGCCTGCGTACCGCAAAAAAAAAAAAAAAAAAAAAAAAAGAAATAATAAGGTTATGCTTGGGAATGGTAATGAGTATGTTCGGTTTATTCAGAATTTAAGGCTTCACATGGGCACCTTTTCTTAGGAGAGGCGGGAGGGAAAGCAAGCAGATGAAAGATTGAGCCTTTTTGTTCTAATCATTGAAACTTTGCTTTTCATTAATAATTATGGCAATCCAATACATACTATTAGATGCCAGCAGGCAATATTTCTAAATAATTACATCTTAATATGTATATTAAATGAATTACATTGAGGATTAGAATGAATAAATCTTCATTAATTATATTCACACAGAATCTCCAAATTCCTTGCATGTGGTAGCGCATTCTCAGATCTTCACAATTCAGGTTTTTTTTTAGTAGTTGATGGTTCTTATTTAAAAATCATCTACAACATTGTTCTTTTTGCTCTATAGGAGGCAGAATGTGGACCTATTTTCTTCTTTCAGAATTAATGAATTTTGTGATTAGCACTGGTTTCTTCAGCAAACATGAAAAACTTTACTTCCAAATGGCTATTTTGTTTACTCTGCTGGGGTCCCATTGGCATCCTTGTAATTGGGTATTTCAACAAACAAAGCCAAAACACTCAATTGTAAAATATGTTTTGTACGTATTGAAAAAAAGTATGTATTAAAACGGAAGGACACATTTATCCCAGGATGAAACTCCGACAGTGTTTACATGTTTCATAAGTTCTGCATAGTTTGGGGTTTGCTAGAAGCAGAACCTGGATTCTAATGGATGTATTTTACAACCTGGTGGGTAGTCCAGGACCCTGGAGAGCGACTGAGGGCAGGGGGAGAGGGCAGCCAGTGAGAGCAGTGCTGTCCTGCGAGGCTCCTTGCAGCAAGGACCCATTGTGAGTAACTGGCTTGATTCCCCTGGGAAACTCTGGCCCACCAGACATGGAGTGGGGCCACTCCTGTGGGTGCTGGTTCTCCAGCGCTTCCTGTCTGCCATGCTTGGGTCAGCAGGCTCTCGTTTCACAGGGAGTCCGGGCACAGAGGGAGGATGCCTGAGGCTGGAAGGCTGGCCGCTGGATTAGGAGGTCGAGGCCTGAGGGCACATGAAGGGCACGCACGATATCTGCTTGAAAATCACTTTCAATTATGTAGAAACAGTAAGCGTTCACTAAAACGTCTGGATAAATGAATGTGGAAAAAATCGTGTCGCTACAGCATCTCTCCATACTCTGGTCGAATGAATGTCTTATTGCTGATGAAAATGTAATTCTTAAACTTACCAATTTTTGCTTCTTTCTTTCAAGCTGAATGTCTTCTTTGGCTCTTACTAATTTTTTTTCAGCAATGGCAAATATTGTCAAAAGCTAACTTACATGTTTATGATAATGAAAGATGACTTTAAACCTTCTTGGAAGGAATATTCATACTCTGCACAATTCTCAATCCTCTTGGGGGGTGGTGGGAATCAGAACAAAGTGTCTATTTTTTTCTGAGCTACTGTGTCCTTATCAGTAAGTGAGCACAATACTGAGGACCTCACAGGCTATTGTGAGCATTAGAGACAAAGTATAAAATGTGTGCATACAGCAAGTGCTCCATTGATGACCAGGTTACCACCTTAGCAGGCTGTCCCAATTTTAACGTGCATTATTTACCCTGATGAAAAATTTCAAAGTTTGAGTGAATTTTGGTTTCAAAGTGATGAAGACTTGAACACCCATTGAAACAGACAGTCTCCCCGTCAGCGGGCTTATCAGTGAACCAAGGTCATTACTTTTGGAAGGAAATGAGGATGTGTGAATGCAGGAACTTCTGAACGCCATGAGTCTCTGGAGTTATGTAGATGAGGTGTGTGTCACAACAATGCCTCTGCAGAACTGGTTGCTTCCTTGGAGGAACACGTGAGCTTGCAGTCGATCCTGGTAGGACACCTTGCTTGCTTTCTTGGGGGTGGTTTATCAATTCCTTGAGGAGAGTTTTCAGAAGATCTGGCTGAAGGACAGCCATGCAGGTGTGACCGTCACCTGGAGCTGGAGAAGTTTGTGCCAGACACTGGGTGGGGCCTGGGGCAGCCGCCTGGGCTGGATGGGTGAGGTCTTCCAGGGGGTGTAATGTTTGAGAGCGATGTGTAACTCCGGTGAGCTGGACCTAATGCTCTGAGGTGGCAGTTCTGTTGGGAAAGGGTGGGGCAGGTTCCCGGGGGTGGCCTGGATGGGACGGTGATGCCCATGTTTCCTGAAGGGAGTAGAAATTCCCACCATTAATCATACTGAGAAAGAGATCTTGGAATGAGGGGCCAGAGCCCCTCATGAGGGAGCAATGAGGGAGCACAGGGGGACGTCTCCCTGCCCAGCGCCTCCACTGCTGGGGCTTGGGCTCTGAGGCTGACTGACTGCCTTTCCAGTGGGAGTGGCTAGTGCCTTGCCCAGTGCAATGGCAGTGAGGTGACCACCCAGGAGCCAAGCAAAGTGGGCGTCTGAGGGTCCCCTGAGGATGGCTCTGGAAATATGAAGTCACTTCTTCTTTTTTTTTTTTTTTTGCGGTACACGGGCCTCTCACTGTTGTGGCCTCTCCCGTTGCGGAGCACAGGCTCCGGACACGCAGGCTCAGTGGCCATGGCTCATGGGCCCAGCCGCTCCGCGGCATGTGGGATCTTCCCGGACCAGGGCATGAACCCGTGTCCCCTGCATCGGCAGGCGGACTCTCAACCACTGCGCCACCAGGGAAGCCCTGAAGTCACTTCTAATAGCAACCTAAGTTCCCACATGGATCGGCACTTCCTTTTATTAATCCTCAACCTTCAGTAAGATCTTGTTTAAGAACTAGTCTTTAATATGCTGTGGGAATAAAGATCAGGGCTCAGTCCATGCCTGAGGGTAATAAAGAAGGGGGAGCAAAAGCCCTCTCTCGAGGCCAGCATGGGAGTGGCAGCAAACACTCCAGCCTGGACCACCCTGGGAAATCCTATCTTGTTCTTGGACCCATTGAGAGCTGGCATCTTTTCAGGTCATCCAATAAATGGTTTAGGATAAGATAGTCTCATATGTCACGTCAAACCCCAAAGAGGGCAGATAGATTGGGGCCTTCCTTGTGGTAAAGAATTTCAACCCAGATGCCTGGGTTCCCAGGAGTATCCTCGAGAACACAGGCTCTTTCGATGTCAGAAGACTTATCTCCCACCCTATGACCCATGCGTGTCTTTTCAAAGCAATACGACTTTCTGCTTCTGAGTCTTTTCGGCCATGAAGGCACCCACGTAGTGAACCAGTGTGCTGTCTGAGGTGATATGCCTTGACCAGTTCTATTCATTTCCATGTGCTCAGATGACTAAATTAGTCCAGAAGGTAAAGACTCAAGTAAGCAACCTGGTGGAGAGGAACTCAGGGTCACCTTCCAATTTCATGCTTATTTGTAGTGTGTTGAAAGCTTGTAGGGTCATGTGGACCACTGCAAGGCCTCTCTTGGGGATGCTTGGGGATTTCCAACGACCCGGGGAAGCCACTTTCTCTGCTAACGCCCCGTCCCAACCCCTAGGCACACTTCTCTTTCCACTGTGGGTGCCTGACTCTGAAGACCATCTCTTGTTTTCATTCTTGGAAAGCACCTCTAGCATATGTCTAGTGTAAGCAACAGAATTTTGCTTAACATTTGGGGGTATTGGAGTGCTGGGTACACCATGGAAAAGGCCAGGAAAGCCTAAAATCAAATATTAGAAATTTCTGCTCATGTTATTTTATTATGCATGAGTAATGTCTCCCAAACCCTAGCCCAGTCTGGTGTCTGGACCTACATTTGTTTGTCCAAAGCACCATTAGCAAATTTTCCTAATCAATAAGGACAGATAACACCAAGATTACCAACATTACTAACAATATTGTTACATTTGCACTTGACATCAAAGAGGACAGTTATATCCCATCAGAATGTATTCCTTGGTACCAATGTCAGAGACATTGTCAATGCAGAGACCAATGTCAACTGTGAGCTGGACAGACCCCGTTTCTGAATCTAGATGGTGATCATTATGCTTCTTTTCGATGAATCTGTCTGTGGGCCATCACTAGACTATCGTGGGGTGGAGTGATCCTTGGATGGTTAGGAGGCCATTTTATACTTTTATTGCACAACCCACTGGCCCTCTGTCTGTCTTACTCAGCTGGCTAAACCACAGCTCTTGTCGGGTTCAACTCTCCTACCCCCTGGCTCTTGTGTCTACATAATGAATGTGTCTAGAAAAGGATAACAAACAACCGTCGTGACTGGTCTTGCATTAAATTCATGGTTGCTCACTGATGTTGCCTGGCAGTTATGTAATTCTGTACCCCTTTCATTCTCCCTCTCCCCTAGATGGCTGTTGCATTTCTTTTCCTCTCTTGTCAAAGCTCTGATGCCTCTTTTTCCATCTTCACTCTCAGCCGATGACCTGGCTTCCTTTTTCACTGTGAACAAAGGAACAATCAGAAAAGAACCTGCATAAACACCCACCACCACATTTACCTGTGTACTGTGCCCGTGGACGCTGCTGCCTTGCCTACAACTGAGGAAGTCTCTTGCTGGTGCACAGTCTCCCAGCCTCCTCGGTCCACTTGGGGATGGGACTGAGTGCTTCTCCCTTCTCTTTCTTTCATAGTCAACATTTTCCTCCTTACTGGGTCATTCCCACCAGGGTGTAAACATCTCTTATTTCTACCATCTTAACGACAGATTTTTGGACTCCAGCGTCATCTCTAGCTCCTGACCATTTCTCTCTTTCCTCTTGTGTCACGTCTCTGAAATAAGTGTTTGCATCCTCTCCTATTTCCAGCCCCCTCCAGCTGGGTTTCCCCATGCCACTCAACAAAAACCGTCAGGGTTGCAATGATTGCATGCTGCTAAATCTAATGGTCATTTTTGTTTTCAGTTTTGTGTTGCTTGGTCTGCTAGCAGCATTGACATAGTTGATTATTCTCCCCTTCCTGAAATACTTTTGTGCTTGGCCTCCAGATCTCAGACACTGAACCTCTTCTCTTATCCATCTATGCCCACTCCCTTAGTGATCTCATCCACCTATAGGCTCATGACACTTAAATTTACATCTCCAGCCCAGCACTGTCCTCTGAGCTTCACCTTCAGGTAAGCAATTATTTATTGTATTGGTGTCTCCACTGGGATATTCTAATAGGTATCTCTAACTTCTCAAGTTCCTAGCTAAATTCCTGATATCCTCTTCCGTCCTCAACCTACTGCTTCTGCAATATTCCCATTTTATTTAATCAACTTATCCTGCCACTGTTCAGGTCAAACACCTTAGAGTCATGTTTTGTGCTTCTCTTTCTCTCAAATCCAATATCCAGTCTGTTGGCAAATCTTGTTGACTTTATCTCCAAAACAGACCCATCATATCTTACTGGGATGTTCTTCCTAATTCCACCTGGGTTCCCTGTAATCTACGTTTCACATTGCCACCAGAGTAATCTTCTTAAAATGTAAGTCAGACAGTCCTTAAAATGTAATGTCACACAAAACCTTCCAATAGCTTCCCATCTCACCCTAAGGAGAAGGTAAAGTCATTACAATGGACTAGAAGACCCCCAACCTGGCCCCTCTCACCTCTTTGACTTCAACTCTCCCCATGCTTCCTGGGCTCACTCTAGTCACACTGCCCTCCTTGGTTTCCCCTGAACATGTCGGGCAGATGTCTACATCAGGGACAGTGCCTTGCTGTTCCTTTGTCCTGAAATGCCCCTCCCCCATATAAACACATGACACACTCCCACATCTGTCTCAGGGCTCCACTTAAGTGTCACCTCTCAGTGACACCTTCCCTGTCCACTCGACTTAAAATTGCCTCGGTAATCCCTATCTGTCCTCCCTGCTTGATTTTTCTCCATGGCACTCATTACTTTCTACCATATTGTAGATCTTTTTCTTTATTTTATTTATGGACCAGCTCCCATGACTGGAATGTAAATCCCATGAAGTCAAGGAATTTGTCTGTTTCACTCACTGCTGCAACACTTTGGCCTAGAAAAGTTCCTGGCACATAGTAGAAGCTCAGTAAGCGTTTGCTGAAAGAATAAATGAATTGTGGTTTGGTGTAAAGAGAACTTGGAAGACCCAGGCCTTATATTTTTGAATCCACTACTCCTGGTTTATAGACTTTTGAGAAAATTACTTAACATCTTTATGTGCTAGTAATTTTCCATCTGTAAAATGTTTTACCAAAATAGTTTGTCAGGATTAAGCGAAATGATAAATATGAAAGTTCTTTCTAATTTTATTAGATGTGCTAACATTAACAATACTATTTATAATCATATAAAAAAGAAAGGAGACAGTTAGACAAACCAGGGATGCACATTCTCACTTCTTGCCCAGCAGGGTCACTGGTGTTTTCTACCAAGGGCCAATTTAGAACTTTCCATAGGGGAATTTGTGGCTTGACTAATTCTATTTTAGATTTCAGAGAATGTAACCCAGATTCCCCCTCAAATTACAGGACTATTCCCAAACTGAATAGTTGCTCTGGGGATATAGACACTCAGGTTTCTGCTGTCCCTGCACAGGTCAAGTTATAACATAATGGCTACACATTGTAGAAAATGGTGGAGAAGGCAACGTGAATCTTTTGAGGTTGATATTTCTCCTTTACAACTGGGTTATGCCTTCTTTTGGAGCTGATCATTGACCTACATTATTTGTGACGTGCAGATTCTCAATTTATCATATCTTTACTTACTTTTAAAGGATAAGTCGTGGTTTTTTAGGCTTTTTGTTCTTTTAAGCCAGAATGTGGGTAGATGACTATAAAGTTCATTAGGTATTATGTGGAGCTTTTCAGAGAACTTTATAATCATTCTGGTTAATTTGTAATTTCCAGGAAGACTAAAAAATATTTCACAGACTAATAATTCTGAAACAAGAAAAAACATTGTCTCTAAAATTGAGATTATTAAGTGACCTGGTTGCATCAGCTTGCCTTCCTTCCTCCATCTTATTTTTTACCTTTCTACGGTCTGAGGTGTGAGCTGGAAGAATGAAGCCTGTGGTGAGATGTTCACCACACCACCCAGTGTGGGCAAAGTAAGAGCACGAGCACAGGCACACGCGAGGCGCAGGCGCTCAGCACCCAGCATCCGAACCGCTTTAATCCGTATGAAGGCCAGTGGCCTTGCACTGGTGAAGAGACGTCTAAAGATGAAAGAAGCCTGACATTCGAGAAAGAAACTCCTGTGGCTGTTCATTTGTGGGACAAGAAGCTACTTCTTTGTTGGTAAGTTTTTATTTCATCCTGGGATTTAGGAAACATTGTAGCCCTGTTTTCTTAACTCTTTAATGCTTTGAAGATAAAAGAAAATTGCAAACATTTATGGTATCAAGCCAGACATTGATTGTCACTTAGACCGCTTAGACCGCTTAATTCTTTAATGCTTTGAAGATAAAAGAAAATTGCGAACATTTATGGTATCAAGCCAGACATTGATTGTCACTTAGACCACTTAGACAGCTTAATTCTTTGATGCTTTGAAGATAAAAGAAAATTGCGAGCATTTATGGTATCAAGCCAGACATTGATCATCACTTAGACCGCTTAGCTGCGCCGTGGGGAGAGAAGGGGAGACACTAACGTTTGCTGAGTCCGTGATGTGCTGCCACTGTTCTAGAGACATCACCTGTGTCATTCTAAGTAATCTTATGTTATGTTATGTTACGTAATTCCGACGGCAGTCCTGAGAGCAGGTGTGGTTAAAGGGTTAGAGAGATGAAGTTACACCATCCGTGGGTAACGTGGAGGGAATCGAGTCCCTTCAGGTCGCCTGTGCCCTGCTGACGGTGACTAGCACTTGTGAAAGGACTGTAGGAACAGTGGCAAGGAACCTGATAAACCACAGCCACCTTTGAAAGTGCCTTCACTTACGTGAGCCATGACTGTGAAGAAGAAACGCACACTCTACAGACCAAAACCAGACACGGTCTCCTTAACTTACCGTTTGTGAACATGCTGGGCTGCACCCCTGTGCACCCGTGTACAGAATGAGGGGGGCTGGTGGATCTAAATGTGGATGAAGCATGGCGGGGGGGCGGGGGGTGGTGGGGGGAGGTGAACGACTGTGTGAAGGCGGATAGGAATTGACCTGGAGAGCAGGGCGGTGCTCTAGGTGAGGAGGACAGGGCAGGAGCGAGTCCCACATAGACGAAGAAGAGAGGCACAGGGCGCTGACGAACGGGGGCGGTGGGATGGGAGGAGGGGCTGCGGCAGCCTGGAGCCGGCTCAGCGCTCAGCGGGAGGTGCAGATCCGCGTGTGGACGTACATCCACGTGTAGACGTACATCCACGTGTGGACATACTCACGGGTCTGGCTCAGGAGAACGGACGAGGCTGCATTCATGGGAAGCAGTTCTCATGATAAAATCATCTTTCAAGTGAAAGTGACACATGGGTGGCAATGAGTTTCACTGTGTTGTGGGTTCATGTATTTATGCCATTTAAAAAATACCGTTATTCCATTAGTATGACAATACTGGAGGCATTTGCTGTAATCTTGCATTATGTCTTCTCTTACTAAACATCCTAAGCCTTCTGAGCCCTCGCTTACCTGGAGGTCTCTTGTCTAATAACATCAACCCTCTAAGACAACTTGAGAAAGAGGAAATGAACACAAAAAGAGACTCTTGCAGCCAAAATAGATACCACAAAGCCCACCCCCTCTCCCAGGGGAGACCCTCAGGTGCACATTCAGATGTACCGACTCTTATTTTAGGTGAGGTTCTGATAAGTAGGGCTGTTTGGTTTCCCAGCCCAGAGCTTATAGAAGCAAAAAGTTTCAAGTGGGAAGGTCACTCCTGGAGTCAGACGCCGGGAGGAACGAGGCAGGATAGAGGCCAGGGTGGGATGGGAACACCCCGAAATACAGAGGCGACAACTCAGTATCTTTCAGTCTGGGGCCATGTAACGCACAAGCAAAGAGCCCTCAGTCTCTGAGCGACTTCTGCTTGGAATTTGGTGCTTTCCTGCAGAGGAGAAAAGCTCACGTCTGCGGTGGTGACCACAAAGGCATCAAAGGCAGGGCTGGACAACAGCGATTTTATTAGAAGATGCGTTTGAGCCAGAATTTCATCAATCAGGTCTCAAATTTTAAAATACTTAGAACTGCAGACGATCAACCTCAGTTGAAAGTTACTTCAGAATTACCTTCCCCCAGGACATGGTGAATTAGACATTGCCAAGTTCCTCTGTCCAGTACACTCAAGCACCCAGCGAGTTCTTGATGATGGCCGGGTGAGGTCTCAGGATCTAAAGAGGATTCCATGTCAGAGAAGGCTGGTGTCTGTGAAATGCATGCCATTTTACTTTGCACAACTTCTTCTGTTTGGGGAGTAGCGTGAGGAGTTGGATGCATGAGAAAAGAGAAAAGGGAACAAAGAAAGGATGCAGATGTGAAGGAGGGGGTGGTCTGAGCAGGAGGTAAGGAGTGAGATAGAGGGGAAGTGTTAAGATGGTGAGCGAGGCCACCGAGGGGGAGGTGCAGCCACCCAGGACCAGGGGAGGGCTGGCAGCAGACGAGAGCAGGGCGCGCCCTCAGCCCTCGGCAGGGGCCACTAGGACTGGGGTGCGGCCAGGCCTCTGCACTGCCCCCCTCAGCCTCCTTCTGAATGGAGGTGTAAGGAGGTCATCCTCCCCGTGCTCCGTCTCCTTGCTCATCGTACCCACCACCTGAAAGTCTGGGGGTGAAGGGAGGATGAGCCACAGGTTAGCGCACGCCCTGGTCTGTCCTGCTCACGTGTGGCCTCCTGGGCAGCAATGGCCCCAGGGGTGTTAAGAGCTGCAGGCCCGCTCGGTCAGAGGCTGGAGAGGGGATTCAGACCCTCACTCCGTTTGCTCACTCGGAACCCCTCCCCTGCCCCCTCCCCAGCCCCGCCTAGGCAGAGAAATCCTCAATCCAGAGGCTGGTTACTGTTTCGGAGGCGGCGGCACCTCCTGCTGTTGTGTTGTTACGTTTCTCTCCCCAACCATCTTAGTGGCTGCTGAGGTGACGGCCAGGAAAGCAGCGGGGCTGTTGTCACGTTATCATGACCTCGTCCTTTCTCATTTCTGTAGCACCTTTATAAGTCAGCCTGGCTGTTCCCGTTAGACAGAATGAAAACAGAGGCCTGAATCTGGGTCACGGAGGAATGCAATGAATCAGTGGAGGCCCCAGGCCCTTTGCTTGGCTGCCCTCCCTCCCATGCACAGAGAGCACCGTCGGGGACTGGGGCAGTGATGTCTTTCCGGGTTCAAGGAAGGAGCCTATAGATTTTACTTGTGGGTTTATCTAACATCAGAACTATTTGATTGGAGGTCCCCAACATAAAAGGATGTGTGGCTTTCAGATTTGTTTCTGGCCGATAAACAGAGGTTTTAGGAAACTAAAAGCCACTGTCTTGTATGTGAAATTAAATGAAAATGCAATAAAATAGCTTAGTCTTCTTTGGCTTCTTTGTCACTTTGAGCCTTTTCAGATTCTGTAAAATAGGCTGAAGTGATTTGCATAACTCCTCCCATGTGTTCTGGTCAGGGGTGGGCGTCCTCTCTCCAGACCTGAGGCGGAGGGACTTGCTGGCCTCCTGTGGGGTGTCTGCCGGGGACCAGCCCCAGTGCCCTTCCTGTCCTCCTTCTTGATTGGGTAGAACAGGTGGAAAGGGGGCCTTTCTGCTGTCCCCACTCTGTGATCTAATCCTGTCTATTGTGGTAAAATTAGTCATGCCCTCATTGAAGAGTTTTGTGATATTTTTAAAGTAAGTCTGAGAAAAGCCAATCCCACTGGAAGTTAGTTTTAATGCTACTTAGAGCTCTTTCATTGATTGTAATAATCTCACTCTGGTTTTCCTGTTCTGAGCCGGGAGGCGTGTCCAACAATTCCTTTCACCATTGACTGTAACTGATTTGAAGCAAAATAGCATGTTCACTGTTCTGGACACTGATGGGAAAAGTGGTGAATATGGGAGCAGTGAGACAATGAAGATTATCAGGAAATATCCAGAAGGTGTAATTTTTCCAGAAGTGAACATTAGTGATATCTGCAACAGTTACTACAGTTAGTCTTTTTACGGTTCTCAGAGATTGTTTCATTGTACAACCAATGTATCTCATTATTAAACACATGGAGAGCACAAAGACTTAGAAACAAAATTACATTTCTTATATTTCTAGCCCCCCTAACTAAGCAATCATAGTTATCATTTCAATATATTTCTTCCCACACCCCTCCCCCACACCCCATCACTCCTTCCTCCCAGCTTTTCCCTCCTTCCACCACCTCCCAGAGCTTCATTTTTAAATCTTTTCTGTTTAACCCCCTTTCCTCTGGCACACGAGCTAACAGAACCTTTCTCTCCCCAGCATGTCTGGGGAAATCAGTGGGAGGAGGGCACACACTCCATGGCTGGGCAGCCTGGGGTCTCAAAATCCCTCCTTTCTCCGGCTGAAACCACCTCCTTCCACTCTCATGTCTTTTGGCCCGCATCCTCCCTTTGGCACAGTGGAGAATAAGGCCGTTCCTTTTCCTTGCTGGCTTTCTTCACACACTGAAGGCAGCATCTTCCCTGAGGTCCCCTCCCGAGCCCCTCCTTCCTGGTGTGTGCTGGCCCCAGGCCCCTTCACCTCCCTAATCACAGTCTGCCCTCACCATGGCCGAGTAGAAGGGCTCCTCGCCCCTGGTCCTCAATGCCGTGACTTCTCTTAGATCCTGGTCTGCCCAGGACAGCCGTGGTCTCAGCCCTGAGGTTTCCGCATTCTGGGAGACCAGGACGGTTGGCCACCCTAATCCTGGCAGCCCACGAGGAGGGGGGCTGGGGGGTTGCTGCTGGCGTGAAACGTTGACCTCCGTCTCTGTGGCCTGAGGGCTGACTCCCCTCCCCCTGCTGGTCCATCAGGGGCCACGAGCTCCTCTGTGCTCCTGGGCTGTGCCTGAGGGCTGAGCAGCAAGGCCTGGAGTCAGAAGACCAGCGCTTTGGGGGTTGAGATGGGGACTATGCAGGGGGCAGTCTCTGTTCCCACAGTCACAGCTAAAAGCGGGCGTGGGCCGGGGGTGTGGAGTGGGGTCAGCAGTGGGGTCTGCTCACTCCCGGGACTCAAAGAATAAAGCCTCACTTGGGCCTGCTGCTCTCCATAACGCCATTCTACTTCTTTGCGTCTTACTGCCAGGTTTTGGTTTTTGTTTTATTTTTTATTTTTGCATTTTTATTATTTATTTATTTATTTGTTTTTTGCGGTACGCGGCCTCTCACTTCTGTGGCCTCTCCCGCCGTGGAACACAGGCTCCAGACGTGCAGGCTCAGTGGCCATGGCTCACGGGCCCAGCCGCTCCGCGGCATGTGGGATCCTCCCAGACCTGGGCACGAACCCGTGTCCCCTGCATCGGCAGGCGGACTCTCAACCACTGCGCCACCAGGGAAGCCCTATGCATTTTTAAATTGAAGTCTAGGTGATTTACAATGTTGTGTTAGTTTCTGCTGTACAGCAAAGTGATTCAGTTATACGTATATACTCTTTTTTATATTGTTTTCTATTATGGTTTATTACAAGATACTGGATATAGATCCCTGTGCTATACAGTAGGAACTTGTTGTTTACCACTGCCAATTAAAAAGATTTTTTTCCCCACATCTGTGGTCTCTATTTCCTGAGACCACTCTATCGTCTTAGATCCTTATCATAAAGCTTTCACTTGAACATTCATACTGAAAGTTTATCTTCCAAGAGCACTGTAAACACTAGTGATTAAATCCAAAGGTCAGTTTCAGTCCTCAGAGTCTCTACTCTGCAGGTTTTCCTTCAAGCACTTTTTTCCCTTGCTCCAATAACACTGTATTGATTTCAAGGGACCTATTCTTCTGGGCACTTCTTTTCTGTCTTTTTTCCTCACTTCAATCTGTTCTCCTGCTTCCTGTGCTGAAGTGCAAGCTCCCAGAGCTTTCATCTGCGTCTCTGAGTTCAGTTACAACCTCCCGTGCATAACTCTCCCTGCATCTCATACTAGAGCTCCTCTTTAGGACAGGAGAAGGGGGAGGGGCGGGGGAGGGGTTGGAGGCAGAGAGGGAGGAGGGGGAGGGGAGGGGAAGGAGGCGGGAGAGGTCAGCTCTGTGGGTACTACCAAACATGCGGGAGATCTGCACTTCCCGTGTCTCTACTCTTCACCTGAAGCCTTCACAAATCTCTCCGCTTCATTTTATTAATGAGGAGACGGACACCCAGGGATTAATTTCAAAACTGGGCAGCACGTGACTGACCCGGATCTAAAGTCAAGACTCTCCAGTTACACAGTCCTTCAGTCTCCTCACACCCCATGCACCTTAAACGAATCTCATTTCCTTCCCCTTCCATCAGCTTCGATACCTTCTCTGGTTAGAACTGTGTTAGAAACTTAGAAATCAGTTTCCTGTTCTGATTTCCCTATTTCTGTTGAGGTAGGAAATCTGGCATCATTTTTATTCCTTCTTCCTCTTGCTTTTTACTGATTTTTCAAAACATCATTTCTTCTTCACATTTATCCCAGAAACGCATACACTTCAGGGTCAGATGACATGGCTTTGCGTCTTGGCTCTTCAAGTTATGAGGTGCGTGAACTTGAGGAAGTCGCTCCATTTCTGAGTTTCAGTTTGACAACAGCAGTACCCTAGGCTTCTCGTGCAGATGAACAGAGCAGGGTGAGGGGAGCGCCGAGACGCCTGGCTGTGAGCCATCAGCCCTGCCGGTCGCTCTTGGGCTCTGGGCCACCTACCTCCTGGACGGCTTCCTGTCCACGTCAGTGCTGGGAACTTGCTCCCTGTCACTCCACAGCTCACAAAACTGCCACATCTTTGCGTTGTCACTGAGACCAAGTCCCAGCTCTTCGGCCAGCCTCCCTCGACTTCCCACTGCAGCCCAGCCCCTCCACTGCTCCCCAGGCTGGTCCAGGACGGTGCTTTCCTGCCACCACGCCTTCGCCTTGCTGCTTGCCCCCCTCCCCCTCCCTACCTGGCCAGTGGGTCAGCTCTCCTGGCTGAGCTCTGGCCCCTTCCCCACAGACACTGCGCTCTGTGCCTCCTCAAGCTGTTCGCATTCTCAGTGCTGTGAAGCATCAGTCACAGCCTTGAACTCACTGCCTGAAATGTCATGTGTTTGTGCCCCACCTTTGCAACTGTGGAAGTCCCTTAAAGGCAGGAAATAAATCACATACTTTAAAGCGCCTCTGTATGTACTGTAGAGCATGGGGTAGCTATCTGGAAGTTTAACTTACAGCAGGCAAAGGAGATCGGTGTGCCCCTGACTCTCTAGCAGTACAACGTTCAGGCTGGATCGTTTAGCGCGTAGAGTGAAAAAGAGTATCAAACTGTGCAGGCCCAACGCTACAGCATGTGCCCTCAACACGAAGGCTGTACAACCCGAAACCTTTGTCAGTTCCAAAATACGAGGGGTCAGCATGGTTGATGATTCCCTCTATCAAATGCACTTCTGTCCCTACTGGGGAATTTGCTGGCAGAATTTGATGAAGAGCATTTCCGTATTTCTATATGGAGGAAAAGCTACCAAGCCAAACCACAAGGCACAGACATAAGCCGCTGCTGGAGGAGATATTCTGTTTTTAAAGTTGCCTGGCTTCATCTCTCCAACAGCATCGCTGGCTTAGATTTCTTATCCCCCCCACTTCTAGCATCTCTTCTAACTGTTGGCTTTCTTGGGGAGGATATTTTTTAAACAAAGAAAGTTGGTTTTTGTTTTGATTTTTGTTATTTGTAACACATCTCGTTACTTCAGAAGTGGATTAGAGCTCAAGCTGAAGAGGAGAGAACAGCTCCCGTGACTCACTGCTGCTCAGCAAATGACCTCCAACTGTGGTGGCTCAAAACAACAATTTATTATTACCTCTCAAGGCTCTGGGGTTGGCGGGGCTCAGCTGAGCGGTTCTCAGGAGGGGCCTGTCATGCAGTTACACTCAGAGGGTGGCTGGGACTCGAGTGGTCGGAAGGCTCCATGGGGCTGGCTGTTGTCTGGGGTCTCAGCAGGAGCTCTCCACACGCTGCCCACAACATGGCTTCTCTGCAGAGCCTGGGCTTCTCAGCCCAGCACAGAGGCTGGGTTCCAAAGAAAGCACAGCCCAGTGCGGAGCTGCAGGACTCCTGTGACCCAGCTTCAGGAATCCCGGATCACTGCTTCCGACATAACGATTGGTCAAGCAAGTCAGCAAGGCCAGTCCAGACCAAAGAAGAGGGAAATAGATTTTACCTCTTGACATGTGAGCCACATGCTCGCTTTAGAAGAAAAGGCTTTGAAGCTGGTGGTCTCCAAAGACTATCTAGCACATGAAATGGGCATCTCATTAAGATACGGGTAACACCGACGTCAGCTGGGTTCATTTTCCAGGTCCCCGAGATCCCAACACTCCAGCCACCAAACCAAGACTCAAGCGTGTCCCTCAGAAACCCTGCAAACCACCATCTGCTGGGCCTGCACAGTGGCCGGCAAATATCAGACACAGGAACTGTTAATCAGTGAGGGCCGAGGTCCTCTGAAATGCCAAAGGCAATCAGCTTTCTCCGCCACAAGCCCATCGACAGATACTGGTGATCCGGGTATCATGCATCTTTGGAAATTATCCACAAAGTTGAAAATGTATGAAATCCTTGTTATGGGTCTTCCCTTGTGGCGCAGTGGTTAAGAATCCACCTGCCAATGCAGGGGATGTGGGTTCGAGCCCTGGTCCAGGAAGATCCCACATGCCGCGGAGCAATGAAGCCTGTGCGCCACAGTTACTGAGCCCGCGTGCCTAGAGCCTATGTTCCACAACAAGAGAAGCCACTGCAATGAGAAGCCCACGCACCGCAATGAAGAGTAGCCCCCGCTGGCCGCAACTAGAGAAAGCCCGCGCGCAGCAACGAAGACCCAACACAGCCAAAAATAAATAAATTAAATAATTAATTAAAATAAAGAAAGAAAGAATTAAAAAAAAAAAAACCTTGTTGTCCCTTAAGGGAACATTCAATATCATCTGTGAGGAAGTCCATTTGATTGAAAAACTTTATGAAATTGTTGCCTAAAATCACTTTAACTTTTATAATGAAAAAATGTGTTTGTTCATAATGTACACACATTTCTCAAGTTCCTATTTTTCCTTTTAAATTCGTCTTCCTTCTCAGGGGAACCCACTTGTATTCTCTGCTGTGCTTGTGTGGCCAAGACTCCCTTTCCTTCTAATTAAACGGGGACCTGCAGCTGGAGGAGCTGCCTTTCCACACCCCAGGGGTGAACCCCGGCAGTTAAGAGGTTGGGTCCTCAGGAAGCCCAGACCTACACAGGAGATCACAGCCAGCCTCACTGCAAAGTGTAAAGCACTTCCTACTTGGCCGTGATATTAATTTACCAAACTGTCCCTGGACTTTGTTCTGAATGAATTTTTCACACCTGCTGTCAGACTGGAAACTATTTCTATAAAATGCATCACCGGATTGTGTACTTCTTCCTTTTACACCCCTCACAATGTCATGCAAATGAGCAGCAGCATGTTATTTAAATGGGGCGAGAGCTCCCAGGATCTTTAACATGTGGGACATTTTCTAGAGAGAGAAAACAAAATGGGCCTGAGCTTCCCAGGGATGACATAGAATTTGGATTTTCCTTTGAAGTACAGGAGGAGTGCGGGGGAGAGGGCGTATGAGGACCGCGCAGGCCCGGAGTCCCACCGAGGACGGGGTACGAAGACCCGAGGCCCGGGGCTGGAGCTGCTCGGAGGCCAGGGCCAAACCTGCTGCAGATTCTCCTCCCTCTGGGGGCAGGGAAGTCGTGTGGGGGGCAGGGGTCCCTCCTGGGGTGTCTCCCCCTCCTCTTGACAGGCAGGCCAGCGTTGGTGCCGAAGCGTGTGGTTCCAGCGAGGGCGCCTCCCGGCCCGTCGTTCAACCTGCTGAGTCCTGCTCACTGTTCCTGTCTTGGTCCTCAGCGAAGTCAAAGCTGTTTTTCTTGCTTTAGACAGAAGCCAGTTCTACGGTGATAATGAGCTGCAAAACGGTTTACCTTCCCACCTTTTTTTTTTTTTTTTTTTTTTGCGGTACGCGGGCCTCTCACTGCTGTGGCCTCTCCCGTTGCGGAGCACAGGCTCCGGACACACAGGCTCAGCGGCCATGGCTCACGGGCCCAGCCGCTCCGCGGCATGTGGGATCTTCCCGGACCGGGGCACGAACCCGCGTCCCTTGCATCGGCAGGCGGACTCTCAACCACTGCGCCACCAGGGAAGCCCCAACCCTCTCACCTTCTTGCTAAATGAGACCATCAAAGGGGATTTCAGAAGGAACGGGCAGAAAAGGTGTGTGCGTGACCCCCGTGCCCCCAGCTCCCGAGGTGGCCTGTTTTTTTCCTCTGCCAGGAGCCTGGGGCCTGGTAGGCAGCCCTTCCAGCAGCTTCCACCCAAAGCAAGAAGCAGGACCTCGGAGGAGGTGGTGGGTGGTGACGGGCAGCGGTGGGACGGGCAGAAAGGACACGCCCCCTTGCTCTCCATCCAGGGATCAGCGGCCCAGGTCAGGGACCCCTAGGGGAGTCACGTGGAGGGCTCTTTTCAAACAGGGGGGGGGATGGGACACCCGTGTCAGTGCAGAATCGTGAGCTCCATCAGAGAAAAACAAGTCAGGACTTGGAAAGAAGCGAATGACATTCAAAAGGATCATCGTGAGGGAGGGAATGGGACTATTGCGACATCGGTGCCCTGGGGTAGAGGTCGGCAAGCACCTCAAAGTCAAACAGAAAAAGGCTTTTCTTCTATAGGGTTGGGGAAGGAGACACGGATGAGCAGAAACTTTGCAGGGAAATGACCCACAATGGCCAGGAAGAGGGTCCCGCTGTGCTCTGACGATTCCCCAGAGAAGCTGACAAGGGAACAGGTCCACGTTTCAGTGCTGCTCAGACTTGGGGACAAGCCGCGTTCTGGGGTCTGTAGGAAGGAGACACCCCTGACTAACTCTTAGTCAAGACAAAGCAGAGGGTGGGCCGTGGGCAGCTTGCTCAACTCAGGAAGAGAAAGGAAGCTAAAGAGAAAGGAGGAGGGAACATGTCAGTCAACCTGGTCTTGCTTTTAACTGATATTTGCTATAAAACTTTGCTATAAATTTTTTGGTAAAACTATTTCCTGGGACTTCCCTGGTGGTGTAGTGGTTAAGAGTCCACCTGCCAATGCAGGGGACACGGGTTCGAGCCCTGGTCCAGGAAGATCCCACATGTCACGGAGCAACTGAGCCCGTGAGCCACAACTACTGAGCCTGCGCTCTAGAGCCCGCAAGCCACAACTATTGAGCCCATGCACCACAGCTACTGAAGCTCGTGCTCCTAGAGCCCGTGCTCTGCAACGAGAAGCCACCGCAATGAGAAGCCTGTGCACCACAACGAAGAGTAGTCTCCGCTTGCCGCAAGCAGAGAAAGCCCACACACAGTGACGAAGACCCAATGCAGCCAAAAATAAATAAATAAATAAATGTATAAGAAAAACAATAAAAAATAAAAAAACTTATTTCCTGAGACTTGAATCACAACAACACACTACATCATGGTGAACACTTTTATGATTCCAGAATTCTTTTCCTTTTATTTTTCTGTCATTTTTTTTTAAATCACTTGCACCCAAAAATGAGTTCTCCAAATGACTCATGAATTGCTTTTCCTTCCATCAGCTGCTATACTTAATGATGGGGCACTTGTTAGATCTGTCACCTGCCATCTCATAAAGATCAAGTGCCCAGATTTTTAGCATCTCATGCTTTTCTTTTTTTTTAAATTGAGAGATAATTGACATATAACATTATATTGGTTTCAAGTGTACAACATAATGATTGGATATTTCCATGTATTGTGAAATGAACAATAAGTCTAGTTAATATCCATCACCACACGTGGTGTTTTTGATCCCAAATGATACAATAGTAATACTTGTGTTTTTTATCCCCACAAAATACTAGTGTTTATTGAGTAGCTACCCCACTCCAGGCACTGTCCTACCAGCGTCACGTGAACTGAGGCTGCTGTCCTCTGTGACACTCTGAGCCTGCCCCGTCATGGTCTTTATTGTACGGAGGAGGCAATGAGGGGTACAGAAGGTCAGTGCCTCCCTGTGGTGCACAGCTTTCGGGGTGAACACAGACAGGGGGCTCCAGAGGCTGCATCACTAACCACAAGGCTCACATGGCCCTTTCTAAATACTTCTAAATCTTTCCGGGCAGCCCACAAAGTGCCCTTGCTCCCAGAGGTAACTGACCAGGAGACGGAGTGAGTGTTTGAGCATAAACGCATTGTCACACCTTGAAAGGCAACTCAGAGCCCTTCTTCTGGGAGATAACAGCACCCAGGTCCCTCCCTTCTCAGCAACTTTACCACCAGCTCCAGGGAGTCATATGATTATTTTATAACCTACAGGATATAGATGGTTAACCATCTGTATTTGGGCAAATAGGCGTTCCTTTTACATAGGAAGTGGTAATTCAGCGATTTGCTTTTGGTTAATTCTGGTCTCTCACTGCTTTTTTCTTAATGACCATTAGAAAGTACATCTGGTTAAGAGAATCACACTGGTGCTGTGCGTTCCTGGGGTGTCATGAGGGGCGTGTAACCGAACTGGGCACTTTGGATCACGGCGTTTCTCAAGGTGAGCCCTGCTAAGCCCCCTTGACTCCTTTTAAAAGTGTATTTTCTTCTCTGATACCCACATCTAAGGAATATTAGACATGGAAGTGCTTTACTCTTAAGAATTCCAGAATGCTGGCATGTTGTCTGTGTTTACACTTAGTAAAACATTCTCACTTTCACACATACAGTGTCCTGATAGTTTTAGGAATAGTACTGTGTGTTCAGGAAGCTCGCTTTCCCTCTAAATGTACAGGACACTTCCTGTACATTCTAACACTTCCTTTCATTCTAATTGCCTCGAACTGGAGCTTGGGCGATGGTTCGGGCATTGCTTCATAGGGGAAAAGTCCAGGGGGCACCTGTCTGGAGAGCAATTCTTTATTTAAATAAGTACGTAAAGAGTTTGCAGAGCTAAAACGTGAGCTAAAATGATGTTTTGGCGGCCATGCAATAGGTGAATTATGCACTGAAAGATGACGAGATTGATTGGGAAGGAGCTTTTCAGGCAGTCATTTAAGAGAAATTGATGGGGTGGAAATTTTTATGAGACTCAGTGAAATACAGGAAAAGCTCTGATAATGGCTGTAAATGCCACAATGATTGTGGAGTGAGTGTCTCATGACCATAAAAGAATGCACAGTGGTCTTTAAAAGAGTCTGCCGTAGGTTCCATCCAAACCCTATGGAGTTGCAGAAAATAGCTATTGCAGAGATCAGTAAAGAAACAAATGCAAGGTCTGAATTAATTAAGCAATAATTCTGGAAATGATTAGAGATATGAAATATAATTTCTGTAATGAAAAAGAAAATGTAAAAGTGAGCTTTTAAAGAAGCAAAGGGAACCAAGAGAAAAAAAAATACAAACCTATATACCAATCACTGGAAAAAACCTTCTGGCTTCTTTCTTAACCACTCTTATTCAAAAGCAGAAGGAAACCAGACTAGAGTTTCAGCTCCACCGATGTTCATCTAAAAAAGGATAAACCACCCATGGTTCAAATGAATTAAGAGAACCTACATTTATTGAATACTTACTTTTGTAGTATGTGAGATTCTGATACACATATCATTTTAAAATAAACTTATTATTTAAGACCTTGTGGGAAGTTTATAGTCTTTCAGTAAGACCTGATGGAGACAAGGTGAATTAGGTCTCTAATTCACAGCCCTAGAGGAACTGCAGTCTTCCCATCTATAAATGGGTATAAGTCTACCTTAGAGGGTTTTTGTGAGGCTAAAAGGGATAATAGATGTAAAGCAGTGATCCCAATGCCCAGTGTGTAATTAGAACTTAATTTAAACCGTGCACACCCACTTTCCACACAGTCAACAAACATACACACACATACACGCATGCAATGCATACACCCATATATAATATACATACATATGACTGACTATATGTGTGTACACAACATATATACATGCACACACATCACACACACATGCACACATGCATGCAATGCATAACATGACATACATACATATACCTATACACACAATGTGACATACATACATGCATACACATTACATACACACATGTATGCATGTGCATACATATATTCAACATATGTACACATACACATTTAGTTCTTGTTCCTTGTCTTGTGGGCCATCACTATTTATGAAAATAAACACAGGTTTAAAATCTTCTGCTTTAACTTTAACAAACTGTTAAACTTGTTATTAAATTTGTTTAAATCAAAAATTTAACACCGTTTCCTTGCTGATAATACTTTGTTAAAATTATTCATGTTTTCCCCGTATTTCATTTGTTGGGTAGATTCTGCCCTCGGCCAAATGCACAACAAGGTTGCAGTTGGGCTGTTACCCACCCCCTTCTGCTTTTTCAGCCACCTCTTCTCTGCTCTTGGGGATCTTACTTCCTTTTTGCTGCCACCCACTCGTGGTCCGGACAGAGAGCAGACCAGTAACTGACAGACAGACCCTGCAAGGCTGTCCTTGGTCAACTGATACCAGTGAGGACACTGGCTGCTGATGACCTAAACTGTTTTCTGCCTGTCCCTGGTCCTCTGCATGTGACCAGAGGGCTTCCAAAGCCCTCAAAGACCAGAGCAAAGGAGTGGCTCCTGTGAAGTGGAGGCCCGGGGGGCGGCCTCTGGCGGATTTGAGGGCAGCTGCGTAGGGAGAAGGGACACTGCCTGGAGTTTTTTTTTTTTAATATTTTTTTGTTTTAATTAATTAATTTTATTTATTTACTTTTGGCGGCATTAGGTCTTCGTTTGCTGCGCGTGGGCTTTCTCTAGTTGCGGTGAGCGGGGGCTACTCTTCATTGTGGTGAAGGGGCTTCTCATTGTGGGGGCTTCTCATTGTGGTGGCTTCTCTTGTGGAGCGTGGGATCCAAGCACGTGGGCTTCAGTAGTTGTGGCTCACGGGCTCCAGTAGTTGTGGCACAGAGGCTCAGTAGTTGTGGCTCATGGGCTCTAGAGCGCAGGCTCAGTAGTTGTGGTGCACGGGCTTAGCTGCTCCATGGCATGTGGGATCTTCCTGGACCAGGGCTCGAACCCATGTCCCCTGCATTGGCAGGCGGAGTCTTAACCACTGTGCCACCAGGGAAGCCCCCTGCCTGGAGTTTCTTAAACTGCCTGGTGTGGGCTTTGACCCTTGCCTCCCGCTCGTGGGGCCTATTCTGATTTTTAGGACATGTATTATTGGACATTCTTTTCATTTTTGAATGAAGTAGTCAATTAGCTGTTAGATTCTGAGATACCTTCTTTTGCATATTGTACCTAATGAAAATGGTACTAGGAAGCCACACTGTTTAATTGCAACAAAAAAAAAAGAAAAAGTAAATTAGCCTTTAAAACACTATGTTAAAAATGTTCATCTAATTAAGTAACATTAAGTTTTCCTTGAAGTAACACTTTTTTTTTCCTGGGTGGTAACAAAATCTTTGAAATGTGGCAAGTGAGAGGCAGAGGCTCTCACCATGTGCATACGTTGAATCTTGGGACATTAGCACATTTACTTTTCATTTAAAAGAGTAATATATTTGTGGTTTCAAATCTTAAATGCAAATGTCATATGAAGGTTCAGCTTATCACTGTGTGTCTCTATAAATGGCAGAAAAGCCATTCAAAGATATATCTTTTAATAATAGATGATTTCTAAGTATGTCCACGATGAGAAAAGAATCCATCAGGAGTTAGTGCAAGGCCTGTGTACTTTTCCTTTCATGCAATTTCTGAGTGGTGGATACACTCCTAGTTGGAGGCCGGCGTGGAGACCAGCTTGCTGCCTAAAGATAGGGGATCTGTTCGCCTTAGTGCTATCCCTCACCAGCTTGCCCTAGCAGGCAGTGCCAGCGTTGGACAGAGCCTGGAGCTGCTGGCCACCGGGCGGCATGTGGGCCTGGCATTTATACTTGTCTTGGAAGGAAGGAAGGAAGGGATAGCTCCTCTAGGTCAGCTTTTTCCAAAGTATTTTCCAAAGAACACCGACTCTAAAGTTCCTGTGTGTGAGCAAGTCGGGAAGATGTGGTTACTCAGCAAGGCTCTGAGCCGTGGTAATAAACCGTGACATAAATATCCAAGAGGAGGATGCAGGTGGGAGTGTTGCCCAATGTTACTCAACTCCAGAGCAATCTTTCCCTTGCTCTTCCTCGCTCCCTCTCTCCCACTGTTCTTTGTACCCAGAGCATCTCCCGGGAACTCACTTTTAAATGCTGATCTAAATTCCAATGATCTAAGTTACTGAATGCTGGAATTCCCGGTGAAGCCACAGTTCTCACACACAAACGTGCATTAGAGTAACCTGGAGACAGTGTGAAAGGAGATGGTCCATGATCCCAGTGGACATGCACAGGACTCCAGAGCTTCCCTCACCCCCAACTTTACTGATGACTCAGAAGACACAGGCAAGCATAGGCACAGGGTGACATCGCTTTCCTGGAGGGGCCCCGAACCATCAGATACAGCTTACTGAACATGGGTTTTGGTTTCAGATCAGTATGCAGTGTTATGAGCAGTACATGTGAAGACACTGCCCTTAGGGCTCTGCAGGTGTGACCTGCTCTCCGCGCAGCTGGAGGCTGCCTCTTTCCCATGCCCCGCCCCCTCCCGTGGATCTGGCTCCAGCGGCCCCCATTCTCCACATCCAGGCACAAGGGTGTTGTCTGCCTCAAAGCTTCTCCGTCAGGGACTCCACAGGCAAGTGCACTTAGCATGGCTCCAAGGAGGCCGATCAAGGTTAGTCCTGCCCCCGTGTCTGCAGCTGGAAGGCAGAGCTGCACCTGCTTCAACCCTTTCCTCACCAAAGAGCTCATCACCAGAGACTCTGATTCAGCAGGTCTGACCCACCTCACACCCACCTCGTGTCCTGTAAGGACTCACCACTGTGCCGCCAGAGAGTTTGCCGTCCCCCAAGGCAGCTCGTGCCATTCTTACTAAACGGTTCAAGTGTTCTTTCTAACGTTTGGTCAAATCTGTGGATACCGTCTCCACGCACTGGGCACATTCTTACCCTGTGCGGGGACGGGTAAGCCTAGACCCTCTTTCAAATGACAGCCTTGCGGGTAGCTGATGACCTCATTCCTACCTGGCCCTCCCTCCTTTCAGGTGGAACATCTCCAGTTCTGACACATGGGGGTCTCTCTTCACCATCATAGCCACTTGGCTTCAATTGATTCCAGGTGGCCATTTTTTTCCGTAGCTCAACTCAAAATTACTATGTAAGTCTGATCAGTGTAGACTTGATGAAACTATCACGTACCTCATTCTAAGCCTTGCAATAATTTGGCCTAAAAATAAAAGATCAATTACTTTTAACAGGTTACATTTATTGAGCATTATTTTAGTTTTCTATTGCTTCCATAACAAATTACCACACATATAGTTAACTCTCAGTTCATTAGAGAAGGTACGAAACATCTATTTTTGAAATGTCTTAATATCACAATTTTCATAACAGAGAGTCCGCAGATTCTTTCTCCAAAAAGCTGACTATTGCTGCTCAAGATTTGAGGTAATTTACTTGAGGAAAAAAGAAAGGTTCTTTCCATGTTGTGGTGCCCCTGATGCCCATCTGTCACCAACGCCATTTCCCCCAAACAACTCACATGATTTTTGTAATGAAAAGGGTGGTCTGGGGCAGGGTGAGTTACTTCCAGTGACTGCACGTGCCTCGCATATGCGTCAACCTGAGAGCAGTCTTTTTTGTGAACACTGATTCTCAACCACAATAGCACTGTGTGTCCTCATCCAGATTTCTGTATTGTTTACACCCAACAGTTATGTACCACTATCCCTGAAAGATGCGGAACTTACAAATTTGGGTTATTGTGATTTATTCTTCCATTCTACTCAGAAATAAGAGGAAATCAAAGGAAATTACAATAATGTCTCAGGAATAGACATAATTCAGACCGAACTTCTAAGGTCTCTGCTTGGAGTGCACCCCCCGGCAGCATGGCCTGAATACCTGGTTCCTTGCGGTGCCAGCTTAGAGCCTCCCGCCGACATTCATGACGAAGCCTCTCCTGACCCTGGCCGTCTCCTTACCAGAGGGAACCCCTTGTTCTTCTGGACACCCCACTATTATTGCCAGTATCGCACAGTTTTATACTGATGTGTTTACCTGACGGCTTCTGGAAGCTGGAGCTTATGTTCAATGCATCTTTGCATCCTCTGTGTCTCTCCTCAGTAGATACTCATAAACGTTGGTTGAACTGAATTCAGTTTGAATTCAGAAAACATTATCTACCACGGTGTGGTTAAAAAACATCTCCCCTAAGTGGGGTTCCAGCTGGGCTGAGCATGCTGGGTCATCCCTTACCGCATTTTTTTTTATTAGTTTCTGCTTTATAACAAAGTGAATCATTTATACATATACATCTGTTCCCATATCCCTTCCCTCTTGCGTTTTAACTGGGCGGCCATTCCCACAGTTGCCAACCCCACCTCCATATGGTATGAAGGCCTGACACCCCAGCACCCCGCAGCCGCGTCTCACCAGCACCCTTGTTGCCTCCCCAGGTCTGGACTCCGTCTGGCCTCGGTCCCTGCACAGCTCCCCAGCAGCGTGGTCTCCACGGCAGCCCTGTGTCCCCGCTTCCATGGCATCCCCTCCTGCTTTGCTCCCAGCCCCCTTCCCATGCACCTGTAGCCCACCCCTCCCTCGGTCTGTACCTTTTCCTCCTTCTGGAGTCCTTGGAAGTCTTTCTTCCCACACACCTTCCACAACCTGCTCAGTGCCGAGTGAGGACAAGTCCCCCACATCAGCGCATTTGTGTGAAGCTGTGTGCACGTTATTTTTATTAGCTTTTTGAGGCATAATTTATAACAATAAATGTCACCAATTTGAAGTACACCCTTCAGTGGGTTTTGACAACAGTCACCGCCCTGACGGGGAGCATCTTCAGCACCACAAAAAGTCCCCGAGCCTGGTCCCGCCGGTCTCTCCTTCCTATCCCTCACCCACGGCAATCAGCGACTTGGTTTCTGCCACTATTGTTTTGCCTTTTCTAGAATTTCATATAAATGGAATAATGCAGTATATGGGTCTTATATGTTTGAATTCTTTACCCAGAAAAATGCTTTTGTAATCCACTTGTGTGGAGTGGGCATCAGTAGCCACTTTTCATCTTCTGACTGCGTCCTAGTGTGTGGATAGGGTGCCATTTACACATCTGTTCCCCAGCTGATGGGCACTGGGGTTCTTTCCAGTTTGGGGCTGTTAAGAATAAACCTTTGAGTACAAGTCTTTCATTTTCATTCTCCTGGGTGAACACGCAGGGGTCACTTGTGGTTCACGTGGTAAGTGTGTGTTTAACTTATGAGAGACTTTGACTTGTTTTCTCAGAGTGGGTCTCTGTGTTGCATCCCCACCACTTTGGTGAGAATGCGAGGTTCCACATCTTCTTCCACAGTCTTGTTTGCCTTTTTGATTTTAGCCAGTCTGGTGAGCATGAAACGACTTCTTATTGCAGTTTTAATTTGCATTTTCCTAATAATTAATGACATGGAGTGCCTTTTCTTGTGCTTATAAATACATCTATGTATTTTCTATGTATTTTCTTTGGTGAATCAACTTAAAATTTTTGCCCGATTCTACTTGAGTTGTTTGTCTTCTTGACATTGAGTTGTAAGGGTTCTTCGAATATGCTGGCTACAATGATCAGATATAAATTTACAATTGTTTCCCCATTCAATGGTCTTTTTCATTTTCTGAAGCCTTTCGGAGGGCAGAAGTTTTAAATTCTGATCAGTTACAATTTATCAATTTTATAACAGTTCATGCCTTGAGCAATTTATATACAAGAAATCTCTTTCATTCCCAAGGGTGTGAAGATTTTCTCCTATGTTTTCTTCGAGATGTTTTATGGTTTTAGCTCTCACATACAGATCTATAACCTATTCTGAATTATTTTTTTGCCTACGGTATGATATAAGAGGTGTGGATCAACTTTTATACATGAGTATCCAGTTGTTCTGGCACCATTTACTGAAAAGACTGTTTTTTCCACTGAATTACCTTGGTAGTTTAGTTAAAAATCTGTATTTATTCTGTTCTATTGATTTATGAATCTATCCTCTTGCCAATACCACACTGTCATAATTGCTGTAGCTTCTAGTAAGTCTTGAAATCAGGTATTGTGAGTCCTACAATTTTGTTCTCTTTTTCAAAGTTGTTTTGGCTATTCTAAATCCCTTGAATTTCTTAATAAACTTTAGATTTACCTTGTCAGTTTCTACAAAAACCCTTGCCACAATTTTGATTTGGGTTTTGTTGTATCTGTAGATCAGTTTGGAGAGAACTGATATTTTAACAATATTGAATTGTTTAATCTACATATGACATATCTTTCCGTTAATTTAGATTATTTAATTTCTCTCAGCAATGTTTTGTAGTTTTCAGGATATGTATACATTTTGGTGGATGTATTCATAAGTATTTCATTCCATGTTTTCTGATGCTATTATGATTTTTTTTCAGTTTCAATTTCCAAATGTTGCTGAGGCATAGAATTACACTTGATCATCATCGGTGCCCAGTCTATGTTAATCCTAATCAGTGTATTATTATTATTATTATTATTTTTTTGCTGCACTGTGAGGTATGTGGGATCTTAGTTCCCCAAGCAGGGATCGAACCCATGCCCCCTGCAGTGGAAGTGTGGATCCTTAACCACTGGACTGCCAGGGAAGTCCCCCAATCAATGTATTTTCATTTTACATATTGTGTATTTCATCTATAGGATCTTTCTTTAGGTCTTTTTATATCTTTCATGACATTCCTCATCATGTTTATGCCTTCCTCTACCTTCTTGATCATATGGAGTATATTTACAGTAGCTGTTGGAGCATCTTTTTCTGCTAATTCTATCATCTCTGTCATTTTTCTCTTTCTTTGTGTAGATCATGGGTCACACTTTTCTGTTATTTTAAATGTCTGTGCTTTAGTCAGTTTGAGCTACTATAACAAATTACCACACATTGTTACTTGTTGCTGAAACAACAAACATTTTATTTCTCACATCCTAGGGGTTGGGGAATCCAAGATCAAGGCCCCAGAGGATCCAGGTCTGATGAAAGCTTGCTTCCTGGTCTGCAGTCTTCTCACTGTGTCCCCACAGGGCGCAGAGCAGAGAGAGGAAGCAAGCCCTGTCGGGTCTCTTCTTGTAAGGGCACGAATCCCATTATGGGGGGAGGCCCCATCTCTACCTGCCATCACACTGGGGGTTCAGCTCCAGCATACAAATTTTGGGGAGCTGCAAACATTCAATCTACTGTGGTCTGGAAATTTTTGTTTGGGTGCTTGACATTATGAATTTTACATGTTGAAGGCTGAATTTTTTTTATTTCTTTAAGTAATTTTGGGCTTTATTCTGGAATGTAGTTGTATTATTGGAATCAGATGGATCATTTGAGACTTCCTCTCAGGCTTTGCTCTGGACGGCAGGTCCAGAGCAGCATTTAGGTCAGATTATTTTAACCCCATTACTCCTAAGATGGCACCCTTCTGAGGATGCTCCCCGGGGCCCTGGGATGCGGAAGGTCATGGTTGCCACTGATGCCGAAACCCCGCCTCTTTACTGGTGCCAAGTAGAAACGCGGAGACAGAGTTTTGGGTGAAGTAGAAAAGAGTGCTTTTATTGCTTTGCCAGGCAAAGGGGGCCACAGCAGGCTAGTGCCCTCAAGATGTGCCCTCCCTTGAGGGTAGGAAAGGCTCTATAGTCTAGGGGTGGGAAATTGGGCAGCAGACAAGAGTGCAAGCGGCACATTCTTCTTGACTTCAGGAAAGTTTCAGAACCATCAAAGCTGGCGTCAGGTGGTCCCAGGATGGGCTCTGGTGGTCCGTGAGGCTATCGTGCCATGACCTTCTTTCTGGAATGAAGAAGGCTCACAAAGGGAGGGGTTGTTAGGGAGTGTTTTCTCCAAGAAGTAAACACCAGGTGCATAGTTCAATTCTAACCAGAAAACAATCATTTTCAAACGGCAGTTAAGCAAGAAGAAAAAGAAAAAAATATATATCTGTGGGAGAGAGTGGCCGGATGGGCTAAAAGAATAAATTTTAACATGAGGGAGACTATCAACTAATTTCTGTTGCAACAGCGATCTGGCCATGGGAGAGCTATTTCCAGCCTGGGAGAGCACTGCGAACCCCGCTGCCCGTCCTTTCTGGTGGTTCTTCCCCAAGTCATGTGTCGCTTCCTCTTAAGGACACCACTCTGCTAGTCTCCTCATTTTTCTGTGTGTAGGGCCTCCTTTCTCAGCCGCCGGGCCTCCCTGAATTCTGGTCCTGGTCTCCTCAACTCAGCAAGAGGGCCATTCTCTGGGTTACCCCCCTGCTCTGCCCTTGGGAACTGCTCCCCTTGAGAGCTGGGGGCTTCGCAGAGCTCAGACCATTGCCCACTTCACTGGTCTCCTGTCGGGGACCATAGTCCTGTGATGTCTGTAAACTGTGATTTAATGCATTTTATAGGCTTTTCTTGTTGTTTAATGCGGTAAGGTGCATTTGGTCTCTGTTAATCCATCATGACTGGAAGCACAAGTCTTGAGTTTTGATTGATACGTTTAATCTGATAATCTGATCGACGTGTCTACTTCCTCAATATGCTTTTGCAGCACAGAAGCTCTGTATTATGCGTCTTCGGCATGCTCTGAAGCGCCCATTAGAACTCTACACTTGCAGGCAATTGCAAAAGTGCAGAGGGGAGCCCAGCCTCCCTGCAGTCCTGTGTCCAGAGCAGGGACTGGAGCGGCAGCGAAGACTCAGTCTCCAGGCATCAGGGAAGGAGTGGGTTCAGGCCACCTGATCTGTGATTGGGAAGCAACAGCGGGAGAATCAAATGATACAAGAAGTATGTTCAGAAAATCCTTCAGGGTGACCTCTGTGATCTACTGAATCCTTCCCCCAGATGTCAGTGTTGGCTCTGGAGGTGGGGACTGACTTGGCGCAGGTGGATGGGTTATGGGACACATTTCTCCTTCCTGTCTGAGCCTCTGAGGCCCGCATTTCTGTTGTTCCTCCGTCTTCTTGACCTTGCTAGGCCGCATGGCAAAGGGGGAGCTAAAGAAGGAGAGTGAATGTGCATTTCACAGAAGTATCAGGATCCCAGGACAGGGATTTTGTCGGAGGTGGGGCTGGATAATAAAGCAGGATGATGAACAACACCAAGTAAAGAAGGAGGAGTGAGTGTGGGAGGAGCAAAGACTCCTTCTTCCTGTTTGTTTCAAATGATAGATTTCAGAGTCCTGCGTGCTGAGACTCCAGCTCCATCCATTCTTAGTCTCCTGGTGAATTTCTTGAGCCTGGACCCCGTGTCACCCCTCTTGGCATTCCCAGCATGTCACATGCTCCATCAAGGTTGTTTGGTAGTAGTCAGGCTGACCCGGCCAGGCTGGTCACACGGTTTCACAAACATGCAGTGCTCAGTATTCCTTTTCAGCCAGAGTGGTCTCCTGCAGGTGACCTGTTCTCCAAGGACCCAGAGTGGGTCTGTCCACAGAGCCTTCCCTAACCATGCCAACCTGAACCTTCCTTCCCAAACTCTGGTTTCTGAGGATTATGATGTGTTTGCCCCAGCAGATTAGTGGTTGTTAGCTAGACTGTCCATTGGACATATCTGTGGCTTTTAAGGATTATATATATAAAACCATAAATATGTACCCAGCCTTTAATATTATATATAATATTTTCAGGCTAGGACTATAAATTAAAAGTATCCTAGCAGCACCTACACGTCTATAGGTTTTGTTCAGTGGAATCTTGTGAATGTAATTAATTTGAATTTTGCAGAAGATTTTTCTGCAGATCAAATCTGTGGTTTTGCCGATATCACCCTTTTTTATGCTCTAGATCAGGGATCGGCAAATCACAGCCCATGGCACCATGTCTGGTCCGCCCACTCATTTGTGTAGTTGTCTGTAGCTGCTTTCACACTGCACCTGCAGATTTGAGTAGTTGTGTCAGAGACTACAGGACCTGAAGATCCTAAAATATTTACCATCTGGCCTTTTACAGAAAGGGGTTGCTAGCACCAGCTCTAAATGCATATTTCTGGGTACAATAGTATGCTGTGCACTCTTTGTGTTGAAATGGGAAGACATCTATTTCCTTAATTCTCTGGCTCTCTGAGAATACTTAACTAATGCATTTTGCTTTCTTTCCTCCTTAGATTCACTTCTCTCCTATTCTCTCTGCTGTGAGCCAGAGGAGTTGAAAGTCCGTTCCCCTTCTAGAGCAGGCCCAGACTTTCTGCCCAGATCAAGCACCACCATGAGAATGGTGAGTATCTTTTTAATTTTGGTTGGGAGCATAATTTCGGTCAGTCGTGCTCCTTGAAAATTACACTACTGCTGACTCCATCTTTGTTCACTTTCCAGGAACCCATGAATTCCACGAACATCTACGATGCAAATGAGGATTATTTTGGGTTGGCTAATAGTTCAGATTATTCACTCGATGTTGACAGCTTTCTCTGTTCCTTGCAGGAGGTCAGAAAGTTCTCTGGGCTTTTTGTGCCCCTTGCTTACTCCTTGATATGTGTCTCTGGCCTCCTGGGTAATATTTTGGTGGTGGTCACTTTTGCTTTTTATAAGAAAGCCAAGTCTATGACAGACGTTTATCTCTTGAACATGGCCGTCGCAGACATCCTCTTTGTCCTCACCCTCCCGTTCTGGGCCGTCAACCATGCTACTGGCGAGTGGATTTTCAGCAACATCATGTGCAAACTGACCCGCGGCATCTACGCCATCAACTTCAACTGTGGGATGCTGCTCCTGACCTGTATCAGCCTGGACCGCTACATCGCCATCGTGCAGGCCACCAAGTCCTTCCGGCTCCGGTCCAGGACCCTGGCTCACCACAGGATGATCTGTTTGGTCGTGTGGGTCGTGTCGATCCTCATCTCCAGCTGGACCTTCATGTTCAACCAGAAATACAAGCTACAAGGCAGCGACGTCTGCGAGCCCAGGTACCACACCGTCTCCGAGCCAATCCGGTGGAAGCTGCTGATGCTGGGACTGCAGCTCCTCTTTGGCTTCTTCATCCCGCTGGTGTTTATGATATTTTGCTACATGTTTATCGTCAAGACCTTAATTCAAGCGCAGAATTCTAAGAGGCACAGAGCCATCCGCGTGATCATAGCCGTGGTCCTTGTCTTTCTGGCTTGCCAGATTCCACATAACATGGTGCTTCTCGTGACCGCCGTCAACCTGGGCAGGACGGACCGCTCGTGCAGCAGCGAGAGGCTGCTGGGCTACGCCAGGAACGTCACCGAGGTCCTGGCTTTCCTGCATTGCTGCCTCAACCCCGTGCTCTATGCCTTTGTCGGTCAGAAGTTTCGAAGCTACTTCCTGAAGATCATGAAGGACCTGTGGTGTGTGAGAAGGAGGCAGAAGTCGCCGGGCTTCCCGTGCTCCCGGCTGCAGTCGGACAACTTCACCTCCCGGCAGAACAGCGAGACGGCGGACAATGACAACCCGTCCTCCTTCACCATGTGACGCCCCCCAGGCTCGGCGCGGACGGGCGGACAGACAGGACAAAAATGCACGGGGCATGTGGACATGAAGCAAAAGCGAGCGGGGTCTTTCCTGCAAGATCAGGGCTGCATGTGCTCGGGCTGCTAGCAGGCACTGACGGGCAGCATCCCCCAAACTCACTCGACGGGGATGCTCTGTGCCCCTGTCCCTGACGGCTGGCATTCTGCAAAACAGGCTTCGGGAAGTGCTGAATGAAAATGAATTGCTGACAAATGTGAACACTTTCAGGAACATTCACTAAGCAGCCCTAGACCACAGTTTCTTCTGGTCATCACAAAACATCCCATGGCTTAAAAAACCAAAATGGAAAAAACAAACGAAAGCCCTCATGTAACTCACTTTAGGCAGAAGGTTAAACATTTGTCCATTGTGATGGTTACTGTTGGTAATCATAATAGCAAAATGGGCTGGCTTGAGCTTTATCTCATTTCCCTGTGAAAAAGTGTGAGCTTTTTCTCATTTCTCAAGCATGAGCTCATAAAAAAGCAGAAGAAAAACAAGCTCAGAGACAGAAGAGGTGGCTGCATAAGTACTAGTGACACTTGTCATGGTGGATAAGGCAGTTGAGGTTGTAACGGGCCGTCAGGAAGCGTACGTTTGCTTCATTTCCCTCTGTGATTGGAAATCCTCCTCTAAAAATCCATCAGACTGCATGCATTTAGCATACAGAAGGGGCTTGATAAGTATTTGTTTAACAAAGCACAATAAAATTGGAGCTTATAGTGCAGTTTAAAGAGTTAGTCGTTTAAATTGTTTTTTTTTAATAAATAGGGTACTTTTTAAAAAAGAACCAGGAAACTTTACTGAGACGATAATGAGAGAACTTTTGTTCACTTCCATCGTGGAGTTGAAGAAAGATGTGTGGAGGGGACTCTGGTAGTGACGAGCTTCAAATTAGCTTCTCAGAGACCTTGGATCGCGTTGGCTTCTGCTGCAGTAAAGTGGTTTTACCAAAAGTCTGAGCTTAACTATGGAATCAGTTTTTAACAAATCTCTTTGACTGCGTCAAAAGTTCATAGAACTCAAGTTTTGAAAGTGCTTTGTAAATATATGAACCTAAGTGGAAAAGCATCAACACATCTTACAAAAACACAAACGTGGGAATTCCCTGGCAGTCCAGTGGTTAGGACTCTGTGCTTTCACTGCTGAGAGCCCAGGTTCGATCCCTGGTCGGGGAACTAAGATCCCACAAGGCTTGAGGCATGACCAAACCAAACAAAACAAAACAAAAAAACAGAAAAACCCACAAATGCGTATTAGAAAAGTCCTGACATGAGCTGCAAAGATACTGATGTGTTTTTAATGTTATCTGAAAGTTTCTCTTGTTCTTACAAGCTTCAGCTACATCTCTACATGAAATTCGACATGATCTCTTAAGATTTAAAGCCTGTATTTTTAAAACATGGCTTTGGCTTTGCAAAATAAAACTGTTCTGTGGGTGAAGTAGGAATTGTCTTCCAGTCTCAGAGCTCCGACTGGGAGACCCTGGTGTGCAGGGGTCCCACGTCCTTCAAATCTGTCAGCGTGTGACTTCAGAAATCAAAGCAGAGCAGGCATGACCCCTCCTCTGCTTTCGGTTTGACCAGAGCACTGATGAGATCTGTGAAAGTGTGTTTCAAAACCGGCACAGAAACATCATGCTGACTCGGTGAAGCTGGAATCAAGGTCTTCTGCATCTCAGTCTCCAGAGGAGTGAAACTTGCTTCTTTATGCAATAACCCTTTTCAGATTTCAGCCATAATGAATAAAGGTGTTTCTAAAATGTGCTACATATTTTATTTCATTAAATGGCATCCTTTTTTCGTGCTGCCTTGGACATCAGAACAGGTGCATCAACAGCCGTTTGGTGCTGCAGAGGCTGACACCCCCGGAGACCCAGGGCTACCGGGGTCTCTGCTCCTACATTAAAGGGCTCTGGACTGTTCTTTAACGGTTCCCGGGTCTCCTTTTCATCTATTTCTCGTATCTTCTCTCACTGTCAGGCTCTGGCTGGACCTTAAGTGTGTGCCTTTCGTCCCTCCTCTGACTCTTTGCAAACATTGTTCCACTGTGTTCGGGGATCATCTGTCTACACTTGTCAGGACTGTGTATTAATAGGGACAATGGGTTCGTGCCTGCCAGGCTGTTATTAATACATTAATCATATGCACATGTGTAATTTATTGCATATGTATGTGTGTGTGTTTATGTATAATCACATCTATGTGCTGACCAGAGGCTAATTTTTCTTTTTCTCAAAGGATAATTTTTCTTGGTTCCTGTTACAAAGTAGTTGAGATGTGGTCTCGATCAACTATTTCTGGATAACTGAGATTTTACTATATGTATATCTCAGCAAAGGTGAAAATTCAGGCACGGAGGTATTATCTTGCAAATTGTATGTTGATTTGCTTCTGAGGACAGATAGCCTAGCTTTTAAGTGAAGCCAGGAAAGTACAATTTTTTTTTGTTTTTTGTGGTACGCGGGCCTCTCACTGTTGTGGCCTCTCCCGTTGTGGAGCACAGGCTCCGGACGCGCAGGCTCAGCGGCCATGGCTTGTGGGCCCAGCCGCTCCGTGGAATGTGGGATCTTCCCGGACCGGGGCACGAACCCGTGTCCGCTGCATCGGCAGGCGGACTCTCAACCACTGCACCACCAGGGAAGCCCTGTATCTTTTCTAACCCCTTGGTTTATTCCTCTCTTGTATTAGAGTCCAGGTAGACAATCCAGGATGACTAGCAGGATGCTGTTGTCCTCAACTTCAGTGTGTCTTCATGGTGCAAGGGGGCTGCTCTAACTCCCTCTTTCACATTGTCACCCCAGGCAACAGAAAGAGGAAAAGGGGGAGGCAGGTGGCCTTTTCTTTAAGGGCACATCTGAAAGTTGTGGGAATCACTTCTCCCAACCTATTGGCCTCAACTTAGTCATGTGGTTACAACAAGGTGAAAGAGCGTTGGAGAAATGTCTCCCGCTGGGCGGCCACGTGTCCACACACGTGTAACAACAGTGCCTACCCCACAGCTCTGTCACCGTGGACTGTTACTGTGTGTGTGTGGGGGGGGGACAGTGGGAAAATGAACTTCAAGGGAAGGAAGTGCAGCCGTACCACTCACTTCGGAAACAGAGCAAAGGCTGCACATTTGAGAGACACGTTCAAGTTGCAGTCGAAAGCACAGAGCACAAGAAGCGGGGATGGTCTTGGCCAGGGTCTCTGAGGAGAGGGGTCGGTCCAGCCCCCTCCGCCCGGGAGCGGCCTCCCCCCGACCTGCGTGATAACCAGCGCCGCAGCACCTGGAGCCGGTCAGTACCGTGTTTGGAATCAGGGTTCATATTTTAACGAGAAAGTTTTATTTCTCTCCCTCATTTTGAAAGATTAACTGGCTCCTTGAATTTAAGAATTTGAATTTACGAAGGACATCTGGGGGTCCTTTTTCTGAACCGAGCATGTAGGCGATGACCCAGCACATCTCTCCACGCTGGTAGCGAACAAGTGCATCTGTGAGACGCTGTAAAGGGGTCCTTACAAGGGTCCTTACTTCACCGGAGATGTGCTGCCCACTAGCCTCCTGGGCGGGGCGCTGCCGCCACCTGCTGGATGCAGGCTGCGGTTACAGGGGCTCCAGGTGAGATGTCCGGGCATCTGGTCTGCCGGTGTGAGTGATGGGCGGGGAGGGGTGGCCGCACTGGAGACCCCCATCAAAGGCTGCTGACAGCCTCGCCTTTGGGGAAAGCCTTCCCAACGAGCTGTCCTCGGTCACCCGCAGGCCTGACTTCCAAGGTCAAGTCTCTGCCACCACGCACAGACCCTCCACCGACCCACCGGATCTGGGGAGCAGGGGCTGCGGGGTGGCAGTTCTGGAGACGTTCATGACCTTGGTGGCCATCTCCTCAGACCCAGGGGCCACCTGCCTCTCAGCAGCATCTCCAAACGTGTCCTGGCCGGGGGCTTTCTCTCCCGGGGCTCCTCCTCTGTGTTGCAGTGGGGGCCCCTCCTGCTCTACCCGCCCCCGCGACGCAGAGCTGCTCCAACTGGGCTCTCTCCCCTCCCCACGTGCCCCCCACCCAGGCTGCCTCCCGTCCCTGGATTTCCGGACACCCCCTCACCCCGCCACATGCTGATGACAAGTCTGGAACTTTCCCCAAGGTTCTGGGCTCGCAGACAGACCTGTCTCTTGGATGTGCCTGCCAGATACCTCCACCGAGCCTCGAATTCCGCACTGAACTTGATGAGCGCTCCATCTTTCCCAGAGAGCTCATTTACCCCGGTCTTTCTCTTTTTGATGACTGTTGCCTCTGCGCACTGTGTTTACCAAGCCCACTCCCTGGAGGGCCCCCGTTCCAGGCTGTCCCCAGGCCCGCCGGTTGTGTCTCTAAGCACCTCTCTGCATAGTGGGGCCCACTGCCCCTCATCCCACCACATCTTCTTTCACACAGACCATTGCAGTAGCACCATGGCCTGTCTTCTCACCCTCCCTTCTGCCTTCACACTGCAGCCCGAGTGGATTTGTAAACCCAAAGTGCATCCTCTCCCTCTCCTGCCTGACCCCTTTCAGTCACTGACCTTGCAAGTAGAAGACAATCCTGACTGCCCCCCGCTAGGCCTGACTTCCTGGGCCCCATTGCCCCCTACCCACCTCAGGCCCCTCTCACGCCCAGGGTCCCAGCCAGAGCTTGGCCCCCTTCCTCCCAAGGCCATGCCTTCCCTCCTTGGCACTGTCCTCTCCGCCTGGACGCTCCTCTTTGGGCACGGATCACGCTTGCTCACCCTGCCAGGTTTCCTTGGAAGGTGCCCTTCTTGGTGAGGCCTTCCTGACGTCTCTCCCTGACCCAGGTGGGTCCCCACGCTGTCTTGTAACTCAGCATCCTCTTGGTGGCCTCCTAGCCTCTCACACATTCCTTCCTCTGTTTGTTCTATGTATTTCACTTCTTAGAGTCTGTGCCCAACTCTAGACGAGCCAGCATTAGGGCAGGATCGTGTCTGTCTCACCAGTGACGGCCAGTGTCTAACACATGGTTCCACACCCAAAGCGTGTTTGTCTAATTAACACACAGAGGAAGACACAGATCTTAACACTTTCATACTCAAGTACCTTTTCTGCCCGACTCTCCCTGATCTCTGGGGCTGGGCTGCAGCTCTGATTCCACTGTGCTGTGTAAAAAGCACACATTCTTCTGTTCAAACGGCAGAAGGTCCCCGGGTGGCCCTGTGGTCAGGGGGCCATTTTTTCAAGTCCTCACCCTGTGCCTAGAAAGTCTGGCCTGTCGTCGGCACTTGGTTCCTAGCTTTGCTCTCCGTAAATACTTTGGTCCCACCTGAAATGCCAGCACCGCTGTTCCGATGTGTCTGGGCAAGAGGGTGCAAGTCGCAGGCCCTGTGAGACCCAAGCTGAGTGTGGAGGTGGGACAGCAGACCCAGAGGAGCAGACGCAGAGCCCTCTGTGTGGGAATTATGACGACCCTCCTGTTAAGTCACAGCTGGGCTTCCTGCACCCTCACCTGGTGACTTTCATACCCTGTGCGCCCACCCTCGGGGCTGAAGGAATCTGTCAATGTCTCACAACTGAGCAAGAGACACCGGCCGGACACTTGCCAGGAACTTCGGCCCCGAGGTCTCTCCAGGCTGGTGACGGCCACCATGGCTACCAGGCAGCTGGGCAGGACCAGGAGGGGAGCATCCGCCTGTCACCAGCGCCCAGGAAGCCCCTTCCCACCTGCAGACACTCAAGTTGCTGTCCAGTGTGAAAAGGCAAAGAGCCTGTGAGTCCTCTGATCAGAATCCACTGGACGCCCCTTGCATCTCTTGCCTACTGCGGACGCAGAGTCCCTTTGTCTGCCTCTCTGCTGGTGAGTCTGTTCACTTTTCTCAGTCTCCTCCCATCACACACACACCCACACCCCTTAAATGTCAGGTTGGGAATTTAATTTTCAAGTATTGCGACTGCTAAGGTACCATGGTTTCTAGGTAACTATGGTAACTTTCCAGGTAATTTTGCTACCTCGTTTTTATTGTTTTCTTTCTTTTCCTTAACAGTGTTTACCTTTGTATTGGCAAAAGTAATAGCCAATGGATTTTTCTAGGCAGCCAGCTCTTAAAATTTTAGGATGCTGGTGTTGGGAATCAAACGAAATGTTTTAGCACAAATTAAAGCTGTAAATGCTTTTAATGTGTTGTGGGTAAAATAATATAATCACAGGAGAGTCCCAGGCTTGTTTATAAGAATAACAGGCTGGTTATTATGCAGCTGGGCTGGAGTCTCAAATAATAGACGTATGATTGCATCAGAGTTCTAGTAAAAATGAGAAAAGTGAGTCAGTAAAGACTTGGGGAACTTCTCCCACTCGACATTGAAATGCACATTTAGAAACAAAAACAGTGCGTCTGAGTCTCCCCCAAGCCGAGCTCGTGGCTGCCTGGAGGAATTACTTCCCTAAAACACATTTATTTTCTCTAGAACGGCCAGTGTGTTCACACCCCAGGATTAAAGAAGGTTTCTTTTGCCTGTATTTTTAATTTGGGAATAATTGCTATTATGAAATATACCTTTGTTGAGTTTTTTTTTTTTTTTTTTTTTTTGTGGTACGCGGGCCTCTCACCGCTCTGGCCTCTCCCGTTGCGGAGCACAGGCTCTGGACGCGGAGGCTCAGCGGCCATGGCTCACGGGCCCAGCCGCTCTGCGGTTTGTGGGATCCTCCCGGACCAGGGCACGAACCCGTGTCCCCTACATCGGCAGGCGGACTCTCAACCACTGCGCCACCAGGGAAGCCCCCTTTGTTGAGTTTTAACTGACAAAAACTTGTAGTTCAGAACTGGTGATTGCATTTCATGCAGGTGCTGGATGGGGTTAGGATTTTGGTGAGACCCGGCTGCGTTTTTCTTGCTAAATGAAAAAAGGTGTCATACGAATGTATAGATAACAGAGCAGTTTGAGCTTTTGTCCAGAGGTCAGAAACAAACCTACCTTCTGCGCTGAGCATTCATGTTTAACAGGACTGTACAAACATACAGCCGGATCCGATATAGGCTGAATGTAACCGAGAACCGTTCAGTGTCATGTTGAACAGAAACCAAACGCACGAGCTTTGGGGACTCTGGACTGTCCCCAGCGCAGGCACAAGAAGATTGTAGAGAAAAGCCAGAGGCAGGGGTCTGAAGTGTGTCGGGGGAGAAACGAGGGCGTCACAGGACAGGAGGACGCTCTGGATGAGAAGGAGACAGAGGCCCAGGAGAAGCCTGAAATTAAGAGCATGAAGAGATGTGAGTGAGAGAGCCTGGGGGTGATGGAAGCAGAAATAAAGTGATAAAAGCAAATCTTCTGAAGACCTGCGCTGGCAGCCATCACTGAAATCGCTGCCTCTGATCAACGGGAAGGCGGACAGCAAGAGTGGAGGAGGGGTCTCCTTCCTGAGTAGCAGAGCAGGTACGAGACGCAGGTGTGTGCACAGGTACAGGGATTTTTTAAAGGAATTGACTCCGACGTCTGTGAGGGTGACAGGTCTGAAGCTCCCAGGGCTGCAAGCTCCGGCGGGTTTCTGTGTTCCGTCTGGGGGCAGAATTCCTCCTTCTCTGGGAAACCTCGGGGTTCTGTCTCTGAGGCCCTCTCCTGATTGGACGAGGCCCGCCACGCTAGGGAGGGGATCTCCTTTGCTCACGACACTGACCTCGTCCACAGACACCTTCTCGCAACAACTGGGTTTGTGTCTGAGGAGTCACTGGGCACCACTGTCTGGCCAAGTGGACACAGACAATTAACCATCACACGTACCCAGGAGGGGAAACTGAAAACTGCGTTTGAAACTCAGTAAGGTGTAGATCAGGGTCTACGATGGCACAAACGCTCGCTGGGACCAGGAAGGACACACACCAGCCCAGACTCAGGGACTGGAAGGTGAAACCCACCCGAGGAGCGGGGCTCCAAGCCCACCAGTGCCGGGGGAGTGTGCGCCCAGGGCGGCGGATCTGCCACTTTTCAAGAAGAGCTGAAAATCTAAACTTTTAAAAATGTAGAGTCTCGGGGTTTTTTTTTTAACTACGTATAATATAAAGTCATTAAAAATAACTTGTGAGTCAATCAAAAGCCTTCTGTGGGCTAAACGCAGCCCTTGGGCAGCTGTTAAAGAATTCTGAGATGGACAATGATTTAACCATCCAGACACAGCAGCAGACTGGAGAGCCACCTCCCCAGGGCTGTCAGATTGGTGCAGTGATGGTGCAGTGCGCAGCCGGGTGACCGGGGGCAGCGGCTGTGCAGGACCCCTGAGGTCTGGGCCCGATACCCCCTCTCTTCCTCCCTGTCTCTCCTCCCATCCACTGCACACAGATCTGTGTCCTCCCCTCTCTGAATCTCCATCTGCCAGGGCTGCCTGGGCAGGTAGGATCAACAGGAATCCTCTGGAGCACAATCTCCTGCCGTGACCTCCCTTTACAGGATCAAGAAACTGCTGAGGATGTAACGTAAAATGTCGCAGAACAAAGACTGTTGTCTGGTCCGTTCAAAGTGGCCCATTGGGCAAACCGTCCCATTTGAATGAAAATGTGGAAAGCATCCTGTGCTGCTTGTCAGGGGCTGGGCTGCAGATAGAAGATTCCATCGTGTTCCCTGACAGCCCAGCCTGGGGCCAGGAGCGACCCTGGGAGGAGGAGGGGGGTGGTTGGGGGGTCGGGGGGTCTCGGCTCCACCCAGCCCTTTGGCACACTCAGGTGCATGTTCCCGCGTGACTTCTGGTGACACCTCCATGTCCAGGAAGCAGGCGCTGTCTGGAAGTGCAACCCCCAGGGCTCACCAGGACGGACACTAGAGCACCCCGAGGTGTAGAAAGGAAGGCGGGGCCCTAAGGAGGTCGGCGCCCTCGTGCTAAGGATGGCTCGAAGAGACCCCACCTCCTCCCCCAGTTCCCGCTGTGCTGTAGTCAGTTGGTTTAACTTAAGAAATAAGAGTATAGTTTGGGCCCAATATTCCTGCTTTTTTTTTTTTTAACATCTTTATTGGAGTATAATTGCTTTACAATGGTGTGTTAGTTTCTGCTTTATAACAAAGTGAATCAATTATACATATACATATGCCCCCATATCTCTTCCCTCTTGCGTCTCCCTCCCTCCCACCCTCCCTATCCCACCCCTCTAGGTGGTCACAAAGCACCAAGCTGATCTCCCTGTGCTACGCGGCTGCTTCCCACTAGCTGTCTGTTTTACATTTGGTAGTGTATATATGTCCGTGCCACTCTCTCGCTTCATCCCATCTGCTGCTATTCTTGATTAGAACACTTAAAAAAAAAGTTCCGTGTTATTATATACTTTTCCAATAAAATATGTGAAAGGGAAATCTTGTAGCGGTTTTAGTGAATATCACGTGCATTTGTAAGTTTTCATTTGAGATATTCTCCAAAACTCATCGTAGTTCCCTCTGTCTGTAGATGTGACGCTGTTTTATTCATGCCTTAGGGAGGGAGGACCGAGCCTGGCCCAACAGGGGCCCCGAGCTCAGTGCGTCCACACGTGTGGGACCCGGAAGTTTTGTCACGCTGAGCATCTCAGGGGACACGCCAACCTCACTGGGCACACACTAGCACCACCTCCTCTCTGCAGACATGCAAACAGCGTGGCCATGCGGCTCTAGGGGGCAGTTGGAAGCCGTAAGTGGAGAAGTTGGAGTTCCAGCCTGAGAATGTCCGACCTCTTCACGTACCATCTGCCGAAGCACATGGCTTCCCGTTAGCTCTTCAGAAATCCGAGGTCTTGTCTTCCGTTATCCTCTACTTACTAAAGCTCACACTTCCAAGCACCCCACTAGGTTTCTTCTGGGTGCCTGGGTTTGACTGGCCTTTTGGTGGCCTTTAAGACAAGCTCTCTTTGCAGGATGTTTCCAGAAGTCTCCACAAGGGGCACGTGATACTTTTGGTTGACACCGAGCAGGGCTGACAGGGTTAAATGCTGGCGCAGGATCACGGGCGCCTTACACCCTCCCGAGCAGCCCCCTTGCCAACCCTCAGTGGGAACTTCTCCCCCCGCCCTGAGGTCTGCGGGAGATTCTTCTCTTCTTAGCGCATTTCATCCTGTCCTTGTCTTCTTGTCGGGTGACCCGAGGTGCGGGAGTGAGATGCACATCATCCCCAGGGACGATGGCCAGGACAGGGTGAGACAGGGGGCCACAGCTGCAGACTCATCGGGGAGCCTTCGGGAAGCCGCCGTGAGTCGGTCACAGCTTCAAGTCAGCCACATGGGAGCATTGACACCTCTCGATTCCTGCTAATCAGGGCTGTTGTCTCTTCCCAGACAGCCTGGTACCAGCACACGGCTGCACAGAAGGGGGTCCAGTACTGGCCGGCAAAACTCGGCCAGAGAGAGAAGAGGGGGAGGAGGAGGCCCTGGGAGAGCAGCTCAAGTGCAGAGCCCCGGGCTCGCTCCAGGGGACCCGGCTCGCGTCTGCGGGGTCCTGGCCAGACTCCCAAACCTCTCAGAGCATCAGTTTGCTCCTTTGCAGATCGGGATAGTACTTTCCTTGCTGACTTCATAGGTTTTGTAAATAAGAACTACTGGTCCTTTTACTGTTTTGGACTCGGATGACTCACAGCAGCTCAGCACACCCTGTGTGTGTGAGTGTAGACCATCTACACCCTGAGACCACCTGCCTGATTAGTGGAAAGCCTGTCAGATTACAGAGGAAGAGAAGATAAAAAAGCCCGGACCATGGAGGAGTGCCTGTAACCTTGCATGAGAGGGAGAGGCCACGGGGCCGGGCTGGCGTGTGCGGCAGAGAGAAGCGGGCAGAGACTGGGCTGTGGGTACCAGGTGGGGGGAGGGGAAGGGTGTGAGGAGGGATGGCGCCTCGCAGCCCCCGGTTCTCCTGTGTTCTGATCACAGACTGCTGTTCTGCAGGGGCCCTTTCACTGAAGACCCCGTGACATCGAGTGTGGATGGATCAGGACATGGCCCTGGGTGGTCAGCCGTCCTCCCAGCCATCCTTCCAGGAAAGGGTCGTCACCCTCACTTTTCAGATGAAGACGTAACCTCTACAGGGTGATGTGCCTGAGGTCCCTTGGCCAAAGAGCAGCAGGGCTAAACTCAAGCTGAGGCCGAAGGACTCGCAGCTGGACGGCAGCCTATCTGGTCCTGACTTCAGAGCCGAGGGCACGTCCGGCATCTGTGGCTGAGCTTGGGGGAGGGGTGGCTCAGCTCTGCATCCGGGGGACGGCTTCTCTGACAATCCCCGGTGCACTTGTCCTCAGGCCTATGGTTTCAGTGAAAAAGAGCCTTAGAAACAGACACTGTGTGAGATCTCGGTGGATTAGAGAACCGTGTGGCCACAGACGAACTCATGGTGGGCCTGGGTCTGGTGTTCCGGGATCCAGGCACAGGGGTGTCTTCTTCTTAGTCTCTGACGTTATCAAGCATTTCCCGATTTTCAAAGAAGCGTTTCTCCACTTCACGTCCATTAGGATGGCTGCTCTAAAAAACAAACAAACAAACAAAGAAAAAACAAAACCAGAAAACAACAAGTGTTGGCGAGGGTGTGGAGAAATTGGAGCCCTTGCACTGTTGGTGGGAATGTAAACTGGTGCAGCCGCTGTGGAGGCAGTATGGAGAGTCCTCAAACAAATAAAGCTAGAATTATCATATGACCCAGTATTCCTCTTCTGCAGATAGACTCAAAAGAACTTAAACCAGGGTCTTGAAGAGATATTTGCACACCTAGGTTCATAGCAGCGTTATTCACAACAGCCAAGAAGAGGAAGAAACCCACGTGTCCACTGACACCCATGGATAAACGGAACGCAGTGCATTTGTGCAGTGGACTCTTATTCAGCCTTAAAAAGGAAGGAAAGCCTGACACAGGCTGCAACATAGACGAAATCCGAGGACGTTATGTGCAGTGAAATAATCATTAAGAAAAAAACCAAGTTCTGTCTGCTTCTACGTATGTGAAGTTTCTGGAGGAGTCAAATCCATAGGGACAGAAAGGAGGGGCGTGAGGGAGGAGCTGGGGGAGGGGCAGGCGAGCTAGTGTTTAATGGGGACAGAGTGTCGGTTTGGGACGATCCAAACGTTCTGGGGACGGATGGTGTCAATGTTGCGCAATGGTGTGAAGGTACTTAAGGCCGCTGGACTGTATGCTTAAAAACGGGTAAGAGCGTACATTTTATGTATATTTTACCCCAGTTTTATAAAAGAGACCTTTTGAGGGTGACTGTTGTTTGGGGGGTTCCTGTGAGCACCGGCAGTGTGCTCGGGAAGCCTCTGAGAGGCACGTGATGCAGTTCCCCGTCCCCGCCAAGGCCACGGCCAAACAAGGGGTCCGTTCACCATCCTGACCCTTAGATAAATCAAAATCGTTGCCTGAATTCTTGGCAGAAGTTATTATGAAAATACAGAGGAAAAGCTTTCTCCATTAAATGTGAAAATTATATTTTCCTTTGTATTAGTGTTTCCCTAGAAGATTCTTTAAGATACAATTTTAAGTTTGCCTCTGGATCTAGTCTTTCAAAGTGAATTTTTTTTTTAAAACCTATTGAATAGTGGATAAAGTGAACTTTTTAACTTTAGATCTGGTTGATTTGTTTATGTATTTATTCCACAGATTTATTAAGCATCTACTGTGTGCCAGGCCCCGTGCAAGGAGCTGACGGGGAGGGGAGAGCAGACGTGAGGCCCACGGGAGGCCTTTGGGCTGGGTTGAGTCAGGCGCTATGCTGGCGTCTGGCTGGGGCATGTCAGAGATAGGTCCCAGAGGCTGGACCTGAGTGGCGGGTAGGGATTCCCAGGACAGAGACTGGAGTGTCCCAGACAGCACACCGGCACCTGCAGGATGTGTTCAGGGAGGGCTCAGTTACCTGCTGGATTTTGGAAAGAGAAAGGTGAAGATGACCAGGATTTTGAAACAGTGATGGCATTATCTGAATAGAGAAAGAAATGCATCACTCAGATGAAAATCTGGGCTCCTGAATATGTCAGGATTAAGACAGTGCTGAGATTTGCAAGCCTCGCAGCCAAGGCTGGGTACCTGCTGTATTACAAGAAGCGAGTCACACGGGAAAAGAAACCAAAATCTGCTACTGGTAGCAAAATAGTTGTGGTTCTGAGGCCCATCATGTACTGCTTAATCACACTTTCATTTTGAGTCTTTTCCTCTCTCAGAGAAAATAATTTGGAGAAGATGACCTTGTTACTCTATGTCTTTAAAGAAGACAACTGTCTGAGTGCAGAGCTGGTGTCTTTGACGGGAGTGACAGGACAGGGTGACAAAAACATCCTCAGAGATGGGTGTTCAGAGGATCCTGAAGCTTCCACTACAAAACATTGTCCTTTTCACAGAATCCTTAGAAAATATGCAGAAAAGAGTTACTAGAAAGAAAGAATAGTAATAAAGCTTTGACTTAGCAGAACTGCTCAACACCCAGTTCACGAGGCTCTGTGTTGAGGGTGTACCGGCGAAAAGCTGTGTCTGCAAAGGGCCCACAGACTGTTGGAGACGTAAACAAGGATCAGAGAATAAACCTATCACTTGGAAACAGCAAAGTAACACCCACTGAATATTGTCGTGTGCCAGGCTCTGTGCCCAGCAGAGTTTTATGTATTATTTTGTCTCCACGATAATCCCGTACGGTCTGTTGTTATTATCCCCATTTTACAGAAGAGGAAAGTTCAGAGTGGTTCGGTGAATTGTCCCAGGTCACAGAGCAGGGAAGTGACCGAGCAGGAAGCTGACCCAAAGGCCCTGACCGTGGCCAGTAACCCAGGGACTCTCAGCCCTGGCTGCACAGTAATGGGATTAATGAGGGGCCTCTGAAGCTACCCATGTCTCCCAGACCAACCGAGTCAGGCCACCCCGGGGTTAGCCAAGACGTGGGGCTTTCAAAAGCTCCCAGATCCCACAGCGAGTCCAGGAGAAGGTCAGCAAGAGCCCGAGAGGCAGTAATGCTGTGAGGAGATCTCTCCGTTTCGCCAGGCAGAGCCGCTGGCTGTAGCATCATGGAGGGAGCCAGGCAGGACCGACCGTGTGTGGGAAGCATTCGTGACCAGTGTTCACCAGCAGGCCTGTCTAGGCAACCACATGAGCTGGCTTCACCCCACCTAAGGGCGCCTGATGGGTACATGCTTTCAGGGTGTGGAATTGACTTGTGTAGGGAGTAAAGCATCTAAATGTCATCAGCAGGAAAATGGTTAAGAAACAGCTTCTGGGAAGATGATTAGGTCATCAGTCATGCTTATGGGGAATTCATCATAATATGGAAAATATTTATATTAAATGTTGGATTTTTTTAAAAGCAGCATTTAAAATTGTATATGCAGTAAGATCAAAGCAAGAAAAATGGAGACATTTCTTTTCTTTGAAAGGGAAGAAACACAGCATAGAATGTTCCCATCAGAGAATTTTATTCGACCGCTTTGCATCTCATCTGGTCACATTTCCCTTCTAAGCCCTTTGAAATTCTGTTCACTAAGGAGGAAATAAAACCCAAGAAAACAGCACAAGGTTGCTGATGGGAGCCTCGCTCCCCTGGGACCACTGGGCACATTATACTTCTGGTGTCAACAGGGTCTACAGCCTTCAGAAGCACAATAGTGGGGTCACCCCCGCATTTCAAGTCTGGTTCTGGTAAGGAACCTACCTGGGAGGCAAACAGCTCCGGGAGACGGTGTAAATTTGCCCTTTTCTATTGCCTAATGCAGTTTTAACCTTAAATATTACAGCGATCATAGGACTACCTCCTGGGAAAAGCAGAGGTCTCTCCCTGGGGGCAGTACAGGTGCAGCTCCAGGTGAGGCTGCCCGGTGTGGGCTGCATGGGACCCTGTATTACACGCAGACCCCAGGCCTCTTCTAAGCATTTTGGTGAGTCCCTTTGAGGGAGAGCACAACCGCCTTGAACAGAGAGTGAGAGATAAGGCAGATAGGAAGCTGACTTTCTAAATCCTTTGTCACCAGCATGAGCTACAAATTTGGGACATAATTTAAGAAGAGTGAGAGGGAAAGTTGCGCCATTGTTGGTGTCCAGGGGCTGTGCCCACCTTCCCTGCAGTGGCCTTGCACCCGGGCTGGTCCCTAGCTGCTGTCCTCAGGAGTTGCCATTGGGTGAAAATCACCATTTCACATGCAAATTGGTATCTCATACTGTGTGTTTCTCCCAGGAGGCTTAAAGTACAGTGATTTTTTTAGAGCAGGGGAAGCAGATTGAGTTCCAAAAGCATTCAGACATTCAAACTTAAAAAGAAAGTACTAGAAGCAATTTTGAGAAGTTTAGTAGGAAAGTATTCCTTATAATAAACGAGGGCACTGACTATGTTGTCTTGGATGTAACGTGTAACCTGTGCAAGTGAAGCTCAAGTTTACCAATCAGTTGTGAGCTAAGTAGAACTGAGCTCAGGACACTTATACCTTGTGGAACCTGTTTTTAGACCCAAAGCTCCAGTTCCCCATGTCAGTTACCACAAGTCTGTGCAATAGTTAGGAAAAGAGCCTAGAGTTTTTGCATTTTCTGCATTCAAGCACAGAAGGATAAAGTGACTTGCCAACGCCAAACAGAGTCAGGACCGCATCTGCAATGCCGCTTTCCACCACCTTCTGCGTCACCGGTCCACCACAGCATCTTTTCCCAGCTATGAATGTGTCGTAGTCATTTAGTGATTGAATGTGCATCGGAATTGCATCAAGGAGGCTCTGATTGCTCATTTTGATGAACTGCTCTGCGACACAAAATAGCTGAAGGAAATCCTGGTAAACAACAGTGACACCTGCTGAAGTTGCGTTCAAGTTTGTAGTGCGGAATCTTAACTAACCATCGTGACTGCTCAGCGTTCCCCGGGTAGTTGTCGTGGACGCGAGGTAGGGAGCTGGACATCCTCAGGAGTAAGAATCTCTGAGCTCACAGCCCGGAGCCTCTGCTTCCTGCTTTCGGGCCCTGAGGGTGAGGGTGTACAGGAGCTTGCGGTAGGAGCGTCTGAAGGTGGGGTTCGAGAAGCAGTGCACCACGGGGTTCAGCATGCCCTGCAGGTAGGTGAGGCTGCCGGTCACGTCAGCGGCATGGACCATGGAGCTCAGGACCCCGCAGCTGAGCGCCCCTTGGAAGATGGCCAGCAGGATGCGGGCCAGGAAGCTGGGCAGAAAGCACAGCGTGAACAGCACCCCAACCACGGCCACCAGCGCCTGGGCCCTCTGCAGCTTGGGCTGCTTGTGTGGGTCTCGGAGCCGCTTCTGGAGAGTCCTGATGAGGCCGGCACTGCAGAACAGGATGAGGCCGAAGGCAAGGATAAACTGGAGGAAGAAGAGGGCTTCCTGCCAGATCAGGCTGAAGGAGGACTCCGTCCTGGGCTCAGAACTGGGGCACTCGGCCTCAGAGAGGAGCACACTTGGGTGGGTGAGGGCTGCCATCATGAGCCAGACCAGGACCGAGATCCCCCAGGCTGCCCGCAGGGATAGAAGGTTGACCTTGAGCCGCGAGTGGACCACCCGGAGGTAGCGGTCCAGGGCCACGGCGGTGAGGAAGGCGAGACCTGCCCCACGGCCCAGGGACCGCAGGAAGAGCATCCCTTGGCAAGACGTACGTCCCAGGCCCCAGGTCTTGTGCCGCAGGTAGAAGGCGGCGTGAAAGGGCAGGCAGGCGGCCAGCAGGAGGTCTGCTAGGACCAGGTTGAACAGGTACACGGCGTAGGGCTTCCACACCTTCAGACGGAAGAAGAAAGTCCAGAGCGCCACGGCATTGCCCAGCGTGCCCAGGGCACACTCCAGCAGCAGCAGCAAGGCTGTGGTCACCTCCACCGCATAGCTGTGCGCCACCGAGCAGTTGGGTGGCAGCATGGGGCCGAGTCCCCGCCGCGGCCAAGCCTGACGCAGCGGAGGGCAGGGACGCAGGCCCGAGGTTGCTCTCTTTCCCGCAGAAGGACAGAAAGCACACTGACCAGCATCCGGATAAAGCCAAAGGCAAACTAAAATTTGTCTGTGGAAAGAGGATCAGAGGCAGAGGGAAAAAACCCCTTGCAGTTTTGTTTTGCCCTGAAAGCGGGGAAGTTGTGTTTCACTTCCCACATCTGGCATTAAATGGAAGCCCTAGTGTCCCGAGAGTCTCTGCGTGTGCATGGCTCTTCATCCACAGCTGTCACTGAAGGGGCTTGGGAAGTTTGGGAAGACTTGCTGTCTATAAAGTTAAAATAATGACGGAAACAAATAGATTGTTCTCTAGTTTGCATTGTTTTCCGGTAGATCTGGTCCCGCGTTCCCCTCGAAGAGGGTATGGGTGGGGGAGGGCCTGGCCATTTTGTAGTTGCCCATTTTCACCTGTCCTTTCGTTTTGTTAGATTTGATTTTCTGCTGAGGAGGCTTCCCTGACCAGGGATGGAACCCGTGCCCCCTGAAGTGGAAGCTCAGAGTCCTAACCGCTGGACTCCCAGGGAAGTCCCTGCTCAGCCTGGTTTGGGCTTTGGAATCAAATGGACTCTGGTTCTATCTGGTCTCTCCACTTAGCAGCAATGTGGGGGTGGATATGATAATACCTGCCTGCGGGGTCCTTGTATGTGAGATACTCTTACAGGTACAGCACTGTGCACTGTATCTGGGACATCTCAGGTGCCAGATACATTTGCTGCAGTCATTATTAACCTGTCTGATGCTTAGACTTTTAACAAAACGATGCTTAGACTTTTAACAAAACTTTTTTTCTCTCCCAATGTGGTAATACAATTTCGCACCCAACTGCAGTTCCACGGTTCTTCGATGTCTTCGTTTCTGAGACCTAACTTGGAAGCTCCAAGGGGTCTCAACAGTGAGAATTACTAGTTCGCTGCATGTTTTCCACGCGTCATGTGCTCTCCTGTGTTATTGCAATGAGCCGAGCAACACGAGGTGCAGTAGGTACAATTTTAAGCTCTATTTTTTTAATAAATGTATTTATTTATTTTTGGCTGCATTGGGAAAGCTCTATTTTATGGATGAAGGCGTGGCAGTTCAGAGAGGTTAGGTCACTCGCTCCAGGTCACAGGGCAGTCAGCGGCAGAAGCAAGGTCCCCCCAGCCCAGCTTGCACCAGAGCCCAGGGTCCTGACCACGCTGCCCACCACTTCCCTGCTGGCAGCAGCCTCACTCCTGTGTGCATGAAAAGTCTATGTCTCATGAAGCCCACCACGACTATTGATTTGCATGACATTTCGGGTCATTTGACTTGTAGTCCTTCTTGCTTTAATTTTATCAGGGTTTTCCTTTCCAGCTGGGCCACCAGCCCACACGTTCCCCCATCTCTGTGTCACTCAGGTTCACCGGCCTCGTGTTTCCTAAGAAGGTGCATTTGGAGAGTCGTCCAAGCGTCCAGAGCTGCAGAAACGTCCCGACTGGTGCCTCTAGTGACACCTCCCATGAACTGCATGCCTGTTATAAAGGGTTCCTTGGGGGCACAAAAGGATGCGTTTGTTCCAGGTGAGGGTTGGCTGGGGACCACGTGTCTCACCTCCAGGGATGCCATAGCACACGCACGGTAACACCAGAAAAGCTGGCACTCACTCATCTTTTCAGGGACGGGAGTTACACAAATGCAGGGAAGAAACGGATTAAATCCTTTCTCTTAACACATTGATAACTTGAGAGACGTTAAAAGCTACCCCTTAATTGCAGATTTCTGTCCACAGTCCACCAAAGACTTTCTAAATTATAAATATTCTAGCTCAATAGGTAACATAAACATTAATAATTACACATTTTCCTTTTTAAAAATAGAAAATCAAAGTTACAGAATTTTTGAAAATTCTGCTTGTCTTTCTCAGCACCCTGGTGTATTTTCCTTACTTCTGAAAGACTGAATTGTCCTTTACTTCCTCTCTTTTAAAGTTATAATATTCGAGCTTTTCCCTTAGGGATCTTGTTAAATCTTTTTATCCTTAGAAACTCCATTTTCAAAAACCATTCTATTTCTTCAATACTCTTCCTATTAAGAAAACTTCTCTGTTCTCACTCCAATTGGTTTCACTTTTTGTTCGATGTCAATAAATGAAGAATACTTGGTCAGTAAACTGTGATTCTCTTTCAAAATTTCCCTCACATCCAAGCCCTGTGGGAATCTACCACCCACTCACCCACAAGGGGGCTGCCCGTCCAGTGTCACAGCTTGGGGAGCGGCCGGCTCTTCGTAACCACAAGCCTGAGAAACAGGAAGAGGAGGGCCTGTCCCTGAAACTCACACTTCGGTGGGCCGAGTACAAGTTCCCAGAGCTGAAGAGACCTGGGGCGAGCCCAGCGAAACCAGGCTGGAGGGGTATGTCTCAGGTCACTGACAGAGCAACAGGGCTGCAGCTCTGCCGGGTTGTGACACAGTCCCAGGGGTGCAAGTCTGGGTCAGGGGGTAGGGCCTGGCGCCCGTGGACGCAGGGTCCCGTCCTTGGAGAATCCACTCTCAGTGCCTCCTCGGCAGGTCCCCTCAAATTATTTTTCTTCCCCGGATTCCTGGCCTAATAGATCTAGAAAGAACACCAAAGGAACGTAAGATCTTCTTTGTCAACTTTACACCTATTTACTAAAAACAAACAACAAAAATTAAAATCAAACACACGCAAAGCCCTCCTATACCTTAGACACAAGTTCCATGTCTTAGAATCTTTCATAAAGTGATAGCTAGTGACATAAACAAAGACTTAGCAACGATTTCCCTGCCTTTCCTCGCCGTGGCACGGCTCCCAGTGACCTTCGTTTCATTTACAACATGGAAATTTCAACAGCGGCATGAAGGCACTGCTGAAACCTGCCTCCTGCAGGGATCCTGGCCGGGACAGTGGGTGGCACTCAGCTGGCCGCACCCCACGCCGACCCCGCCCGCTGGGAGCCTGTCCCCCATGGACCGCCTCTACTCGCTGGTTCTAGCTCCACAGAAGGGCGTCTGTGATTTCCCATGATGCAACAGAAGGAAAAATTTTAAACAAAAGTACAAAATATTCAAAAGCAAATTCATCATATTCTACATATTTGACTTTATTTCTTTACTACTTATTCCCTTCCACTGAACTTTCAACTTTCTAATTCTGCATCAAGATGAGATTGTTTTAATTTTTGTAACCTGAGACTACGTGGTAGTATCTAATTTACAAAATGCTCTTGGATACTTTTACTTATTCTTGCAAGAGAAAGTCACAAAAACCTCTTCAACCTCTAGGCGCCGTCGTGCGTGTCTCCCCCCACACGCAGACGCTCCTGCCCTCACTTCCCTTCAAGGACTCGCTTCACCTGTCACTTCTCAAGAGGGCCTTCGGGGACCAGCCTTCGAAAATAGCACTGCCGTCATCACTGCTCACTCACCACTCCTGGGTGACCCAGGTGTGTCACCTGGATCAGACGCAGCTCCACCCCTAGGGGCAAAGCAGGACTGGGTGTGTGGCAGTGATCTACCGAGTTCTTTTTTAAAATGAATGAATTAATTAATTTTGGGCTGCGTTGGGTCTTCGTTGCTGCTCGCGGGCTTTCTCTAGCTGTGGTGAGTGGGGGGTGCTCTTCGTTGCGGTGCGCGGGCTTCTCATTGCGGTGGCTTCTCTCGTTGTGGAGCATGGGCTGTAGGTGCGCGGGCTCAGTAGATGTGGCATGTGGGCTCAGCAGTTGTGAATCTCGGGCTCTAGAGCGCAGGCTCAGTAGTTGTGGCGCACGGGCTTAGCTGCTCCGCGGCATGTGGGATCTTCCCGGACCAGGGCTTGAACCCGTGTCCCCTGCATTGGCAGGCAGATTCTCAACCACTGCGCCACCAGGGAAGTCCCCACTGATTTCTTGAATAAACGAATGAATAAATAACTACACATTCTCAGGTTCACAAAAAGTATAAGGAATGCCGTCTTTTGATACAAGTTGATTTCTCCAGGAGCAATGAAACTAAAAAGACACCTTTGAAGACCAGTCCTGTGCGGCCACCTTAACGTCTGTCCTCGTCTGCCTCTTGTGTACCCACTCAGGAAGGCCTAGGTAGGGGATTTTCATCATTTTGAGTTTGAGACTCAGTTCATTTACACCTGTAGTGAAAAAAAATGAAGAAAAAAATTAAAGGGCTTTTTTTTTTTTTAACTAGGAAGTGCATTTGCACACCGTGTTGGAGTTTAAGTACAGACCTACTAGAGAATGGACTTGAGGATATGGGGAGGGGGAAGGGTAAGCTATGACAAAGCGAGAGAGTGGCACGGACATGTATACACTACCAAACGTAAAATAGATAGCTAGTGGGAAGCAGCCGCAGAGCACAGGGAGATCAGCTCCGTGCTTTGTGACCACCTAGAGGGGTGGGACAGGGAGGGTGGGAGGGAGGGAGACGCAAGAGGGAAGAGATATGGGGACATTTGTATATGTATAACTGATTCACTTTGTTATAAAGCAGAAACTAACACACCATTGTAAAGCAATTAGACTCCAATAAAGATGTAAAAAAATAATTAAGTACAATTATTCAACTTTTGCTGAAATTTTACCTTTGTAAGATTAAAATTTTTTCTGCAACAATAAATGATGCTCAAGGTGATTTCTTAGGCAAGAAGCACTCATTCCTTCCTTTGGTGCTATTCACATCCTAGCAATATTCTGAGGTTGCTAAATTTCCTTGACATGGACCATAAACTCAGACTGGTGCCCAGGACCCCTGCACACTGCCCCAGCCAGGGACTTCCAACCTCTGGGACTGCTTCCAGCCTCTTTCTCTGAAATGACCTCTTTTCCTGGAAATGACATAGCTCCTTTCTGTAAGGTCCCCCTCCCAGGCCGGAGGTGAAAATCAGATGAGAGAGTGAAGAGTCAGCAAGTCTCCTGCAGAGTCAGCCCACGTGGGAGAGAGCAGAGGCCCCTCGGGAAGAGGAAGGACAGGACTCTGGCCCAGGCCGTGGCCTGGCTCTGGGGACTTCTGAGAGTCTGTGGGGAAGCCGCTGACCAAGGCTGAGAGAGGTGGGCGGCCCTCCCAGCATGGGACCGCCGGGCGGTCCACAGCTGGGCCTGGGCTGTGGTTGCACGTCCCCGGCTGCCCTTTCCAGGCGCTGGGCCCCTCCCTGCGCCTGGCTGCCTTGGGATGCTTCTCCTTCTCCCCTGCCCCCGCTGCCTCTCAAGTACACATCGTACTGAATTACGTATCATGTCGCTGTTTACAAACGCGTGTGCTCATTGGTCCTCCTCACGGGGATATAAATCGCTTAAATCTGGGACGTATTCTAAGAATTATAAGTATTTGTAGTCTCAGCACAGAAGGAGCAGCACAATACATTCTGAATTTTTCTGAATAAAAAAGAATTTAATTTTGCCCAAAAGATGTCTGCCGCCCAGCTCTCAAAGCCCACTTTCCTGCCCTGTGTCCCTTCCCCCCGGCAGGATTCTGCGCCCTCCTCTGGGCCCACGCCACTTCAGACTCGCTTAGTGGAGCACGTTACAGCCCTTTGTGTCCCTGCAGACCCTCTTGATCAGTCTTACGGCCCTGGCGTCCCTCCGCCTGGAGTGATGGAGACCCTTGGCTCTTCGGCGTTTGGGCTGCGTTCAGTCGGACGTCTCCCCCCAGCTAGGGGTGCACCAGAGCTAGGCTTTCACCCTTCGGTAACGTTTGTCACAGACATTGTTTGCCCTATTGACCCTGTGTGGCGACCACCCAGCACACACTAGGCCTCTGCCTGTTCTCTGGATTGGCAGTGGGTGGGAGCAGGACCACCCGGGCAGGAACAGAGGAGGCAGACTGGACAGGGTGTCCGCCCACCGCTCCTAGCAGCCCTGGACACAGTGCTTCGTGCAGGGCGGGTCCTGGGGTGCCGGCTCGCCAGGGGCCACCGTCCAGCTGTGGGTGTGACTTCCACAGGCCCGTCCCCCAGCCAGCTTGGTGTGGACGCGGGAACCCTCTCTCGTCTGGTCCGAGGCGAGTCTGGGGTCTTCCTTTGGCAGCTGCAGAGCCCAGTTGAAGGGTTTGGGACCAGAAGCCGGCATGCTGGTCACCTAGCGATGCAGCCTGCTCTCCTCACGAAGGGGGTCATCCCCTCAGGGGCAGGGCCAGGGCTCAGGAGCCCGTCCAGGGTATGGACGCCCTGGCGGGGGTTCTTTCCATGAGACCCACACAGGCCAAGGGCTTGGTGGCCCATCAACGATACACCTGAGGGCTCAGAGGTGGTAGGCTCGTCGGGTGGGCCTCCCGGGGTCTCCTGGGGATGCACCTTAGTGGGGCCTCAAAATACATTATTTCTACATAAAAACAGTTGAGTTTCCAAAATGAATCTTTATTATTCGTTGAAGCCATGTTTAAAGCAGACAGCAGGTTGGACCCACCCTCCAGGAAGGCTGAATGCTGCCCCCAGGGTCTCACCCCCTCTTCCAGGGCCCGTGGGCCACGCCTGTGGACTTCAGGCCTTAACCCGAGAGAACTGTCTAGCATCTCAAAGCAGGAGCCTCACTGAAGAATCTTTTTACTCAGCGCCTCGGGCTCCAATGTGTTATTACCTCTCTTGATTACTGTTTAATGTTTCCCTGCTATCTACTAGATTACAGGCACTGTTATAACCGCTCAGGGCCAATAAACTGCTTCACGTAACTATATGAAAACTGCACGACACAACAGCTGAAGATGTTGGCTAAGTTGTATCAAGCAAAAGGGAACCATTGCAGATTTTCTAACTAGCAAACCAAGAATAACAGTAATTCATTGTATGTAGCCTAGAAGGCATTTCTCTTTTTCGGTCTGACGTGTTCACTTGTTCATTATTTATTTTTATCCTCCAGCCACATGTGCTGGTAAATTTTGTAAAAATGAAGTGTAATTAATTAAGTTCTTCCCCTGACTGTCTTCAGGCGCATAAAACGAAGGGCAGGTTTGGGGAGGATTTCAGTGATGTGCACACGGGGAGGGCCCTGCAGACTTGAGGAAGGGTATTTAGGCTGCATTGTCCAGGTGAGCGATTTATACCTTCTGAATTTGAGCAACAATTTAACATTTTCCTGTCAATTTGAGATGGTCGCATGGGCTTCCAGGATGTCAGGCTAAGTGCCCGCCTGGGCGTCAGGGCTGGGAAAGGAGGCGACTGTCCAGATAAGGGCACCTGAGCAATAAGGAAAATGCAGGGAGCACTTCTCTGGTGACAATGATCGTTGTTTTCCAAAATGAGAAAGCACATTCCTCCTCCAACTGTGTCTTTTCCATGTTCAACTTCCTTTTGATAAGTTCTCATCGGGCTCAGTTCTCTCCGTGGCTTGCGTTCTCTATGAGACCCCGGGCCTCCTCAGACATGGAAAGGCTTCAGGATGGCTCAGTGCGCCCTGGTCACTGACCACATGCATTTTGGACTTCGTGGTCAGAAAACCGACTCAGAGGTGCATCCATGCGCCGGGGCAGTGCTGATCCAGGGTCGCCTTCCACATCGGCTCCATGCTGAAGCCCACGCCCTTGGGGCTTTCTCCCATACGTTACGTGGACCTCACAAGCGCCCACCATTTACAGCATCCTTCTAACCTCACCTTCAAGTGCACAGGCCTGCTCTTTGTGGCCGGAGGCTCTTCTCTTGCATGCCCTCCTCTGATAGGATTGGGAGGAAGCTGGATTCATTATGATGTTTAAATCTAGGATTTTGGTGGCGTCCAAGCAAGCTCTGAACCCATAATAGAATTTTCCCTATTTTGATTACCCCTCAGTCCCATCTGTAAGACCCACACCCCAGGTGGTCGATAGAAAAAGGACCCCATCTACCAAGCCTGAGGGAGGGAGACAGGGAAAACAGCATGATTAAGTGAATGTGGAAGTCTTTTCCTGGCCCCCAAAGATCTTCCCACCCTGTGACCATGCCCTTGACATTTTGCCAGTTAACATTCATTGAAAACCAAAACTTGTACAGCTCCTGGTTCATTGGAAGCATGGTAAATATTTATTGTGAATGAACTTTTACTTATGACCATCGTCACTGCTGTACTGCTTGAAGGACTTATATGAACAAGATACTTCTATAATAAAAACTTGAGAGAGACACATATAAGTGCATAAAAGGAATCTATGGTTTGGGGAGCTGTTGCCTTGGAGGAAGTGATGGGAATGGGTCGCCAGGGGTCCGTACTGGTGGTCATCTGTTTCTTGTTCTAGGTGCTGGTTACGTGGGTGTGTTCAGTGTGCGAAAATTTATCAAACTGTACACATATACCTTTTCTGTCTTTATGTTACAATTCAGGAAAAACTTCCCAAAACTTAAGAGCATCTGCCTCAGTTGAAGAGCATTTGAAATTATTATCACTATCTGCCCTTTTAGTAGCTAACACCTCAACCAGGCGTTATGAAGCCAGGTTCTAGTACCATTTTTTCTAGTACCTGGGGTATGTGACCCAGGCCAAGTCACTAATCTTACTGACTAGTCTTGCTTTTCTTGTCAATATCACAGGAAGAATTTAAACTAGAATCATCTTAATGCCCTTTCTTTCCCAACTCCCACAGATTTCAACCGTGTAATTGAAATGGAGCAGGACCTATGGTCTGTGCCCCCCATGTCCTCCACCTGACTTTTGTCTGTGAGAAAACTTTAGCTTAAGAATAAGTTTAATTAGAAAAGTGAGAAAATGCAGAAGCAAAGTAAAGCAGCTCAGTAGGACTACATAATAATAGTTTGGTCATTAACCAAAGTCAGGGACCTTTAGTTCCTTCTCAAGGGCTATAGATAATATTCTGAACCATGTCCCTTGAGCTTCTTAATAGATACTGAAACCCCTACCAGGTGGAAGAAGTCAACTACATGATGACTGGTCTGTAGCCACGACATAAACCGCCACAATTCCAAGAACTGGCCTCAAGGAAATGGGAACAAACCGACCCTGGAACTGAAGATTAACTGTACCTAAAACAATCAAGATGTTGCTGATCAGAGCACCGCACGACCAATTTCAAGATGACCGTCAGGGCTGACTGTGCCATTTCTGGATGTAGCCCCCTCCCTCCACCTTTATACCCCTGAAACTCCCCTTTTAAAATCTCTCACCCACTGATGGTCTGGGTGGGGGAGCCAGTCTTTGACAGGGGTCTACCCTCCCCGCTGGTTCCTGACATCCAAAATAAAGCAAGCGTTACTGGCTTTTGAGCAGCAAGCAGCTGGACCCCACTTTCAGCAACATAATGACCCTTGACCCCAAGGCCACGCTTGGGCCAGTGTCTCTTTTCCAGAGAAGCCCTCTGGGAAGAGTTGGAAACACCCACTGTCGACACTTCTCTTTTCTCTTTGAGCCACTAGGTTCCCGTCTTCATCCCAAACTCCCCTGTGCTGCTCTGGTCGTGAACACCAGAGACCTCATCGTTGCCAAACCAATGCCGGCCATCGCATGGACAGCCGTGGACGTGGCGCGCCCGGTCTCTTGGAACACTTTCTCCGTCGGGGCTCTGTGGTGTCCCTCTCAGCGCCGTCATTTATCTCACTGGTCACTTTTCCCCAGCCCCTCCTGCTGATGTTTAAAGCCTGGAAAATGCAAGGATTCAGACCCCAGATCTTTGCTTTCCTCCATCTCCACTCACTCAGAGTTGGTCTCTCTTGCTGTGCCATGACTTTAAATCTCATCTATATGGTGATAACTTCCGAGTCTATCTCTTTCTGTGTGGTACCCCCTCAACAAAACCACCTGAATGTCTAATAACATATCAAAACTAACAGACTCAAAACCAGACTCCTGATTTTTCACCCTGTGGCCTTGCCCCATTGCCAGCCTTCCCCGTCTAAGGGGCCACTTCAGTCTCAGTTCTTGTTAAGCCAGACTTCTGGAGTTTTCCTTGCTCCCTGCCTCTACATCATCCATCCTGTAGACTCTGCCTTAAAGCATATGCCAGATTAGACCACTTTCACCCCTCCACAGCCACCAGTCCACCTTGGTGTCAGCCATGCCGTTTCTTGCCCCATCGAATCAGTAGTTTCCTAATCAACTCTGTCCCAGCCTTGCACGGTGTCTTCTCCACCCACAGCCAGTGAGCCTTTTACAATTATCATATTACGTCAGTCCTCTGATCAGTGCTCTCCAGTGGGTTCTGTACTGGGTGAAATAATGTCCCCAGCAAATTCATATCCTTCCCAGAACCTCAGAATGTGACCTTCTTTGGAAGTAGGATAATTGTAGAAGTAATCTGCAGTCTGCTCAGATGAGATCATACTGGAAAAGGGTGCACCCTTAATCCAATATATGGGTCTCCTTATAAGAAAGGAAGAGACACACAGACACACTGCAGACACACACACACACACACACACACACACACTACAGACACCCTGCCCCCAGGCTGTCTCTGGCTACTGGAGGCTCCCGTGACCCGACTTGGCTCTCTTCTCCTGGGCACCTTGTGATCCTCTCCCTCAGGACCTCGTCACAGAGCTGGACACACGCACCCAGCATGGGAGAGCGGCTCCCCTCCCGCGCTGCAGGGACAGCTGTCCTGACACCCCATGTCACTTCACTGGTCCTCACAGCGCCTTCCCCCAGGGGCTTATCATTCGTGACAGAGAAGAAACGTCTGGAGAGCGACACCTTCCTGTTCTGTTCACTGCTGTGTCCACCAGACCTAGAACAATGGTACTTAACAAGTGCTTAATAAGTACTTGTGGAATAAATGGATGATACATTTGAATTTGCTTACTATATAACTTCCTTGTGTGACAAGATTGTTCAAGGCAAAACAAGCCTGCTTGGAATTTGTAGGGTCAAGAAAGGAAGCTAAATGGCTAGGATTAAGCCTCAGGACAGGTTGCTGGCACAGCAGAGATCAAGACTGTCTTCTAGGAGATGTGGTTATATATATACAAAGGAATGTTACTCAGCCATAAAAAAAAAAAAGAATGAAATAATGCCATTTGCAGCAACATGGGTGGACCTAGAGATGATCATACTAAGTGAAGTAAATCAGACAGAGAAAGGCAAATCTCATCTGATATCACATATATATGGACTCTAAACAATAATACAAACGAACTTATTTACAAAGCAGAAACAGACTCACAGACTTAGGAAACAAACGTATATATGTATATATACCTGAATTACTTTACTGTACACCTGAAACTAACACAACGTTGTAAATCAAAAAAAAAAAAAAAAAAAGACTGCCTTCCAGGAGACTCTGATGCAGAGCTGGAGGGGCAGGTGGGACAGCGAGGGGGCTCAGGAGAGAGAGCAGAGGGGAGGGGCTGGGGGCAAAGACCTTCAAATGGTGGCCCTGGGGTTCCCCACGTCCTTGGAACCTCCCACAGACCTACATTAAATGTAAACCCTCCCAAACCTGGTTTCTTTAAGGACGTTTCCCTTGCCTCAGAATTTCATCGATGGAATGCGTGTTTCCCTGTGTGTGTCCACCAGTGAATCCTTGTGGATCTCATGGCCACAGGTTAAAATCTCCACTCGGGTCCCTGATCACATTCCAGGGCGGTAGGTGGAGGGAAACAGAAACCCCACAGGACTGGAGATTGGAAGAAAGGAACTAGTCTCTAATTAAGGGCTGCTCCATACAACGTGAAAACATCCCAAGGGCAGACATGGGTGGAGCCTCGAAAGAGAATGACCTGCTTTTGAATTCCTAGATAAGAGGCTTTCCCTCCCAAAGCAGCCTGGTGGGGAGGCTTGTGGTTTTTTGTTTTATTTTTGTAAGGAACTCGGGGAGAAGAGGTGAAGGAGCACTGCACTGAGAGTCGGACTGATGTTCTAACAGAAATAACAAGCGGGTCACGGAGCCGGAGGAAGGTGGGCAGGAGCATCACCTGTGGCTGGAGCATCGCCCCGGGAACTCAGGTGAATGACGGGCAGAGGACCGCCCGCCCGCGCGCCCTGTTCCGCCCGCCCCACCCGCCAGGGGGCGCCGTGCACCCGTCGTGCCCGCTCCCGCAGCCCGGGTGATGCGGCACCGTCCGCCCGGTCCCCACGGCACCCCTGGACACGCACTCCTCTCCCACCTGCTGCCCCTCCAGGGTGCTGAGCCCCGGCGGGAGGAAAGGACAAAGAGGGAAACTAACCGACTGCTGCTCCAGACCCAGCTTCCTCCAGCTGTGGGATCTGCCCACGTTGCCACCCTCACGCTGGGGAGGGAACAGACAAGGGGACAGATTGTTTTCCCGGAAGGAGCCTCAAGGGCCGGCGAGGAAGAAAGGGCAGAACCCTCTGGGGAAGCCATGGAAGGGCACCTGAGCCAGCCAGGCTGCTGCCTGGGGGAGGTTAGGGCAGTTTTAAAAGACTTCCCCTAAGGAAAGACATCTAAGGGGAACTTTGAGCACTAAAGTAGGCCAGCAGTGGAGGAGGAAAGGAATTTTAATAAAGCCAGCAATACCCGCTTAGATGCGGAGATGATTATATTTATAAGTAATACACACATAAACTTGTATTGGGGGAAGTGTATATTATTTCTCGGGGAGAAAAGGGATGGCGGGGGACAAGGACGAGAGAGGACCAAATCCTGGAGGGTGCTGTAAACCAGGCTAAGGCGCTGGATTTCACCCTGAAAGAAAAGGACCATGGCTGGTTGTTTGTGAGCAGGGGAGGCAGCATGTGACTCTGGCACTTTGGAAGATTGTTGTTGGGTCATGAAGCACCAGGGACCAAGGAGAGAGGGGCTGGAAGCTTTGGCAGAAGCAAAACCCACAGGGGCTGGCGACCGAGGGAGGTGATGCTGGAAGCAGAGGAGTGTCTGGGGCCTGGCGGGAGAGAGCCGGGAGCTGAGGCCCAGAGCCCCCGGAGCTCATGAGTGTTGTCTGCCCGTGGCTGAGTGGGGGGGCAGAGGTCCGCAGCGGAGGCCGGGCCCCCGCAGTGGGTGGCTGGAGGCCGGGGGGAGCAAGCCGCTGCAGCAGCAGAGAAATAACATGATTTTAAAACCAGGGGAGCCTCACACCAGCTACACTTTCAAACACTTGGGGAGTTTTTAAAAATGCTGATGCCCGGGCTCCACGCCAGGCTGGACCCCTGGGTTAGAGGTCGGGAGAGACAAACCCAGATGCCCCCCAACCATGAGGATGAAATGAGCTAACACACGCAGAAGGCTCATGGCTGGTCAAGGGCTCAGCAAAGTGGTGGTGACGGCCCTGTGGGGGGCCACCGCGTCGCCTGGGCTGGGGGTGCCCCTGCAGCTCACGAGACGCTACCCCCAACAGGCTGCTTTACCCAGACGCTTAGCCGAGCATCTGGAGGCCAGCAGCTGAAGCACCACCCGTGAATGTGTCCCAGCTGGTCTGCCTGCAGAGCCTCACCTCCCCACAGCACGTGACGGGGGAGAATTGCCCTTGAGCGGAGACGAAGCCCTGGAGACATACTTTGCAATTAGATTGATATGTCAAATATTTAATTCTGGTATTTGAAAGAGAAAACCAGGAAGCTTGGGCCCCGTGAGCCAGAGCAGAGGTAATTTGATGGAGCAGTTGGAAGCGCGTGGGGAGGTGGGAAATGGGAGATGAACACAGATGATGGGCAGGAGGGAGGCCTGGAGAGGGCCCTGTGGCTGGGGGAGGGGGAGGTTCTGAGAGCAGGTCTGGAGGAGGCTGGAGGGGGACTCAGGGATGCGGAGGAAAGCTGCGACCCGGGCCTGGAAAGGGACTCGGGAAGAAACACCATCTTCGATTTTGAACTGAATGTGAAACTGGAAAATATTGCCGAACACCTTAGTCCTTTTTAACCCTCACATTCTAGGTGATTTATTTTGTCATCATCTCTGACTAGTAAAATGGTTTGTGTACTTTACTCCCTGACTACGTAAACCCTGTTGGAGCGGTGCTAGTCTGTTCTGGGTGAGGCTGAGGGTATGGGTCATCTAAGGCCCAAAGCCTGGGCTTGAGTAGAACTTTCCAGGCTCCTGGAGGGCACAGTGGGAAGTGAGTGACCTTTCTCACTGAAAGCCACCCTCCTGGCCCTGCAGCACCCCTGGCCCTACCTGTCCACAGAATCACCGTCCGGCAGAAGTCCCTGAGCTACTGTCAATGGTCACCAGGACCAACCTGCCAGAAAATACCCGGTCCTCTGTCAGAGGCAGCATTCATGGGCTCGTCCACATTCCTCACCTGTGACCCACAGGAATACTCCTTTACATCTTAGGACCTCGAAAACTATTCTCTTAGGACCTAGAAAATTATTCTCTTTTGAAACACTGGCAAGCCTCCTTGTATCAGATAATGATTGTTAGGCCATCTGTGTTCTTTTTTTTTTTTTTTTTTTTTTTTTTTGCAGTACACGGGCCTCTCACTGTTGTGGCCTCTCCGGTTGCGGAGCACAGGCTCCGGACGTGCAGGCTCAGCGGTCATGGCTCACGGGCCCAGCCGCTCAGCGGCATGTGGGATCTTCCCGGACCAGGGCACGAACCCGTGTCCTCTGCATCGGCAGGCGGGCTCTCAACCACTGCACCACCAGGGAAGCCCGTGTTCTTTTTTATTGCCTGGGCTGCCAGTAAACTGAGCACTCGTTTTAGACAATGATCGTGAGTCTGGCAGCATAAGCCTAGATTACTGCCATGCTCGCTTTCTCCTTATTATTATATGCTTGTAACTTTGCTATTTCTACAGTTAACATTTTATTTTAGATATATCTTTAATTTTTAGGAAATTTTTAACAATAGATTGCGACATACTTTCATACATTATATTTTTAAAAACCTTGCCCTCATTAATTACTCTGAGCAAGTAGTAAGATTACACCTTTGCTCCTGAGCCCTGGGAGGTGGGTCAAGAGATTTACGACTGTTGGATCCAATCCAGTCGAGGCTTGTAATAACTCCACCGGAGTTCACAGATAGACAAAACCATTGCATTTTAACCTTAGTCTGGGGCGTTCATTCTCCTCACTCCACTGTGTACAGCCCTTCGCAATGTTTTATAATAACACACTGTCTTTTAAAAAAATTTCGAAGCCTTTTATTTTTTTACATATATATATTCCCTCTCTCTCTTTCTCTCTCTCTCTCTCTCTCTATATATATATATATATACTCTTTTTCAGATTCTTTTCCCTTATAGGTTATTATAAAATATTGAGTATATTTCCCTGTGCTCTACAATAGGTCCTTGTTGTTTATTTTATATATAGCAGTGTGTCTATGTTAATCTCAAACTCCTAATTTATCTCCCCCACCCCTTTCCCCTTTTAATAACACACTATCTTAATGATTCCTTATGAAGCAGGAATAGTTGCATTTTGCAAATGGAATACTAAGACCAAGGTTAAATCACTTGCTTTCTGCCACAATTCAGCCTTCCCAGAGCAACACTGACATGATGCAGGGACCCACCGCTCATCCTCCCCACCTGCTCCGGCCCAGGTAGAGACAAGAGCCCTGAGGACCCTGCCTCTCCGCCCCATCGTACCAGGGCACCTGGGCACATGCCCAAGTTCAAAGGATGAAGAGGAAAGAAACGGCCCAAATGCTGTAGGCAACCTTCCAGGAGGGCCAACGTGCCGGCCCTGCAGCCGGTTGGCAGATAGGAAAATGTTATCCAGCTGGGAGGCTTCGGCAGCCCTGGAGGCTGCCCTCCAGACACCCAAGCCTGCGTCCAGCTGGACCTGAAGCCCTTCCGTCCCCGGAGGGGCTTGGGCTTCTGGCACATTTTTCTTTGGGCATCATCAGCAGCAAACAAAACAAGGTGCTCAACCATCTGTTCAGAGCCTGGTGATGCCTTGGCCTCGAGTGAGCTCTTAAGGCAGTGGAATCTGCCTCAGGACCACATGGAGATGCAGTGCCCTCCACTTGGCTTCTCTGCTTGGAACTGGGAGACGGGGCAGCCTTGGGCCGGACATTCAAGTCCGGGCCTCTCTGCCCACATTCCCCTCATTTCTGGGTGTCTGCTGGATCTCTGCAGGCAGAGTACCCCCAGCACCAGCACCCAGGCTCAGGAGGACTCAGCACTCCCAGCAACAGTACTGAGTGTCTGGCTGTTGCCTTCTAAGCCAGGTCAGCCCATCCTTGGGGCGCAAGCAGGTGCTCAACAGCACGCAGCCCTGCGTCAGGTCACACCAGTGCTGACAGTCACCGAGGGCGCCTCCCCAGCCTCCAAAAAATTAAAATAAATAAAGTAAACCCAAGACTGCCTGGGGTGCCCCTGTCTCTGGGCTCTGATGCTGGGCACTGTTGGACAGAGTGCACCCCTGCTGGACCCTCAGCCTAAGGCATAATCCTGGTGCCACTGTGTCTCGGGCCAAGGGCTGAGAGATTCCTGAGTAAGGCAGGGCACCTCACGTTCAGATGCTCTGAGCTGAGTGAGCACCCAAAGCTCAGCTCCGAATCAGGCTGTGGTCAGCCTGATCTTCATGCAGAGCCCACGTGGTTTATGTACAGAGTCTCAGCGCTCCAAGTCGGCGGGTGGTACATGCTATCCAGCCCTCGCCGAGGGCCTCCTGCAGAGATGCTCACTGAGCTTTGACTCGCTGTGAAATGACCTGAGCTCCACAATGGGGGCATGCAAAGGGGTCAGGCATCCTGCAAACAGACACAGCGCAAGGTGGCCAGCAAGACTGGCAGGAAAGGGGCAATAATGCTATGAGATTTCAAGAACGTAAAGGCTCAGTGATGTTAAGATTATAGACGTGGTCCGTTCAGTCCGTGAACTTGGGAGCCCTCAGAAGGAGCTGGGCTGTGGGATGGAGGGGGTCGGTCCTGGGCAGAGGGGAGGGTCTGGCGCCGGCAGAAAGGACTGGAAGTTGGGAGCCATGAAAGGCAGGCAGGATGTGAGGGGGAGCGGCTGACCTTGTGTGTGGCCTGGAGGAGACTGGCCAGAGGACGGAGGGGAAGCACAGCACCTGAGCTGTCTGACGGATGGGTGGGGCAAGAGGGTGCCACACGGACAGGACGGCCCAGCCTGGATGGTGGGGGGCACAGAGCATGGCCAGTCCCGGAGCTGGGGGTCCTGGGCAAATCCCAGAGGGGGCAGGTGGCACCTGAGAGGCCTCATGTGTCTACACACAGCAGCCAAAATGTTTATTTATTTGATTAACACCTGTCTTCTCTCTTGGCTGAAGCTGAAAGCTGCAGGAAGGAAGGAGCGCGAGTGTATTGGCTCAGCTTTACATCTGGGGCATCTGGGGCTCGGTTGGTACTGAGTGAGTGAGTGAACAACTGAGGAAGGGCCCGGCTTCGGCCGGAAGCTCGTGGACAGGCCAAGGATGGGTTCATCCTTCTTTGAATTATTGCTACATTTTCTGCACTCAACAAACCTCCATTAGGCGCCCACTAGTATTACATAGTGGACACCGGGAGGCTTGAGGTCCAGCAGGGGAGATGCTCATACCAAAGACTGAGGTCGGAAAGTGTGTGTTCATGGGCCACGAGCATAGCCCAGATGGATAGGGACTGAGGGCAGGAGGGCGTTCAAGGTCGACGAGGAAGGTGAGCAAAGCCCTAGAGGCAAGAGTGCCCCTGAGAGCGGCCAGGGGCCTCCTGGAGGGTGCTGGGCTGGGCTGCAGGCCGCACCTCGGAAACACCGGCCACAGGTGGGTGGTGTTTAAACAGCGGTCTAACCGACAGGTCCATGAAAGGAGAAAAGAGGAAAAGCGGGGAACACTGTCCGAGAGGTGCCAGAGGGTTGGGATGCCTCAGAAAGAAAGCGGGGCTCAAAGAAGAGCCGTGACCGCGTTACCAGGTGTTCCCGAGCTGTCAAAGACGGTGAGGAAGGAGGAGGATGGAGGGACGTAGGTCTTGCTGGTGAGTGGGCCGAAGGCATGCGACCGGTCTGCCCCACCTCCAGGCTCCTCGTGTCATCAGCCTCACGTGTTGCATCCTTGTGGAGGTTACTTCTATACATTCTTTTTAAAAAAATTATTTTAGCCAGGACACGGAAGCAACCGAAGTGTCCATCGACAGAGGAATGGATAAAGAAGATGTGGCACATATATACAATGTAATATTACTCAGCCACAAAAAGAAACGAAATTGAGCTATTTGTAATGAGGTGGATGGAGCTAGAGTCTGTCATACAGAGTGAAGTAAGTCAGAAAGAGAAAGACAAATACCGTATGCTAACACATATATATGGAATTTAAGAAAAAAAATGTCATGAAGAATCTAGGGGTAAGACAGGAATAAAGACACAGACCTACTAGAGAATGGACTTGAGGATATGGGGAGGGGGAAGGGTAGGTTGTGACAAAGTGAGAGAGTGGCTTGGACATATATACACTACCAAACGTAAAATAGATAGCTAGTGGGAAGCAGCTGCAAAGCACAGGGAGATCAGCTTGGTGCGTTGTGACCACCTGGAGGGGTGGGATAGGGAGGGTGAGAGGGAGATGCAAGAGGGAAGAGATATGGGGACATATGTATATGTATAACTGATTCACTTTGTTATAAAGCAGACACTAACACACCATTGTAAAGCAATTATACTCCAATAAGGATGTTAAAAAAATTGATTTATCTATCATTTATTTTTACTTGCATTGGGTCTTTGTTGCTGTGTGCAGGCTTTCTGTAGCTGTGGCAAGTGGGGGCTACTCTTTGTTGCAGTGCGTGGGCTTCTCATTGTGCTGGCTTCTCTTGTTGCGGAGCATGGGCTCTGGACACGTGGACTTCAGTAGTTGTGGCACACAGCTCAGTAGTTGTGGCTCACGGGCTCTAGAGCGCAGGCTCAGTAGTTGTAGCGCACGGGCTTAGTTGCTCCGCGGCATGTGAGATCATCCCAGACCAGGGCTTGAACCCATGACCCCTGCATTGGCAGGTGGATTCTTAACCACTGCGCCACCAGGGAAGCCCCGGGAATTACTTTTGTCTGTTGTCTCCAATGGTCTACAACAGGGTAATGTGATGACTTGTGTGTGTGTCTAAAGTATGTGGACAAGAGTCAAGTCCATAATGTAATTGCATTTATTTAGAAACTCATACTCTATAAGTTTCAAGAGACATAAACCCTAGTCTGGCTTTGTCACTTACTGACTCTGAGAGGTAGTCACTGACTTGCCTGGACCTCAGTTTACCTGTTTGTGAATCAACTATAAACTCTGAGGCATCTTCAGGTAAAACTCTCCCGCTGATACGCTCTGGGTTCGTCCACCATGGGGTTTGTGGCTTCACATTTTTGTCTGTGTCACTCCTTCCTCAGCTGGTTTTGTCTGCTCTTCGGTGAGCAGCCTGGCCACCTTCTTGGACCCCAGATACTCGACAGTTCCATATGCCACCATGGCCAGACTCAGGACGCCCAGGAGGACGTAGAGTTTGACGCTGACACACAGAAACGTGCTGTATCCGAACGCGATGACGAAGCCCAGGGCTTCCCACAGGCGGTAACTGGCAAAGGCGGCCTCCTTGTTCTTCTCAAACAGGACCCCGAAAAGAGCTGCAGGGGAGAGACGGGTGAAAATGTGGCTGTAAAACCGCAAACGACCTTTCTGATTATTGCCGAAAATATGCAGCTTCCCCACGGCCCAGTTTTCCCAATAAAACTAGGACCTTCCTTTGTAAAAAGTGGAATTATTTCACGCTGTGGATGATAGCAAGTCAGGTGACGTTCTCTAGCCATGAAGAACCATCATATATACAAGAAACAGAACGGATGAAAGTTAACACTGTAGGGGATGTGGCCCAAGCCCGAGCTTCGCAGGTAAGAAAAGCAAGGTCGAGAGATGGGACCCGTGTAGGTGAAGGCGAGATGCCCCAGAGTGAAGACAAACAAAGGCCGTAGTCGTGAGAGGGAAGGCCATTCATTCCTGCACTTAGGGGAAGTGCATAGTACATAAGTTATTCAACCGTGGGGTTTTTGGTGCCTGCCACAGGGCAAGGGGATTGCCACTGTGTGGGCCTTTCCTTCCCATCCTGGAGACTTTAGGGGTAAGAGCGTTCAGCCGGGTGAAGCCTCCAAGTGAGGCTGCCCCACACTGAGTTCTTGATGAAGGGACTCAAACCCGCTTGGGTGGTTGTCTGAAGGTTTGGGGGAGAAATGACCTGAGTCTGTGATACGGGTTGAACTGTGTCCCTCAAATCCACATGTGCTAGTTCTGGCCCCTAGGACCTCAGGGTGTGACTGTATTTGGAGCTGGGCCTTTAGAGAGGTGATCAAGTTAAAGGAGGTCATCAGGGTGGGTCCTGATCCCGTGTGACTGGTGTCCGTATAAGAAGAGGAGGTCAGGACACAGACATGCACAGAGGGACGGCCACGTGAGGACACGGGGAGAAGACGGCCGAGGACACGCCCAGGAGAGAGGCCTCAGGGGCACAGCCCTGCCACACCTGGATCTCAGACCTCAAGTCTCCATTTCTGCTGTATTTTGTCACGGCAGCCTTAGCAAACTAGTACAGTCTGATCATGCTTCTAGGTGAGCGTAAATGATTTTCTGTTCCTGTTTGCAGTGTGGTAAAGTTTCGCCGAACGGGAATCAACCCCATCCCCAGGACGTGAGCGAGGCGGCAGTGTGTCTGGAAGGTGGACACTTAGGAAGGGAAGGTTTTCAACAGGGGGACCGGCCTGAGCATCCCGGCCGCTGTCCTGCTGCACTCCCCGGAGCGGCCTGGTCACCACGCCTACCATTCTGGCTGATGGACTTGCCGTGCCTCCTCCTGTCCTCTGCTAGGCCGTGGGTTCCCTGAGGCAGGAACCTATCTTATCTGGAATGATAATTCCAGCACAACCCAGTGTCAGCGAAAATCCTTATTGAATGCCTGAGTGGACGCATGGGTGGACGGTGACTCATGAAGTGGAAAAACGCTGAGCCCGGTCCTGCAGTGTCAGCACACCCTGCGGGTCAGCACACCCTGCGGGTCACACGCCTCTCAAAGGATAAACAGTAACCCAAGTAAACGGTGGGCAGTCCTGGGGGGAGAGCTGCTCCTTCCTTTTCTCCGCTTCCCCTTACAACCCAAAAGCCCACGCTGGCGAGGCAGTCCAGGTAACAAAGGACACGTGACCACACACAGCACGGCACGGGCCAAGGCACCCCCTTTGCATATGGGTCAGATAATGCGTGAACCAAAATGTCAAGCGTGGGCTCCGGCACGGTGGGGATGAGCAGACAGCCCTGAGCCCAGCGGGACCAGACAGACTCTGCACCCGGAGTCCTTCATTCCCAGAGGCAGCCGCAGCCCGCAGAGCGGTGGACACGTCCTCAGAACTGTCCCGCCTACGGGCGGGCAGCTGTGGTGGGGAGAGCTGATGGCGGGACTTCCATGCACATATGCACTTTCCAGCTTTCATTCTGTTCCTTTAACTTCGCCCATTTCCTTATACCCCTCCCCTCTTTCCGCGTTTAGAACAGGAGAGGAGACGCTTGTAGAGGGAGGGGCCCTCCAGCTCTGGGGGGAAAGGTCTGAGGGCAGCAGCAAGGTCTCCTGCAGCCCTGCCTGGAAATGTCAACGCCCAGGAGACACCCCTTGGCATTTGGTTACTCAGATGTCCATCTGCGCAGGAACCGCTCAGGACGGGGCTCCCTCGGGCAGATATAAGATATGACATAAGATACACATTTTAAACAACACATGCCTATTTGGGAAAACTGGAGGCTGTCTGGAACATTCAGAAGGAGGTGTGCTTCTTGTGTGGAGTCTGCAAAGCGCCCTAATGGAAATGAATGCACAAAGAGAACCTAATAACCACACCCTGGGACTTAATTTCTGAGATTACTTAAAGGTCTCTTGTCTTTCTTCTGAGGGTGACTCTAAAATAGGACCTAAAAACAAGATGCTAGAGAAGAAAATCCAAGGTGAGACACTATGGCTACAAGTGGTGGATTATGTCCTGTTCTCTGGCAAAAAGGTCCAGCTGCTCCCTTAGTGGGTTGGGGTACCTGACAAATGCACCCCGATGTTTTGAACATCCGGTAACACAGCCAACTCTAGCTTTAAGTCAACGTTTTTGGTCTATAGGTTGGTGTCCTTAGGCGATTTCAAGGTTAAGTTTAGGTTGTGACAATTATAGACCACTGTGCTCCAGGATAAGGGGACCCACTGCCCACTCTCTCCTGGGCAAGTTCTGGTTCAAGTCCAGTTCAGCCTTTTAAGTGGCTATGGGCTCCTTGGCTTTCTGAGGTTTTCCCATAAACTTAAACTTTCTGGGCCCCGAGAGCCTTAAATGCCCAATGAAGAACTTGCCATTCTGTGAGTCTGATTCTGAAATGTGACCCTGGTGAGGGGATCCGCCAGCAGGGAAGAGAGGTCCAGAGTGGCTGTGAGCTCACAGCCTTGCGTGCAGAACACCTCAGCAGTCTGGGAGGCAGGAGGGGCCCTCACCGGGAGGAAGGCCGTCTGTGCCCCCGATCAGTGTGATGAGAAAGGCACTTCACTCTGGGGTCTTCCTCCCCAAAACCCTTAGCTCTAGCCTAATTATGAGAAAACATCAGATGAACCTAAATTAAGGGATGGTCTACAAAACACCTGACCAGTATTCTCCAGAAGTCAAGGTCATCAAAAACAAAGAAAAATGAGAAACTGGCACAGACCAGACAAAGGAGATGGGATGGCTACGTGTAACGTGGTGCCTGCCTGGGATCTGGGAGCACACAGAGGATGGTGGGGGGGGGGAAGCTGGAGAAATTTGAATAAAGTCTGAAGTTTCGTTATGTACCAGTATTAATTTCTTGGTTTTGACAAATGTACTGCAGTTTTGTAAGATGTTCGAATTAAGGGAAACAGAATGAACAGTATTTGGGAACTCTGTAGTGCCTTGGCAACTTTTCTGTTGATCTAAGATTATTCCAAAAGAAAAGGGAAAAGAAAAGCCTGCTTGCAGCCTGATCTGGGAAAGGCACCAGGTGGAAGTGACCGGATGCTGACCCCCGTCCTCGGATGACAGGATGTGAATGAGTCTTGTTGGGTTGGAAAAGACAGGATACATGAACTGGACATGTAAGAGAAGACAGATTTTTTGAGTTTATCCACCTGAAAACAGCCCCTTTGGTGGCTGACAGGGCCAAAGAGTATTTTCAGGCCAGACATTCTGAATCTCAAGTGCAGGCATTGGCGTGCAAGGGTTGCCATGGCAACGGTACCCATCTTTCGTGAACTGTCAGGATGGATAAACAGAAAGCCTCCAGATCATGGGCTCCAACGGCCGGAGGGATCCCTGGAGCCCAGTGGGAACATGAGCAGCGAGAAGCACGGTTCTGTCCCAGGATGGAGGGGCTTGGATGCTTCCCGCCCCTGATTTGCCTCTAAACTGGAGAACTGTAACAATCAGTTTTTAAACTGCGAGGTGATGACTGAAAAGGGGGGTTAAATTGTACTGACTTGTATCCAGTCTCATTAACTAGGAAAGTATGTGGCTCACGTATCTTCTTAGAAGAGAGACACGTTCAGGGAGAAAAGGATTAGAAATCCAACTTGCTATTGAAAAAGCAAAAATGAGAGGGAGCTGATCTTGGGAGGTGGCGAAAGCTACACAAAATTTCCAGTTTTTGAAAATACAGAGACGGTATGGATGGACCACGCTGCAGGGTGGCAAGCCCGAGAGAGCCTGGTGGAGCCAGCCTGCAGGGGACTCAGTCAGTAAAACATCCCTCCTAGCCAAGACGATCGCCAGCATAGACGCCAGAAGAAATTCTCAAATCGTACACGAAAAGAACAATCTTCCCCAGCAACTGATTTTTCCTTGAAACAAATTACTTTTGATCTGAACAAAAAGACAGACATAATTCATTTTAAATTAGCATTCCTTATTCAAGGAGATCTTTCTCCAAGTTATTCACTGGATCTCATGTAACTCTGCACAATTTTGACAAAGGCTCTGCCTGATGGTCTCTCATGTCCGTGGAAAGAAAAGGAGAGTTAAAGCAATTACTCCTATATCTCAGGGAGAAAGAAAACCAAACATTTTATTTGCAATCATTTGAAACACCTAAGGAATTATTCTATGGACTATTGCGTGGCTGCTGACTTCTAATGTGTAAATACTGTAAAAAATTCAAGTGAACTGAGAGATGTCAGCTAATTAGAAAGCAAGACGGCAGAAGCATTTGGACTGTTCAGTAAAATAGTGGGGGTCTTTCACACCTCCTCTGGGCTGTTGAAAGCAATTCTCTCCTGACGCTCCCTGGGGAAAATGCCTAAGATTCCTACGGGGGAAGTTGTGACCTGCACTCGTTCAGAAGTCTGCACTGCCAAGAAAAGCTAACGTGGTGTCTGTGTACCTCTCCCCTACCGATTCAGTATTTCTTCTGTAGAGCAACATTGCAGCCCAGCCTGAGACTAGTTTGTCATTGCTTCCACCAACTGACCTTTGTCCAAACACACCAGATTATGGCACTGAGCCTAACACACTTTGTCACCTGGTTCAGAACTTCCGGAGAGCCTCCTGCCAAGACTGTGAAACCCAAACCCCTTGGTACCTACAGCAGTGGGTTTGTTCAGTGATGTTTTCAGCTGTTTCATAAGCCGGCAACAGCTGAGATGGTAAGGAGAGGCCATCCTGGAGTACTGAGTCCACCATGGTGAGGCCACGTGCACCTGTTCTCTTTGGGTGTAGGGACAGCGGCCAGGCCTCCCGCCCCTGGAAACGCTGGCCTGTGGCTTGTTTGTGGATTAGCCCGACCCAGTTTCCAGTCCGGGTGTTTCCCCGATAAGGGCTGAATGGTGGGTGGTGTTTCCAAAGGAAGAGGCTCTCTTCTGAGCCAAATCCACCTTTGGGGCCCCGGGCTCACGCATCTGCAGGATGCCGGCTGTGTAGACGGCTCACCTCCTGGGGCCTCCGACACCCTCCCGCCCGGGGCCAGGGCCGTAGGTGGTTCGGGAAACTCAGGGCCAAGGGTTCCCGCCCTCAGCCCTCGTCCCATTAGGTCACAGGGAACACAAGCCGCGCTCCGTGTCCTCCATGGGCCGCCCGCCAGTCCCCTGCTCCCCTCTGTCCTGTGGTCTCCCCCCAAGACCTAGTCAGCTACGGCTCATCCCCTGGCAGGACCTACCACCAACCCGCCAAACCAGGGCGCCTCCTGGCACATGGGGAGCCTGCGTCCACAGGAGGCCTCCCTGGGCCTCGGCTGGATGTCGCCTCCTGGGCTGCGGCCACTCCCTTCCCACCCGCCGTGGGTGGCCCAGACTCCCACCCACTGCAGTCATCACAGCCCAGGGAAGAGCTCCCTGCACCACAGTCTGGACCCTGGGCCTCCAGCCCAGGCCTGGCTCCGGTCATCCAGCTCCCCACGCACTCGGGGCTGCCGGGGCCTCTTCCCCTGATGCCCCCCACCTGCCTCTCCCGTGTCCCTCACATCCACAGCCTGGCCTCTGAGGCCTTTGTCGCACGTCTGGTGGCCGTCCCACCCCCCGCTGTGTCAGGGTGCAGGGCCCCCGAGGATGCCGGACGGCACTGGCCACGCACACCGCTCTCGGTGGCCTGAGGGCAGCTCTCCAGTTCCCCTGCGCTGGCTGGCGGGGCCCCCCTGCCCTCAGCGGCTCTGCCCGCCTCGCCTCTCACCCGCCCACTTTGCAACATCAGCCGAGGCTGCGGCTGGACCTCTGGGCCCGAGTCCCGCTCTGCCCCAGGCCCGGGCCTCTGGAGGTGGCCGCGCTTCTGCAGGGAGCGGTGCGCTGAGGGTGATGCCGCCCGGCTGGGCTACATCGGTGAACGAATCCTCGCAGGACTGACGGCCGGCTCGTGGTGAAAACTGTCTGTTAGGTCGTCGCTGGCTGTGGCTCCTCTAGGAAGCCACGTGTCTCAGGCCTGAATTAACTCCTTTCCCCGTGGTGACAAAGGGGCCGTATCCTTCCTCCTGACTGCCTTCTCCTGCGTTCCAAAGAAAGGGCACCCCTCCCCTCCCGGCCAGGGGCCTCCCTCCCCAACCTTCTCGGCCTCCTTTTCTGGCCCCTCCCCTCCCCCTCCCCCTCCTCCTCTCCTCACAGCTCTTCACTCTGAATCTAAAATCCTAAGAGAGGGAGTTCCCTGGCGGTCCAGTGGTGAGGACTCGGCGCTCTCACTACGGCGGCCCAGGTTCAATCCCTGGCCGGGGAGCTAAGATCTCGCGTGCCGTGCGGTGCAGCCTGAAATAATGAAATAATCGTAGTGATACGTGCCCCAAACAGCCCCTTTTCAGTGCTGGGTCCCCCCACCGGCGTCCTCTCTGTGTCGTGTTCAAGCTCAAGCCAAGCCCCTCAGCGGATGCGTCCAGGTCTGTGGGCTCGTCTGCCACCTTCAGCCTGGGGATCCCGATGCCCAGCCTGGCCCCGGGACCACTGAGTCCCTGCGTCCAGAAGCTCCGTCCCTCGGCCTCCTTCCAAGCCCCCGCCCCTGCCCTCCACCTCCCCGTGGGTCCGCACCGTCCCCTGAGTCACGGCAGCCGTGACCCTGTCAGCCCCGCCCTAAACCCTTGCTGCTGCTTCCACCAGTGCTGAGTGAAAGTGGACCCTGCAGCGGTACGTCGGCCCTACGTCGGGCCAGCCAGCCTCTCCTCTCAGAGTGCCCTGGAGACACATGCTGAAACCCCAAGGCGAAGGCCTCTGGGAGGGGCGAGGTCGTGGGGTGTGGCCCTCAGGGAGGGGTCAGTGCCCTCGCGAAGGGGCCCCAGATCGGCCCCTGGCCCCTACCTCTGCGTGAGGACATGGCAAGAGACAGCCTCTGTGACACCGAATCTGCGGTGCCTTCACCCTGGACGTCCAGCCCCAGAGCTCTGAGCAGTAAATGTCTGCTGTTTACAAGCCCCCCAGTCTGTGGAGTCCTGTTACGGCACTAAAGCGACAGAGACGGCTCCCTCCCGGCCCCCCCACCTCCCTGCCTCCCCCAGGCTCCCCGCTGCCTGGAGGACTATCGGCCAGGAGGCCACTCGGGCGTGGCCCCAGGATGAAGCCTCTGCTGAGCCCTCCCGCCCGAAACTCCGTTCTCCTGAAAACTGACACCCACCCCGAGCCCCAGAGCCGCTGCAGGGACGTTGTCACGGTAACCTGTAAGCTTCCGCCTGTCCCCAACCTCAGCTGAGAGGGGCCGGAGGTCCCGTCCTCCCCAGACACCAGCACGGGGAACACGGGCCGGACCCTGTTCTGTTCAGACCAGCTCTTCCAGGGGGAAGCCATGAAGGAACCATCACTGCAGGAAAGGAAGTTGCACACTTGGTACCTTTTCTCATGGAGATCATGGATCTGAGTAGACGCTCAGAGAAAGCACTGCAAATCCCCAGTGTGGAGCTGGAGCCCTCCCGCCTGTGTGGTCCCCGCTCCACTGCCCTTATTGCACATGTCACCATGTCCCCTTGGGGGGCCCTCCACCCACCACGTGTCCCCCCATGACTGGCCGAGGCGGGGAGCCTGAGCAGGAAAGGCTCTGTGCCCGGCACTCACCATTGTTCTGGGTCTGCCAGACGGCGTCCGCCACGCCCCAGAGGCCAGGAAAGGCGAAGAACAGAGGCAGGTGGCGGGGGTGGGGCTTCCACAGCAGGAGGGCGACGATGCAGGACAGGTGGGTCACGGCCCCTGTGAGCGGGAAAGGGGCTGCTCTCAGCCACTCTGCGCTACAGGACGAGTCTTCTGATCATTTGCTTCCAGGCTGGAGGGATGTTTCCTAAAATAACCCAGACTGATTTCTTCAGGTGGGTTTTGACGTGGCACACAGAGACTGCAGGTGAAATGCAGGGCACGCCTGGCAGGTGTGCAATTCCATCCACCTCTGGCCTCCACATCATCAGGTGGGGGGCCTCGGGGTGACACACCTCTGTGTCTTAGAGGAAAGTGTCGCCTTGCTGGGCAGAGGGGGCCCCAGATTATGGGGGTTCAGAGTGGGAGAGGGAAGGGCTTCTTCATTAGGAGCGAGTGGTGGGACCCCTGCTTCTCACTGAGGAGGGGGCGTGAGGAGGGGACGGGAAGGGGTGCCCCCAGCCTGGGAGCTGGGGCTTCCCAACAGGACAAGGAGGGAGAGGCTGGGGGAGAGCTTCCTCATTCCTCCTGACTCTATCGTAATGGGTCCTAAGGCCTGGCCTCGTGATTCCGCAGACACTGTGATGTCCCTCAAATGTGGGAACAGAGCAGCTTATGACCCTCAGGGACTGCCCAGGAGCAGAAAGAGCAGGTGCATCCTGGGTTCCCCGAGGCTGTGTGACCTTGGGCAGGTTACTATGCTTCTCTGTTCTCTCCTCAATATAAAGCAAATGACTTGGCCCCCAGTGAGCACTGACCAATGGTTAATGGGCTCCCTCCCTCTTGCTGCATCGCCACAGACCCTTTGGGCCTTGACTGGGCCACCAGGTAGCTGTCTCCTGAACACCCTCCTTTCTCCTTATTCATGCTGTCTCCGATCCTTCTTGCTCCCTCAAGAAAAATAGAAGGTGATGTCCATTTAGAAGACCAGCTTCATCCACCACATGAACACAGATCTCTTCCTTCTGGAAGGCTCCCTATCTCCTGCCTGACCCCATGGCCCCCACTGCGGGTGTGGGCCCCCCTTTCTGTGCCTCCACCAAACCCCATCCTTACCGCAACCCTGGCCCTCATCACACACGCTCTAATCGCCTGCAGTGCAGCCAGACCTGCCCCAGGACTGCGTCCACTGTGCGTCCACGGTCCACCTACCCAGTGCGAAGAGAGCGATCCTGCCCGTGTACTGGGCCAGCTTCCCATACGGCACGGAGCAGAGTGCGTTGACAGCTGAGAAGCAGATCGTCACGTAGCCCACGAACTGGATCCCCAGGGTGCAGGTGGTGTAGGACTGCGGGAGAAGCACAGACCAATCACCCGCGCTGCCTCAGGCCTGCTCCAGGGCTGAGCTCTGAAGCTGCAGTTTGCGGGTTCGATCTGATCCGGGAATCCAGCCCATGCTCACACGCTTTCGGCCCTGTGACCACTGGCCTGCTACGCTGGCCCGGAAGCTCGTCCGGGCCTCCAGCTCCCGGGGTGGAGAACACTGCTGATGCTTGTAAGGAGCCTCTTCTGAGTAAGAACGAGCAGGGGGCGCTTTGGGTGGACGCCTGGCGATCCTCGCCCGGCGTACCTGTACCATATGCTACGTACACAGGGGCGAACTCGGACCCTTCTCGCCGGTGTGGGTCATTTCCCATCCCGCCAAAAGGCAGCTGGGTGGGACGGAGCCCGGGGATGAACAGGCAGAGCTTGGGGGAGTTTTAGGGCCTTGAAACTCCTCCGAACGATACCATGAACGATACCACGGTGATGGCTGCAGGTCATTATGCGCCTGTCCGAACCCGAGAGTGTAGAGCAGCAAGAGCGAGCCCTCAGGCAGACTGTGGACTCGGGGTGATGACGATGTATCCATGTAGGTCCTCAGTTGTAACAAATGGACCCTCTGGAGGCGGGCGGCGGGCGAGGAAGTGCCCGTGCAGGGGCAGCGGGCGAGGATGTGCCCGTGCGGGGGCAGCAGGCGTGCAGGGACTCTCTGTCCTTTCTGTTCAGTTTTGCTGTGAACCTAAAACTGCTCTAAGAAAATAAAGTCTTGGGCTTCCCTGGTGGCGCAGTCGTTGAGAGTCCGCCTGCCAATGCAGGGGACGCGGGTTCGTGCCCCGGTCCGGGAAGATCCCACATGCCGTGGAGCGGCTGGGCCCGTGAGCCATGGCCGCTGAGCCTGCGCGTCCGGAGCCTGTGCTCCGCAATGGGAGAGGCCACAGCAGTGAGAGGCCCGCATACCACAAAAAAAAAAAAAAAAAAAAAAAAAAAAAAAAAGAAAAGAAAGTCTTAATAAAGAAGAAGAAGATGGAAGGAACAGGAAGGGAATCTCCATAGAGATGAGAAGAAGAGCAAGTGCTCCTGCCGCAGACTCGGGGGCGGGGTTGGGGACAGACAGGAGACTGGCTAGGAGGCCCCTTGCATCTGGATAGCAGGGGGGACGGTTTGTCATTCTGTCTTCATTCGTTGAAACTCCAAGACCCCAACAGGACGGTCCTAAGAGTAGGGTTGCCAAAGAAAGTCTTGGGTGTCCAAATACTCAGGGCCACACTTACACTGAGAGGTATTTGTGGTTTATCTGAAATTCAGATTTTTACCCTGCCTTTTATCTTGCCCATTTGGCAAGCCTTCCCGGGAGGGAGCGGGGGTGGGGATGGAACAGGAAGTTTCCTGGATGAGGAGGGTGGTCCTCAGGGGCGGAGCCCCTCGGACACAGGCCGACGGGTCCAGCCTTGACCCTGGCTGTCTCCAGCTCCCACCAGGCCCAGGTCCTCTCCAACAATGTCTGGGGAAAAGGACCCTAACTCTGACCTCCCCGTCTGCGGCTTCCCTTCCACGGCATCCCAGAAGGTTCTTCAGGACAGGATCCCACCTGGGCAGGGGAACTAGGGAGTCAGAGGCTCAGGGGGAGACCCTTGATGGAAGGTGGTCGGCCAGACATGGGTGTCCAGTGTTGGGGCACCACTTGGTGTCCAGTGTCACACTTGGTGTCCAGTGTCGGGGCACCACTCCAGCCTCCCCCAAAGAGGGCGCCCCTTTAGGCACAAAGTGGGCGGGCAGGCATTGCAGGGGTCAGGTGGGTATCCAGGGAAAGAGTGTCTGAGTAGCCAGGGTGACCAGGCTGAGATCAACCTCCGTTTCTAGATTGTAACACATCATTGAAACACTAGGTAATGGGCAGAAGACCTAAACAGACATTTCTCCAAAGAAGACGTACAGATGGCCAAGAGGCACGTGAAAAGATGCTCAACATCACTAATTATTAGAGAAATGCAAATCAAAACTACAATGAGGTATCACCTCACACCAGTCAGAATGGCCATCATCAAAAATCTACAAACAATAAATGCTGGAGAGGGTGTGGAGAAAAGGGACCCCCTTGCACTGCTGGTGGGAATGTAAATTGGTACAGCCGCTATGGAGAACAGTATGGAGGTTCCTTAAAAACTAAAAATGGAGTTACCATATGATCCTTCAATCCCACTCCTGGGCATATATCCAGAGAAAAACATGGTAGGAAAGGGCACATGCACTCCAATGTTCATTACATCCCTGTTTACAATAGCCAAGACATGGAAGCAACCTGCTGATGTCCATCAACAGATGAGTGGATAAAGAAGATGTGGTCCATATATACAATGCAATACTACTCAGCCATTAAAAAGAATGAAATAATGCCATTTGCAGCAACATGGATGGACCTAGAGATGATCATACTAAGTGAAGTAAGTCAAAGACAAGTATCATATGATATTGTGTATGTGCGATATCTAAAAAAATGATACAAATGAACTTATTTACAAAACAGAAACGGACTCACAGACTTAGAGAATGAACTTATGGTTACCAGCGGGGAAGGGTTGGGGGGAGGAATAGACCGAGAGTTTGGGATCGACATGTACACACTGCTGTATTTAAAATGGAAAACCAACAAGGACCTACTGTAGAGCACAGGCAACTCTGCTCAATATTCTGTAATAACCTAAATGGGAAACGAATTTGAAAAAGAATAGATACGTGTATATGTATAACTGAATCACTTTGCTGTACACCTAAAACTAACACAACATTGTAAATCAACTATATTCCAATATAAAATAAAAAAATTTTAAAAACTAGGTAATAAGGAATTTCAGTGTTATTCATGGATTTCATGGTTTTCCCTATTTTTCACTCTAAAATGAGGACACAGGGTGAGATGCAGGCAAGTAAATGTCCCTGCGATGACTCCTGAGCAGCTTTGGTCCTTTCCCTGAAAACACATCTCAAGTGAGCGGTGTTCCCAGGTGGGCTGATGTCCTAACCACACGGCGGCTCTCCTGAGTCCGGGAAGGACCCAGCGCAGCCCCGGACCCCGTGCCGCCCCCGCCGGCCTCCCCTCCTACCCGCGTGTAGTCGCCGGCCAGGAAGGCTTGCTGGAACCCGCAGTACAGCGGCAGCAGGGCCAGGAGGCACACGCGCTTGTCGCTAAACAGCTTGACCGTCGACAGCAAAGTGGACCAGAACGGTGGCGCTTGCTTCTCTCCCTCACTTTTCCGCTGAGCGTCTTTTACGGGTTCCAGAAACACGGTGGTGAGCAGGACCGCCAGGAAGCCGCTCCCTGAAAGGACAGGAGGTGGGGGGACAGGCTGCCGTGACAGTGGCACCGCGCACGCGCACAGACTCATCTCCTCACCTCCTCCTCCTCTCGAGACGGACGGTCGGTTTCAAATCCACATTTAAGGTGACGGCGGCAGGCTGAGCCCCTGACCCCTGATGTGGACTCGGAGGCCTCACACGTTGCCTCGATCCTCGTGTGCTGGTTCTGTGACTGTCGGGCTGTCTCACCCACAGAGCAGGTGATGGGAAACACAGACACCCGGGGCGAGACCCCTGAGGGCCTCAGGGCCCTTAACCATGGACCATTTCTCTCGTCAGAATCCTCAAAGTAATTTCTACCAACAGCTAGGCTCCCTTCTCAGGGTTATGGGTCCCGCCAGGAAAGTTACCGTTGGCTTCTCTTCATGTTCATCCCAAATCTATTCATGCAAACACCCTGTGGTAGGAGCTGCATGTATTGAGGTATCTCCCAACCCCAGTGGGATGATGCGTTTGGAGAAAGGAAAGGAGCTCTTTGCATACTGAGATGGGAAGTTTTCCCCCAAGACAAATGGCTAAAAGGAAAAGCCAGGTGCAGAGCTGGGAGTCTACTGTGCTCCCATTTGATTTGGATAAGGAGGGGCATAAAGACATATTTGTTTAGACGTGCGGTAGGTGTGTCTAAGAATTAAAGACTATGTGGGTTGTCTACGGCTGCGGAAAAGCTGGGTGGTGGTGAGAGGGGGATTTCCCCTTTTACAATATTTGTATTTGGGACCATGTGAACAGGGGATCTATCAAAAAATGACTCAAGACAACTATTCCTTTCACCCTTAAGGGGATATCCTGTACTTTCATGATTCCGGAAGGTGAGGACGAGGTCTCTTTCTCTGCCATGAACCCACCTTCCTGTCTCTCGAGGGAGGACAAATGTCTGTTTAATCTTCCTGTTCTTTACGTGGACACCTTTTCGCTCCCTCACTGAGGCTGAGGCTCCTTTGTCATTTCTCATGTCTCTACTGTTCTTCCATCTACAATGATAATGATACACATGGTTTGGGATCCACAGGTGAATTCACGACCAGTGGTGGTCTTTCCTCTCCCTGGTGGGATCGGGGACCCTTCAGAACAGTTTTTATCGCTTATTGCTGGCTTTGACCCATCACCCTTTAAAAAGGATTTGAGCCACTTTGTGTCTTTACTGGTCCCCAACCTTGTCTACTATTCTTCCATCTCTTGTAGCCACAGACGCCCAAGGCAGCAGGCTCGCCCCTCACTGTGGTGTAGCCGCCTGAGCCGTACTGAAACCGTCAGGCTTACAAAGTCAGCCCTCCTCCAAATTGCCTGAGAAATGGTAAAACCAGTCCCCACACGCATCTCAGAGAAGTCCATGGTTAATAAACACATTTCCATGCTGAGGAGTACTACTTTACCTCTAAGCTTTATCTCTGTAATTCAGCTACTTTTCCTCTTGGCTAAACATTGGTCCCCTCCCCCATTTCATGGTAAATCAACCTGGTGACCAAGTTTATTAGGCTGGGCTCTTGTCCACAGACATTTCACAATGGCACTGATGTCCTCTGGGGTCATGATTCCCACCTGTCAAAGCTAGTCAGCGCACGCAGGCACTCCTCCAAACTGGCCCATCAGCTGGCTATGAGCACCCACCACCTGCCACAGCTCCTTCCCCGGCCTGAGCTCGGAGCAGCCCCAGGACACAGCTTTCCCGGGACAGGGACTGAGGTGCAGCGGCGGGGACCGGGGGTAGGACTAGAAGCCACATGTTCACCAGGACACAGACGCGTGTCCAGAGGGTCCCTTGGTCCAGGGCCATCTGCAGGGGCATGGACTGGGCAATTGCTGGTGGTAGGGCTAATATGCTGCATCGTAAGGACACAGCTCAGGAATCCTAGAAAATTACTCCAGGGAGATGGTGCTCTCTTTGCTTTGGTCTGTTTTTCTCCTTTCTTATTTTAGTTCTGATTTTTATTATTTTCTTTTGTCTTTGTGGCAACATGGCCTTGCTTGAAGGAAGAAGGGTGTGAAGCCTTGCGAACCGGGATCCAGGTACTAAGAGAGTTTCCCCGTATGACGTCTGCAAGGTCCCTGCTTTACATAAACGTCTGGACTTAGGCGGCTGGATTCTCTGTGAACCAGGACCTCTGCGGAAGCTCCCTAACCGCCCAGGGGACACACTGTCTGCCCTCACATCAGGCTGAACGTTTCCCAGACAGGATGTCGGCCCATCCTCTCCCATATCCCGTGTCGAGTCCGTAGGTAAGTCCTGCTAGTTGTCACTCTAACTCTCTCGCGCCGCCCTCCCTCGCTCTGCACACTGCGCTCACTCCCTTCTTCTGGGTCACTGTGTCGCCCCTGCACTGGCTTCTCTGTCCGCTTTTTTTCTCACGCCCACACTGAACTAACACGAGAATCTGTCTACAAGACAAGTAAGTGCGCATCCAGACTCAAGGCCACAGCTGGCCACGCCCGCCTCTGGCTCCCCTGCCCCTCCAGGCCCCTGTCCTCCAGCCACTCTGGCTCCCTCTGGGGCTTCTCTGCCCTCAGTGTCCTTCACGTCCCCTTCAAACTCCTACTCACCCTTCAAGACCTGGCTTAGGTACCACCTCCCCATCAAATCTGCCCTAGAACGCAATTTCCTCAGAAGATGTAACTACATGTCAACTGGGAACTATGTTCAAAACACGTGTCCTATCAAATTTTGGTTAGTTGAAGGCACATCTGGACTCTAAGGTCACTGAAAGTCAGGGTCTTGTCTGGCTGGTTTCTGGGCCACAGAAGTCCTAGCACATTGCTCGGCATCTGCTAGTGCCCGCTCTGCCTTGTAGCATAAAGGGCTCACTTGGCACCTCTGACTTGGAAGCAACCTTGAAAGAGACCGGCGTGTTGGAGACAGCTTATCTCACAGGGGAGACAAACTGACTGTGCACGTGGCCTCTGGACCTTTGATTCTCAGTGGAGTCCTGCACTCAGTCCCACCAAATCCGATACCTATCAGACTCTTGATCTTTAAGAAGGACACAGTCCAAGACCTTTACAGATTCTTGAATTCAAGAATGACAGGGCTTTCCTGGTGGCGCAGTGGTTGAGAGTCCGCCTGCCAATGCAGGGGACACGGGTTCGTGCCCCGGTCCGGGAGGATCCCACATGCCGCGGAGCGGCTGGGCCATGAGCCATGGCCGCTGAGCCTGCGCGTCCGGAGCCTGTGCTCCGCAACGGGAGAGGCCACAACAGTGAGAGGCCCGCGTACCGCAAAAAAAAAAAAAAAAAAGGATGACAAAGAATACCATTAAATTTTCTTCAAATGGTAACAACAACAACAAAAAAAACTAGTCTAAGCGTACGCCCGCAAAGCGGAGATAGATCTGTAAGAGCAAAGTCATTTAGAAAGCTATTAACATAAACATTTTCCATTCAAATGAGCGTCTAAGCATAAGAACCGTCCCAGGGACTCACTCCCTCGGGCGACCACCATTCATGAACTTCCAGTGTCCTGTGCCTTCTGCTGCCCTGTGGCCAGCAGTGGGAGCCCCAAGGCCTCGCCGATGCCCAAGGGTGGGTGCTGGGGAGACCCATGCCCAAACCCAGCCTCTCAGCAGAAGCCGTTCAAATGTACTCCTCAGAAAAAGGTGATAACACCAGGATTTGGGACTTCCCAAATCCACCTGGACATACTTAGAACACAAGTAGCCAGCCCACCAAGGCCGTGGTCCACTTGATGGGGCCGCCACAGCTCCGCGTGGCCATTGAGCACTTGGAACGTGGCTGCTGTGACCTCAGAACAGTAATTTTACTTTCGTTAATTAGAATTTAAGTAAGTGCACATAATGGCTACTGGCCTGCATGGTGCAGACGTGAAGTGATTCTATCATCACAGGAGACCTCGGTCAGCAGAGGCTGCTGCATTCGATTTCATGTGGAAAAGGCTGAGTACAACCCAGCTGAATGCATTTTGTGGGGCTTTTGCAGGTGAAGAGAGACTATTCATACTTTGAGCAGGTGGTCTTTTCAACCCAGGAAGGCGATGGGCTTGCTTTGCCTGGATTCCTGGTGCCGAGCACATACCCGTGTAGATGCCCAGCAGGGTGTAGATCAGCTCCTGGGAGGGACGGTTTGTGCTGTTGGTGGACACCGTGGCCATCAGGCAGTCACTGGCCCCGCAGGACAGGAGCTGCTCCTCTGGGATGGCCCCTGTGAAGGAGGAAGCAAAGAGGTGCCTTGAAGACACGGGTAACTTGACAGGAGACGGTACACAAGGAAGCAAACGCCCAGGGAAAAGGAGCCTGGACACGCAGAGGACAAGACATCACCATAGGTCAGAGTCACGAGACAAGGGCTCGTTTGACCCAGTGTCTCAGAATGCTTTTCCCATTGAGCACGTGTCTGGGCACTTGATTTTAAGACACTCTGGACCAATGTGCAATAAATGTCGGTGACTTGTTACATTACATTCTTGACGTAATTGAACCTTGTCCACTTTTCAGAATTAACTAAGCACTAGAGTACATTAGACTGGGTGTCAGGCCCACTGGGTTCTCTCTCAGATTCATCTGGAACCAGTCCCATGACCTCTGGCAGGTTATTGCATACCTTCTCTGAATGTTACTTTCTTCTCCATTAAAAGAATAAAATTTGAACAATCAATGACCCTCAGTAGACCCACATCAGAATCTCGGGAGAGAGAGGATGGATGTCATGGAGGAAAGAATACTCAGTGTTTCATTGTTTCCATCATACAGATTTTATCACATAAAATGCTGCAAAATCCCCTTGGCCAGTGAGATGCGCAGCTTGTCGGACGAGAAGGCAGTGTGGAGGCTGGAAGCCTAGAAAGGTTGAGAAAACTTGCAGTGTTCTCACAGTGCCTTCCAGCCCTCAAATTCTGTGTCCTATGATCAGGCAGGGACTGAAGCTCACTTGTCTGTATGTCTTTAAAAGTAAACCCGTTCGCTCCTTTACCACAGTCATGTCAGAGACTGAACCTTCACCCCAGCTTCTGTTGGCTGATTGCTGACGGTTTCTCCAATACTGAGTAACGATCAGTATCTATCAGCCGTAAAGGTTCCCTTCTGTGGATGCACTTAGCAAGTGATGACATCACATGAGCAAAAATGGGAGACAGATTTTTTATTACAGTTTCCCAAACGTGGGACTTTACGTGGCTTAACAGGACCAGGGCAGAGAGAGAGAGAGACATGATCCTGATAACAGCAGGAGAGTTAGAACATTTTTCCCCATTAATAAATTTCCTATGAGAATTGAAGATATTTATTTCCTCTGTCCTTGGTCTAAGTCCTCAGACATCAAAGGGTGCAGGCATAAAGCAGATCCACACTTTGCAACCCTGTCTGAGTGTGGTCAGGCAGACAGATGAATTAAAGCATCAGTCACCAAATGTTCAAATCTGTTAACTGATAAGTGGTCCTTTGTGTAACAAGGAAAACGCTGGTGAATGGATCAATTCAGGGGCAAAATAAATCCATGGGACCCGTTCTTAGTCTAGAAGGATAGTAAAGGACTCCGTGAACCCAAGTTCCACAGTTGAGCGGTGGCCCTCAGTTTTCCCACGGCACCCCAGGCTCCCCTGTGCTCAGGGAAGGCCAGGGTTGGAATCGCTGGGGCACCCGTGGAACAGATGGACCCTCAGACCCAACCAGACTGTCTGGGGAAGAGCCGGGGGCCAGGTGACCCTGAGGCACAGGCAGCCTGACAGCCACGCCTTGTGGCCTCACGGGACCACCTGCTCAAGTCCAGAATGAGGACGTGTATAGAGGGAACAGGGGCCTTCCACGGTCACCATTTCCTTCCTGTTACCTTGAGTGGGCGTCTGGCCGAACACCAGAGACGAGATCAGGTTGCCCCACACACCAGACGACTGGAATATGAGGAAGAAGATGCCAAAATACTGGCTGACCACGTCTTTGCCAACCTTTCCTGTCTTCTCTGCGTGCGTGTTTCCCATGATGGTGAGGTAGGTGCCCTGAGCGGACCACAGCGGGGCCGCTCCAAGCCCCAGCAGGATGGAAGTGGGGATCAGCGTGTACCTGAGAAGTGAAACGCGGGTGTGGGGTGCCTCGGGCCCTCCGCTCTCCCCTCCATTCGGGGAGAAGGAAGCTCCTTGCCTGGCCCAGTGAAGCACTGCCGCGTCACTGGTGGTGTCCTGCTTGACAGAGTCGCCCCTTAGCCTCAGATGAACGTGAAAGTCTGCGTCTTTTCCGGTTCAGCATCATTTGTAAGAGTGGAATTCGGTGCCAGAGCAGTTTCTTTGTGTTTGGACGTGGCTACGATGAGCTGGGGTTACAAATAAGGCTAGGCGGGTTCTAGGTATTTCTAATGGCAGTACATTAGAAATGATTTATTATCTATCAATCAATCAATCAATCAATCTATCTATCTATCTACTTATCTATCTACCTATCCATCTAGCTGTCGCTCTCCTCCATGAGGATTCTGTATGAGAACTCTACGGTAACAAGAAAAAGAATAACGTGAAGCCATCCTATCAATACATCCTGGATGGCAGCGGGGTGTCCCTCAATCGATGCTTGATAAGTGTATGCCTGGCAACAAGGGCATGTGGCCCTTGCCCTCAGAGCTTGGTCCCCGAGGGTCCCTTTCCGTCAGGGCGCAGGAAGAGCTCAGGCCTGGCCTGGGGCACTGGCTCCAGCCCTGCTGCGTCCACTCCCTGTGATGGGGTGAGGGTGTGGGGTTTGGTCCACAGGTCACATTCTGCTAAGTCCCCCTGAAATTCACCCTCCGCATCTTAGGCAGATTCTCCCCTTGTTGCTGGGCCATAAAAGTGCCCTGGCCCAGGAGGGAAGCTGGAGGCCTCAGGAGAGGCCAGGATGGGCAATCGGGGGAGCATGGGCACAGCAGAGGGGACAGAGACATCTTGGTGGGAAAATATGGGAAGAAGGCCACGCTACCGTCCTGTCCCAGAAGCCGAGAGGGGAATTTCGGGAAGCATCTGAACGCGGGCGTACCAGCTGGCGTAGAAGTTGCCCAGGGAGAAGGCCACGTAGCAGCACATGGCGATGACGATGGTCCACTTGCAGCCGAGCTTTCTGATGAGGATGGGGGGCAGGAACATGGAGGACAGCAGCATGCCGCCATAGAGTGTGCTGAGCGCCGCCACCCCCAGGCCCTCCTCGCTGTACAGGCTGCTCTGCGGGGACAAGGCCAGCCCGGTCAGGGGCCCAGCTGCCAGGGCTAGGTGCTCTGGGTCATCTCCAGGTCCTGGAGACCCCCAGCAACAGGCTGCCTGGGCGGGCGGCCTCTCCTCCAGCTGAGGGATGGGAGGGGAGGAGACTGCGGTGAACTCTGGTCAAGGGGAATCAGCACGTGGAGACCAGGGGGAAGCAGCCAGTGTGACCAGCCTGGGGCAGAGGGGCCCTAACGCTTTCTGCTTCCCGCAGCCCCTGCCTCATCCCTGAGAAGGCGGGGTGCCAGGGCAGCCAGGGGCCTCGCATCTCCAGGCTCCTCCTTGGAGATCAAGGTTCCCGCTGTGCCTGAGGCGGAGCAAGCAGCTCCAGCTTAACGCTGCGTAAACACAGTGCACATCTGCACATGTTTCTTGTTTTTGTCGTTCGTCACTTGGTGTAAACACAGTGCACATCTGCACATTATTCTTGTTTTTGTCGTTCGTCACTTGGTGTAAACACAGTGCACATCTGCACATTCTTTTTGTTTTTGTCGTTCGTCACTTGGTGCCTAGTGTAGCTTGGTGTGAAGCGAACAAAAGGTCAAATAGGTAACCAGAGCCAGCTCAGGCAAAGGCAATGGCAGAGGTGACTTTTGGCTTTTGCTGTGAAAGAAAAACCTATTAGCATAAATGCTTCCTCCATTTATTTCACTTGTAAAGGGAAAGGAGGGGGAGGAGAAGGGGGGAGGAGGGAGTGAGAGGAGGGGGAGGGCGAAGAGGGGGAGGGGGAGGGGGGAGGAGGGAGAGAGAGGAGGGGGAGGATGGGAAGGAGGGAGTAGCGGCTGGGGAGGGGAGGAGAGGAGGGGGAGGGGAGGGGGTGGGGAAGAAGACAAGTGCTTCCCTGCGCAGCCAGACCCTCCTTCACAAGGGTCCCTCCATCTGTTTCCTTCGCTTCCACATCCAGCTCAGCCTGACCCTGTGGATTGTGCAGGGGTTCCCCGCTGTGCCCCACACAGCTGACCAGGCACCAGAGAAGAAACATTCGCACACAGCGTCTCTTCTCTTGTAGAAGCCAGAGCCCAAAACTCAGAACACCACCACTGTTTGAGAGTCGACAAAGTGCAGACACCGAAATAAGAACTTTTACGTTCCTTCTCCTTTATGGGTGAGACAGGTGTTACTACCTCCACGGGGGAAAGAAACGCACCACGTAGGATCATACACTCAGCGAATTAGTCCAGATGACCCCAAAGCCAGGACTTTAACGCCTGGACTATGACCCTTCCTTCCTGCCTGGTCCCCCAGCAAGACAACAGAAGATCCCACCCATCAGCCGGGGGCCTCTCTGAAGCCCTCCCCGCCCATCCCTTTCCTGTCTCCTGGAGACTCCAAACCCCACAGGCTGTGTTCTCACCCCAGGATTTTCTCTCCCTTTCCAGCCCTCAACATACTCTGACCATCCTCATCCCCTTTCCAGAGGGTGCCCTTTCTTCAAGTGCATGCCAAGGGTCTCCAAGGGTCTTGAGTGCAGGGAACGTTCTGCTTTTTCTGAATCTCTTCCAGTGCCTTGCCCCAAACAGGTACTTAGTCATGTTCGCTGATTAATTGAAACTGAGAACAAGAACGTCTGGTCCCATGAAAATTCTAAAGTCTGGTTGGAAGACAGAAGTTGCACAGTCTCCCTGAAGTGGGGTTATCTGGAAATTTCTGCTCCTAACTCCAGTTGCTAGGAGTGTGGAATGTGGGAACTGGTTCAGCCGGGGCCCTTTGTTTTCTTAATACTTAAGTATTAAGGTCTCATGTATTAGTGAGCTTGCCTCTTTGTGTGCTAATGAGAGGCTGGCAGCACTGCTCTGCTCTGGAATTTCCTTTCCACCCACAGCCCTGCTGCCTGTCGGCGGCGAGGTGCATTTGTTACTTATAATGGAGTTCCACTGCCCATCGCTGGAAAGGAAGGCAGATTTCAGTCTCCAAAGTGGGAACCAAATTTCAAAACCAAATGTCTTTTTTTTTAAGTGAATGACCATGTTCAAATACCTGTCTCTCCATGTGTTAGGAGAGCCAACCTGCAAAATCCACACCCGAGGAGAAGCCCATGGGAGTGACCTGTATGTAAACAACGAGGACGGTCACTCAGCTCACCCAGCTCACCCAGCAAGTCGATCGACTGATCGGCTGTAAGCACTGACCCACAGAGGCTTGCGTGTGGCTCCTGGGATACAAAAGGGAGAGACAACAGCCACCAGCCACCACCCAGGAGCGGGTGACGGACAGGACTGCCAGGGCCAGTGACGCCTCCAACAGGCCACTTGCAGTGGGACAGTGAGTCCTGCAGGGGGAAGCTCAGGGGCCGAGCTCCTGGGAGGGCACGAAGTCCAGTCCAGAGGCGTCAGAAGACTTTCTGGAAGGAGTGAAGACCTCGTGAGACCTGCAGGATGCGGAGGTGACCAGGGAAAGGTCGGGAGGTGTGGGTGAGGAGAGACGTCTAGGGGATGTGTTTACAGAGGCCCCATGCTGAGAGGAAAGGCCCCAAGGAGAATTCAGCTGCTATGGCCACAGCTGTCGAGCTCTTCTGGTGAGGGGAGGCTGGACAGCCAGCCAGACTAGACCAACAGAAGCCCCAGACACCATACTGGGGAATGGATTGGATCCATTGGATCCAGTGCTGAGCGCTGCCTGAGGCAGGGGATACGTGATGGACGGGGTGGCGAGGGCCTGGCCTCATGGAGCTCACAGGCGCAGTGTGGTGTGTGCCACAGGACCTGGCGTGCACACAGGGGCGCCTCACCCAGACGTGGGAGCCAGGGCACAGGGAAGGGGGAAAAGGAAGTGTGACGTGCACACTGAGATCTGGATAATAAACAGGAGATCGTCTGCTGTGGGGAAGGTGGTGTAGATGTGTGTCTGCGTCCTGGGCAAGTGCACGACCGAATCCAGACCGGGGCTGGCGCTCTGGGGATGCCTATGACCACCTTTGCTGCCTCGCTGGGGCCTGAGAAAGAAGCCAAGCAGATGAAAGCAGAAGGAAGTGATGGAGACCGGCAGGTCCCTTCGACGTGGCTGGGATCCAGCCATCCCTAGGGCCACATCCATCCCTGTCCTTACCTGCTGTTTCCGAAGGCAGTCCTGACTGACAGAGTTAAACCGTGTTTACATGTCCTGGAGCAGTGGGTAAGGAAATAGGGCCAGATAAGGGCGGGGACGAAGCAGCCGTGAGTGGTGGGGGGGATAGTTCCACGGCAGGGTGGGAGGGCTGGTTCTCTAACATCTCCGGTCTTCTGAGGAGGAAGAGGCCACACCAGTGACAGCAGTGCCCAGCCCAGGAGCCCTGGAGAGGACGTGGAGGCCAGTGTGGCTTCCCCTCAGCTGCACGGCTCTCCCCACACAGACGCCACTCCGAGAGTTTCCTGAGTGAGGCTTCCACGTTGTGTGTGGCCTCAGCGTCCCACAGTCATAGCCTGAGAGAAGGGACTCCTGGCAGCTCCTAGGGTCCCCCCACTCCCTCCCCCGGCTTCCAAGGGGGCCAGTTTGCCGTCATGCAGCTGCAGCTGTCAGATCACAACTGCTTCCTGAGAATTCGGACCCCATCAGTCACGCCCGAACCCAGGGGAGCTGCCCCACCTGCTGACAGCAGGACTTCCTCCGGTGGGGCAAGCTTCTGTAGGGACAGTGTCACTGATGGGTCCATGGTCTCGCTATGTTCTCCTTCCAGAAAGCACACACTACATTCAACATGAGCTCAAGGCAGCATGACAAACCGGTGTTTCACTCACATTAGCATTTTACAACATCACAACATTCTGAGCAATGTCTACAAAGTCATGGACTATCCGGGCAAGAAAGAGGACTGTGCTTCCCCTTCAACTTGATTCTGGGAATCACCATGGGCTATAATTTCATTCTCTGTGACCCTAATCAGAAAAAAGACTGAATAGGGGTTTATGGAGGAAAACATGTACTTGGAATTCAGTGCTGAATCTGAGCTACCTTGCCAACCTACAAGTCCAAAGGGTTTGTACTGTAACGATGAAGACAGAAAATTTGAATCTCTCCTCTCTTGTCCTGCACCTCCCATTCTGAGCCCCCTGCACGTGCTTTTCTTGTTCAGCTCTGTGCACACAGTAGGCGCCTACTTCTTGTCGCTGACTGACAGACCTTCCAGGACCACACTAACTTGTCATCAGAAACCTTGGAGATACTTCACTGTGTGGCAGCCCCCAGGCCACAGAGCATGAAGCTGGTGAAGAAAGCACAAGGGCATGATGACAGGCTGCTTCCTGACCAGCCCTGGGGCTTCCTTGGGGTTTCGTTCACAGTTAAAGATCAGACTTAAAATGGAACTACCCCGGGGGAAGATCTAGCAGGAATCTACGTGGTATCAGGACCTCTGATGAATTCTCTTTACTGCCCCTGACCACAAATGCACAGTGATTTGTCTTGTGTCTCCTTTTACCCACGCAAAGGCAAAGCAGATTTTATCACTAACCCAAGACCAGCTCTCCTTGTCCGACGGTCAAACACCCGCAGTTGTGCAATCCCGCTGAACTGGGAGTTGGGGCTGCACATAAAAACCGCTGTTTGGTTAAGAGGATTTTGGAAGGTGAAACCCCACGTTCCTCGCTGTCTGTGCCACAGGAATTCTTGGAGTCCCAGAGACATTCAGAAGGTAGGATCACATGACGACTGTACACACCTACCTGCAGACTCTGCAGACCTCCGTAGGCAGTAAAGAGAAGTAGAAATCCACAGGAAAGCACCAGGATGTTCTTCAGGCTTCCTTCCATCGTGCTGCCTGAAAGCTTCAGGCACCAGGAGATTTGTAGTTCCCTAAAAGAAACCAATCAGGGCTCAGGAAAAGCTGTCAGTACCTAGAAGTCACATTCTGTCTTGGAGTCTGAGTTAGACGCGTATCAGTCGCTAAGGCTGCTGAGCGTTAATGAACAGTCACTGAAGCACCCGGGGCTGTTTCTCATTCACCTTCTGTGGAACCCACAGTGATCACTTTCTAACTGGGCAAAAATTAGGACTCTTATCAGCTCATATGGACTGGAACTTTTTTCTACTAATTTCTGATAGATATGGTCCTTATAGGAAAGTGGTGATTTTCATATTATATATATTATATAATCGCATATATTATATAATTATATATATTACATAGTATTACATGTATATCTATATTTATATCTATATCTATATATATATATATATACACACACACACACATACATACATATAAATGGTACCTTCCTCATTAAGAGAAATTGTCAGTGGTAGCAGAACTTGGAATGTACTTCAGTCTTAAAGAACAAAGTATAAATGTCAGCTTCCAGATCTATAGTTCAACTTCTGAAAAAGAGTTAACATGCTTATAAGATCCAAGGGCCAAAGTATTAGTACTTCAAAGACTATGATTTTACAACACTGCAATAATTTAAAAAAATTTGTATAACACTCTATAATTTGCAAAGCATTTTTACATGCTGTCCTACGACAGTGCTGTGATACTTCTCATTAGAATTTAGACCCATTACCAGACAGGAAACAGCTTCAGAAGACTTTGGAGGTTTTGGATTTCAGGTTTAGAGCAGTGCTGTCCAAGAGAACTTTCTGCATTATCCAATACAGTAGCCACTAGTTACACGTGGCTTTTGAGCACTTGAAACCTGGCTAGTGCAACTGAGGAACTGAATGCGTAATTGCGCTTAATTTTAATTGATTAAAATTTACATTTAAATAGCTACCTGTGGCCAGTGGCTATCATATTGGACAGGACCAGTCTAGAGTTTAAACATACCCCACATCTCACAGCCAATAAGCAAGTGAAATCATTTGTCTTTCCAACTGTTAGTTCAGTTGCTTTATTCCATTGTTGGTAAAATTTGGAGTTGGGAGATTGTTTCCAAAGTTCTGTGAAATCAGTTATTTTCATCTAGTTGGGATCAATAAGGCAAACCTTACAGTGTAGGTAGATGTCACACAGGTGGTGACACAGCTCAGGGAAGCAAACCTTCCCATTTGAAGAGCATGATAAAGTTCTTACCCTTGCAGCTTAACTTATTCCTAGGAGAATCACATTTTGGGGAAAATAAGAGTTTTGGGGATTGACTAAATACATATTTTCACACTTACAGAGACATGTGAGCAGCACAGTCTAGGAAAAGGGATGATAATCCTGGACACGAATGAGATCTGGAAGTTCTAACCCTAATCCTGTAACTTCTTAGCTGGACCATCTCAGGTGGATCGCCTGACTTTCCAAACCTCAGTTTCCTCTTGAAAAAGGAGGGTTGCAAAATTTCAAGAAGCTAACCATTGGGAAAGCCTTTGGAACAGCCCTGGCACATAGAAATCACCAGTGAATGTAAATCAGCTAAGATGACGTTAATTTTCAGTGAAATTATCAGTGGGGACAATCTTTAAAGAAATGTCATACTTAGCAGACCATGTGCACTTTTCTCACTAGTCTTGTTATCAGTTATCTGACTTCCTTCTTGTTTTTCAGCAGCACTCCAGCTTACTTCAATTTTGACCTGTCTTTACCCACAGATGACTTACACTTTGATATCAGAAGACCTTCCTGAGGTTTCCTTCTGCTACTCACTGTTCAAAGTTACCAGACGATCTTCTGGGTTTTCTAACTGGTTCTGGTGTGCAGCTCCCAGTAGCCGCTGATCCACCCCTTTCCACAGTCAACCAGTAGCTCCTGAGGAGCTCTGAGCTTGTGCAAAGAAACGTCGGAGGTCTGCTTCTGGTCTCTTCCACCCCTGTCCCGTCCCTCTAACTGTCCTTCTTCTAATCAGGAATCAATCACTAAAATAATTGCTTTAATCATGTTTGTTTTTTCAGTCTCCCTCTCTGTTTTTACCCTTTATTTTAAGAGGGATATTTTAGATGAACAAGTGGTTTTCAGTCGACCTCGCTCTCTAGCAAGACAAAATGTTTCTTTTCTCCCCTCCAGTTTTATTGAGAGATAATTGACATACATCACTGTATATGCTTAAGGCGTATGGTTTGATTTACCTATGCAGTATTGTGGGGTGGTCACCACAATAGGTTCAGCTAACATACATCTTCTCTTATAGATCCAATAAAAAGAAAAGAAAAGAGAAAAGAAAAAAGGAGAAAAAGCTTCCTTGTGATGAGAACTCTTAGGATTTACCCCCTTAATAACATTCCTGTATATTAAAGAGAAGTGCTAACTATAGTCACCACGTCATACACTATGTAACTAGTACTTATTTATCTTATAAATGGAAGTTTGTACCTTTAGACCACCCTCCTCCAATCCCCCCTCCCTGCACCCGCTACCTCTGGTAACCATAAGTTTGATCTCTTTATCTATGAGTTTTTTTTTTTTTTTTAAGAGTCCCAATATAAGTGAGCTCATACAGTATTTCTCTTTCTCTGTTTGACTTAACTTCACTTAGTATAATGCCCTCAAGGTCCATCCATGTGGTCGGAAAGCACAGGATTTCCTCGTTTTTTACAATAATAAAAACCGGAATAATATTATGTTGTATATATATATATACCACAACTTTATTCATTCATCTGTTGATAAACACTTATGTTGTTTCCATGTCTTGGCTATTGTAAATAACGCTGCTATGAGCCTGGGGGGTGCAGATATCATTTTATCTTTATTTTAATTAATTAATTAATTAGTTAATAATTATTTTTTTGGCTGCATTGGGTCTTCATTGCTGTGCGTGGGCTTTCTCTAGTTGCGGCGAAGGCGGCTACTCTTCGTTGTGGTGCGCAGGCTTCTCATTGCGGTGGCTTCTCTTGTTGCAGAGCACGGGCTCTAGATGCGTGGGCTTCAGTAGTTTTGGCACACGGGCTTAGTTGCTCCATGGCATGTGAGATCTTCCCGGACCAGGGATCGAACCCGTGTCCCCTGCATTGGCAGGCAGATTCTTAACCACTGCGCCACCAGGGAAGCCCCCCAGATATCTTTTTAAGTTAGTATTTTCATTTTCTTTATATAAATACCCAGAAGTGGAATTGCTAGACCAAATGGTAGTTCTGTTTATAATTTTTTGAGAAGTCCCCATACTGTTTTCTATAGTGGAAATAAATCTAATAATAATAAGTCTACTTCTTGCCTATCACTTTGCCTCTCGCTGAGTTCCTTCTGTGCTGAGACATAAAGAACCTGAGCTTCATTTAGAGCCTGAGATGAGTTGTGTGGTTTCGGTTAGAAGACTGTGGGTTCGAGTCCCAGCTGAGGTGAGACCGGGTTCAAGGCCCCTCCTACCTAAGGCAGGGACTGTGGGTTCGAGTCCATCCGAAGGAGTGCGGTTTCAGAACCCGGTGGAGGCGGCCAGCAGGCCACAGCGACCACGCCTTTCACTCGCCGTGCAAAGTGGAATGAGTCGGAGGGGGCGACCTTCACTGGCCCCCGCCCCGTGGTATTCAGAGGGGTGATGGCGGCTCCTGGGGTAGAACACACTCGTGCGTGCACAGACACACACACACATGCACACACGCGTGCACACCTTTCCTTTCCCAAAGACATAACCTTCTCCCTTTCCAATGGACCCTCTGCCGCCTTAGACAGAACTGCTTCCACAGTCATTGCATGCGGCCTGTTGGGTGCCCACTTATGCCAGGTACCCCTCCCGGTGCTGGGGCTCCACACGGATGGGACGGTGAGGGCTCCTGTACTAGCGGACGAACAGGAAATAGCGAAGCAAAGAGAAGAATCAAACGAATTCAGGGGAGATATGTGTCATCCCCCAAATAAAGCAGGTAATCTGATAGAAAGTCTGGGGAGGTGGTCCTATTCGGTTCCCAGCCCCACATCTCCACAAAGTGGCAGAATAACCTCAAGCCACTGATACAGCCGCTCAGCTCCCCAGATGAAAACCTAGACAGATTTCTCTCCACGGCAACTGAAAGTTCCAGCTCTGCAGCTCACAGCCAGGCGCGGTGAGCCCAGCACATCAGAGCAGGCAGCTCCAATGAGGCCCGGCAGAGCGCTGAGTAGCCAAGGAATCTGAGGCCATCATTTGGACAGCCGAGGGCCAAATGCACATGGGCCCACGACTCCCGATGGGGGTAAAAGTGATGACTATGCAGTAGTTTTCGATCGATTGTATTTTCTGTACAGGCAAAGGCACAGCCATGTAACGTTACATTGGTAAATTGCCAAAGACAATTTTGTGCCTTTGTGTCCACCACACACAAACACCTATAAAATTTGAATTTTGTCCCCAAACCAAATAATGCCACATCCTCTTCAACTTGACCTAGTTCGGTGACCTCCTTAAGTCCCAGTCACCATCCTAGCGCGCGGCTTCTCAGTCTTGGAGAGCTTCGGAGCGCTGCGATGTTTCCCTGGTTTGCTTTTGGTTGCGGGGAAATAACTCCTTTCCATAGGATGCTGGGGAATCGCGTGGTAACACCTATTTTCATTCCAGCAAGTGGCAGGAGCTGTTGGTAAATTGCAGGTGCCCTGGCAGCTGCTGACCTGGGAACTACTGAACTCTTTGGAAAAGATGTGTTGGCAGGATGTAGAGAGAGAGACTGGAAGATGACTTGGTGTGATTAAATGAGAACATTTTGTAAAGACCTCTATTGAACACGATTGCGTGGGTTCTGAAGAAAAATGGTAGGAAATCATTTTAATGAAAAAGATCCTCTACATCTGTGTGTATGCGTGTAAGAATATATACATGTGGACACGCATCTATACAGGCACGTGTATACCTACATGCAATGAGTCTGTAAGTAGATTCACATCAAACCCTTCTCTGGACAACAGAACCTGTGGGAGGAATAGGGCACATGTACTCTATCTGATGCCCCTGTAAGCTACTTCCATATTTTTAGAAAGAGCATCTAATTTTTAAAAGAATAAAGATTTTAAAGGAAAATGGACAATCATGAAGAAATGTTGTTATAAGGAGCTCTAAAAAGTAACCCAAAACTCCAACTTATTTTTAGGCCTCTTGTTTTCATTGTTAGCCTGTTTCCCCTTAGCTTCTCCTACGTCCCTCACCCCCAGGCCAGCAGTTGACAAAGCGCGGGCACAGGTGTCAGACGCTGCAGCTGAGCCCGCTCACACCCTCCTGCGCTTCTAGATGCAGCCTTGCCTTCCCTACCCCCACGACCCACACAGGCCGTCCCTTCGGGGCCCAAGCCGTCCCACCACTGTCTTAATGCTGCACCCTGATCATTTATCCTCCAGCTGGTTCCCCACTGGACTGGCAACTCCTAGAGGCCTGGCCTGTCTACAGGCAGCTGGAAAGAAGCAAGAAGTGTGGCCGGGCCCCTGGAGGAGCCAGCAAACAGCTGTGCCGACAGCCATCCTGCATCCAGCAAACTTCCCCGGGGCTGCACTCTGCCCGGGATGCAGAGGGAGGGATGCGGGGGAGAAGCAGGGCCCCCGCTCCGCCCAGAATCTGTGCCTGGAGGCTGCTCTCAGGGGCGGCCAGCACAACTGGACGTCCATCTCTGTCCCAGAGTATAGGCCGCCTCCTTCTGGGACGTCACCATGCACCTGCTTTTCCCCATCAATCCAGAGCCACTTCCTGCCTTCTGTGACAGGGCCCTGGGGGCGGGAGCGGGCCAGGGAGTGCATTCTTGCTCAGGCCAGGCAAGGGCAGGCTGATGATGTGCTTTGAGAACTGGAAAGGACTGTGACTCACAAGAGGGTGAGGGTTCTGCGCTGACAGCGAGCCGCCTGCGGGTCCCAGCCTCTGTGGCCTGGGTTTGGTCACCGTGAGCTGAGTGTCCAGGGTACCCGAGGTGGGACACCCAGAGAGGGGGAACCCAAGGGACTCTGTGGCAAAGATCTCTCCCAAATGGTCTTCAACGGCCAAGAACCAGCAACATGGCCAACCGTGTCAATGGCCTTCTGAACCCAGATGGGGGTCTGCCCCCGACTTCGGGACCAGGGCTCTTCCTGGGCAAACGGGCTTTGGGTGGGTGCCACAAGCAAAATCACATTTTCCCGAGGAATCCTAATATCCTGCTTTTTTAAACCCGTGTGTTCAGCTACTGTTGTGATGTTTCGCTGTGTCTTCCCAGGGGCTCAGAAAGCACTGCTCACCTGGACAACACAAGTGAGAACAGGGATGGGGGTGACAGTCAGCCTCAGGCCCTCGCTCTTGTCTCCATCTTTCCTCTCATCCCCTCCCCAGCCTGGATGTTTCAAAGCTGTTTTAAGCAACTTTCCTTCACGGAGTTCACACCGCAGTTCTTTTTCTTTTATTTCCTAGGAGCTGAGGACCCTGTCTCTTATGAGCTATTTATGAACTCTGCCGGCTGCCACCACCGTGCCCAGGGGCCGCGGGAGCTGCAGTCCAGGGTCCACAGCAGAAAACTACATAGACTGGGGCTGCCCTGGGCTGCACGTGAAGGGGTACCTGGGTTTGCAAAGGTCAGTGCAAGTCCCCCAAGTCTCATTCCCTCTAGGGTTAGAAGAGCCTGAGGTGTGCTCCCGGGACTGCCCCAGGCTGGGGATCAGGAATGGAGGGGCATCCTCTGTCCGTCCGTCCATCCGTCCATCTGCAGCCCTGTTCCAGGGTCTGACGGGCATTTCTCTCCATGCTTTGTACTCAGCCTGCAGTAAATATTTTTCGGATTTACTAGAGCATACAGAGTCTACCAAATAAGGCAACACCTGACTTTCAGCTCTAACACTCCCAGAACATTCTGGGAGATTCTGATCCTATAAAGTCATTTACTGAAGTGCCCTGGTGTCCAGAAGAGACCATTTATGGTTGAAAGATTTGCAAATCACTGAATTTTTGGCCTCCTAAAAGTGATGGTTGATATTGCTCATTGGAAGTTCTTTCCTGTGACCACCATCCTCTCAATAATTAAGCAGTTATAATGTCTCTCATCATGTGAGGGGTCTCTTGTCCTGAAGACCCACTACTAGGGAGTGAGAACGCGATCCTCGTGCTGGTGAGACTAGAGGTCATTTGCGTTCCCTCTGTCAGAGCTGCGGAAGGCCCGAGGAAGGCCTGCTCAAGGGCACTTCCAGGACCAGCTTGGATAAGGCAGCTTGCCTGGTTCAACCACTGCTCTATTTCCTTAACAAGAAAGACTCACTTTTAAATTTCTTCTTTCAGTTCCACCCCTAAGCAAAGACTGCCTCAACTCTGACAGTCCCGAAGCAAAACTCTTGGGCAAGAAGGCAGCTGCTGGACCATTCACCACCCCTGCTGGTCCAGTTCACCCAGGGGTGTAGGTGGCAGTGGGCATCCAGAGAGCACGAGCCTGGCACGAGGCCATCCCTGCAACTGGGGCGCAGTGCCTGGAGGAGGAGGGCGTGCGTGGTCCCAGGGCCGGGTGACACCCGGGAAACATCAAATCCTGGTCCTGCAGCCGTGCTCCTTGCTGTATGAGGCAGGCAGGGACCGCCCTCCCTCCCTCCCTCGGGCGCCACTGTCTGGATTCACCCATGGTCTCTGGGGCGGGGTGTTCATTACAGCAGCTCTTTCTTCATGAATCATCCCTGACCAGTGACAGTGAGTCCTCAACGAACTTGGCTTCATATTTTCAAACTCTGAAAACAAAATATCAACTTCCTTGCAATACGAACTTTACTCAGAGCAGATTGTAAGGTTAAGAATCATGTTTTTCTTCTACCTGGTTTTAAGTTCTCCACGCCAGGTGCATATTCAACATTCCCATCAAATTCATCATGCTCCTACGGCACCATCAATCAAGCTCAGGAGAGAGTTTCATCGGAAGCCCCCTTTTGGTCTCTATGTGAAGCCAGTGACACGCTGGCTCGGCTGGAGGCCTGCTTCAGCCGCTCCTGTTCATGCAAACATAAGATGCTCTGCAAATTCTGGCCTTGCTTCGCTCCCTCCAGCCTCGGTGGCCTGGAGATGCTGCTTCCCTGCCCTTCTCCCAGTTGGGCTGCTTCTGGGGGCGTTCGTGGTATCTGCTTATACTTGCTTCCCGAATATTATCTCTTCATTCACGGAGCATATATTTACCGTGTGCCACTGATGAGCCGGGACCTGGGGCAGGAACCAGACAAAGCTTTGGCAGTCAGGGTCCTTGAACCCCTGGCCCTCCCACCTGGGGGCATCCAGACAAATTAACAGGGACTTATATTGTGACATGAGAAGGCCTCTGACATACAGGTGCTCTTGTCACAGCTGGAGGGACGGTCATCTAGATGGACGAGGGGGCTTCAGAGAGTGGCGTCTACGCTGAAACCCGAGGGATGAATTCTCCAGCAGGAGGGAGTTGTGGCGAAACCTGCAAAAGAGCTCACGACTCAGAAAAGCAAACAGGGTAAGGCAGCAGGGCTGGCCGGGGAAGCAGAGGAAGGAGCTGGGGGTGGGAGGGGTCCTTGGAGACTGGAAAAGTGACCAGGACTTGTCCAACCCCAGTGAAGAGTTTGGACTTCATCAACATGTAAGCACGGGGGCGTGGAGATTGCTGCTTCTTTTTCTTTTTTTTAATTTCTCCTCCTCTGACATCCAATCAATCACAAAGTCTTACAGAATCTAATTCTTTGGAGCACTGGAGTCTGTTTCTCTTCTCCACCCGACCTCACTACCTAATCAGTTCTACCGGGTCACAGCCACACCAACCTTGTCCCTTGTCTCACCGCTTCCGATACAAGTTCCATCTCTAGCCAGAGCAATGGGTCCAAAATAGAAATTTGATTGTGTTCTTAAAAGCTTGAACAGTTTCTTTCTTTATTTTTTTAATGAAAAAAGTTCCAACTCCTTAACAGGGCAAACGAAGAACTTTGGAGTGCCCCCTTCTGTTCCCCTGTCCTATTTCCTATTTTTGGACAAGCCACAGGCGCATCTTGGTAAATGTGCCCATGCTGATGTCTCTGCTGGAAATTCCCATCCTGCCTTGTTAGCCTGGTCAACTTCATCTCTTCTTGGAATATTCCACTTAGGTGTCACTTTCTTCAGAAATCATTCCTTGGAATCTGTCAGTCTTGGTGAATCCCTCCCTGAATTTCTATTTCCACAGCATCCCCTAAATACCTGAGTCTGTCTGCTTCGCCGAGTTCCTGCAGGGACTTCTATCTCTCTATATTTGTAGAGATAAAGCACAGTACCTCAAAATAGTAAGCCACGGAGTCTGCAAAATATTTGGTGAATTCGTTCAAATAATTACAAAGGGAGTTTGCCTGAACTGCTCATACTGGCTGATTATAAATCACGTGTGAATAGGTATCTTCAATAGCTTGCCACAATTTCCTGACTTTTATACCTGCAAAATATCATCAGATGTTTTGGAAGCAAGACAAACCAAACCAGACTGTAGAATTGGTGGAATGCAAGAAGGCTGAGGCGGAACAGGGAGGGGTTTAAGCCATTAAAATGATTTTTTTTTTTTCGGTACACGGGCCTCTCACTGTTGTGGCCTCTCCCGTTGCGGAGCACAGGCTCCGGACGCGCAGGCTCAGCGGCCATGGCTCACGGGCCCAGCCGCTCCGCGGCATGTGGGATCTTCCCGGACCGGGGCACGAACCCATGTCCCCTGCATCGGCAGGCGGACTCTCAACCACTGTGCCACCAGGGAAGCCCTAAAATGATTTTTAAAGTTTAATTTAAGTCGGGACTCAACCTGAGGCAGCCCACTGAGCAGGGTCTGAGATGAATTTTCTAAACCTCCATCTTCCCACGCTACATGCACTGGATTTAATTTAGAATTCCAGAGCAGAGAATGGCAATTTTCGAGAAAGCTAATTTCCTTTCACTCTTTTGGGGGCTCAGACTGTTCTTTTAGTTCACATCCCAGGACTTTTGGTAAATGTTCCAGAGAGCCCCTTTGGACAGAGCCTCTATTGAAGACTGATGTGGACACCAGCTGGACCAGCTTCCGGGGCTGGAGAAGCTCCAAGAGGTGTGGGAGAAGACAGAGCAGTAGCGTCCTCTCTCCCTCCTTCCCTCGGCCCACTCATTTATTGGTAGATTCAGCACAGGATACTTGGTTCTGGGAAGGGTACCGATAGCCAGGCTGCCATCGGAGACACCGCCCGCAGTGGGCAACAGAAGCCAGACCGACCCCCGGGAATTCGGGAGTCCCGGGGCAGGTCTGGGTTTAGAAGTGTTTTTCAGAGAATGGATGGGCACCACCTCATTTCAAAAGAGGGCTCATCCTTCATAGCTCTTCTCTCAAGTGAAGTAAATTCTTGCGATTTTTGATTGATTTTGCGACACAGGGCATTTTGTGCTTTATTCAAAGATCAATTAGATTGGATTTACCTTTAGGTCAATGAAGCTTCCTAACAAGACCCCCGCCCTCTTCCAGGGTAGAATTCCCAACATTCCTAGTCCCAGATGTGCAGACCTGGGTCAGCATCCTGGCTTCAGAAGATAAGAACTGAAGTATGATTTTTGTTTTGGAATTTAATTTTATTTAATTTTTAAACAGCAGGTTCTTATTAGTTACCCATTTTATACATATTAGTGTATATATGAAGTATGATTTTTTTTAAAGTGAAAAAAAATACAGAATGGGAGAAAATACTTGTAAATGATGTATCTAATAAAGTTCTAGTATCAAGAATATATAAAGACTCTTACAACTCAACAATAAAAAGACAATAAAACTAAAAACTAGACATTTATTTTAAAAAGACATTTATCCAAACGGTCAATAAGCATATAAAAAGATGGGCAAGGTCATTAGTCACTAGGGTAAATGCAAATCAAAACCACAGTGCTTAAGAAACAATGTGTATACTTTTTAGTACAGAGTGGTACCTATATATATATATTTTTTCTCTATTAGATGAAGCTAGTTTAGTGCACTTCTCAAAATATCTATGTTTTTGATTATTTTTTGTCTTCTTGACCTGTTAGTAATTGAGAGAAATAAGACTGAATCTCACACTATGATGGTGAATTTACCTGTTACTCCCTTGGTGAACCACCAGTTTTGCTTTAAATATTCTAAAGCCTATTTTATTTCTTTTTTTCCTTTTTTTTTCAAAACGGTTTGTACGTTTTGACTGGTTTCATTTAATTCCCCCTCCCTCCCATCCTTTACCCCTGGTAACAACAAATCTGATCTCTTTTTCTATGATTTTGTTTGTTTGTTTGTTTTTTGAGGTATACTTGACCTACAACCCTATGTTAATTTCTGGTGCACAACATAGTAATTCGATATTTCTATATAGTACAAAATAATCACCATTATAAGTCTAGTTACCATCTGTCACCAAAGATATTACATAATTATTGACTATACTCCCCACACTGTACATTTCATACACGATTCATTTATTTTAATACCTGGAAGTTTTGTCCCTCTTAATCTCTCTCACCTATTATTATTATTATTATTATTATTGGCTGTACCAAGGCTTGCAGGATCTTAGTTCCCTGACCAGGGATTGAACCCGGGCTCCCCGCAGTGGAAGTGCTGAGTCCTAACCACTGGACCGCCAGGGAACTCCCTCTCTCACCTATTTTTTTCCCTCCCCCAATCTCTCTTCCCTGTTTGTTCTCTGTATCTATGACTGTTTCTGTTATGTTTATTTGTTTTGTTTTTTAGATTCCACGTATAAGTAAAATCGTGGTATTTGTCTTTCTCTGCCTGACTTATTTTACTTAATAAAGCCTATTTCTTTAAAAGTTTAGATTTGTTATATCTTCTTATTGAGTTGAATCTTTTTTAAAAAAGATATTTTATTATTTTTGGCTGCATTGGGTCTTCGTTGCTGTGCGCAGGCTTTCTCTAGTTGCCGCGAGTGGAGGCTACTCTTCCTTGTGGTGCGCGGGCTTCTCATTACGGTGGCTTTCTCTTATTGCAAAGCACAGGCTCTAGGCATGCAGGCTTCAGTAGTTGCGGCATGAAGTCTCAACAGTTGTGGCTCGTGGGCTCTAGAGCGCAGGCTCAGTAGTTGTGGCTTAGTTGTTCCACGGCATGTGAGATCTTCCTGGACCAGGGCTCGAACCCGTGTGCCCTGCACTGGCAGGCAGATTCTTAACTACTGTGCCACCAGGGAAGTCCCTGAGTTGAATCTTTATAATTATTTAGTGACCCTATTTATTCAATAATGCTCTTACTTGTCCTAAAGAATTTTTGATACAGATATAATAATAATAAATTTCTAAAGATTGCTATTTGCTTAACATATACTTTTCCATACTTTTATTTGCAACTTTTTCATATTCTTATAATTTAGGTGTGTCTCAAGATATAGCTGAATTTTTAAAGAATCTAATCTGAAAAATCCACCTGAAATTTAGTTCAATAGTATTGTGACTATTGAAATATTTAAACTTATTTTTATCAATATTATTTGTGTTTTTTCTTTGTCCTAATTTTTTACTCTTTTTGTTCTCCTTTACAGTTTCTTTTTATTTGGTTGACTTTATACTTGTTTCCATGCTCCATTTTCTCTCTATTTTAGAGATTAAGTACAATTTTCTACCCATTTAATGGTGATCCTTGACTTTTAACTACACATATATAAGGAACCTTAAGTTAATTAATGTCTTAACCCTTCCATTTGAATAATAAGAATTTAAGAACATCCTTCCCAATTTATATGTTGCTATTTTGTAGTATATTAGCTATTTTAAATTTACTCTCCCAAATTAAACTTCATTTTCTATGGACAATATTAATTCACATTTACTTGTATGCTCAACAATGTCTTTATTCATTATTCCTTCTTATGTGTCAGACCGTTCTACTGGATAACTTTCCCTTTTTTGAAGTTTATTCTATAGAATTTTCTTTAGTGAGTTCTTCTTGGGTGGTAAAACCTCCCAGTTTTTTGTTTGTTTGTTTTAATCTTAAGCTGTAATTATGGCACTGTTATTTTTAAAAGATGGTTCATTCTGGGCATATAATTCTAGGTCAGCACTTTGAACTTTGAAGATCTTCTAGATTCCTGTGGTTCAGAAGTTCACATCAGTCTAGTGCCATTCATTCATGGGTGATCTAAGTTTTCTCTCTGGCTGCTTTTAAGAGCTTCTTTTGGTCTCCTCTCTTCTGTCTTGCATTAAGCCAGGATTTCTAAGCAGTGTAACGCAGCTCCAGATGTGGAATACCTCTAGATTGCTCTGATAGCAAATGCAAATCCTATCATCTCTCATCTAGTTTCCTAGAGGCCCATTATTTTTCCAAAATGTCATTTGCTTTTCCATAAGTGCCCTTCCCCCCTATAAAGTTAGGTATGGAGACCTCAGGTTCCAACCACTGCTGTGAGTTACTCATCTCCAGGTGCCCCCATGTGTAAGTGCAATGCACACCCTAAACTTCTGTCATTTGTCTCTTCTTAATCTGCCTTTTGTGAGCCTAATTTACAGGGCCCCTGCAGACAACCTAAGAAGGTATTTTTCTTCCCTACACTGTTCTCTTGTCCCTGCTTTGCTCTCTGTGAAGCCCATACTCTGAACTAGCCAGATGCCCTGCCTTCCTCTCTTTGTCTTTATTGAGCACATGTCGTGCTTTCCTACCTGCCTTCCCTCCTACCCACCTCTCTCTGCCTGGCAAGCTTTCATTTAGAATTTAAGTCCTTGCAGAAGAATTACCTCCTCTCACAGCCTTCTATTCTTCCAGCCAGAGTAGGTACTATGCGTTCTGTTCTCCCAGCATAGCTGTTATAATGGTGTGTCTGTTATGCTATTCATTGAGCTGTACTTGAATTTTTCATTGAACATTGCCCTCTCCCTTCACTGAACACTTAGCACACGCCATCCTCTGTGATAAACCCTACATACGTGAATTCATTTAACACTCACGGTCTGTCATCACTCTCGTTGGCGTGGCACTTTATGCTTTGCCCAACACGTCATACTACTCACTTTGTACGAATGATACTGCGATGGACACAGGTAGTGCAGTGCCCTCAAAGTTAAGGTCGAGGAACTGACTCTGCCCCTCACATCAAAGCCATGGCTTTCCCAGCACATCACATGGTCTGTACAGTTTCTGAGTTTCTTGTATTGGTCTTCAGATACCCTTGGACTTTCAACTGTCAAATCACAGACTGGCTTCTAATTAACTACACAGGTGCAATCTGGTGCAAAATTAGAATTTAGTTTTCTTTTGTTGAAAGAGCACAAGTTTCTTAGACTATTGTTCTGCTCTTGATAAGAGACTGCGAAAAGTTTTTCTTTACCTTTTGGGTAATCTGCCTGGAAAGTAAAGATTTTGTGTCCTACCAAAGTTTCCTGTGCTTCGTGTCTTTATCAGGTCTTTGTTTGGGAGAACTGAGTCTTCTCAATATTAAAAGAGCTAAATTTTATTTACAATTATGTAAACTTCTGTATTTGCCTTTAAAATCTCCCATTGTCACTTTGTTTCAATAGATAATTAAGCATTATTTCATAATGATCTGTGATCTTATTTGATCAAATGTTCAAATCTGTTGACAGTTTTGACAAGTTCCCCAAATCAAAGTTTGAATGGAATCTTTTTGACCTCAAAGTAACTTTGAAATTTCCCAGAGGGACCCTGCTAAAAGATACGTGAAGTTAAACAAAACAAAAAGACAATCTACAGAATGGAAGAAAATATTTGCAAACGATGCCACCAACATGGATTAATCTCCAAAATATACAAGCAGCTCATACAGCTCAATATCAAAAACCAAACAACCCACTCAAAATGGGCAGAAGATCTAAATAGACATTTCTCCAAAGAAAACATACAGATGGCCAAAAAGCACATGAAATGATGCTCACCATCACTAATTATTAGAGAAATGCAAATCAAAACTACAGTGAGGTACCACTTCACATCGGTCAGAATGGCCATCATCAAAAAGTCTACAAACAATAAATGCTGGAGAGGGTGTGGAGAAAAGGGGAACCCTCTTGCACTGTTGGTGGGAATGTAAATTGATACAGCCACTATGGAGAACAGTATGGAGGTTCCTTAAAAAACTAAAAACAGAATTACCATACGACCCAGCAATCCCACTCCTGGACATAATATCCAGAGAAAACCATAATTTGAAAAGACACATGCACCCCAATGTTCACTGCAGCACTATTTACAATAGTCAAGACATGGAAGCGACCTAAATGTCCATCGACAGATGAATGGATAAAATATGGTATATATATACAGTGGAAAATCCATAAAAAGAATGAAATAATACCATTTGCAGGAACATGGATGTACCCTGAAATGATCATACTAAGGGAAATAAGCCAGACAGAAAAGACAAATATCATATGACACAGCTTATATATGGAATCTGAAAAATATTGGGTTGGCCAAAAAGTTCATTTGGGTTTTCCATATGTTATGGAAATATCCGGATGAACTTTTTGGCCAATGCAATAGATACAAAGGAACTTATTTACAAAATAGAGATTGACTCACAGACATAGAAAACAAATTTATGGTTACAAAAGGGGATGGGGAGGAGGGATAAATTAGGAGTTTGGGGTTAACAGATACACACTACTATATATAAAATAGATAATCAACAAGGACCTACTGTAGAGCACAGGGAACTCTAATCAATGTCTTGTAACAGCCTATAATGGAAGAGAATGTAAAAAAGAATGTATATATTTATATATATATATATTTATAACTGAATCACTTTGCTATACATCTGAAACTAATACAACATTGTAAATCAACTATATTTCAATTAAAAAATTTAAAAAAAGATACATGAAGTTAATCTGGTATGTGAAATTATGTGGAAGTGTAAAATAGGAACTGATGATAAACCTTCTTAGTTTACATGTGTATAAATATTTCTTACTAATATGGGTATCCAGAAACTGTTTGAACTTCATAGATATTTGTCAATACCTTCACTGTCCAGTAATTATCTGAAACTGTTGTATGGCACAGAAATAACTAAATTTTCTTATCAAATGAACTCTCATCAAATCTCTAACCATGGTGATTTTTGAAAAGTCTTTTTTTGTCATTTACAGCCAAAAAGACAGTTATTACTTTACTCTGATGTTCTTCCAAAAGTACCACTCAGAGAGATTCATGAAAAGGCCTCTGACAAGTACAGGTTTCTGATAACTTTCAGATTACATCACTGAACTGGAACAAGAACTGCCCTTGAACCTCCTTGGAAGGGACCATGCCAGGTCCTCCTCACCACCCAGAGAGCAGACAGACATCAGGGACTTAAACCTTGGGTCCACTTCTCTCAATTAAACAGGGCTCCTTCAGACTCTTGGAATGGTATACCAGCTGGAAATCTAAAATTAAAATTGAGCAGGGAGGTCCCCCAGAAGCAGAGGACACCTTGAGGTGGACAGCTCCCCCAAGATCATGGGTCAAGATCCTCATCTCCAGAACGAAACCTTTACTCCTCTAGCAGTTTTGCTACTTGGCTTTCCTCTCTGTTAGTACGCAGGGAGATGATATTCCTTAACTCTGGTAACATTGGCTGAGTCTACCACTGAAGTCACAGCTGCACAACAAAAACCCCTTGGCTTCCTTGCTAAGGTGACTTTAGATCAGAGAATTGCTCTAGATTACTTACTGGCTGTGATAGGGACAGAGTAAAGGGACAAAGCAGGTAATTAAATAGTTAATCCCACTAGACGATGGTAAGTAGAAAAAAAAGTGTGGGACACCCCTGTAAGTTAATGATCACTCATGAAAGCCGGTTTGCTTTACCACAAAACCAAGCAGGTTTGTTTAGCAACAAAACCATGCAACAGAAGCATGAGACATGCCCCCAAACAATACAACAATGGTGGCCTGAGACCCATATCCTGTCCCAGTGAGCTCAGTAAGTTAATGCTTCCTAGGACATGCTCCTCTGGACACATCAAAAACAAAAATGTAAGGAAAGGGTGACATTATACTGAAACCTGAAATGATTTACTATTTTTAGCATATGTCACCTTTTTGCTCATTTCCTTTGCACTATGACAGTCCCGGCTTGACCGTGTAGGGACAAGAAAACTCCCCCACCCACCATGAAGGAGGAGCTGATGATGGAAGCTTGAAGTCTACTCAAGAATGATGAAGAAGGTGGTCTTTTCCCCCTCCCCACTTTTTCTTTGATTATAAAACTGTAGCCCCGGAGCAACTAAGCCCATGCACCACAACTACTGAGCCTGCGCTCTGGAGCCCACAAGCCACAACTACTGAGCCCACGAGCCACAACTACTGAAGCCTGTGCGCCTGGAGCCCGTGCTCCGCAACAAAAGAAGCTACCTCAAGGAGAAGCCCGCGCACCTCAACGAAGAGTAGCCCCCGCTTGCTGCAACTAGAGAAAGCCCACGCGCAGCAATGAAGACTGAACACAGCCAAAAATAAAAATAAAAAATAAATAAGGTGACTAAAATAATTGTCATTGCACAGATACACATTCTGGGGTGGTAAATTTTACTCCCCTACACCCTGCAAATTCCAGCCTTGGACTTAGAGTCCCGAGTCCATGTGGGCACAGGAAGGCCCTGCCAGGCCCATCCACCTGATGCCCAGGAGCTGGGCCTAGGTGAGGGTCCAGGTCCCCTGGTCCTCAGGGCCCTGCACTGTCCCTCTGGAGCCGGTGTGAGCCCAGCTGTGGGCTCCACAAGGGAGGTCGCTCAAGGCGTCCTAACTCAGCCTGCCTCTGGCTTTCTGTGAATCTCTTAAAGACTGGGATATCAGTAATGTTTTTTAATTGTCATTTGAAACAGCAGGACCCAAACTGCCCCAAACTGCCCACATTCCTTGTTAAACATGTCAACTGAAAAAAAGCACAACGTAAGAGTCATGAGTTAAGTTTTATTTGGGGCAAAACACGGACTATGGCCCTGGAGACAGAATCTCAGATAGCTCGGAGGAACTGCTCCAAAGAGGCCGGGGGAAGGTCAGTGTTATGTACGATTGTAGAGGAGGGGGCACGTGCACTAGGCACACGTGGTGGCAGAGGCTGCCTGCTGGTCACGAGGAGCAGACGTCACCGCTCATGATTTTACTGCTTTTCTAGATACCGGGAGGTGCAAGAATTGGGCTCCTAAAATCTTCTCCTGAAAATATCTAACTATCCGAAGGCCTGTTCTGCCAGCTCTTCCCAGAGCACAGAGCGTCTCGTCCCTGATCTCCACCCTGAGCTCCTTTCAGGTTGCTGTAGGTCAGTGGCCGTAGCAGTTTGCAACTTAGTCTTTATAGAGGCAGACGGCAGGTGCCAATTTTTAGCTGGCAAACGCGTCGTGAAGCCCTTTGAAACAAAAACTCAGGAACAGGGTGCCTCCTGCCTTCTCTGAAGACAGAACTCGGGGTGCTGTTGCAATGAAGCTAGTGTCGGGAGCAGAAGAGGTCACCCTGAAATATGCCTCTTTGGACATTAATTATTTTAAGGTGATTATTTATACGAAACAGCAGACATGGAAAAAACTGAAACTGAGTAGGTTTGTAAGGGTGTCTCCCTTTCTATACCTGGAAGAGGAGGATGACCATATCTAGAAGCTCTTTATCAGTGGAGAAAGCAAGACTTAAGTCTGCATCACAATCGTCTTTATTTACTGCACTTTTCCTGGTGACTTCCCATAACTGACTCTCCCCATCGGCAACTTCCTCTTTTATCTTTATGGCGTTTAAGGTGAGGGTTTTGGCCACTGTGAAAAGTTACTCAGTTTTCCTGGGGGTCTCCCATGTATACATGTTATTAAACTTTTGTTTGACTTTCTCCTGTTCATCCGTCTCGTGTCAGTTTAATTCTTAGACCAGCCAGAAGAACCTAGAAGGGTAGAGGACAACTTTTCCCCCCTCAATATTAGCACTTCCCCTGTAAAGCACTTTCTTTTCCCCAGAAGCAAGGGTGCACCTGTATCCCCCAGCCTCTACAGATCTCTGAAAGGGAACCCACCTGGGCTCACAGCAGCCCAGGCAGGGTTAGGCTGGGTGATGAGTCTGCTACACAAGGCAGGGGCTTCCTTTTGCTGAATGTAGGACCTGGTTCTCTGCTTTTGAACATCTCATTTACATATGAGTAGGCAGCTTGAAAGATGAGCTTGGGCTGTGAAACCTGATGCTGACAGTTACCAGTAAAGGCCAGTGATGGGAGCTGACAATGAGCTGGGGGTTCTGGGATTCAGGGAAAGCAAATGTCTTCTTGAGCTCACAATGGCATTTGCTTTCTTGGATTTCCTTGAGAACATATTTTATTACACTATCTCACGGTAAATTATGGATTGCCTGGCATTGTCGTCTAGGTGTTTCATATAGTCTTATTTTCCCAGATAATTCCGATTCGAATTCAACTAGCATCGTGTAGCTGAGCCAAACTTGGGTCCACTCGCCAGAGCAGTAAAGCCAATCCACTGACCCCGGGCTGTGGGGAAGGCAAGTGCAGCGTTTACTGCAGGCGCCAAGCAAAGAGTCCAGACAGCTTGTGCTCACACCACCTGAACTCCCCCATGGGTTTCAGGAAAGCAGTTTCAAAGGCCAGCTGAGGGAGGGGGTGGTCCCAGGGTGTGTGATCAGCTCGTGCACAGTTCTCTGATTGGTTGATGGTGAGGTCACAGGGCGGGGTCACAGGGGTTCACATGATCAATCCTTAGGTGCCAGTAGGGCTGGGGGCTACGTGCCCGTGGTCGTCAAGTAGTTAATTTCTTCCATTTGGTGGCGGTTTTAGCATCTGTAAAACAACTCGGGAAAGGTGCATCAGGTACTATGATCCGGGTACTTCAGAGCGGAGCTGACGCAGAGGACCTGGGGGAGGGGCCTGTCCCAGGAAGGCCCCATGGGGTCCTGCTCGGTCACGCTACCTTGAACCACAGAGCAGGGTGTTCCAAGCCCTTCACGCACTGCACCCTTTTTCACTCTGCAAGGACAAGGGTCTGGCTGCTTTGCTCTCTGGCACCTCGCGGAGCCACAGTTGGGGCTCACTAAATTCTTCGGCCCCCGATTTTCCTGTGGTCGTGCCCCGCCTGAGGCAAACTATACAAATACTTTCTGCAGAAGTGCTGTAAGTATTGGATCCTTCCTTACGGTCATGCTCGGAACAGAATCAAGGAGAAAGTATGCTTTCTGATTCCCGGAAGCCCAGAATCTAGAATGGTCACTCACACGTAATAGAATATTAACCACGGACCAAAAGTCTAAAGAGGATAATGCTGTCCACTGAAAAAAATGCACAACCTAAAAGTTGAGAATTACGTTTTATTTGCTGGACTTCCTGAGGACTTTAGTCCGGAAGACAGCTTCTCCGATGGCTCTGAGGGACTGCTCCCAAGAGGCGAGGGGGGAGCCAGGATATTTGCAACAGAAACCAGGTAGTCAGAACATCAAAAGAGTACTGCTAATTAAAGAAAATCAGACATCTCAAGTTAACGAATTTAGCGCTTTTCTGTGTATGGGAAGATGCAAGTGTCTGGGTCATTGAAGCCAGTCCTTTGATACGCGCCTGAGCTACCTGGGGCCGGCATTCTGTTCTTTCCCATCCACAGTACCCTCAGGGTGCACCTTTGGGGACGGCTGCAACATCCTTTGCTTACTGATATGGCAGAACCATTCTTCATTCACAATACATTCTGTGCATTGTGTCTGTACATGATGTCTGAAAGGAAATCTTCAGAGAAAGGCAAAATCACGATGTGTCGTGCAGAAAGAAATTTTCCTCTGTCCTTTTAGAGAAAAGTAACAGGGGTGCCCCCTCGGTGGAGGGGCCCTGAGGAACTCCCTGTTTCTCTTAAGATGTCCCCACGTGAGCTTGTAGGAAATGCTGAGTCATAATGTTAGGGGAACCACTGACGGAAACCACCCTAGCCAGGCACGTAGTAACCAGTTGCATGAGCTATCTTACAACAGGAGGTAAGGAACTTGGAACTAACAAGCTACCACCAACCGGAAGAATTTGGGAAACGTCCAAAGGAGAGAGGAGACTCCAGTCCGTATGTCCTACCAGCCTCCCAGAATCTTCCTGGCTGGAATCCATCTTGGCTGAGTCACGCGCGCACCACCAGGAAGGACCTTGAGTCAGAATGATCGGCCAGAGACACCCTAGAAAGTAATCCCATCACCATTAAACCTGAGACTGCGAGCCCCGCGGCAGAGCAGTTCTCCTGGGTCCCCTGACCCTCCTGCTCTCCACTGGGGCGCCCCTTCCCCATAAAGTCTCCTGCTCTGTCAGCACGAGTGTCTCCGTGGACACTTCATTTCTGAGGGTTAGACAAGAGCCCCCTCTCGGGCCCTGGCAGGGGTCCCCCTGCCTGCAACAATAACATACTTAGCAGGTGAATTTATAAAAATCCAAACAAACCAGTGTATACAAAAAACTAATTACATTGTTTGCCAATTTTGCTGTATTGCTAAACCCAACATTTTTCAGAGTGCAACATCTACCTGAAAGGGGGATAAAGGTTGGGTCACAAAACCTCAAGCATTTCACCTCAAGAATAATCGCTAGAGAATGGCTGGCAAAAGTTTTTAAGTTTGGAGGAAAAAGCTTTTATCTTCCTGCAACGGATACTATTCTTAAATTCTAATGTCAACGTGCCCAGAGCCCATCCTTGTTGCTTTTCCCCTAATTCCAGGGAATTCAGCTCAGATCCAAATCGAAGGAAAGACTCATTCTTGGGATAGCAGAGCCTGTCCTTCGGGAGGAGCAGGGCATCCGCCTCGAGTGGAACAGAAACAAAGGCAGAGAGATTGACCCAACGGCGGTACATCCCGTCTGGGCTCCGGGCTCTGGCAGAGGAGTGATTGAGGAGAAACCAGCCGGCCTGGGGGGCTTGCCCGCTCAGGTGACTGACACAGGCTGGGACTCTGCCCACATTTGTGCAGACGCACGGGAAAGTCACCTTCTCCAGGTGGTGAAGAGCCAGGCCCCAGAGGCCCTTGGCTGCACTGCCCCCTGGGGCTGGCTTCTGGAAGGGCGGGGGGGGGGCGGGTGTCACCCCAGATATGCCGCTCTGGCACAGGGAAGGTTTTGAGCTGAAAGCGTTGAGAAAAAGTAAATACAAGAAGAACTCTCCCCCACCCCCATCAGTAAGGGCCAGACTATTCTTAATTATGAGATGACTTTAGACTCTTCTCAGCCCAGAGGTGGCACCGAGGAACCTGCGTGACAACCTCCGCCCGTCCCTGAGACACCCTCACCTCCCGTCAGCGCCCCATGCATTTGCCGTGCCATCTTTCGCTGCCTCTGGAAGCTCGAGGTCCCTGTCCTCTGGCCTGTCCTTTCTCTCCAAGCCTGCTGTTCTTTTGCGGGGACGCTGTCTGAGCTGTGGCTTCCCACCAGCCTGAGTTCCACATCCCTGAGTTCTCTGTGTAGACGCGCCACGCACGCCTTAGTAACTTCTGTTTGTTTTTCTCCTGTTCCTCTCTCTCGAGTCAACCTAACTTGCAGCCTCTGCAGTGACCCTAAGATGGGTGAGACCTGAGGTGCCCTGGGAGGTGGCGAGTGGCCACCAGGTGTCAGGAAAGTCCATGTCTGGGGGCTCGTACTTGGAGACTGACCTGCATTCTCTGGGCAACCTTGAGAATCGCCTGGAGAATGGAGGGATGTAAAGAGGCCACACCCCATTAGACAGACAGAAAGACAGACAGACAGAAAGCCAGCAGAGCCCGATGTCCCTGAAGCAGCCAGCTGCCTCCACAGGGACCGAGGCTCCCCCGGGCCTGCAGCTGTCCCAGGTGGCCGGGTGACAGGCTGACGCGGCCTGACGGGGGGCCCCAGAGACGCCTGGCAGTGTTCAGCAGGATGACCAGCAGTGCAGTGAGAAGTGAGGAGCGAGACCCCAAGTGCCCCCAAGGGCAGCGTCCTGAACAAGGCAGGCTGTGCCCAGGGCCTGCGCCAAGGACCCCTGTGCCACGCCTGCTGGGTCCTCTGTGGTTGAGAACTGGGGCCTGGCCTATCGTGGACAACGTGCTGGGATCATCGGCTGGGTCTGGAGGCAGCGTGTACGGGGGACTCACTTCTCTCTCCACTGAGAGGTGCTTTCTCCAGGTGCTAAGGGAATGGTCCTGACAAAGCAACTTTCACTGACGGCATGAGCTTAGGAGGAGCGTACTTCACAGACATTTCATCGCGTCCTTCCTGGGCGCAGCAAGGCCCTCTGCTTGGTGGTTTTGCTGTTGGGTTTGAGGATGAGAAACAGCCTGAGGCTGGGGAGGTGCCCGAAGCAGGGCCGGAGGTAACAGAGCCTGGATCCCAGCCCTTCTCTAGATGGGTGCAGATCTGGTAAGACCATCGTTTCAGGAATTATCAACCACCGTCACCCAAGGAGATTTTACAAGACGTGACGGGAATCATCATTTCCCACGTAGACCTGTAGTGGACGTGTGACTGAGAAGGGAAGGGCCCCCGTGTGGGACGTGGGAACAGGGGCAGTGGAAAGAAGTCACCGCGCCTGCAGCCGAGGGGACCCGCTGCCGCCGCACACACGTGGACGCTTTGGCTGGGAGGATGGACAGCCAACGGCTCTGATCTGTGAAAATCAAAAGGAGTCTGAGTAATGCGAAGATCCAATTGGCTTTATTCAGTGATTCACGTATCTGGCAGCTCCCCATAGAGCAAGGAGAAGGGAGCTCTGAAGAAGGACCCAAAAGAAAGGGTTTTACAGGGGGGCGGGGTGAGGGGCAGGAAGATGTCACAAGAGGAGGAAAGGGACTGTTCCAGGCCAGGCCACCTTCTTCTGGGGGAAGGGAAGCCAGGCGTCTCATCACACCAGTGACCTCACCGGTGCCGATCAGGCATTTCGGACAGTCTATTTAAAGGTGCCATTTCTGGGAGAGCTTGAAACTGCCATGAACAGAAATCAGCAGAAGTTGCTGTCCTGAGGGAGACAAATGACTCCATTTTGGGCTTGTTATTTCTTTTTAAAAATCTTTCTATTAAAGATAGAAAATGGTGGTGCCTGAGTCAGTCCGCACCACCAAATCGAAGGAGGGTTTGCATAGCACACGTCTGAGTCTTTGAAATGTCAAGTCAGAAGAAACCTTTGTCCTGCATCACACTCCAAAGGTTCTGGTTGCACTTGGGTCCTTGCAGTCACCAGAACCTGGTGCAAGATCAGAGCCAAAGCCGTCCCAGCCAGCCTGGCAAGGAAGCATCTCCAGGTGTGGACTCCTGCCTTCACACACCTGGACTAGGTAGGGCTGCTCTGTGGCTTGGCAGCCAAGGGTCTGGACCACTGCTTTGTTCCTCACATGCCCGAAGGGGTCAGCCGTCACAGGTGACAATCCCTGACCCCTGAGGGCAGGAACTGCGGGAAGGAAAGGACACACACGTGCACACATGCACATGCCGACTAAACACCGGCACTTGCCGTCTGCCTCTACAATGATTAAACCACAAGCTGCTGTGACTGCTGGCCTTCAACACCCCCTGCAAGGAGTGACTAGTGGAAACCTTCTGCAAAAATGTGTGCTTGGTTGCCTGCACCCACCTTCACCAAAATCACACATACACTGACCTTCCCCGCTTCCTCTCGGGAGCCGTTCCTCAGGGCTGTCTGAAGTGCTGTCTCCCGGGCTACAGTCCTCATTTTGCCCCAAATAAACCCCAACTCACAACTCTCACGCTGTGCTTTTTTTTTCATCGACACCTACACACACGTGTGCACACACACATGCACATACGTGCGTGTACACACTCACACACACACACAGTTTCTCTTTGCAAACTGTGTAGCCGTCCTCAGCCCCATCTCTGCGTGGAGAAGCCCCAGACCTGCAACCTCCCTTCGCGTCCTCTGCCAAACGCTTGTCCTGTCTCCCGCCTGCCCCTTGCCCTCCGCTGGCTGCCCGCCTTGGAAACCTCCCAAGTCTGCCATTTCTGGGAAGCAAGTCACCGGTATTCTGGTCTGCAGCCCACAAGACTCTCTTTCCCCTCTATGAGAGATGAACTATTAGTCGGGTTTCTAAGGCCTCCAGGGCATGGCTGTTGCCCCACGAGGTGAGGAAGCCCGTGGATCTCTCCGTCGTGGGGATGGGTGGCAGGCAGACAGCCCTTCCCCTTGGCCGTCCTGTCTGAGATTTCATGGCTGATTAGGGCCACAGGAAGAAGTAAAGGCCAGCGGTTGGGTCTGGGGACTGTGTGGTTTGAAATCACATTGACTGGGGAGAAGAAGTGGGATTTTGCCCCGTGCCAGCTCCACAGGTGAGTCATCACCTCCGAGTGGCAGATACAAAACAGCAGCAGACGTGACTCCGCTGGGACGGTGTCAGGCCACTGGTCTCAGGGTTCCCCGCCGCCCCTGTGCACAGAGGTCAGAGGTGTGAGTGTAAGGGTGTCATGTGAAGCAGACAGCCAGTGCTGGTTCACAGCGGTGGCTTGTGGGAGAGCCTCGTGAGTGTGTGTGTGTGTGTGTGCACGCGTGTGAGACACAGGTGGTGTGTAATGTACGAGCTGCATTTCCTATGGTCCATTTTGCCCCTGCTTCTGGGGAACCTAGTTGGGCCCAGTGGTGCCCTTGGTAAAGGAGCTTCCTGCCCAGGCCAAGCCCTTTAATCACCTTCTTCTGACTCAGAGCATCTCAGTGTCCACTTGAAAGGGGCACCTGCAGTTCCTTCTTTGCTCTGACCTCTGAAACAGGCCCCGATTCCATCTGCTCAGCACTCCCCCTGTGAGGAATGTTATCCAGCCATGACAAAGAAAGAACTCTGTCGTTTGCATGGATGGACGAGAGGGTGTCTGGTGAAATGAGCCAGACACAGAAAGGCAAACACTGCCCGCCTTACCTGTGCTGCATCAAAAGCAGTCCAGCTGCCAGGCCAGAGCAGGGCGGTTGTCACCAGCGGCTGGGGCAGGGGATGCGGAGATGTCGGTCAAAGGGCACAAACCTCCACTTCAAAGGTAAGGACGTCCTGGGATCAGGGGCCAGCATGGGGCCTGCAGTTAGTAATACGTTTTTGTATCCTTGAAATTTGCTCAGAGGGTAGATTTAAGCGTTCTCATCATGAGAAAAAAAAAAGTATCTATGCGGGGTGTGGATGTGTCAGTGAACTTGGTGTGGTAAACAGTTCCCACGTATTCCTACTCAAAACACCACGTCGTACACCTTACATATGTAAGTTTCATTTGTCACTTATACCCCAATCAAGCTGGGCAAAAAAAATTAACTTTTTAAAAAAGGTGGGCCCTGCTCTGTGGGTGCCTCCAGGGCCGGGACTTAGGGAGATGCTGGTGTCTGGCACCCAGAGACAGGCTGCGGGGCTGACCTCAGGACCAGGACTCCGCCGGCCCTGGCGGGGCCCCTGCTTCCTGCCTGGAGCCTGTGCTCGGCGCATTTCTGCCTGGGTGTGCAGCTGGCAGACACATAATTATGAACTTTTAGGGAGTGATACCAGCCTGGTTCCTACTGGGAGCAGCTCCATCATCCTGACAATTGTGGGACTGGAGCCCTCTTGGTATTAGGTGTCGGTTTGATAGACAGACACGTTTGTCCCGGTGTCCTGATTTTGATCCACTTGGAGTACCAGCTGAAACTGGCGGGGTGGAGGGAGGGTTACTTGGCTAGAATGACAGCGGCAGATGGTAGAGACGGGGTGTGGCCCGCTGCCGGGTCATGGCGCTTCCCTCGCCGTATATCATGGGCAGTTGTGAGGACTTTTGTGCCACACAAATGAGCAAAGGGATGGAGACGTTTCAGAGAAAGGCAGCGAAGATAATTAGAGAGGTGAGAGCCTGTCTTAAAAGTAGGGAAACAAATATTTATCAAGCATCTGCCGAGGCCAGACAGATGCTTGATAAATATTTGGTTTGTCAAATATTTGGGGGTGGTGAAGGCACACCCTCAAATGTCATGTCCTGTGATCTTGGCGTGAACACAGCAAGGCAGGCAGTGTTATTTCTCACTCTGTGTAGACAAGAAAACCAGGGCTTGGAGGTGGGGTAACAGGCCTGTGTTTCTCAGAATAGTACTAGCTGACCCGACACATAAACCCCCAATTCTGTAGCTTAATCTCAGAGTTAATTTTTGCTTAGAAAACATTGGGTGGGTAAGTGACCTTTTCCGTGGTTACGCTGGGTCCCTCCATGTCCCCACCCTTCCGTCCCCGTAGGCATCCCCATTCTGCCAGAAGAGGAGTAGGGAGAGCGGCCCCGCCTCGGTCAGAAGCATCCAGAGCCAGGGCTCATCTGCCCCCACCCCACGGGCCAGAATCAGTCACATGGCCACGCCTGCCAGACGGGGAAGCTGGGAAGGTCCTGGGCTCAGTAAACCCCGCCAGGCTGTCAGGGCCGCCGCCAGCCTCGCTCAGCGGAGTCCAAGCTGGGCTTTCTCTCACACTTTTCCAAACCCCAGGGCCTCCCAACAAAGCGAGGAGAATTCAAGAATGAAAAAGAAGATGCCCATGGAAGGGAAGAAAGGCAGGAGGCTTCTCCATCCTTAATTCTTAGTTAGGGACCAGGAGCCTCACCAGGCAAATCTGCCGCCTGTCTCTCCCCATCCGGCCCCTCCCGCAGGAGCGGGCATCCCATCTCACACCGATCAGGCCCTTTGGTGAGGCGTCATCTAAACACCACCAGGGCAGAACAGGAGGTGGCAGTGAATGAAAAGCTAGTTTTTCCTAACTTAGCGGAAAAGCCTGAAAGAGAAAAGAATATAAAGCTGCTTTCTGAAAGTGAGCAATAAACAGCTGTAGCACATCTTCAAAGCTGCAGCTTTCAGAAAACCACAGCAGTGGCCAGGAAGGCCTTCCTTTGATCTTGGAATTCCCAGAGGTGGCCAGGGTTCCCCTCACACCACACACACAGGGCTCAGAAGCATTCAGCTCTCCAAGAGGACCCTGGAAAGCTGCAGTTGTAGGTTTGAAAATGTCTGTTTCTCTTCCTTCCTTCAATTCTTTTCCTTTGCTTTTCTTGAAACAGAAAAGGAAAGAATGGAAGGAATTGCTTGACTGACTGAAGCGAAGCAGCCGCTGCTCCGAGTTACTCTCCCAGTTAATTTGGAGGAAACAGGGTATTCGCCAGAGCCCCAGGCATTGTCTTTGTTTCCCGATTTTGTGGGCTGCAGAACGAGGAGGCCATGCTTCCCTCCCTCTTTGCTGTGTCCCCGGGAAGCCGTGGAGAAGGAGGGGAGGGGGTGTGAGCAGCTTGGGGACCCCCCCAGGTCAACGTCAGTGTCTCCCTGGGGCTTGAATCCAGCACGAGGCTCTTCAGAGTTGTGCCAGCATTGAGACATCAGTGGTGGGAAGTGAAGGAGAATCCCCGCAGGCCATGTTCTGGCCTCTGAGTTTGCTCACTTAGCAGCGTGGACCCAGAGAAAAGAGACTCTGAAGGCAGGGCCCCTACCGCTGGCTGTAGTCCAGGGACAGCCAGGAAGCCTCTGGCCTGAGGTTAGGGACACACAATTCCCTCCCCTGCCAAGGCCTGAGCCTGGGGCGATTCCCTCAGGGCCTGATGATCACTGCTTTAATCCCATGCTTGGATCAAAAATCATTATTTCAGACTTAATAAGCCTGGGCTCAGCTTATTCACATGGCATTTTTGTTGTGAAAGGCAGAATCCAGTAGCCATCTGTGAGCTGTAATTTCAGGGGCACCAGAAAATTCCCCACTTATTCCTGAATCTTTCTTTGTCATGTCTTCTGAAATCTCCCCACTAGACATAGATTATCTTAAGACCTTTAAGCATTTCAGTCTTTAAGAGCCTTGTTAAAACATGCCCACACCCTGGGAACAGTAACCCCGTGAACCATTATTCATAAACACAGTTTTATTTTATCAGACAGCACACCTCCCCCGCTGCAGCGAATATTTGTGATGCTCCTTTATGATCTTCAAATGGAATTCACAGATAGCACAACCTTTTAAAAAAGCAACATAAGGCCCTCGCCTTTATATGAAGGAGAAGTAAAAAGAAAGCAATTGTGATGGTAAATTTTGTGTCACCTTGATTGGCCCAGGGCGCCGGATTAGACAGGACTCTGGACGTGTGTGAGGGTGTTTCCGGGCGAGATGAGCATTTGAATCGGTGGACTCAGTAAAGCAGGTCGCCCTGCCCAGTGTGGGTGGGCAGCGTCCAGTCTGCTGAGGCTCCAGGGGGACAAAAGGCGCCGGAGGAGGATCCTCCCGTTGTCCCTGCCTCACTGATGCGCTGGACTGTCTCGTTCATCTTCTCCTGCCCTCCGGCTGGGGCTTCCACCATCAGCTCTGCTGGTTCTCAAGCTTTCAGACCCAGACTGCATCACACCACCTGCTCTCCCGGTCTCAGCCTGCAGACGGCATGTGTGGGGCTTCTCAGCCTCCATAACCTCGTGAACCAATTCCTTTCATAAATATACGAATTTTATATATATATATTATTGGTTCCGTTCCTCTGCAGGACCCTGACTAATACAGTCATTTAATAACATAACATGTATTTGGTATCTGATGCTTGGGGGCAGTAGCCAAGAAGATAACGACGGTGTCTGTTGCTGGCTAACCACTCACGACTATTAGGATCCCCATGGATGCAGTCAGGATGCGGACTGACACCAAGAAACCTAGAGTGAATCGATTAACACAAGTTACTGAGGATTTCAAGCAAAGCCAAGTGCGATCTGCCTGCTGGTCAGAGGGTTGTGTGTTCCAGGTAAATTCAGTGCTTGTTGAGACTTGGCCTAAAGACGGGTGTTAACAGTAAAGCAGGCTTACACCGTGTTCCTGTGATTAGAAGTAGGTTTTCCCCCTGCAGGAAGGTCCCCTTCCTTTCAGGGTGTTTAGCACCCTGCTGCCAGCCCCTGAGGGTCAGTTGTCTTGGTGAGAGCGGAGACAACACGATGACATGTTGAGAATGTCCCCTAGGGGGCGACGTCACACAGGTTGAGAAGCGCTGTGATGCGTACCGTAGGATGATAGGATGGTTCTCGAGAGAAAAGAATGAGGGAGGAGCCTGGGAGGCTGGAGAGGGGAGACTGTGCTTCAGAGGAAGGTGGGCGGGCGCCTCAGGGGGACGTGACTGCAGGACGATACCCGCTGCACGCTACCCATGACTGAGATGGACCTGCACGAAAGCCCTCCTCTCTCCATCTGCCCACACAGCATCCAAACTGCCAATCAGGCACCTGGAAAACTCCTGATGAGGGGAGTTGTCATGTTAAACAGTATTTTAAGGTTCAGGGAGAAACGGCAGGAGAGGTCTGTCCAGCCCTCTATTGGGAGATGTAAGGGACCTGGAATCATGTCCGGGGCAGGCTTGCGTTCAGACCCCTGAGGAGACCAATCCCTTTCCTTCAGTCTTCAGGATGAGTTTCTTTCTCAAACACTTGCAAGACCAAAAGCATTAATTAGCTTCATCTCTTCCAAAGACCCAAATAGAATGTTACAGCAGGCTATAGATGCCAGCTACTTTCAAATTCTAATTTCGAAAAATGAAAACTGAGACCATAAAGAACAAAAGTAGGGAACTAGCAGTTTTAATAAAAATCTACTGAGCATCAGGTGCTTTCTATACACTTTTCTATCCCATTTAATCATCAAAATTTCCCTTCTGTAGGGACCAGGGGAGTTAAGTAACTTCTCCAGAGGTCACAGCCAGGGAACTGCCCGCCAGTGGAAGAGCATATGCTAGACTGTTGACTTCTCAGTGCTGTTTATATTAGTTCCTATTTCCCGGAGTTAAAAGAGATATTTAACAAGAAATAAGAATGTATTTTCAGGCAGAGAATCTTACCTACTTTGCTATTGATATTTTGCCACAGAGTAGCAGTGAAGTTTGCTCTCCCTTCATTACATTAAAACAAGTAAACTGTTGGCTTATCTTCACTTAGTTTTGCAGCTAGCATAGAGGCAGCTTGGCAGAGGTGAGGTCTTGCTGAGGGCTCCCCCTTCCTCAACCAGGGGAGGGGGACCAAGCAGCAAGCCCACTCCCTGAGGCTGCCCCACCACCAGGGCTGACATGCTCAGAGAGGTCAGCAAGTCAGCTTCCCAGGTTCAGTGTCCAGTGTAGAGAACCCTCCAATCACTACCACCTGTATGCTGATCTTTGAAGTGGGGTTTCAAGCTGTGTTCCAGAAAGCCACATTTGACCTGAAAAAAAAGGCTAATTCAGAAGCAGATTCTTATAACCAACCTGGGAGTCTACTGGGGTCATTGCTAAGAGAACAAGCAGAAAAGTGTTTGGATGATAAATGTTGTCATTGTTTGAAACTTGGTAGCATCAGAAGAAGTAACTTCAAATGCTTGAACTATGTTCTTGTTGAAAAAGTAAAGTTGTTTGGTAACAGTGCCTGTAGGGAAAGAGCTGCTTGGACCACACCGCCTTCTGGTGAAAGTGTATCTCTATTGCAGGCAAAATATCCAGGTCATAAATAGTCTTCTGAGGGACAAACTTGTGAGTTTCTTGCTACACTAGAGAAAAATAACCATGCCGGTACTCTACTCAGACATAAACATGAAATATTACTCAGGAATATTACTCAGGTGTAAAAAATGAAATGTTGCCATTTGCAACAACATGAGTGGATCCAGAGAGAATTATGCTAATTGAAATAAGTCAGAGAGAGAAAGACAGCTACCATATGGTCTCACTTATATGTGGCATCTAAGAATCAAACAAACAAAACAAAAACAGACTCATATTTGCCGAGAACAAATGGGTGGCTGCCAGGGGGTGGGTGGGGGGTGAAGTAGGTGAAGGAGACTAAGAGGAACAAACCTCCAGTTATAAAATAAATAAGCCATATAATACACAGCATAAATATTATGGTCAATAATATTGTAATAACTTTGTATGGGGACAGAAGTTTACTAGATTTATTGCGGTGGTCATTTCAAAATGTGTGTGAATGTCAAATCACTATGAACTATACCTGAAACTAACATAATATTGTATGCCAACTATAACTCAATAATGAAAAATAGCACTATATATCAGAACCCCAGAATATTAAAAAAAATGCACACTTCTATCATTATTGCTATAAAGCTTTTTCAGATAAATGTAAGTATTTGATAGTTATTTAAAACTCCTCAATAATCATGCCCTCTTTGGATGACTCTTTAAAGTGGATTACAATCTTAAATTTGAGAAATATTAAGGAAGAGAATAATTAACAGAAAAAAAATCTTAACCTGATGGATTTCATTATCTTCTAGTTAAAGGGTCTACTCCTGAAATTTTGCGCAAGATCTGAAGGGAGACACAGTGAGGAAGATGGGAATGTGGAAGGTACTAAAAGTGCCCGGTGCTTGTGTGTATTGTGCCAGCTCTGCCTGTTTACCCTAGTTCTGGCTCTCACTGTCCAATTTTGGAATTTCTAAAATAATACAAAGTGAAGAAGATGCACAGATGTATTAAGTAATATGTACCTACCCAAGGGAAAGAAACATCTTATTTTCTGGCCAACTTTCAAGTAACTAAAGTATCAGAAACCTGCATGTATTAGTTGACACTCACTTTTTTCCACACCCTCATGCTCACCCGCGGGGTCAGGGAAGATGGGACAAGGAGCACTTCTCCCTTTTCTGTATTAGTCAGCTGCACTGCATGACAAATTACCCCAAACTTTGCAGCTTAAATAAATCAGTGCTTACCGTCTCAGTGTTGGTGGGTGAGGAATTTGGCAGTGGCTCAGTGGGTGGCTCAGAGTCTCCGCTGAGGTTGCAATCAAGGTGTTGGCCGGGGCCCCTTCACCTGAAGGTGCGACAGGGGCTGGAGGGTCCACTTCCAAGATGGTGCCTCACATGGCTTCCATTCCTCACACACGGGCCTGCCCATCGGGGTGCTTGGGTATCTTCATGACATGGCACTGGCCTGCCCCCAAGTGAGTGTTCCCAGAAAGAGCGAGGAGGAAGTCACGTGCCTTTGTGATCAGTCAGGGGACTGATAGGCAGTCACCTCCACCATACGCCCCATGTGAAAAGCAAACCACCACGTGCAGCTCACACCAAGAGGAGCGAACATGCTTTAAAACCAACACCTTTCTTGAAAACTCTGCTGTAGAATTTCTGGTTTTTTTCATTCTTAGAGTAATTACCTCTTAGAGAAAATGAATAAGACCTGGCTATACCACATGAATTTATGCATTTGGCTTCTTTCCATTTCATGAATAAGTCAGGTTAGGGGATTCGGAACTAGACCTTGAAACTACAGGTCTCATGGCTAAGATTTCCCAGCCTTTGAAATGCTGAGAATTGTTTTCAGGAAAGGAATATCCCTAGAGTCCTTGTTGATCAATTTGGGGTATTATGGGGTCTTTGTCTCATAGCATTCTCAATACTTAAGGAAAGATTGGTTTGGTTACTTTGGAATAGAGGCCGATTCATTTTCCAAATATTTACAGCTCCTAACTGTATCTGAATATCAAAGCTTATGCAGCCCACAACTATAAACTGTGGTTTATTTTAGGAAATGGGCCTGAGTAGTAGTATAGCTTGATTTCTAATTCCCAACCTTAAAACAACTCTCATAACCATCAAAATGATATGATTGATTCTAGAAAGAGAAACAACTGGACCTGAGGTTTACCCACTGGAGCCTCTGCCATTTTTGGGGGGGTCATTCTTGGAGTCACAATTGATCTGAGTCTATAATCATGCCCTAGAAATTAATCAATCATTCGATAACGTACGTAATTGTACAAATGTATTGAGTGGCTTTGGCAAAGAATGTGTACTCATAAAATGCCCTATCTACTCCATTTACATTTACCACAATCCTATTCATATAGATAATTGCATATCTTCCAGCAAAAAATAAAATTATACCTCAGCACATTTGCTAACCCACCAAAGACAACACATGACGCCTTATAAAATGATCAGACCAGGGCATAGCCACATCTGAAAGGCAAATGTGAAAGCCAATTGAGTTGGAATTTGAATAATTAAAGCTTTCTGGTTTCTTTAAACAACATAAAAATATAAGAAGCTAATTATTTCAGGTAATTAACACATCCGAAATCAAGTGCAAGGGCAGTTTGTACGGAGACCAGAAGAAACTGTATAATCAAGGAACTGAGAAAATGCCGTCATGTTCTGCGTGGGTCCGCGAACCCCCCATGGGAAGTGATGCTGAGGCATCTTCTCGAGCACCACACCTGCTCACTACCTTTACCCGCAGTTCACTGCTTCCAAAGTAACCTGGTCCCAACGTGCTTTAGGATCTGTTTTCAGTTTTTAAAGTTGTATTTTTGGCTTCCTCTCTGAAGCTGGAAATTTATCTGGTGAATGGGTGGGTCGGATCTTACCCATCAGCCAGAATGTATTTACATTTAAAGGCGTTTTTAAGGTTGTTTACCATTAGCAGTACAACAGAAAATGTCCTTGACGTGTATGAGGAATTCAGCCGGAGAGACACAGGATGGAACGGCAGGAGAGGAGGGGAGGGGAAGAGAGACCTGCAGGAGAGCTGTGTGATCACGCAGGCAGGGAGCGGGCACCCCATGTCCATGGTGTCCTCTGATCAGAGACCTGCGACCCGGTCTCTCAATCAAGAGCAAGGAGAAGGCAGACAGAGGCGGAGCTCAGGGCCGGAAGCAGAGCATCAGATGGCAGAAACACCTTCTCCCCTTGGGCCTGGACACCAGGGTATCCACATGGCCCTTGGGAGACAAACATGTTAATAACTTCCTCGAGGCTGCTGTGTTTCAAGGGTAATGTCTCTTGACAGGTGCCTTGATCCTTTCCTAAAGGATTATAGCAAGAAGAAGAGCAATGTGGGTATTAAGGCATCAGCACCTCAAACACCTTGTGTTGGCTTCCAGTTTGTACCTTTTAACGAAGGCGCATGTTGAAGTGTTTGGTTCTCTGATTCTACTACCACCCTGCCCTGGGGATGAGGTGGGTCTGTGGTATATGCAAACCCATATTTCTACCCTGCGGTTCATGGCCCTGTAACCCCCTCCTCTGAGATACCTAGCAGTTAAGTGACTCACAAGATACATCAGGCAGGGTCCCGAGTGACCACAGATGGGAATAAGCAAGTGCTGTTGGCATGAGCTTTGTCAGCCTGACTCGGCCTTCTAGAACCCGTAAGCCTGGATAGGCTAGCCTGTTCGGTGTGAATGAAAGTTGCCCAGGTTACATAGCTGAAAGAGTGCAATAACCAAAGAGCACTGACCTAGGAGCCAAGAGGCCTGGCTGTCACAGGAATGATGATGTGAGCTTGAACAAACCACTCACCTCTGTGAGACTCAGTTTCCTCCTCTGTGAAATAGGGACAGTATCACTTTTCCAGGTGTGGGAGGTTGGATAAATAGTCCCCATTCTTCTGTCACCTATAAAAGAGCTTTAGACCTCATGACTTTGCAGGGCCTCCCAGGAGGGTCTGACTATGTGTCCCAGCCCACTGGTATTGGGCATGGCCATGGGGCTTACCTGCCAGGGACGTGGGCAGAGGTGTCAGTGTGCCGGCTTTAGGAGGAGGCTTCAGGGGTCCCCACTGTCTCGAGCTCTAGCATGAAAGGAACACACCCCGGTCAGCAGCTGTCCTTCAGCTGCAGCCCCAGAATAGCATGTGGGACAGAAAGAAATTAAACCCACAGCTTGGAGCCAAGCTACCCAGACAACCAGCTGAGCCCAGTGTAGACCAATTGAGCCACTGGTGACCTAGACACTCATGAGAGTGAAAAACAATGTTTGTTCTTGGAAACCACTGAGTTTTGGGATGGCTTGTTACCCAGCATTACTATGACAATTGTTGACTAATATACCCACATATTTGTTGTTTCTCCTAAAGCAATGAATGTAAAAATGCTTTGTAATCTGCTTTAAAAAAAAGATACGCATCTGGAATGAATCGTCTATAAAGGCAGAAACTTTTGTTACTATACCTAGAAGAGTTCCTGGTACAAAACAATAACTCAATAAAAACAGTATTGATTGAGTTGGAGAATGGATGGATTGTTTGATAGAAAATATATGTGTATTAACATTGGCACTTCTACCATAGACACTGTTTTCTTGGATTTAAGTAATTCATTTCTGTTAATATAAATACCCCTGAGAAAGATAAATTGTTTTTCATAACACTTCAATTTGGAGGTGTTCAATGCTAGATACCTGTAGTGATTATAGAAATTGTAGAAAACCAGAGGTGAAGAGCCAGGGTCTAAAAATGGATTTCCTACTTTGACCCATGGATAACTTGTTTACTTTGACAAAACTTTGGGAGTTTTGCTAAAACTAGCATTCTGCCCCCAAAACATGTCTTTCATAAAGTACAGGCACACAGATACAGACCCAAACATGTACACTAATATTGTCCTGTATGCATTTATTGATACATAGGCTATATTTGTGAGTGTATGTCTATCCATCTGCCTGTCTATCCATCTGCCTATCTATCTATCCATCTGCCTATCATCTATCATCTGCCTATTTATCTATCCATCTGCCTATCTATCTATCATCTATCTGCCTATCTATCTATCTATCCATCTGCCTATCTATCATCTATCTATCTATCTATCTTCTATCTCTCTATGTAGAGGTTTGTTGGAACCACCAGGGAACTCATGTGCTCTGGGAGGCTAGAAAGAGAACTGCGAGGGGATTATTCCAATTGCTCTGAATCTAAGCACAAAATGTATGGGTTTCAAGGAGACAGGACCCAGAAATATGGGCTAGAAGCTTTGCTTCTCTCATTGGTGGTGGGACCTTGGGCAAAGCATAAAATAAGGTAGTTTGGGTTAGATAAACTCCAGTTTCTCTGAAATTTATTCTCTGTAGCTTTTAACGGGAAGAGAAGGTATGTTTACCGGAATCACTTGGTGATCGCACTGGGTTAGTGCACAGTCCCTGGAAAGAGTCGTCTGGAAGTGTTTAATGTCCCAGTCTGCTGTCAGGATGGCTGTCACATCTACATCCCTCCCTCGTCCCACTGCCCTGGTACCTGGGGTAGTGTTAACATGGTTTATTCAAGCATATTTGCTAAGAAACCTGCAGTTCTCAGAGGAAGGACTGAGTACAGCTCGTTGTTTAAGTGATTAAGAGAGATTTGCACCTCAGCGTAAGAACCTGGGTGACGCACGTGCAGACACAATACATCGCTTCTGGCTTCTGGGTGTCTGTTTTGTTTTGTTTTTCCTGCTATTTTTTATGATGGTCAAAAGTTTCTCTAAATTTGGATGTTCCTGGGGCCAAATGCTGCCATCTGGATGCCTTTTGCAAACTCCCATTAACCTTTACCACATGACAAACGGTGTCTGCACTGACTCAGTCACTCTCCACAGGCGGACAGGTGGAGGCCCAACTCCTCAGGGCTGTTTGCGACGATCCAGGGGCTGTTTGTTCCCTCACGGGGCCAACGGCGACTGTTTGGAGACCTCCCCGTGGGGTTCCTCCCCTGCCTCAATCCCACCCCACCCCTGCAGACCCACGCTTATGTATATTTCAGTGCGGAGCCCCGGGCCATTCATGCTAACTGTCCTCTCGCGGAGAATCCCTGTGTCACTGTTGTTGGTGGCAGATAGGACATCATGACCCAAGCGCAGGCCCAGGGTTTGTGATGAAGACTGGGCTGTAGGGTATCCTCTTGTACCAGAACTTGCCCCGAAACCGCGAGCTCCAGAGCCCTCCCTGCCCGGCCTGGACACTGGCCCTCACCTGGGCAGCTGAGCCCGCCACGCCAGCTTCACTTTCTGAATTCTGGGAGCAACTATTGTCTGTGTCACTGGCCAGACACTGTGTTTTGGGGGCACGAGAACTCATGGTTTGTGTTCAAAAGCTCTGCTGAAGTGTGGTCACAGGAGAGACATTTGTTGTTCGGGTCTTGTTCTCATTCTGTGGGTCTTCAAACAATCCCCAGGGCATCGCCTATCTCTGCAGATGGGGAAATGGTGGCCATGAGGTTAAGTGACCGACAGGAGGTACCTGTGGCATCAGCACAGACCTGGGATGGCCTGAGCTCTCCTCTCAGGCTCCGCTTCCGTGTCCCTGCTTCTCAGGAAAGACCTTTATTCTCTGAATCTCGCTCAGAAGATCCTCGGCCCAGAGCTCTGTTTGGCCCTGTCAGTCTTCCAAGCTGGTGGGAGGACTGCAGAAAGGAAATGGCGTTTTTTTCCAGGAAACATGGTCAAAGTTCCACCCAGTCCCGATTTCTACCAAACAGTCGTGGCTACGCGCAAGCTGCACTCAGGGTGTCGCCATGAACACGAAAAGGCTGCCCCATCACCCCATTTCGGTCTGAGGAGTGCTCCCAGGGATGTCTCCAGGCACTGTCATTGGCCTCACAAGACAGCTGTGGCCACGACCTTGTGCCCAGAGACACTCGGCACGGGTGTGTCACCCACTCTCCCTGCAGAGAGTTTCGCCCGGTGGGAAGAGAGGCTGGCCCGAGCGGCCCCGACCCAAGGCCATGTGGGTGACGTGTGGGAAGAGGGCCACGGTGGCCCGGCACCCGTGGTCCAGGACCAGTCCCGAGGGCCAGAAGCGTCTTTCCTGTGCCCTGCGTGAGGCTCTCAGTGCAGAGGGCCTGAGCGGCGGCCGAGCCCACATTCCTTTGCCTCCTGGGCAGTTTGCTGGGACGGCTGCTTGCGGGGGGACCACTGAGTCTTTGCCAGCCTGGATCCCTCCCCTCCCCACTGCCCAGGGCTCAGGGAGCAGGGAGCTGGGGGACGTGGCAGTGGGCTGGGAAGGAAGTATTCCGGGAAGATGGACAGAGCCGGGCTCGCGTGGGGCTGCGACTGCTTCTAAACCCTCCCTTCCCGGCTTCCCCCAAGTCCACACAGCAGGCCCAGGAGTGACGCCCCTGACACAGCAGCACGTTTGGAGCCTCTGACTACGGGAGTCCCCAGCTCCACTGGGGATCTGATCGCTGTCCGGCCCACAGCTTGGACATCTACACGGACCCACAGCACATCTGCACGATCCCCTGCAGGCTGTAGTCTTCCAGACGCCGAGGGACTCACCCTGCGGCCGCTGACCAGGCTCTGCCCTGAGTGGCATCTCAGCCCCGCACCGGGCATGTTCAAGGTGGAGGACCTTGGGGCCCAGGTGGTGCTCAGGTGGCCACCTGGTTAGTATAATCTGAGTTAACTTGGAAAGCGCTCCTCCTTTAGAAATCCACCCGGAAAATCCTGCTTCCGTGCCCCTCTCTGTTCAAATCTGAATGTTAACTCTCCGGGGGACAGTTTGAGCCTTAGGCAGGGAGACCCCCTGCCGCCTCTCGCACGTGGGTTTATCAGCTCACCGGGCGTGACACAGAGCAGAACCGGGGGCAGACGGATGTGGGTCCGCCAGCGAGGGGCCTGGGGAGCCCCAGCGGTGCCTATTTAAAGCGCAGATCGGGGTGAAAATAAAGTTTGCCTACTTTATAATTTTCCCACAGCATGCAAGTCTGAATGGAGAGTTTCACGCATCAGCTCCCAGAAAGTTGTGGGATTTAGCTCCGTTCCTCTGCAAAAGAATCAGTTGGATTTCACTGAAACTGTGGATGTGTGGTGTGTGTGTGTGTGTATGTATGTGTGATGTGAGTGGTGTGTAGGTGTGTGTGTGCAGTGTGTGTGTGCGCATGCACGCCTGTGTGTGGCATGTATGGTGTACATGAAGAACATGTAACATGGCATCTACATACTTGTATTCACACACCTTGAAAAGAGCACGGCACTGTGTTGTTAAGAACACAGCCAGCAGGTCTCGGTCTCTAGAACTCACCCTGCATGGCTGCAGCATCTCCCCCAACCCCTCCCTCTCTGCTTCCGTGAGTCCCCTTCAAAGGAGAAGGAAGCAGAGGTTCACGTAGCATCCTAGGCGATGGGGACTCTGGCACACTGGGGGGCCGGGAGGAGTGCTGTGAAAGGGAAGGACGAAGGTCAGTGGCCGCACGTGGTCCCCAGGCAGCAGGAACAGCTTCAGTGGGAGGAGTTAACTGCATCGGTGTCTCCCAGGTGCATTCTCTGCATGTGCTGGAGCCGAGTCAGCCTGGGCCTGAGATGGTCACAGTCCTCTCCACGCACGGTTCCTTCGTCTGAAAAGTTGCACTTGCACTATCAGGACAGCACGTCGCATCAGTTAGGGTACAAAAATGCGCCGTTGACTACATACGCTGAATGATGCTCTATCAGCGGAGAAATTTCATGAATCATTTCTATCTATGTCTTGGTTCCAAATCTTAAACAACAAGGGTAAAGGTTAAAAGGATGAGCTACCTTGCTGATGTATTTTTCCTTACATCCATTTATAAGCTATTGATACCATAGCTGTGCCCTGAATTCCATTAAACACCTAGCCTCACACGTTTTAAAATAGTGAGAACATCACAGAGGCTGTTGTTAATGGGGGTGGTCAAAGTGTTCGTCAATGAAGTAACCACAGCTAGTAATGCCTGGCTCATGACAAGAACTCAGAAATGTCAGCGTCAGTGATTTATTATTAATACTGAAGTTGGTTTACTGAATCCTTTTTACTCTTTATTCCTTTCCGGCTCTTTATTTTGGGTGTGGCATGGGAGGCTGGCTTGGCAAGCTCCCTCCCTCTCTCCATCTCTCTGCCACATGACCTGCAGTCTGAGAGTGGGGGGTGCCCCTCCAGCTCCCCCATGCTTGGCTTGCTTCTGCTGATGGGCTGTGAGGCATAAGACTCGTTTGGCCTTTGAGCCAAGTACACACCACGCAAACCCATGCCCCAGAGAACTACCGTCCCTTCCAAGAGACCGCAGCCTGCCTGGGATCCAGAGCCCAGCTGGCCGGCAGCCAGAGGCAGACCTGTCCAGGGCACTCAGTGTGAGAAGGAAAGCGCCACTGTTGTCAGCCACTAAGATCTGGGGCTCTTTGTTACACAGTCAAATGACTGACCAGTGTATGTTGTAATGCACGGACTTTGTTCAAAATTCGAAAGTACCAAATTATTTAGAGTGACAAACCTCCTCCAACCCCCTCCCTCATCTTCCCAGCTCCACTGTCCCAAGACAACTAGTATTATTATTATAACAATTCTTAATTGTTCTATAATTGTATAGAATTATAAGGAAAGGTGTTAGAGAAATAAGGACACTAGTGCAGTCTCTACAAAGTGTTTTAAAATAACACGGTAAGAGATCAACTGTGGATCAAAACTCAGTATGTATTGTCTGAAAATTCCCTCTGCCCCACACCAGGCCAACCTGTCTTTGCCAGGAAGAAAAAGGAAGGAAGGAAGGAAAGGAGGAGTGCCCACCTCCTGCGCACCCCACGGGGGATGTCCACGGGCCACACCAGGAGAGGCCACGAGGCCACCTAAACAGCACACACTCACTTCTCAGATCTCCTCTCTAGGATCACGCTGGCTCCTGGTGTGACCCAGAGACTGGGCTTGGGGCCGTAGGGAGCGTCTCAGGACCGTCTAGCATCTACCACCTCCAGCCTCCTCCAGCTCCCCTGCCCAACCTCCCGGCATACAGGATCCATCTACCCTTAGGTGGGTGGACATGGGCATGGAGGGTCAGGAAAACTGAGGTCTATTCAGTGTCTTAAATATTTCATCTTTGCCTAGGGTCACGGTTTCTTCCAACTGAAGAGCTGATAATTGTCCTATTTTGTTGTCCGCCTTTTGCAGCATTATCTCCCTCCTGAAGCATAATCGACCAGGACAAGGGGCAGGAACGTTGGGAACAGGAAATTTGGGGACACATATCAGTTAACATTCTCAGGTAGCTTCCTGCTCAACGCGTGTTTGACCTGTCGTGGACGCGAGGTAAACTGACGGTCCCAGAGCCCCATGGCTGGCCCGTCGTGCTGGACCCTGGGCCTGCCGAGTCCTGGCCCCGTCCCCTTTCCCAGAACCTCGTACAGTTTAGGGGTTCAGGGGAGCCTCGGGCACATGAGAAGCAGTGGGAAAATTTGCTTGGCCAGAAGGTCAGTTCTGGCCCTAGAGGATTCCCTGCACTGGGGACCAGTCAGTTCCGGAAAGCAGGCTGCGTCTTCTTAGCTTTGCTTGAGGCAGATTGGGTTTAACTTTACAGGTGAAGGCAGCATCTGGCTGAGTCTGGTCTCCTTGAGCAGAGGAGGAACCAGTGGGCCCACTGACTGGACTTCTGACCAAGGCATAACCTGGCTCTTCATTCCCAGGAGGACCAGAAACGCCAAGCTGGTCACCTCTGGGTTTGTTATCTTTTGTCCTTTTGTGGAAATGTCTAGGTATGTCTATGTCTGAAATCAGCAACCTCTGTCACAGGGTGAATTGTATCCCCAAAATTCATATGTTGGAGTCCTAGCCCCCAGTACTTAGAATGTGACTCTAGTTGGGAAAAGGGCCTTTAAAGAGGTGATTATGAGGTCATGTGGGTGGGCCCTAACCCAGTGTGACTGGTGGTCTTATAAGTCACACAGTGTGACTGTGTTGGGGCACAGCCGTGCAGAGCGGATGCCCAGGTGAGGATAGGGGGAGAAGACCTCAGAAGGAGCCAGCCTTGGTCTTGGACTTCCAGCTTCCAGGACTGTGAGAAAATAAAATGTCTGTTGTTTAAGTGGCCTGGTCTGTGGTACTTTGTTGTGACAGCCCCAAGCAAACTCATACAACCACATATAGACTCAATTAACATTTAGGGCACCCCTAGTATATGTGAAGCATTGCACTAGGTGTTTTCAGAGTCCTTAACTTGCTAAACCAAAGGATCCTGCAATAATGTGAACAGACAGGGACGGTGGGGGGAGAAAAGAGCTCTTCCCCACTTTCCTGACCCTTGGGCTGCTCCAGGACCTACGAGAGAGAATCCAGAGATTCACTTTGAAGCCATGGGGTCTTGAAACAATGCAGCAGGCTTCCGTCCTGGGGTGGGGAGGTGAGGAGAGGGAACCAGGAACTTGGTTACAGAAAGTAGAGGCATTCCAGTTCCAAGAAGATGGCGAGTCCCGTCGGGGAATGGCGCCATGTGAAATGGGAATGAGGGAAAGTGAAAACTGGGTTTTGAGATAAACCATCTTTAGAAGAGACCCATCCAAGTGATGAGAGGATAACATGATGCTGATTCGCTCAAGGTCCTTCCAGAGTTCAAGTAAGAAACTGGAGTGCATGCTTGGGAGTATCTTACAACTTGATCGAGGAAAGCAGGCTCCAGTCTCCGATGTTATCACCCGACTGTCTGAGGAAACAGTGTTGGTGGCGGCCTGACCGGCTTTAAAAGGCTCGGTGCAAACACCAGGGAAACCCTGGGAGGCGGAGCCCTGGGGGCTGGTGGGCTGCAGTGCCACTGAGTGGGCAGAGGAGACCCTGGGTGGGAAAGAGCCGCAGGAGCTCCAGGGCCTTCAATCTCCTCCTGTGGTTCCAAACAACCCCCTCTTTAGAATCTGATTTCCAAGAACCCTGATCCTGGGAATGAGGCATCCTGGGTGAGGGAAACAAATATCACCATCATGGCAGAGTTAAAAGTCACCATTCTGACTTGTGTCTCCATCCTACGTTTTCATGAAATGAACCATTTCTGCAGAGCCTGGACACCTGCGGTTCAAAAGCAAAATCACTACGCTGGTATAGGTAGCCCCACAAAGAAATCAGCTCCTTGAGTGGCCCTGCTGGGGGCCAGAAATGTCTCAGAAACCCGAAAATGATGAGAACCTCTAAATTTAGGGCCTGGAAACTGAGGACTTTTACACAACAGCAAAAACAGCATAAAGATCAACCTTGGCATTGCGGCCTTTGCAATGATAAAGGACTCTCTTCTTTAATCTCCCTTCTGGACCTAGTTTTAAAAAGCCAGGAAGGTAAACTAAGACTCTTGGAAAATGTCTGCAGGGAAGCGGGGAGACGCCAGTGGACGGAGATGAGGAGGGTAGCGGCTCACAGCCAACAGTGAACCGCTGCGCGCACATCTGGAAACTGTGTGACGACAAGCTGGCGAACAGCTGGGGAGACGTGCTTCAGATCTGAGATGAGATGAGGGATTTAGCCTTCCAGGCTGTGAGCGGCACCGCGTGTCTACCTGCCAGGGGAGCAGGCAGCCGAAGGTGGGAGAACGGAGCTGCCAGCCCTGTTAGCACCATCCAGGATCAGTACAAATCCCTTTCAACACATTATGACAACTTTGTGACGCGTGATTGGAAACGACCAGCAATCTGAGGCTCAGAACCTGTTTTCAGATATGTGTGGCATTTGGATTTTCTGCTCACAAAGATGACTGATCACAAACTGAAATTGTTTCTGGTCCAGTTCTTTGCAGCCTTAAAAACTGTGAGACTGAAAATGTTACAGGAACACTTTTCCTCTGGAGCTTACAGCTGGCAGGGCCGAGAGTGCTGTGGTCTCTTGTTAGGGAAAAAAATAATAATTCGAAACCATTTCCTCTTTTGACATCGACAGAATATTTTACCTTAAAGCTGTTGTGATTTGTCACAGATTTTCCCTGCATCTCCACGCCTGCTACCCTTTTCCGTGTACATCCCATATTTTAAAAGATATATATATAGCAGCAAGAGTGGTTTGTTAAAGTTTCAGGATTTGGGCAAACCTGTTGTTCAACATGACCATTATTTTAAATGAAGTTACATAAACTTTCAAATATATAAGTTATATTTTTAAAAGGTAATAAATGCTCAAAGCTCATCACTTCCTACCAGTTTTTCTACACTCTACAAGTTCTCTGCTTTTGAGTTTGCTCATCCCTTGTATCCGGGTGGTGGAGAAACTTTGTCATGATGAGTTACCATCGTGATATTCTGTGTACGCTTGGTTCGAAACAAGCCATCGTGGAAGGGTTTACACCCCAGGAATTGGCAAACACTACAAATTGGGGCTTGATTTATTATTTTGTTGATTGTCTAGACGGAAGAAAGTAAAGGAGAAAATGTTACCAGTGCAGATACCATGTGTTGTGTCTACTGCTGAAGCTGAAAGATGTTTCAGCTTAATGCATATAATATATATTATATATTATTCTTACTATATTTTAGATGTGGGTGAAAATAGTTTGAGTAGATCACAAATCAGATTAACAACAATAAATTTATAGGGTGAAGAGTTAACAGACTGGTATGTAATTTTATTTGTCAAATCATAGTCTAAAAAAATCAATAAAATCATCCTGTGAGAATCAGTTGGCTACATGGAATTCATGGTAAAATAGTACTGTATAATTTATTATTTCGTGTGCTGCATACCTCTACATCAGTAAAACTCATAATAAACTTAGGCATGTATGTATATGCACACTTTCTGGGGGCGGGGAAGCTACTATTAACTGTACATTAGTCCATCACTATATACATAACTACACAGACTGAAAATGCATATATAACTCAAATTCCTTGAATCTCAGACACAAATGACCATGAAGACGTAGCACAGAAGACACAGAGAGGGTGGGACACTGCTGACCTTGGGCCCACTCCCCTGAGATCTTTCAGGTCTGTGACTCAGGCTGCACCCAGAGATTCTGATTCAGTACATCTGGGGGCCTTGGAGTCCCAGTGCTTAGGGATCACCAGGTATTCTGATGAGCGACTAGCTTGGGAAACGCTGGTCCCAGCAGAGACATTACGAGATGCTTTCCTTTGCTAGCTCATGTGGAGGGAGGTCCTCCTTAGCAGAGGGCGTGCTGGAATCTCTGTCCTTGGTAGGAATGGAAGCTGCATCCCACCGCCTGAGGGTATCTAAGTGGAACAAAGCATCTCCCATCACAGGCTAGCCTTAGAGTGAGCATCCTAGTCAGGGTTCTCCAGAGAAACAGAGCCAGCAGGAGATTACATACCTGAAAGGAGAATTATTACAGGAACGAGCTTCCGCGATTGCGGTGGCAGAGAAGCCGCACAATCTGCCGTCTGCAGGCTGAGACCCAGCCTGAGACCAGAGGCCTGAGGACCAGGGGAGCCCGAGGGCAGGAGAGGAATGAGATGGCCCGCCTATCACTGAGGCAGGAAACAGGAAACGGGAGGATCCTCCTCCCTGCAGCTTTTGTCCTACTGGGGCCTCGGCAGACCGGACGCTGCCCACCCACGCTGGGCAGGGCGACCTGCTTCCCTGAGTCCACAGATTCAAACGCTCATCTCACCCGGAAACACCCTCACACACGCCCAGAGTGCTATCTAGTCCGGCTCCTGGAGGCCAGTCATGTTGACCTGAAATTAACCATCATGGAGAGTAACTGCAACAGTCAGATTAAGCCATTAAGGTTTTCCAAGATGGAAAATAACACTTAGAAGGGGTGCAAGCTAAGCCTTTGCCCGTGGCCAAGTTTCCATTTAAATTAATGTAAAGCAGGTGATTGAACTCAAATTTGATGAAATTTCCCATCTCCCAGTGATTAATTTTTTCTCTGTCGTTTCTCTGCATCCCAGTCCAGGGCTGGAACGGGAAGTGAGTCCTTGCATTAAGCAGGTCTCAGAGCACCGGGTTATACCTCCCCCGGGGGGCTGAGCCCACAGCTGGTCCCCAAAAGATCTCCCGGTTAGCACAGGTCCCCACATCAAAATGTCCGAGTCCTGAGACTTTGGGTTTCCCAAGCCAAAAGCACTTTAATAGAATTGTATTTCAAGACTCACATTCTCTCTAAAGAACATCAAACTAAAAATCAAAAATTTAAATATTTTAAAAAATTGGCTAAGAGAGAGGCAGTGTGTGTGAACAAAAATCAAATGCAATGAAAAGTAAAGTGGACAGTCCCTGCAGTCTGCCCTCCCTCCTCTCCCTGCCCCTCTTCCTGTGTCCTGGGCTCTCAGGGGCTTGGTGACGGTGACAGTGACAGCTGGCTCCTGGGGGACGGGGTGCGCGGTGCTGGCTGAACCAGCGAGGCAGCCAGGGGTGCAGGGAACAAGCTGGACCTCATGGGGGTGGCATATTCTGATCCAAAGTCCCCTCTTCTCCTCCTCCCTTTTGAGGGGAGCTTGTCCTTCTGAGACCTCAGAGGGGTGTGCCCGACCATGGGGACAGCATAGCACATGAAATTCCTTTTGGGAGAAGCATCCTGGTCATTTTGTGTAGAGAAGGAGGTGGCATGGGCACCTCCTGCTGCATCTCCCGCCCCACTGCTGTCTGTCCTGACAGGAGGCTGAGGGGGATCCAGAATGCCCAAGGGAGTGTGTACCCGCCATGAGAGAGGCCAGGTCCTGCTTCCCGCTCCAGGCCTGCGCCTGGGACCCCGGGCACTCAGAGTGAGGGGGAAAAGCATCATCGAGGGATGACCACCAACACACCACTCAAGTCGTCCAGGGCACTGGGAAAGTCTTAATGTTCCCGTTGCTTTTCTCTTTCTGAGACACCAGCTAGCTGCTCAGAGACACGGTCAGGACTTTTTCCCGAGGTCTTCTCTGCTGAATCCATGATCAGGAATGACCGAGAAGCAGTCTCGGGCCCGGAATCCTCTAAACATGGGCCTCCATACAATTCCAGGAGTGAAGGAATTTGGAGGAGCTTGGAAGAACTCCCCACGGGTGACGATGGCTCGGGTACTCCGGGGTGAATGAACTGGGACAAGAACAGCCTGAGGTTGGCTGGCCTCAGCTTCACACGGATGGCTCGGTGCAGCCTGCACCTCCCTCTCAATTGGGTTCAGAAAGCATATTCCCTCAATATGTCCTATCTGCAGATTCTAGGCTGTGGAATCCAAATTGAGATTTTATTTCATCGCCTGCTACCTGAGCCCATGCAGTGATTCTGTGGAATGTCCGTGCTTGACTGATCCTGTCCCCAGAGCGCTCGGCCCATGTGATCAGTGGCTGCGTCTTTCATGTCTGAGACCCACGGCAAAGCGCGGGATCCTGTCTGAACCTTCCTACTTATCAGAATTGCTTCAGCAGTATGAGCGATGCCTTAGTGGTGAACTCACACGTAAAGTGGCCTTACAGTGTGTCACTAAAGACGCTCTCCCAGTGACAGGATGGTGACGCTAGTGAAGCTCCATCTTCGTGTGACCACAAAGGCACACCTCGTCAGAGGGAGGCCGACAGCCACACGGGTCCCAGGGGGCAATGACCATGCCAGCATCGGGCATAGCAGGGCCTGGGAGGGTCCCCACCAGCTCTCACAGCAAGAAAAAGGAGCCGGGATGGCCTGGAGGGTGAGGCCAGTGGGCTGCCCACGAACTCAGGATTCTCATCAGTAGTGGGTTCTTCCCAGGGCAGTTATCTGCACATACTCACTTTCTCGATGGTTCCTTTCAGATTCCGAGTCCCCACCTCAGCCCTGGTGGTCTCTGCAGATGCGTGCAGCCAGCAGCTCCGGGGCCAGTGAGTGCAAAGGCTGGACCATCCCATCATGCCATCTGCGGGTGGATGCAATCCGTGTTCCAGATGACAAAGTTTCTCCTTTTCCCTTTACTAGTCTCTGTTTTTAGGACTGAACTCACTATTAACTTGCCTTGCATTCTCATGGGGGTAAGGGGAAGAAAGTAACTTTTTGGCATTTTTCTGGAGCCAGCCCATAGCTAGGGGGCGTCCTATGTAAGTGGACTTCGTAAACCACGGGAGGGAGGTGTCCCGTAGCCTCTCTGCAGAGTACTTCCAAGCAGTTTGGTCGACTCACTCGTGCCTTTGAAGCTACAGTCGCATCGTCTTCTCAGTGTGACCTGGCTCTGCTCGCCTGCCCAGGGGGACCTGAGGCACTGCCGCTGGGACCTGATGGATGCAGTGGAGGAAGCAAACTCACAATGTGCATTTGTCACAAAGGCCAGAGTATTTGTCGGTTTCCTCTGCTTGCCCCGTCTGAAGTTCTGCTAATGTAAATGTAATGTGCGCCACGACTGACCCTGGCAACTGTGGAGTAAGAAGTGAAGCATTCTGAGGGCAGGCAGATGGGAAATAGGAGTTAGAGAGAGAACAGAAATTCTACTCCTTTGTGGACTGCAATCCTTCTTGGGGAGCCTGGGACAGGAAAGGTCCCTTCCAGCTACATACTCCGTTTTTACAAGCAGATTCCATTCTAGAAAGGGGGACAGGAAAAGAAAATCAGACATTACGATGATCAGAGGATCACTGTAGAAAATGACGGGGATGGATGCTCTTAATCTTTCTTGAAAGAAGGCAACAGAATATTTTAAAGTTTCATAATCTTCAATCATAACAAGTAAAACTACATGGAAAATGTTCATTTTAGAGGTGTTCATAATAAAGAAAAAACTGGAAACTGCCTAAATACCAGAAAAGGGAGGTGGTTGTATAATTTAGAGCTCTTAGTCCATGTTCAGCTGTTATAAACTGCCTTACGCTGGCGGTGCTTCAGGCTGGAAACCGTTTTGATGTAAGAAGTGCTAAGATGTTGTGTATGTGACCAATTATGATGTGAGGCTGTGTGGCCAGACGGCGTGGATGGGTTTTGGGAGGCCACACCTGGTCGGTACCCAGTGGGTTGTGAGCAGCGTGTGCCCGGTAGGGAGGGCGAAGGTGGGTTTTCCTTGAAGGAACGACTTTTTCCATCTGTCAGTCATGGTAGGAATTGGCCAACTCTGATTCTTACTGTTGAGAAGAGGAAAAGGCCAGAAATGGGTATTCTTGATCAAAGAGAAGAATTATTTCACATGGGCAGGAAGGGGTGGTGACGATTTTGACCAATAATGTTAGTTTCCAGCCCAGCTGAAAGAGTGCAAGGCTCTCGGCACGCCTGAGCACAGTCCCGGGAGCCTCTTTCGGGCCGTGAAGACTCACGTTACTCATGGGATGGCTCAGATCGGACAATGTGGGGACTCACACATGTCCCCTCATGCGATGGATAGCAGGGGGTGACCGGTCACAGGGCACACCCCGCAGGGGCTCGCTCAGATGTTACAAGCTGCTCCCGTCTGCTGAGATACATTATTGGCCCTCCCAGCCTTTTAATGATTCTCTGTTTTCCTACAAGAGTGATGAGGTTTCTCACATCATAACTGCCTATTACCAGACTAAACACACACTTGTTCTGAAGGGCATCTTTCAGATGACCTAGAAGAAGGTGATGGTTCCAGGTGACCCCTCTCAGACACCCCACCCCACACCAGCTCCTCTACCAACTCTCACAACGTACCTGCAGTGAGCTGAGTGTCTGTGTCCCCCAGGGCCGTATGCTGAAACCCTACCCATTGCCTCCCCCCAACCTGATGGTGTGAGGAGGTGGGCCTTTGGGAGATGATGAGGTCACGAGGGTGGAGCCCCCATGAAGGGGATCAGTGCCCTAATAAGAGACCCCAGAGAGCCTCCCGCTGCTCCAACCATGTGAGGACACAGTGAGAAGACCCCATCCATGAACCAGGAAGTGGACCCACAGACAGTGAAAGTGCCAGGGCCTTCACCCTGGACCTCAGCCTCCAGAACTGTGATAAATAAATGTCTATTGTTTGTAAGCTGCCCAGTCTCTGTATTTTTGCTTTAGCAGCCCAAATAGACTGAAACAGTTACTTATTTGGAGAATGAAAAGCTCCTTCCAAAACCTTACTTAGTTTTGAAAGATGTGTCTGCCCCTTACTTTTGCCTATATCAAGTACGTAACTAATTTAGCATATTAGTAACTATTTTATCTTACAAATGAATGATTTTTACATTATCATTATCATTAATTACATCATTTAAATAATAGATCTCATTCTGTTGATCTCACACTAAGTTTGTTCTGAGCTTCTTAAAATTAACTGATTGTAAATGTGGAGGCACATTTACATATTATTTTACTATTTAAACTTATACTTAAAATAATTAGCCAGATTATTTCATGTCATATAGACTCACCTAATTCTTCAGCTTTTGTTTTATCTTCATAAAGAACGAACAAGTTACTTGCACTATTTTAACACGTACAAACTGTTATCATTTTCTTTAAGCTTTATTTCCTGACATATTTTAAAATAGGAAATATTTCCTTATGATGATTGCTGTTTATACAGAATCTATAACTTGGTTTCAGCTCTGAATTGTTTAATTTTGAGCCTTCATTAAAAGGCCCCATTTGAAATGAACAAAGAAGTTTACTGCTATATAGAGCATCTATTGCATTAACATTCAAATATCAGCCAGCTAGCAGCTTGGTCAAATGAACAAATAAGTAATGAAAGACACAAACACTTACTGCAAAAAAAAAAAAAAAAAAAAAAAAAAGAAGAAGCTGTAAAATGTTTGTTTTTGAGGCATTTGTTCTTGTCTTCCTTGATGGTCAGTAGCACTTAGGCTCTAAAATATTTCCTGTGGGATGGAGAATTTTGCTCTGTTCTCCTGCACGTCTTTATTTCCAGCTGTTTCCAAGGAGGCTCCATGGGTTTCTGGAAAGAAGCTGAATTAAGACACACCGTTCCTTCCAGACTCTTCTGGTTCCTCTCCTCTCTATTTCTTTTCCTAAATAAAAGCAGAGTTATCTGATTTTAAAGAATATCATATTCTTTCTCTTTTTAAAAGCCTCTAACAGCTTCTTTCCCAGGGCATTTTGGAATGAAACACATCCCAGAAACTCAAATGAGGGAGCTCTTGGGACAGGGGCTGCCCCCTCTTTCTGGAGAGTGGCAGCTGGGGGACCCTTGGGAGTGGACCATGGCCATTTGAGGCAGGCCTGGGGACACCACAGGCGTTGGGCCCCACTCTCCTGTGCACTAGCAGCCCTGCCGAGCACAGAAGGGCCTGTGAGTGTGATCTTGGTGCAGAGCACGGAGAGGGGTGAACTGGTGCTTCAGCAGGTGAGGTGTTCATCCTCTCCCGCGATGGGAAAAGAGCAAATGGACGACCCGTGAGAACTGGGACTGGCAGAAGTGCAGGTGTGCGAGGGAGTCACACCAGTGGATTAAGATGCTGGCCCGGTGACCGGCAGCCCCTCCTGGTAAAGACCCCAGGTGAGAGCGGGCGTCCTCCCAGCCAGATGTCCAGCTGTGCTCTTCAGCAAAAGGGCTCTGTGGACCTGGTGGGGACAGCCAGGGGCAGCAACAGCCAGGGTTGGTGAGGATGCCAGATCCCAAAAGCAGGGGGTGGAGGGCTGCCCCAGTGCAGTAGAGCCAGGGATGGGGGCAGGGACCACCTCCCCTCCACTCGGTCCTGTGGGCCACTAGGTGGAGCCCCTCCTCCCTGGGTGACGGGCACCTCAGCCCCTGCAGGGCACGGAGTCCCACTGGTGTCCCAGTGTGCTAGCACCACAGCTGGCCCAAGGCTGCAGGTACTCAGACAGAAGACAGTCTCCGGGGCATTGAGGCCACGGGCCAAGCTGGGGCAGGACCCTGGGTGCTCCCTCCCCACCCCGCCCAGGCGTCCCAGCTGGGTTCTCCAGGCAGCATCCCAAACAAGCTGTGTGGTTACCATCGGCAATGATGTGACTGGAATCCGACCCGTGGACAGCACTCTTAGAAAGCCGCCTGTGGCCCCTCCACAGAGTTCAGACCCCAGGGGTCCCTCCTCACAGCAGCCTCGCGGTGGCCTCCTGTTTCCAGGCTGCACACCCTTATCACAGCCCTGAGACGAGAGCTCGGCTTCGAGGGGCCCGGGGAGCAGTGGAGCCAGTGCAGGTGCCCTGTTTTCTAGACCCTGGAAGGAGCTGACTAGGAAGAGTCCCTGGCGTTTGGTGTCCTCACCCGGAGCCCCTGCAGCCGTCCCCTCCCTGGGGAGCCCGCCTGCCCCCGAGCCCACCCAGGAGCTGGCCCCAGCCCCTCTGTCCCCTGGGAGGCACTCTTCCCAGGGGCCTGGGTCCCTCCAGCCCAAGCAGATGTGAATCCCCGTGAATTCTCTGGGTTCCAGTGGAGACTATCCTTCACCTCCCCAATATTTACTTAGGGATGGACATTTTCTCAAAGCAAATGCATTAGACTCTTAACAGTACTTGCAGAAGGAGGACGTTATTGGCTTTTTCCATTCACATCTTTATTTTCCGAATGTGCTTTTTACTGTTGTGTTAACTTTACAATGAAAAAAAAAAAGGTGAGAAGAGGCTTTCCTCGTGCTAATTAAGGGATCCACGTGACCACCTGACCCCGCTCTTAAGACCTGGCACCGTGGGAGCAGAACAGAGTGGGCCGTGGCCCCGAGGTCCCTGTGAGTAGCCCACTGCCCAGGTGGCTGCACGCACGCCGGACATTTTTAGTCAAAGGGGAACACCCAGAAACATCTTCAAACCTGCTTTGACCTACATCTTAATAAAACTCACCAAGCGTGAGCAGCTTTATTTTTTATGAGAAGATTTTGAACGTCCTCCTCCGAGACCTTAAGATTTTAATCTAAATAAGTTCTTCAAACAATTTCTTACAGGAAAACACATTTTCTCACTGAACTCTATGTTTGTGCCCATTTCCGTAATTCCTACCAAACGAAGGTTACAAGAATTCAGTGTAATACTCACAAAACACTTAGAATCACGCCTGACACCGCTGTGAACAGTGCCGTTTTTATTAGTTTTCCTTCACTTACTACCCTTACTTTCACTGCCTTCCCTGCCTTCGGCCCCAGCTATTCTGTTTTATACCCTTAGATATGTGTGAGCCCTTCAAAGTGTAATATATTGTATCTTGTGGTCATGTTTTTTAATTTACATAAATTGTATTGTACTTTAAGTATCAATTGGCATCTTACTCTTTCCCACTCGTGCTGTGTTTTAAAATCTCTCGAGGGATGGATTGGGAGCTTGGGATTAGCAGATGCAAACTATTGTATCTAGAATGGATAAACAACAAGGTCCTACTGTAGAGCACAGAAAACTATATTCAGTATTCTGTGATAAACCACAATGGAAAAGAATATGAAAAAGAATGCATATATATGTATGATTGAATCACTGTGCTGTACACCAGAAATTAACACAACATTGTAAACCAACTATACTTCAATAAAATAAGTTTAAAAAAAGACTTCTCTGTGTTGCTGTCTGTAAATGTACCTCATCCCAGGCACCCCTGTAACATGCCCATCATTTGCACACACCGTGATTTCCCCTATGCCCCCTGAGGATGGACACCTAATTGCCCAGCTTCCTGCTAATGGGAACATCCTTGCAGAGCTAGACGAGGATCCCCTGGGGTCTACACCAGGAGGGGCTGCTGGTCACCAGCTTAACATCTTTATCCACTGGTGTGACTCCATCAAACTCCTGTATTTCTGCCAGTCCCGGTTCTCATGGGTTGTCCATTTGCTTTTTTCTGATCATGGGAGAGGTTGAACATCTCACCTGCTGGTAGCTGCTGAGGTTGCCTCCAATTTGTTTAAATTGTGTAGAATTTGCCTATTTTTCTCTTGAGTTGATGACCTTATTTTTGATTAGCAAGTGTTCCCAGTCTGTTGAGAATATTAGTTCCCCACTGTTTTAGGCACTGCAAGCATCTGCTATTTATTTGCTAATTTTGTCCCTGCATCCTTTGTAACTATGATGTCATCACACCATCAATTTACCACCTGTGGTTTGGAACTTGGGAATCTTATGTAAAATCTCTTTCCCCCCAAGTTTCTAGTTGCATTTGCCCATAGTTCCTTCTTGGGGATTTAGAGTGTTTCCTTTCACGTTCGTGTCTTGGGTCCATTTTAAGTTTACTTCTGTGTATGGGCTCAGGAAGGGATGGACCTAGTTTTTTTCTCTACCCATGTGCCTTTTTTCCTAACACCATCTACTAAATGACCATTCTTTCCCTGCTGATGTGTGATAATTCTGTGTCGATCAACACAAAGTTCCCACGTGTGCTCGTGTCTGGACTTCACGTGTCTCTTAGGATCACCGCTTACCCTTCTTGCGCTGGTATCCGTGGAGCAGGGCACTGCCCTGTGAGGCCAGCTCCTCTTCCTTTTTCTCTTAAAACTGCCTTAACTCTTCATGGAACTTCCTTCTTTTAGTATAGGGAATATGCACTCATAATAGAAAAGAAATGTATGCTCTTTGAAAAATTGAAAAAAAAAGTTTACGTCTTCTGTATATTTCTTCATCCAACAACCCTTTCACTGCCCAGTGTTAACGCCCAGTAACCTCCCTCTGTGTCTCTCTATCTCTGTCTCTGTCTGTCTTCACCTTTCTCTCTCTTTCTCCATTCAAGGTATCCATTCAATTATTTGTTTGTTTGTTTGGGGTTTTACACAGTATTTTCTGCATGCTGCTCTGTAACTTGCTTTGGTTTTAACTTTGCAGCCCATCGTGGGATCCTGCAATTAGAGTCCACAAGGAACCGTTCCTCCGCCCGAGCGGCTGCACCTACTTCATCGTCTGGAGCAGCAACGATTCCTTGGCCATCGCCCTGTGATGGGCGTTTGGACGGTTTCCCACGCTTTGTTATTGCAGCTAACCCTGGCCATGCCTCCTTGGCCTCTCAGAGAGACTCTCAGGCTGACGACAGCGTTAGCACTTAGCGAGTCCTCCGTCCCCATAGCACCGAGGGAGGGAAAGAGGCCGGTGAGCCCGTGCGTGAGAACCCGACTGGGCTGGAGAGAGGGACCCCGCGCCCCTCCACGGCTACACACGTGACAAACGACCCGAGGCCGCAGTCAAGGCCCCCACGAGGCTCTCCTCTCCCTTTCCCAAACAGCCACTTTCTCACAGCAAAACTCCAACAGGCAAAATGGGGGCCTCTTTTCCCTGAGTGATAATCAACCTCAGAAAGGTCTGTCTCAAGGTACAAAAAGATCTCGAGAAAACCCAGAGATGGGCATTCCGACGTGACAAATTCCATCTAGAAATGTGGTACGTAGAACGACTTTCTCTTTTCAGTTAAATCGTACGTAACCACACATTCACGCACACAATGTGTTTTACCTTGTACGTGAGAGAATTGCTTTATAAATGTGGAATGTGGAAGGATTCTATAACTATTCATCCAAACTTAAAAGTCATAAAAGGTGAGATTGATAAGTTTGACCACACAGAAAATGTTAAAACCTTCATGGTAAAAGAAAAATGGCCTTATCAAGTAAGAGACAAAATAACAACAGAAAAAATATCTGTGTTTTACATCACAGTCAAAGGACTAACACCCCTAATATATAAGACCAAAACTGATACAGGGAAGGAAGGAAGGAAGGAAGGAAGGAAGGGACCCCAACAATTTAATAGAAAAAATGGTACCAGATATGAGAAACGATTCACAGAAAAGGAAATACAAGTGGTTCTTACATTTATGAAGAGATGTTCAAAGTGCAGACTACATTTCGCTGAGTGATTTGATGTATCAGATTGGACCAAATTGATGACCCCCTACTGGGGAGACCGTGAGGACGGCTCTTTCCCACTTCCCTGGCAGACGTGTAAATTTGTGCAGACCTTTGAGGAGCAATTTGCCATAGCTCTCAAAATTACAAATGCACATGCCCTTTGACCCAGAAATTCTACTTAAGGGATTTTTTAAAGATACAATTGCTCACATGCAAAATTATACACATACAATAATCTCTCTTTGCAACGGAACTTATAACAGTAAAAGATTGGGAACAACCTACATGTCCATCCATTGAGGACTAATTAATAAAGCACTGCCACTCTTCAGAGGCAACTATTTTCAACTCTCGTTACTGCTTCTTCTGGTGGTTTTCTCCATTTTTCTAAGTAGCAAGCCTTGTCTGGTTTCTCATATTTCTCAATCGGTGTGTTTACTCTAGGTGTTTGGTAAACAGCTTTTATCAAAATAAAAAACAGCTCCCTTCCATTTTTTTGGTTTTAATTACAAACTGCTATGGGATATTATCAAATGCTCTTTCTTGTATTTCTTTAGATAATCACATGATTTTTCTTCTTTAGTTCATTAATGTGATTTATTAAACTGATAAATTTTCTAATGTAGAACCATCTTCTAACTCTCTGATACACCCCACTTAATCATGCTGCATTAATTTTAATTGGTTTGAAATGATGGAATCATTTGCTAATAGATGTTTGTTCATAAGTTAAACACACCTTATGTTTTCTACATATCTTTTCAATGATTCTGTTATGTATCTAGTTAAAATCAGGGCTATATTAAGCCTTATACAAGAGATGGTTAGCTTGCTTTTTTTCCCCCCATTTTCTGGAACAAAATTGTATAAAATATGGAATCAGTAAGTAAGATCTCCAAGAAATACATTTTAAATAAAAGTAGTAAGGTACAGAATAGTGAAATATGCTACCTTTTTATTAAAATATAAAATATTTTATATTAAAATATACATAACAAAATTTATCATCTTAACTATTTTTTTAAAGGCTAAGTGGCATTAAGTGCATTCACATTGTTGTGTAACGATCACCACCGCCCATCTCCAGAGCTCTTTCATCTTCCCAAACTGAAACCCGAATTCCCTGTGCCTTCTATCAGCCTCTGACACCCACTGATCTACTTTCAGCCTCTAGAAACTTGGTTACTCTAAGGACCTCACGTAAGTGGACCCCACAGCATTTGTCCTTTCATGACCGGCTTATTTCACTGAGCGTAATGTCCTCAAGCTTCACCCATGCTGCAGTGTGTGACAGAATTTCCTTCCTTTTTCAGGCTAACATTCCATTGTATGGATGGACAGTGATGTGTTTATTTCTTGATCCAGTGATGGACTCCTGGGTTGCTTCCACCTTTTGGCCACTGTGAATAATGGTGCTATGAACATGGGTGTAGAAATGTCTCTTTGAGACCCTGCTTTCAATTACTTTGGATATATACTATATGCTGCCTTTTATGTACAGTTTTCTGTCTAACATAGCATGTACCCTTCTCAGATCTCTCATCTTTTTTCCTTTTGAGCTTGTACATCCTTGGAATGATCAGCCACTTTGTCTGCCATTGTGTGCCTGGTGGAGAACAGGAGCCTCCAGGGACTCTCTTTCTCCTTTACCTGTTGTCTCCACCAAGAGCAGCCAACCACCGTGTCACTGCATTGTCACTGCATTGCCACTGCCTTGTTGCTGCACTGCCACTCATTGCCCCCAGTCGAGCTGGTGCCATTCTTTCCACGTCCAGGAGCAACGGGTCAGGAGACAAGCAGGGCACACACAGGAGGAGCCTATTTTCACTATTCTGTACCTTCTTACTCTTGTCATCCCGGGCTGGTGACACACGTGCCCTGATGTAGACTGCCATTCCCCAAGGGGGTCCATCACCTCCTGCTCTCTGAGGTGTCTCACCTTTAGACACATCCATCTGTTAACGTGTGGTTGGCTCTGGAACCCATCAATTTTCCTCTGGCTTCTGTGGTATCTCAGGTCTGGGATGGAAGCCAGGAGAAGCTGAGCCTGTTACCATCTTGTTCTTGTGCATTATTCCACCTAATCCTCATGGCAGTGCTGTCAGATAAGCAGTACTAATCCCATTTTTCAGATGAGAAAGTTAAGAGTCAACATTAATTTGTTCAAGCCCACGTTTCCTGTTATATGAGGAGGTTGTCACCAAATCCACGTTCACCCCCTTCTCCTTCAAAAGAATTGGTGACAATAAACGATACTCGTGACTTTGCCACATCAAAAGGTTAAAATTATTTAAATGAAGCTGCAGCCTTCGTGGAAGAAACCTGAGGCTAAAAGAAGAAAATGATGAGGCTACGATGAGATTACAAATTAGTGCAGATTACACATTATCCTGAGTAACCTTGGATAGCCGAAGAAGATGACTGTTTCTGGTCACATTTAGTTTTGATTTTAGACTTCTGTTAACACCATCTGTGACCGGCGTGAATCAGAGCCCCCTAGAGAGGCATGGGCTTCAGCAAACGTCTGGTGCAGCTTCCCGAGTTCTTTAGGTCTACACGACACTTTGGGTACACCCAGGTGACACGCTCTGGGGGGCTTGGTGTCAGGTGGGGGTGCAGATGAGGACCCCAGGACTGAGTGTCTGTGTAGCATGAGCCTGCGGAGCGGCGCTTGGGGTGAGGCCACTGAGCCTGGCAGGGAGGATTTCCGTGGAGGTGATGCTCGGGCAGGCCTGGTGAAGCTGGGCTCACAGGATGGATGGGGACAGCTGGCAGGTCACAGGTTGAGGAAGGGAGAGGCCTGGGAGAGGCAGCTGAAGACCCCACTACCTGGAAGAGCCCACGCTCTGGTGGGTGGCCCTGTCATTCACTGGACAGGTCAGTGGGGGTCGGGTGGGGAGCTTGAGGAGAATGACGGGGGGTGGAGGGGCTGCAGGGGGGAGGGCTTGGGAAGCTGCCCAAGGGCAGGTGCAGCTCCTGACCGGCAGGGTCAAGGCAGCCCTGGCCCTCAGGCCTCAGCTTCCCTGCAGGGGCTGGGACCGTGGCTCCCATCAGCTCTGGGGGTGGCCTCGCTCTGGGCTGCAGCAAGACACTCGGGCCTATCCAGGCTGCTCCAAGAGGCCGCTTCAAGGGAGTGAAAGGATTTCTAGGTCAGGGGACGTGCGGAGAAAGTCGAGAGAGACTAAAGCATCAGGAGAGACCCCTGAGAGCTCGGGGGAGACGTCGGACAGGAGGCTGTGATCAGGGCGGACGTTTGTCCACGAGGAAGTGGAGCCCAGAGAGGACACGTGCTTGTCCGCAGTGACCAGTCGTCCAGCAAAGAGCCAGGATGAGGACCCGCTGGCCTGGGTGAAGAGCTTGGCCCAGGCTCCTCTGTGTGGAGGCAAAGCTTCCTTCCTGCCTCCAAATAAAGCAGGTAAAATCCACTGACTCACTGGGCTGAGCTGGGAGACCATCACATGTTTCAGTCTCATTCACAGTCCTGCATGGCCGTGTCTGCTCTTGTCCACCTCTGCATCGTCCCTCCGCCTGCCTCCCCCTTCCCACGCTGGTGTCCACCTTGGCCCCAGATACGTAGAGATCTTCCTGCCCTGGTCACCCCCTGTCTACCTGACCACAGAGGCCGGGCAGGCTTCTCGTCTGGAGATTTCTGGCAGGAGAAGTGATTGGAGTCACCCACCCTGGCTGTGTTTTGGGAAGGAGCCAGGTGGGGACAGCAGGTGGGGACAGCCCCCCGTCCCCGGTCCAGCCTCCCTGAGCTGGACCGGCCAATACTTCCTGCAGGCCCCCCTGGCCTCCTTTTCTTCCCGTCCTCCTGCTGATGGGGTCCCCACCCCTCCCGGCGTCACTGTGCAGGGCCCCAGAGAACTGTGTGCCTTTGCATCCTTAGTGTACATTTGCCAGGGGCCCTGATCACTCCTGTTCCATCTGAGGTTCTTACACTGGCTTCGTGTGTTCAGAGCCACAGAGACTGGGTCCTGAGTGATCACACAGGGGCATGTGATCCACTCCGTGGCTTCGTGTCCCCCCGCCCGCCCCGAGTCACCTGGGCCATGCAGGGCTAGCACACACGGGCATTTTCCAAAGCTCCTGGTGACAAGGGCACCCAGTTTGCCCCAACTGCGGGGTGATGGCAGCACCTCAAACCCTCCACGTGAAAGGCTTCTGAAGCTGAGCCGAGGCTGGGGTTACGTCAGGGCCTCGGATTTGCCTCGGGTCCCGCCCGTCCAGGAGGGATTCACGGTCCTGAAGGATATGTGCTTCCAAAAGTCTCCAGGGCCAGAGATGTGGGAGCTGGAGTTCCCGTCACTCCCGACCACGCCGTTCCTTCCAGAGCACCTTGTGATGGACGGCACGTGACCTTCCCAGGCCGCTGAGAAGGAGCCCATGGGGAGCAGGGACCCTTCGCACCTTGAACTTCTTCCCTCTGGTCCTGGAGCAGCAGGGCTGGGTGGGGGAGGGCCATACCCACACGGGGAGGTCAGGGGGGCACGTGGGGTGGAATCTTGGCCCATCCTGCGCAGTGGTGCAGGTACAGTGAGCCGGGGACGGGGCTCGGGAGGTGTGGAGACGGGGGATATTTGCAACGGACCGAGCGGCTCGAGCGGCTCCCTGCCTTAACCTGGAGCGACCTCGGCCAGCTCCAGCGGTCCCGCCAGTGTCCCCGCAGTTGGGGGCAGTAGTGCGGCCCCCTGGAGCTCCTTCACGGAGGCAAAGCTGAGCATCGTTGGGACACATTTCAACTTTCCTAAGACTGACAAGAGTCAGGGTGGCCGGTCAGGCCTATGAAGTCGTCCTGCGGGGCTAGCAGATAGAGGGGCTTTGCTGGGGTGCTGGGGTGCTGGGGTCCCGGAGGCAGAACACGGGGGCTCGTCCTCACAGGAAGGAGGGCGACCCCTCTGCACTGTGGAAAGTCCTCGGTGGAAACTAGAGGAATTTTTAAAAAGTATTTAGCCTCCCTTTTTTGAACACGAACAATCCCTCTCTGCACTGTAACTTCCTCTTTTCCGTAAAGTAAATGAAAGATAAAAATAAACACATCCTTGTAAAAAAGACTAAGAATTATAAGATAAAATATAACAAAAGTTCAAGTAAACTACAATAAAAGGCCAAGTAGGTAAGCATAATAAAATTATTTTGTTTGTTAAAAATAAAACAAAATAAAAACTTGGGGAGTAACATTTGTCTAAACCTAAATGGCTTAAAACAGTTGGTAAATGTTCTAAAGCAGCAATGTCCAGTATAATAGAATATCCAGTGAAACTTAATGCAAGCCACATACATAACTGTATACTTTCTAGGAGTCACATTAAAAACAGTAAAAAGAAACTGCTGAAATTAATTTTAATGGCATATTTTATACAACTCAATATATCCAAAGTCATCATTTGAATACATAACCACTATGAACCTTATGATGAGGGCTTCCCTGGTGGTGCAGTGGTTAAGGATCCGCCTGCCAATGCAGGGTACACGGGTTCAAGCCCTGGTCCAGGAAGATCCCACATGCCGCGGAGCAACTAAGCCCATACACCGCAACTACTGAGCCTGCACTCTAGATCTCGTGAGCCACAACTACTGAAGCCCATGCTCCTCAACAAGAGAAGCCACTGCAATGAGAAGCCTGTGCACCACAATGAAGAGTAGCCCCAGCTCGCCTCAACTAGAGAAAAGCCCACGCACAGCAACAAAGACCCAACGCAGCCAAAAATACATAAATAAATAAAATAAATAAATAATAATTAATAAATAAATAAAAGAAACTTGTGATGAGATGGTTTCCTTTTTTTATTGTACCTTCTAACCCAGTGCTTAAGACTTGTCACAGTTTGGATGAGCCACTTTCAAGCGCCCTGAACCCTGTGTGGCTGATGAGTGGCTCCCCCGGCTGGACAGCTCAGTCTCAGCACAAAAGGCGGAGGCTCGGTCCACACGGCGTATTGGAAGCTCTTCAGCACCGGCCAGAGGTTTGGACCACAGGGGCATCCGGCAGGGGGAGCCTTCAGGAAGGGGGTCCGTCCTTCCTAACTCAGCCTCGGCCTGTGGGCCTCACACCCCCAGCAGCAGCAAAAGAGGCAGCTGGATCCCCAGCTCTAGATCCAGTGGGCAGTCTGATTTTGCGGGTCGCCATTTGCCATTTCTTGGATTACCAGCGAAGTGAAATGATTCTCCCTGGTTTATAGGTTATTTTTGTTCCTGCTTTTACACTTAGAACCAGATTATTGAATTAGAAGACTGTCATATACAACTCACTTAGCATTGAGACGGGCGGACGGAGAGAGCGAGCGGGGAAGAGAGAGGAATTTTACAACATCCAGACAGCTGTACTCCACATCTGCAGTTACCGTTCCAGCGCTTCCCCGTCCGTGCCCGCACCCACCCCCTCAGCCAGGGGACTCTGGATGTCCCCCACCAAAGGAAGAGCATATTTCCCTGTCCCGTTGGGGTTGATTTTGCCCAGGAGACTTGCTTTGCTCTGAGCATCTTCTGTTGCCAGGAGGAGGACCCGGTGCAATAGCTGGTCACAGATGGAGAGGCACGTGAGCAGAGTCTCCCTCTGACCACAGCCCTGCAGCTGGAGGCCACACTGACCCGCGAGCAGTGTGGGTAATGCGTGATCATGGCTGAAGCCGTAGAGTATGGGGTGGCTTGTTCCAAAGCATTAGCATGGCACTGGCTGACTACACAACTTGCACCAGGCCTGGGAGGCCATAACCAAGTGTAGGACACAGGGAAATTCCCGAGCCGCACCAAAGGGGCAGGAAGACTATACATATAGATACAATCTGGTCAGTGCTCCTAATTCCCCGTAGAAGAAAGTGCTACCATTCCCATGTGGAGGAAGGGGATTGATGGAGGAGAGAGAATCAGGCTGACACCGAGGCCCTTACTGTGACACTAAGCTTAAAAAGCAGTTAGTATGTATAGGGATTTTGAGAGAAAGAATATTACAGTTTTACACTCAGCCAAACTGTTGTTTAACTTTGAGAACAAAAGGCAGATATCTTACCACCCACGCACTCTTTCTGGAAACAAAGAAATTACTCAATGAGATACACCACCCACACCAAAAACGAAAGAAAACTCCCCAAAGATCTAGAGTCTAAGCCCCAAAACCCTTACTTTTCCACTGCACAGACTTTTCAAAAGTATGTTCTGAGAAACATTAGTCTCACAAGACGTTCATAAAAATAGGATTTATTGGCTTAAAAAGTTTGGGAGACGTACGCTTTCACCTCAGTAACAGCTAACACTGTGAGTGCACACTTTCAGGTGGGCCGTGGTATCAAGTCACTTAGTCCTCAGACTGCGCCCTGGTGCGGGCACTGTCCTTCCGGCCGTGCCACAGGTGAGGATGGGAGTTATCAAGATGCTGAGTGAGTTGGCCGGTGAGGAAGGCGGGAGCTCCTGTGCATCCTACACGCCCTTCCGACAAACGACCACAATCCTGCAGGCATCCTCACAGCCCTGTGCATCCACATCGCTGTGCTTTTGTCTGCAAGAGGGAAGCGTAAGTAGCCACAAACCAAAATGAAATGTCCACCTGTTGTCCCCATCTGCCCAGCGCCCACCTGGGGGTGGTTGGGGGGTGTCCTTCCCAGCTGCACGTATGATGCCTGAGTGTTGTCAGCCCAGGTCCCTGTTTGTGGGTCCAGGGATGAGGATGTGTTGTTCTCTTGGCCTCAGCACCAGGCCTGGAGTGGGCACTGACACAAGCGTGGTGATGAGTGAACTTTCCTGAGTGTCGCTGTAAAGGCTCTTTCTTTTCTCCCTAAGACCATGAACAAGGTGAGAACGTGTGTTCCCACCTCTTCTATTCAACACTGCACAAGCCAGTGAAATAAGCCAAGAATGGAAATAGAAGGCACACATATTGGTCAGGCAGAATAAAATGTCTTTATTTGCAAATGACAGGACTAAGTATGTAGAAAATTCTAAGGAATCACCAAAAAAGCTTCCAGAACGATCAAGTAATTTAACAAAATTGTAGGATACTAACAACATCAACAACAAAATCCATTATATTTCCATATACTAGCAATGCAAAAAATGGAAAATGAAAAAAATTTTAAAACCTTGTATAAAAGTATAAAAAGCATGCTTAAGGAGAAATTTAACAAACTAAGTATAAGATGTAAAAAAAAAAAAAAAAAAACCACACTGGAAATAGGATATATTGCTGAGAGAAATGGTAGATGACCTGAATAAATGAAGAAATAAGGATTAAATAAGTAAATGTTGCTAAAATGTTAATTCTTCTCAATTGATCTGTAGATTCGATGCAATCCACACCACACACACCACGTAAACAAGGATGTGTGTGTGTGTCTGAGCTACAGAACCCCCTGGGCACCTATCTGAGGACATGGCTCCACCAGGCAATTGGGAACCACAGATGACTCTGAGGGACATGGAGAGTTTTAAGTAAAACTAAAACAATCAGATATGGGGACATCGTGTTCCTTGTACTGAATTCTTTGGTTTGTTTTTAATAAATTTTATTTATTTATTTATTTTTGGCTGAGTTGGGTCTTCGTTGCTGTGTGCAGGCTTTCTCTAGTCGCGGCAAGCGGGGGCTACTCTTCGTTGCAGTGCTCAGGCTTCTCTTGTTTATGGAGCATGGGCTCTAGTCACATGGGCTTCAGTAGTTGTGGCACATGGGCTCAGTAGTTGTGGCACATGGGCTTAGTTGCTCCGCAGCATGTGGGATCTTCCTGGACCAGGGCTCGAACCCGTGTCCCCTGCATTAGCAAGTGGATTCTTAACCACTGTGCCACCAGGGACGTCCCCTGAATTCTTTTTTTTTTTTTTTTTTTTTTTTGCGGTACGTGGGCCTCTCACTGTTGCGGCCTCTCCCATTGCGGAGCACAGGCTCCGGACGTGCAAGCTCAGCGGCCATGGCTCATGGGCCCAGCCGCTCCGTGGCATGTGGGATCTTCCTGGACCGGGGCACGAACCTGTGTCCCCTGCATTGGCAGGCGGACTCTCAACCACTGCGCCACCAGGGAAGCCCCTCCCCTGAATTCTTAAAATGAGAAACATAAACAGCCTTGTCTTTACGTGACCTTAGAATTACCATAGGATTTCAAAGCAGAGGTTTCTTGTTTTAATTTCCTCTCTCCTGCTTCCCTTCACACTCTCCTGCCCAGTTCTTTGAACTGCAGAGGTTGGAGATGGTAACAGAAAAGCGACGACAGAACCAGCCAGAGCTCTGCCTTCGTCCAGTCGGTGCCTCCAGGGAGAGCTGAAGAAGGATTGAAAAGAACACGCCAGACTCAGCCCCTCAGCGGCGGGCTCTACAGGACTGGGAATCACAGCTCCATCAGCCAGGCCTGCTGGCAAGGAAACAGGGACAAAGCTGTCCTGTGAATCCCATGAGATAGCGTGACCCGAACGGGACCCGGGGGAAAAGTGCTGATGACTTCAGCACCTACGGAAGAGGCAGGCTTATCCCACGTGGGCAAAGAAGCCTGCGTTCCGGTCCACACACGCCAAAGGCTGCTGCAAGAGGTGAAGCGCCGTGAATTAAAAGTGCTACACTTCCACTTATCTTGCTGTTCTGAGAGGTTAAATTCTTACTTTCTCCCTTTCTTGACTATCTGAGGAATTTTAGCTCTGCCTTATGTAAATATTATGCACAACTGGGTATTCCTAACTAGACCAACCTCTGTCTCTCCACCCCTCCTCTCCAGGGCCACCTTTTCTTTAAGGGAAGCACAAAGCTCTGAATTGGCTGCTCTGAATTATGCATGCATGCGCCGGGAGGTCCAGCCAGGCCTGGGCTCTCGGACAAAGGGGTACAGCCTAGCTAGCATCTCACTTTTGTTTGTGCCTTCCATCTTTTGTGAAGTGGTATGGGAAAAACCCTAACAAGGCTGCTTGACTGCTGCAGAAATTCTTGTCAGACACAGAGGCAGACCCCCTTCCACCTAGCGAGCTCCAGAGAGCACGCAGCCCCCAGCCCTCGAGCAGCCCCTGCTACATCCTTATTTCATTTCCTAGGCAACGGAAAGCCAGAGGGAAACAAGGTACCATGGGAGATGAATCTGATGTAAGAAAAGACAGATTGGAAGAGCTGAATTGGAAGGCTGTCTGCCAGCCCATCCTGTCTGGGAGGAGATTGAGGGAAGGGCCTCCCTCCTGCCAAGTCAGGAAGATGGGACCGCAGCCAATGGACCACCCTTCAAGGTCATGGATGCTGCACCCCACCCTTTTTTCTAAATGCTCCTTGAATGATGAGCTTAATTTTAACCCCTGAGTCATTGCAGTTTCTCTAGCTATGGTTGACTAAAGCAATAAAATTATTGAAACTGACAGCGAGGCAGAATCCTTCAAAAACATGAAATCTGTCTGTGAGATAAATGCAGGAAAACATAACATGCAGTCATAGGGACCCACCACTAAATAATAATAGGCACTGTACAAACACAAATTGAAATAAATGTTGAGCACGTTACGAAGCTCAGCATTCACTGGGTGCTTCATGGAGGTTGTTAAGGGCTGAAATTCAGATAAAAATCACTGTGCTGCTGTGTCTATCAGCCCTGCCCCACCCCCTCCGTGGGGTAAACCCCCTCCGTGGGGTAAAAGGTCCCTTTGTCTACTTCCTGTGTCGTCACTTCACATTCTGACTCAGGATTCTGCCCTGATCGTCCGTGTTTCCTCCTGAGACAGCCTCTCTTTCAAAATGCACAGCGATTCCTGACAGGCAAGAAATAGATATTGAAAAACAAGTCGTGTTTTGGATTAGTGTGGCTTTGCGGTACCAGACGAATGGATTATTTCCTGCCTGGCCTGGAACGCTTGGTGTCTGGGGTGGGAGTGTTTTCAGGGCAGGGAAACGATAGCAGACAAAGCCCCAGAGGAGGGGAGGACCATGATGTCTGCTCCATGAAATGAGTCAGAAAGCAAGGTTAAGTGAGCCATATTGCATGCGTGTCATTTAGAAAATACACACATATTATGTATTTTAAGGCACTTGGACATTTTTGTTACACAGGTGGATACTTGTTATAATCTGAAAGATGGCTTTCCATTGGGGAGGAAAAGGGTTTCAGTCCTTTCAACAACCCCTGGACCTCATGTCAATAGAAGGAACAAAGAAATAACAAACGTACACCAGCTCAAGCCTGTGGAAGGTTTTCACACCCTCCTTATAAACGTCTTATTAACTGCAAACCCCATGAGGCCAAGGACTGTGTCTGTGTGTTGTCATTATGTAATAGGGAAGAACCTTTGTATTCTATGACAAGTTAATCACTAAAGGGATAAGGGATGTTGCTTATAAGCTTAAATTATACATAATGGTCCATCTCTGGGAACCCTGCCTCCCAGGTAATGAGTGTTAGGTTAAAATACCTTTGTTCAGCTCACAGGAAACATCCTGACCAGCCCACCTGTGAATGGCTGCAGGAGGGAAGAAATTAATACATCCCCTCTGGAGGCTGCCTGGAACCAGGACTTTACTTCCTCCTCTTTTAGTATAAAGGAAGTCTGAATGCTAATCCAGGCGAGATGGTTCTTTGGGACATGAGTCCACCCTCTTCTCCATCTGCTGGCTTTCCAAATAAAGTTGCTATTTCTTGCCCTGACTGCTCATCTCTTGGTTGACTGGCCTGTCATGTGGTGAGCAAGATGAGCTTGGACTTGGTAACAGTTACATACCCAGCCTAGCATGGAGTAAACTCAGTATCGGTCGTATAAAAAATGATGGCATCTCTGGTATTAATTTTCCAGACTTCACTCTTTCCAGCTACACTTTCACCTCTGGCCATTCAAAGGACACCAGCTTCTGAAATGTGCTTTGCACTCCTGCCCTCCACAGCATAATGCTTGTCGAGTGATTGAATGTTCCTGTCCAGACGGATAAGCAGAGGGAGGTCCTGAGTCTCACCTGTGAGCAAGGAGAAGCAATGTCTGGTCCTACAGGGCTGCAGGCAGAATCAAGTCATCCTCTGAGGCCAGGAGTTCTGCTCTCAAAGTTCCCACAAGAAAGGACAAGCTTGGGTCCCGTGACATCCATCTAAGGAGCTGGGGCACCTACCAGACTGTTTCCAGCATCATCAATAGCTTCTTATAAATCTGGAGATTGGGATTGACATATATACACTAATATGTATAAAATGGATAACTAGTAAGAACTTGCTGTATAAAAAAATAAATAAAATAAAATTTTTAAAAAATCTATTGATAATGAGTTCTTCTTAGTCTTTCCTGAACCTGTTTAAGGATTCAGCTCTTCAATTTCATGGGGTATCTCTTGAGAGCAAAAAGACAGTGTGGATGTCATAGTTTCTACATCTTACAGGACTTATCTTACGTTTTTAAAAGGCGGGAGCCTCTCTACCTCAATCATACTTTGTTAGTGTACGTCTCCTTTTGTGAAAGTAAACTCTTACATTCATTCTATCTGTGTCTAGAATTTTTGGTTTCTCTTCAGTGTTTGGTTACTACCTGCTCACTCCAGAGTTCAGTAATCCTGCTATTACCCCCTCCCCTCCCACTATCCCCTCCATCTGGAGCTACTCTCTTCTCCAGATCTCAGGGGGACATCACTTCTTCCACAGTGTGGATTCCTTTCCACGTGCGTTTTTCGAGAATCTCCTCCATGGGATCTAGGATTCGACGCAGTTGCAGAGACCACACTGGCTCTGAGGATGGACTTAATGTCAGCACCTAGCACAGAGCCCAAAACATGAGAAATGCTTGCACATATTTGAAGAAAAAAAATGCTGCAAATTTTCCTTCTGCACAGCTGGAGGGTAGATTTTTTTTTTTTTTTTTGCGGTATGTGGGCCTCTCACTGCTGTGGCCTCTCCCGCCGCGGAGCACAGCCTCTGGACGCGCAGGCTCAGTGGCCATGGTTCACGGGCCCAGCCGCTCCTCATCATGTGGGATCTTCCCGGACTGGGGCACGAACCCACGTCCCCTGCATCGGCAGGCGGACTCCCAACCACTGCGCCACCAGGGAAGCCCTGTTTGGTTTTCTTGTTTGTAGCACATACCTCTAAAAAATTAGCTGGACCTTTGCTTGGTGTTTAGATGTATGGTATAGCTTCCACTTGCTTTTAACAAAGTGTTTTAGAGGGTCACAGGCTCCCTGGGAGCTTTTAGTTTTAAATATTTTACCGTGATTTTCCCCAATGATTAACTGAGATTCATTGCCCCTCACGTGCACCCTTACGCATTTTCCTTCGGCTTCCGTTCAACTTCTTTTTGCAGATGACAGCTCAGAGCACCTTAATTATCGGCTATTCTATTTCTCCTCGTGCAGCTTTCATCATTCTTTGGAAATATCAATTGTAAGTCATGGGCAAATCCGAGATTTTCTTAGTGTCTCAGCAATCCAGAAATGCTCTAGCCCTGCTGTGCTGATGACGGTCCTCGTGCTGGTGCAGGAGAGGCGGGAACGGTGATCTGGAGACACAAAAACACCAGTTTGGCCTTGAGAGAAGAATTCCCAACAAGTCAACACCCACTTTTGTCATCCAGGTCTCGGCAGAAGGGCCAAGTGGGCCCAGGCCTCTCCCACGGCCCAGCACACTGACCCTGAGACCCCGACGGGGAAGGCAGGCAGGGTGGCTGGTATGCAGGTTTCCATCATGCCCTTGTACTGAGCTGCACTTTGCCGAGGAGGGTGGGCACAGGGCATGGGGCGATGGGGAAAGAGGTAGGAGGTCTACGGGGATAAGCTGGGAGCTCTGAGCCAGTGTGAAACCCAGCTGTGGACATAGCTGACTAAGCATTGTGCTTTGGAAAGCAGGGCTGTGCGGAACCAAAGCTTGCCCTGAGAGGGCTGTGGGGAAAGGAGTCTCTGACCAGTTATTGGGTTGCCGGAACATTATCGTCTTTGGAAACATTGCGATGTTCTGGAGTGGTCTGTACCTCTAACATTTCATCAATGGATTCACACCTGAAAGAATGAATGGTCCTATTTACATGTAAAATAGATTATATAATGAAAGTACTCATTATTGACAAGAAGTGATTTAAAGTTTCTACAAGAAAAAAGTGGTAAGTGGTACAGCTGAGTAAAGCAAATGCGTGTGTGTTCACATATATATACGTGTATATATGCACGCACACACACACACACATCTGTTAATATATATTCGCAGAAGAAAAGAGCATAACGTAACATGAGGCTCCAAGAACTGCTAACTTCACAGCACAGATGGGAAATCCAAAATCCCTCGTTCTCACTGTGTTATATTAGAAACACAGTCACGGCTCTGCGGCTGATAATATCAAATAATCTGCTTAGCTCACAAGTACTTCTGTGGGCGTCAGGAAAATGCCCTTCCAGACCAGCCTGCATGGAGTAGGAGCCCGTCTCCGCTGGGTTACTTTGTGGGATCACTGTACGTTGAGCCCTCCGTCTGAAGATGGACGGTAAGGAATGTAATCTACAAAGGTCTTGTGTTACAGGAATTCATTGGTTCTTCGGAAATAAATCCACCCAGCTTCTGGTCCCAACACTATTATTTCTGTGGACATTTAAGCAAGTCTTTGATATCTATTTACTAAAGTAAAGATACTACCAGCTCTACCTAACTCGTTGTTGAGAATTAGCTGGGAAACTGTAAGGGAAAGCCCCTTGGGAAAAGTATAGACACAACCCCACAAATCTGTTATGGGTGATGGTGGCAGTGGGTACGGTCAGAGAGCGCTGACACCTGCAAAAAAGGAAGCCACGCCCCTCAGAGACCCGAAGCATAGTGAAGCTTGGCCAGACCCTGTGACTCTCCCATGAGTGAGCAAGCTGGTCCACTGGTCCACTAGGGACTGGAGTCTCATTATCTGAACTGGAGAAGTGGGGAAGCTGAGCAGAAGTGCTCTCGAGCTCAGCGCTTTGCCCCAGTGCCATCCGGCGTTGCGAGCGCCTGCGTGAATTGGCTGAGTGCCTTATACTCTGTGGTGTGGTTGCTCATCCTCGGCACCCCTCACCATCCCTGGCTGGTGGCAGAGACTCTGCCTGTGTTGAATCGAGTCGTGTCCTGCTCAGGAAGACAAGAGGCCTCCACGGAGGAGAAGACACGGATGAACACAAGGCCAAGGGCTGCGTCCCAGACCCTCCTCTCAAGAGCAGCCTTCCAAACTCCACGCAGTGCCAGCAGAAGGAAGAGTTCCAAGGCGGGGCCTGTGTCGATGCCTCTGGAGCCTATGTCCCTGTAAGACCCGGGTGTCCTCAGGGTGAGTTCCAGTTGTTGGTAAAGTTTAGAACACAAGACACTTTTTCCCATGAAAGCCAGGGTGACCTCAGGCAGGAACCCCGAATGGAGTCCCTGCCCCATGCAAGGAGCCGGTGCTGGGGGGAAGGGGGTGGAAAAGAGGGCACAGTCAAGAAGCACAAGGGGACACCTCTGCGGGAGACATACCAAGAGTCCACACCTCCCAGCCACAGGCTCCCGGGACTCCAGCTGTAGGCCTGCGGCCATGGGAGCAGCCATGTCCCCAGGGTCACTCGTCCTCCCCCACCTGCCACAGGTAGGCCACTCCCCTATTCAGAGTCTCACCCCGAGACCCTGGGGCCCACTGTGGGCCCACTAACAGTGCCGGGGACTCAGGGTTTATTGTCAGAGCCCTGAGGACACTGCATCGGGATGCACGAACTCGGACAACCTTCCTCCTTCTCTGAGTCATTGGGGATCTCTCACCTGCTCCTCTTCCTCAGCCCCAGGCATTTGTAGCAGGTTGGCTTATGTTCCCCCAAAAGATGTGCCCAAGTCTGAACCCCTAGTACATGTGACTTTGACCTCATCTGGAAATCGTGCGTTCGCAGAGGTTGTTAAGTTACAGATGTCAAGTTGAAGTCCTCCCGGATTTGGGGTGGGCTCTTAATCCAGCAGCCGGTGTCCTTATAAGAAAATGGACAGGAAGATTCGAGGCAGAGACACAGGGAAGAAGGCCCTGCAGAGATGCAGACAGACATTGGAGCGATGCTGTCCCAGGCCAGGGACGGCGGCCACTGCCAGGAACTGGATGAGGCGGAGGCCTCCTCCCCTGGAGCCTCTGGAAGGAGCTTGGCCCTGCTGACCCCCTGACTTCAGACTCCTGGCCTCCAGAACCGTGATGGTACGATTCTGTGGCAAGCCACAAAGTTTGTGGTCATTTTGACGGCCGCCCTGGACAGGAGCTGAGAAGGCCTGCAGTCACACAGCGGGTGTCCTGTCCACACCCTCCTCTTCCGCCCCCTATGCTTTCCTCACTAACGTGGATGAGCTTGCACTCGCATGTGTACACATACAACACGCGAGTACACACAGACATTTAACATCCAGGAGTCGGTACCTCGAAACCTCAGGTGGTCCTGGGAAGGACACTGTCTAGCAGAACCACGACTTTACCCCTCACTTGAAGTGGCTGTTCTGGCTGTCCTTTTCCTGTAAGTTTCTGGATGGGATCAGGCACAAGCCCTCTGTGACCCGTGAATGTCAAGGAGCACACGGTGCTCCCTAAGGCTGTCCTTGACCTGAAGTGAAGGGGGTGCACCCTCCCCCTGACTCTGGGCCGGTTCACTTGTCTTCTTGGTGGCCTGTCATCTCACTTTGGGGTGCAGCATCTGTTCAATCTTGGCGACGTACAAAATTCCTATTTTAACATTTTATTGCTCATTAAATAGGGGAAGGCTGGTTCCTCACAGCAAAATGTTTGCTCTTCCAAATAAGAGGAACTTGATACCCAGAAGACAAAGTCCAAAGATGTGACTTAGATGCCGAGATGAGGCTTTCCTCGCTCTATGTGTTTGTCACCAGAATGCCGATAAATACCCCCAAAGCTCTGGCACTGCATTGCCCTGATTGGAAACCCCAGGCTCAATTAAGGGGTCAAAGCCACGGGAGGAAGTCTGAAGTTCAAAGGCAAAGTGTGGGGAGAGGGAGAAAGCGGCTAATTGGGCAGAAAGGAAGGAGGGCTGGCTTGTCCCCTCCCCGAGGAGCCGGTTCTTCATGCGTGAGGGGTCCCGAAGTCGAAAGCCAGGTTCAGACTCTTCCTGCTGTGAAAACAGCAGTTCTTACAGGTTTTAGGGAAAATCTGTGCAGAGCCATGATGTGTGTCTTAGAGCCCCCAGAGGAGGAAAGATGCAGTTTGAGGAGGACGGCCAGGGTTTGGGGAATGTAGTTAAGGGAAGAATTCCATGAGCAAACCTGGCTAAGTTACCAAGTCCACAGAAAGGTGATTGGAGCCAATTCAATAATATTCCAGAACAACAGACATGCAAGTCACTGAAAAACATAGATCTTCTCTGTCTAAAGTTTAATTCAGAGCCTGGGCTATAATAAACAAAGCTAGAATGAATGAAAACCTTTTTTCAGATATATTTTCAAAACAGGAGTGGATGACAATGAACAAATCACTGTCAGCCACACCGGGTCTTCGTAACGATGAAGGGAACAATGGATTTTAAGGCCAGTTCACAGGGAAGCGGTTAAGCTTCTGACTAATTGACGGCTTTTTCTGCATTCGACCTGCCCAATGACCTCTGAAGCAGTGACTTAGCTGAAAAAGGAGGCCAACCAAAGAAGGCAGTTAAAAATAGAGTGTCAAGCTCAATTAACTCAGCCTTGAGGAGATGGGAATTATAGTTTGGGAACTTGAGATTGAAGGAGAACTTAGGGAGGGCTAGAAACTTCCAATTCAGAAAAAAAGGAACGCTTCCTGTCATGGGATGAAGTTCCTATCGGTACAGGCTGTGCTCACTCACCCGAGGGCACCACTCAGAGATCCGGCCAGTCCCGACCTACCCGTGGACGTCTGGTTCGGTCTGAACAGGGGCTGAGAGGCTGCGCGTGGGGAAGAGAGGGGCAAAGACCACCAGCAGCTGCCTCTACATTGGGATGAAGAGGGTCTGGGCTCTGCTTCTTAGAGCATGGCCAGAAGCAGGGGCAGGTGCCCAGAGATGGCCACCGGGGCCAGAGCAGAGCCTCAGCCGGGCTCTCGGTTCCCCTCCCCCCCAGGCACCAGCACCTTCCTCCAGGCCTCAAGAAATAACCCGAGACTGTCGGAGTGAGACGAGCTGGGGCCTGGAGAGGCAGACCCGGCTCAGATCTGCACGAGACACTTGTTACCTGTGTGGCCTCAGGCATAGTCTCTGAACTGCAGGGATGTCACCCATGAAAGGAGATTAACTTCAGCCTGTGTCACTGGGCATTGGCTGGGAATTCACACCACGAGCCCTAAAGCTCCGCACAGATTCTAACCACAGGAATTTCACTGTGGCATGAATGTGTATCAGTCAGCTCAGGCTGTCACTGCCGTAACAAAATACCACGGAGGGAGCGGGGAGTGCGGTGGGGTTCAAACAACAGAAACTTATTTCCTCACAGTCTGGAGGCTGGACGTCCAAGAGCCAGGTGTCGGCAAGACCCTCTTCTCCCAGTGTCTTCACATCATCCCCCCTGTGTGTCCAAATGTCCCCTTTTTAAAGGGCCATCAGCCTTACTGGATCAGGGCTGCCTGATCACCTCGCTTAGCCTGACTACTGTGTAAAGACCCTCCCTCTAAATAAGGTCACCTTCTGAGGCTCTGGAGGTTAGGATTTCAACACAGGGATTTTGGAGGGTACAAATCAACCCGTAGCAAGAATAAATGTGCCCCAAATTCATGATGGTATTTTTTATTGAAGAGCCCGAAACATTGTCCAGCTTTACAGTAACAGGTCTCAGTCTTGGCTACTGTTAGAATAATTGGGGGAGAGTTTATCATCTTGAGGCCCAGGCTACACCCCAGATCAGGTAAGTCAGAGCCCTTAGGGGTGGGATCTGGGCACTGGTGTATTTTAACACTTGCTGGTACCAAGGTGGAGAACTACTGCCTTAAACAGACTGGAGGGATGGGGCTGATTCCATTTCGACGGGGCAACCTTGCTCCCCTGAGGATTTCTGTTCTCCGTTGGACGTTCAGGAGCACCCGATTCTTGAGTGGGCTTTAGGTGAGTCGAACCTTTGGAGTAGAAGCTAGGAAATCGTCTCTGTGGTTAAAAGAAGAAAACAAATGCTCAGTACAGCACAGCCCTCAGAGGAGATGCTCACTCCAGGGCCCATGAGCACGGAAGGGGCCTTCCATGCTGAGAAGATGCAGGACAGGGTCCGGATGCCTATGGAACAAACTCGCATGTCCTATCTCCTCAGCAAAGGCTCGAGATCTTTGGGAGGCTCTCTCTCTGGTAACACGCATTGAGATGCTGTTGCTTATGGACCAAGGAGGTGAGAGGCCTTAGCAGGATGCCTGTGGGCTGTGCCAGCCTCTGGGGCCAGAGCAAGGCCACACCAGTAGTGTTCCTGGAAAAGGCAGGCTGTTCATCACGGCAGAACCCGGAGTTTTGAAAACCCAGATGCTGAGATATTTTCCAGTTTCTGGGCTCCTTAGCCCTACCTTGATTTTTAGTCATTCTTTTTGAAAGTTTCAGTGATGTCAAGGGAGCAAAGAGGCCCCTCTGCTCACCCTTGGACCTGGCAGGTACCCTTGGTGAGGTCTCAGGGTGGATACAGTAGCGTCAACGGGAACCCCTCATTGGAGGTGAAACCCAGAGGACCAAGGTGGGCTGCTCGCCCAGTCACCCCTCCTCTTCACCTTCCTTCCTTCCTTCACCCATTCATTGTCCCCACGGTCACGGACAACCCTCAGTGTGCCCAGCCCTGCCCTGCACCTGGATGAGGCACGAGGGAGATGGACCAGATCCTTGCCTGGCTGGAGCGTATAACTTATGGGAGCAAATGAATGATCAATATGCATCAGCTTCAGGGGGTGAGAAATGCTATAAGAAAAATACAACTAGGTAGGGGGTTAGAAGAAGCACAGGTGGGCACTGGGAAGTACTCTTCCATCCAGGGAACCAGGGAGAACGGAGTAAAAAAGTGATGGAGCTGAAGGCTGCACTTCCTTCTTCCTGAGACTCATGCTGGTGTTTCCTTAGCTTCGCAGTTTACAGAGAACCTCCCAGTCCAGCCAGTCCACTGTCTGAGATCACGCCCACAGCGGCCCCTGAGTGGAGAGCGCAGGCGTTGCTGTTTCTGTTCTTCAGGTGACAAGTCTGCCGTGGGACGGAGCAGCCAGACTGACGCCTGGCTGCCCCCATGGCCCCTCACGCTTTGTCCAACCCTGATGTCCGTGTCTCCAGTGACAACCAAATGGAGAGGAAAGGAGGAAGCAGCCCACGTCGGGGACCTTGCCTGTGGACAGCAGGCAGGCTGTGCCAAACCATTTTCACCTTTGCTTCTCCCAGCATCTCCTGGGCACGGTTCCCAGACGCCTCAAGCTTGGAAGTGGCTTCCCGTGGCCTTCCTGAGAGCCGGCAGGCTTCTCTGCTTGCCACTCAGTTCTGGCGTCAATGTGATTTGTTTTCTTGTGTGTTGTTAAGTGGAATCCGAGTTCGTATAATGGAATTAACCATTGTCCTCGGTTCATGACATGTTCTCATCTTTGGTTCATACCTGACTCTCCAGCCACCTTGTATTTTATTTACTTCATTTAATCATTTGTTTGTTTTTAGTTACACGATGACAACCCAAGACGTCCACCTCTGGGGCAGGGCACTTCCACACTGACAGCTCACGTCTCTGTGCCCCTCCCACCCCTCTGCTCTCCTTCCTCCCAACCCCCCAGCAGGTCACCCCCAACAGGTAACGCTGTCCTGAATCTTGTGTCTGTGGTTCTCCTGATACGTTTATCCTGCAGTGTTAGCAGGGTGTGTTTGTGTGTGCGTGTGTGTGTGTGCACGTGTATGTGCGTGTGTGCGCGTGTGTGCCTGTGTGCGTGCACGCGCGCGTGTGTGTGCGTGTGCATGTGTGTGTGTGTGTGTGTGACCGTAAGGAGGAATCATTGGCTCAGATTTGGCTGCTTTTGTTCTTTGTTTTAAAAGCTATTCTTTAAGCCACTACTTCTCAAAGTTTAGTCTCTGAACTGCGGCATCTGGGAACTTGGAGCTGTTTAGAAACTCCTGCAATGCATGCAAATTCTTGACTCGCCTATTCCCCACCCCTCCTCCAACCTACTGAAGCAGAAACTGATTTGAGTTTCTCTGATTACTGATGAGGCCGGCAACCTCTCAATGTCCTTACTGGATGTTTGTGTTCTCTTTTCTCTGAAATGTCTGGTGGATTTTTGCCCTTTTTTTCTACCGGGTTGTTTATCATTTTCTTACTGATTTTAGTTCTTTATATATTTTTGACACTGATTCTTTCGGTTTAAGTGCATAGAGAATATTTTCTCCCATTTATAGTCTGTGTTTTCTTTCTCTATGTTGCTTCACGATGAACAGAATTTCTAATTTTCATATAATTAAATGTATATTTTTGTTGTTGTGGTTAACTTTTTGAGTCTTATATAAGAATTCTTACCTCACTCCAGGATAGGAAGAAAGAATACACCTGTATTTTCCACTAAACTTTTAAAGGGTTTTCTTTTGACATATGAGTACTAAGACTGTCTGGAATTGCTTTGTATGTGGGATAAAGTAGAGATCCGAGGCCATTAATTTTTCCATATGAATAATCACTGTTTCAGGCTCCTCTTCTTCTGAGACACGAGGACCCTAAGCTCCTACAGGTGTGGGTCTGTTCATCCCATTTGATGTCTGTATTCTTATATCATCAGCAACTGTGTTCTTTTCAATAGCTTCATAATAAACACTGATGTCTGGTAGTCAGGTCCCCTCTCCCTACATGTGTTGGCTATTCCTGGACCTTTGATATTTCATAATGTTTTTTAGAATCAGCTTATAAAGACCCGTGAAAAACCCTGCTGGAGTTTGATTGGGCTTTTGCATTAAACGATAGATCAATTTTAGGAGAATTGTCATTTCCAGAATTATGCCCCAAACTTCCTACAGAAACCCTATTTTTCAGGTCAGTGGATCATCCTCATTTTCAAGCTTTTGCTCACGTCACTTCTCCAATTTCTCAAAGTCTCGCCTCAGCTGAGAGCACAGCCCTCCTCCTTTCCCCATCTTCACCCTCGGAGCCCAGCTCGGCCTCCTTTCTGTACTTTCTCTCACGGCTCCGGCCCATGGGACTTCTCCGTCCTGATAAGATGGAGCAGTGTTGGCAGAGGAAACTCTGTTAAATGTCAGCTATTATGATTAGTACGTAGATAGTTTCCTGATTCACTTTGAGATTTTTTTTAGAAAGGCAACTTATTTCCTTTTACCTTAAACATTTCCCCCAAATTACTATAATTATTAAAATAGTCTCTTATTTTCTGTAACCATAGCAAAGAGGAGGCATAGCAGTGGCTTCTGAGAAGTTTCCCTCAATGTTGCCCTCCCAGGGGTCCTCTTGCCGCTTGCTAAAGCTTTATCCCAACTCTGGCCCGTGGAATGTCTCAGATCATCACCGTCAGAGGTTCTGAATATGTTTGAGATGAGAATCTGGTTCATAAACAACCAGCCTCTTTCTAGTGTGTCATCTCTACACGACATAGAAAGTAATTGGAGCAAACAATTCCATGGTTCAGTTTAGCTGCAATAAAGACACCCTAAAGGTGACCCATAATTTTTGTTTCTGCTTGTGACAGTCATAATTAATAAATATTCTGCTCTGGAGTCCGTGGTTTTGTTTCCAAAACAAACACACCTACTTTCTGAATATCATTATAAATGATCTATGTAGCATCATCTGAAGTCGTAAACATTAAAGCCAATAGCCAAATTTTAAGGCATCAGAAGCCTTAGCAAGCATCTGTGTTTTTGAGATGCAGTTAGTGGGCCACAACTGAAGCACCAATGTCATTCAGTTTTCTTCAATTTAGAAATAAATTATTTGGGGGAAAAGAGAGTTGTGGATTAAAGACAATTACTGAGATTCTTAAGACTTGAATGTTCATGGTGGTTCACGTAGTTAAAAAAGAAATCTCAGGTTTGGATCCTTATTAAATTTCACGTCAACAAGAATGGTGTTTCGTAAAAAGTCACCCTAAATGCTACACAGATCACTAATTGTCAAGCAGTCAGGATTCATTAAATACTCTAATACTAAACTAAAACTTGTTAACCTTATAGAGTTTTATGATTTGGAAATGATATCACAATCTCAAAAATGTAACTCAATTTGGTAAAGATTCACTGAGGGGCATGTCAGGCCGGCTCTGGGTTGTGAAGACACACAGATGAACCTGGCCAGTCCTCCCTTCAAGCTTCACAGCAAAATGCCTCTGAGGCCTCCTTGATGACCTCAGCAGTCATTGTACAGCAGTTAAAAATACCCCTGCTGTTTCTTTCTGATGGTTTAGATTCTGCATCAACAGGAGTTTTGATCAGCAATGAGTCTTTTTTTTTTTGGAGCTCCCTGCGCTATACAGCAGGCTCTTATCAGTTATCTGTTTTATACATATTAGTGTATATATGTCAATCCCAATCTCCCAATTCATCCCACCACCACAGCAATGAGTCTTGCTTTATGGAGCACATTGATTATCTATCCTGCCTTGGTTATTTATCTTAAAGATAAGGAGAATCAGTCTGACCTTGGAGAGAGAATCAGGTAAGAATGCCGGGCACTCTTCTCACCTTAAAAAACTATTCGGACCCCGTGCTTGTGTCGGGATGGACCATCAGTCCTCTGTCAGCTGCAGTCTCAGGGACCAGTCAGCAAACGCACCCCTCCCTTTCCCAGAGGTGATGGCTGGAGCAGGACAAGGAATCCAGATGCAAAACAAGGAGCCACGGCAGGAAAGATGCTGCTGAGCAAGAGAATAAAAAAGACGGATGGCAGAAGTGTCTCTATCCAAAAGCCATGTCCGTCTGCTCTTGGGCAAGAAGAACCTTATATTCTGCTCCAGAAACCACAGAATATGGGCATAACTTCGGTGGGGCAGTCAGGCTGACTCAGTCTCAGGTGTGAAATTCCCATTTCATTGAGACAGCAACCACTTTACAACGGTCTTGATGTTTTACCAAAGGGAACAACAGCTATTGCTGTATCTGTGGAGATATACATCCCAGCTCTTCTGGATTTAAATATTTGGTTTGTTTTCAGACCAATCCTTGAACACAAGTCTTGAGTTTTGGGTTTGGGCAGTATATTCTTGGAACATCACATGTTAAAGACACAGTTGCCCTGTGGTAGCATTTGATGATGAAAGTGCAGGAGAAAAAGTCCAACACAGGGATGCCTCCTTTTCAAGAGCACAAGGAATGTACATTGAAGAGCAGGGCCCAAGTGCATTAGGAGGTGACAATTAAATCCACGTTAAAAACAGAGTATTTGCCCTTCAAGAGAATCCTATACAGGTTTCTACTGTAAGGTACCACTTTGCATCCAAAATATCGTTTGATTTACAAAAAGAAGAGGGACATTTGGGGAGCTTGTAAGTACAGAACCAGACCCTTCTGCAGTGAGGTCGATTGTGCATGCAGGAAAGGGCCTCTCCTTTTTGTTGATTTCCTGGAATTCTGGGTTAATTTTTCAGAATGACAAAAACGTAGCAGCAACTCTTAGAACATATGAAATAGAGTTTGCTGTTAACAATGAAAAATGTTTAAACAAGACCTTTGTCTCTATGAAAGGTCGTGAAGAAATTCAAGTACAACCAAGGGACATACAGTCCTAAAAAAGAATTTGGTGGTGGGGCATGCAAATGAGACTATTTAAATCCATTTATAAAAAAGGACAAATAATTTTACAAAGTGTTCTAGGAGTGATGATCTTTACTTTTTAGTTGACTTACTAAATACCAATCCCAGGAGAAACTGCTTTAATAATGTAGCCTTTATCAGTGATTATCTCCAAGGCTTTTTACAACTTTGCCGTTCAAAGTCCGCATATGAACTGATCTCCTGTTTGAGAAGTTTGATCACCTATTTCATTACTGTCATATAAATGTCCTCAAGAAATAGCTGATAGGGGAAATGGTGATTTAACTACTGTTTTGCATAAAAACCCATAAAAGTTCCAGTTGCTTTTAAAAAAATATTAACCACAATTCCTTCTTTAAAAAGTGGGCCACGTGATCCTTAATGTACTGGATTGTTATTTGTTTAAGATTTCACTGTGGAGTTTGGCTAGTGATCATAAAAAGCCATCACTTGTTTTGATAAGACTGATCTACACCCAAAGGAAATGAAATACATTTCCTGAGCTTTGAGAACCAGAAACCGCCATTGCTTGCCACCTTTGATTAAATTAAGGCACTGAGAATAGACAGAACTGAGAAGAAGGAAGCGAAAATAATGAACTTCAAACAACCAAGCCCTACAGATTCCTTTCCTTGAGGGAATCAGTCATAACAAGGAACCCAAATACTTGTCCATCAAAATATTCATTTTTATTTAGTTCTCGCCCTAAGTCCAAAAATAAAAACACAGACGTAAGACAGTTTGTTGGATACAATGGCCAGAGAAGTACAGAACATTTCTGAATGCACGTGGATGGGCAACGTAAGAGTGACATTAAATCTGTTGATGTAGCATCTTTCCCCAGCTTGTTCAAGAATTTCCTTAAATGTATTAATGTATTAAATACACAGTGGTGTGGAGAAAGAGAAAGCTGGAGTCAAAGGCAGTTCTGGCCCCAGAGGGGAAGCAAAACAGAAACAGAGCCTGAACTCTGGTCCCAGGGTGGAAGTTTAGGGCATAATTGCCCTCGCTGGGGGCCCTGGAGAACAGCGCCGGGAGAGAGGGCTGGTCAAGGCTGCAGCACGCAGTTGTAGGTGCTGGCAAACACTTCAGGGATGCGGGCTTCTGCAGGAATTACTCTAATCAATACCTTTGATTATGGGATGCAATTTCCCCGAGAGCTCAGAGAACTACCACCAGTTTTGTTTCTATTCATCCTCGTGATGCGTTTAGGAGCTTCTTAGAGGCAGGTACTTTTGTGCCTTCCTTTTTCATTTATTGAAAAATCAAAGCTCACAGGAGTTCAATACAACCCTACGCAATACAGTGAATCATCTGAAATAAAAATCTATCCCCCGACCGATTTCTATTTTTCTAGTGCCTAAATTTCCCACTCGTAGAATAAATGTGAAATGAGAGGTAGGGTCTCCAGCTTTAGTAAATGAAAAATACAGGATGCTCAGTTAAACATGAATTTCAGGTAAACAACAAATATTGATACGTTTAGTATAAATATGTCCTTTGCAATATTTGGTACATACTTACGTATTGTCCATCTGAAATCCACATTTAGTTGGGTGTCTTATATTTTATCTGGAAACCCTAACCAGAGGAAGGGAAAACTAGGATGTTCTGTGTCCTTATCACAAAGGACTGACTCCTTCAAGCCCACTGCCCTCCATCAAACTCCTTCTGCCAAGCCCCTGCCTCAAAGCTCCTTGCACTCTCCTGGGACTGTGGCTTTCTTCCTTGGATGTCACCTGGATGGATGGTACTGCCTCTCTGCGACCCCCATCTCACGGGATGTCTGTGTGCCACTGGCAGCTGCCACTTCCCAGCCCTCCCCAGGGGCTGAAGAAAAACGTGTATGACTAAGTGAACTACCAAACTAACAAGTAAGCAAAAATCCAAAATGGCAAAATTCTTGGGTATATGTGTGCTGGACACACTCCACTGCATATGGGACACCATCAGTTAAAATAATCACCACTACTTTTTGTTCCACAAGAAAGGAAAAAATGCCGCCAACTAAACTATTACACAATGAAGTCTTATCCCTCAGAATTGTACATGTGTTGAGTTATTTTAGTCATAGATATTTACCATCATATATTTCTTTTATGTGTGAAAATGAAAAGAAACATATAAGCATCATAAATGGTTAAGATGTTTTTAAAACGTCTTCAAATGCAGCATCTAATGTTCCTGAGTCATGTTTTGGCTCAATTCCCCCGTGTCCGGGCTTTTTCACAAGGGATTAACCTCTGAGCCATTAAGGGCAAGGGTGGGAGAGCTCTTCTCAAAGTGGGCTCCGTGGCTGGCCTTAGAATTTTTGCAAGATGCTAACACCCATTCTGTAAATTTTGATGGTGGTCCTTTTTAATCTTAAAAAAAAAAAAAGAGCACAAAAGGATCCAGAAAACAACTAAATCACTTCCTGCCTCAAACAATCCGAGTTATCGGATGGTGGAAGGTCTAGGGATTGTGGGACCATTCCAACCCTGGCAGCAGGAATGTCAAGGTGATGCTGTCTACAGGGCGTATTTTCAGTTACACAAGTTCTCACACATGCTGCAAAACTGCATCGCAGTGTCAGGCCGACAGGACTGCAATTCATCAGAAGACTCGTCCTCATACAAGAGAAGTTAAAATGTGAAGAAAAATAAAACACCACACATGGCTGGTGAATGACCTAGAATTACCAGTGGGGACCCTCTGCAGTATCTTTTGTGAATGTGTTGGCAAACGCACAACCTCTGTTAGGAAATGCAGGTGTCATCCGGCCCTCGTGACAAGGCACTAACGCCTAAAGTGACCTGCGGTGGAAATAAGAAATGGTGAAGAACCATTTAAATGGTAGAAGCATAAACACATCTGCCGAGTGAATGTTCAGTAGTGTTTCTGACGTCACCGACCAGTGAGTTGGAGGCATGGGATGGTGGAAAGAGTCAGGGTGAGACCTGGGCTCTGACCTATGTCTGGGCAGCCTTAGGCAGGTTCCTTGACCTTTCTGGTTCCAGTTTTCACATGGGCAGCACAAGACTCTCAAGTTTATCCCACATTCTACGCTCTATCCTTTGTTTTCGGACAAACCCCTGTGGCTACTTGTGGTTGGACTCACTCAATCCATTGCTTGTTGCTCTTTGTTAAAAGAATACAATAAACCCTCTCTATACAGGATTTGTTACAAACCAACAATGACATCCCAAGGCCTCTGACGTGTGAGCCGCTTTGAAAGTTGGGGGTGCACTCTGAGATGCTTTTATGACATTTGAAAGAACCTTAGATTTCGTCTAGTTCAACCTTTAGAAAGCTAGGACTTTTCTCCAATGCTTCAGCCTTTGTACACCTACTCCATTGAGTGAGCCCCTAGGGGTGCCCGTGTCTTAGCAAGGCAGCCAGGTCAATCAACGACTCCAGTAGCTAGAAAATTCTTCCTTGCCCAGTTGTCCCAAACAATTGGAATAGAATAAGAAGTCCAGAAATAGATCCAATAAGGGAGGAAAGTGCAGCATATATCCAGACAAAAGGCTGATGTCCTTAACGTATAAAGAACACTAACAAAGCAATAAGACAACAAACAATTTAGCAGTAAAATGAGCAAAGAACATGAACAGATAATTTACCCAAAAAGAAAATACTTTTGGTTCTCAGCTGTATAAAGTTACTCTCAAGCTGACGCAAAATTAAACTACAGCTAGGTAGCATTTTCAGCTCTCAGGTAGACAAAGACCAAACAGCTCAGTAAGGGCTGCTGGTCAGGCTGAGAGGAAACAGGCTCCTTCTCCATCATGGGGAGCAACTTACACAAGGGGAAATTTGGCAGTACCTGTCAAAATAGAGAAGCACATATGCTTTACCTACCAATTTCACTTCTAGAATAATAAATTACAGCAGCAATTCTCAACCTTTTTGTTTTCAGGACCACCTTACACTCTAAAAATTACTGAGGATCCCCAAAGCTACTGATATTTACCATATTAAAAATTTAGTAAGAAAAAAAGAAAAAAAAATTTAAACCGAGACATTTAAAAGATATCTATTGTACTATAAAATAACAATATAAGGCCACAGTAGGATAACATAAGTAGCACATTTTTATTAAAAATATTTTTTTAATTAGTGAAGAGAATTTTTTAAATTAGTGAAAAACATTTTAAAAAATTATCAAAAACTATTTTTAAAAATTAGTGAAATGAAAATTCTACACTTGTGCAGGTTTCTTCAATATCTGGCCTGAGAGAAGGTGTCCAGATCCCACATATGCTTGTGCAATGCAGAGGAATCTGGCCTCACTCAGGATGGGAGCTGGAAAAGGAGGCCCCGTGCAAGCCTCTGGGCAGGGGCAGTCTCAGACCTGCAGGGGCCGCACCTTGAGAAGCCGGGTGTCCCAGACAATCCCACGTGTGTGAAAGGACTCACATGCTAGCTTATTCACTGAGGTGTGGTTTGTACCTGCAAAGGACTGAACAGCCACAGTGTCCTTGAGGACGGACGGGGGGATTCTGTGCAACCACTGAAATGAATGGGGTGTTGTTTGTGCTTCTATGGACCAGCTCTAGCTCCGAAGCCTTCAGTGTCATCGTGTGGAAATGAAAGGTGTGCTGTGAAGTAAAAAATAAGCTGCAGAGGAACTTGCATATTTTCTTGTGTACATACAATATACACGAAATATATCTGGAAAGAAGTGCAATAAAACATTACTTCCGCTGCTTTCCCAGAAAGTACTAGGATGGGCAAACAGGGTATCAGCCGGCGTGCTTTTCGTCATGTCTGTGTCCTTTGTATCTTTGGAATTTTGTATATGTGCATGTATTATCTGGCAAAAAAATTAATTAATTTATGTAAACACAAACTTTTAAGCTATTTTGCAAGGTTTTTCTGAGAATGAAATGAACCAATGCATGCAAAAAAGCGTAACCCATTGTAGATATTCAGTAAGTGACAGCTGCTAAAAATAACATTATATAATATAATAACTCGAGGTTTTGTTATGTCCACTTCTGCGTCCCCCTTATGAGCACTGAAACCCCCAACGGTCTCTCCAGAGAGCACTGATTGTCCTAGGTCCGATCAGAAGGCGGTAAGCTTTTATTTTCAAGTGTTTAACATTTCATGTAAACGTTGTTTGGTAATCAAATCATTCTTGGAACCATAACTTTTCTTTTCCCCTCGGCCCTGATTAATCCCCATTAGAGAGAAACTTCCAAAAAACCTAGGTTGTTATATCCGCCCTGCTTGGGACCAGGAAGTGAGGGAATCATGGATTCTCCACATTTGGGGTATGTTCCTTTTTCTCTACAGATTCATTTCCATCCCAGTTTTGTTTTTAATACCTCTTACATGTGCTCATCCTAGATTTGCATTTAGAAACCAGCCCACTGATAAATATTCTTTGCTTGATGCACAGAAATTCATTATTCTGTTTCACTTGGTCCTGGACTTGTAAGATTTTAGGCAGAACCAATATTTCTTCCTCCATGATACCCAACAATCACAATCTAAATGTAAGATTCAGTTTAGGAAAAATGTCCCACCCACCAGAAATTCAAAATTACTTTGTCCTGAATTTTTAAACAGCTAGTGTAAAAAGAAGCTTTTGACCACCACTACCATTAGCTGTGACGTGTTGGACAACCCTGGTCCAAACTCACGTCATCCCTCATCAAGCTGTCAGACCACTCCCTGTCTTTTCCCAGTTGCTGTGACAATTACAACATCTTCCCTAGAGTAGGGTTGACTATCTCTGGTCTTGGAGTCACAGCCAGTCTGTTATTGGCTTGTTAAAGCCACGCCCTCACGCCCTGAGCCCCACAGGGTGTTTGCTGAGATTTCTGCTCTGGTCCCCTCTGGGGTGCGTTCATTCATTCATCTATGTCTGAAGCGACTGCACACCTACTGCGTAAGTATTAAGAGTAGAACAATGATGAGTAGACATTTGGGTCAAAGACATGACCCAAAGGCAAACTCAGAAACCATTTCTTTCTTTCTTTTTTTTCAAAGAATAGGTTTAATTAAATTAATTTATTTATATTTCTTACTGGCCGTGCCTCGAGGTTTGTGGGATCTTAGTTCCCCGATTAGGGATTGAGCCCACGCCCTTGGCAGTGAAATAGAGGAGTCCTAACCACTGGACCAACAGGGAATTCCCCAGAAACCATGTCAAATTACATTCCGCTCTGAATGCCCACCTCCTGGTTGGGGGGAAAGAAAGCAGAACAAGGTGTTAAAGTCCTTTCTTATGCCTCTCTTGTGATAATCACACGAATTACAAACTTTCCTTTAATGCTACTTTCGATTTAAAAATAAATTAAATACTGTTATTTAAAAGTGAAAGCGGGGGAGGGATAAATTAGGAGTTTAGGACTAACATATACACACCAATACATATAAAATAGATAATCAACAAGGACCTACTGTATAGCACAGGGAAACCTACTTAATATTCTGTAATAACCTATATAGGAAAAGAATGTGGAAAAGAATGGATATATGTACATGTATAACTGAATCACTTTACTGTATACCTGAAACTAACACAACATTGTAAATCAAGTATACTCTAATATAAATAAAAATTAAATTAAAAAAATAATAAAGTGAAAGTGAAGATATTTCTAGAATTTGATTTTGAGAGTTGTATATGATTCACCTCCAACACGAATCAATGGGAGGACTGATTTTTCTCCCTTGCACAGATTTTCCCCTGCTCCACTGAGTAGCAAGTGGAGGGTGACAAGCAGTTAGAATGCCCGTTAATGATTAATTACTGAGCGTGGGAGAAAGGGTTTGGAGCGCAAAGGAAAGAACGTGAGCAGCACTGGAAATATTCCACTTGTAAACGTCAATTGATAACTTTACAGAACTCTGCAGATGCCATTTCGAAGTTGTCAGCCCTGAAAACTGGATGAGGGAATCTGACACTTTATGAAATAATTCACTCTTTTAACTGCTCAAAACTAGATTTGTTTTTAACTTTGGGGAATGTATGTTACATAAAACAGGGTATCCTGTAGCCAGGTTTGAGGGGACCACCGAAAGAAATGCTTTGGGATGTGCATAGATTGCCTGCAGAAATTTCAGCACAAAGAGGGCTTCTCTCCTCGGCTGAAGATTTGGTTGTTCCGGGTCCCTGATCCTCGGAAGGTAGGCACGGTAGCCTGGAGGTGGCAGCTCTCTTCTAAGGCTAGAAGGTGTTTTAATGTATACCCTCTCCCTGACCCCCACCACCTCGGTAAGTCCTCAGACGCGTCACCGAGAGCCTCCCGCTGTTGACACAGAAAATAAGGAGATTGCTTTTCCCCAGGACCTCAGAGCAAAGACGTGATGGAGGGGTTGGTCACCTGAGGGGTGACCGGGTGCTTTCTCCATTGTTGGCACCTCCTGGTAGGCAAATAGCTTCGGTTAACAGCTGACAGAAATAAAATATCAGCATTTCCAGACTCAGGGAGGCACCTTACGTATTTACCCCTGATTCCACAGGGACAGTGGCCCATCCCAACTAACTTGCTTGGCTGCAGAAACCAAGTGTCACTCAGGCACCAAACCAGTCTGACGGTCCGTGCAGGCTGGTGTCATCCAGGTGCAATATCCCGACACCCCACGATACTGAAATTCGGAAAACTGGGGCCAGGACATTAGCTTCTTCAGGATCAGACTTCCTTCACCCTTAAGATTGTCAAATACTTCACAGCGACCTTTCTAGACTCCCGCCTGAGGGTCTCTGATTCAGTAGGAGGTTCAAGCGTTGCCCTGTGCTACTGTCTGCTGTGACAGCACTTCCTTCCTACCTGTGTTCTGGCATTTATCACTTTGTTCTGCAGCTACGGTTTTTACATCCAATCCGCGCTCCTACCCCCTTTTCCATTAAGCTGTTATCCCCTTGCAGGCAGAGACTGTGGCAGTATTTTCATTTGAATCCAAGTACCTAATAGAATGCCTGGTACATTGAAAAGTGCTCTGAAAATATTGGTGCTATATTTCAAAAAGTTTGAGAAGATTCCCAGAAGACATTTTTCAGAGACCTTAGACAGCCTCTTGAATAAAAGGGAAGTAAAAGATAGGATTTCCATTATTTGTTAAATTAATGTTTCATTGCTGCTTAAATCACTGTAACTAAGATAAGGTATATACATTCTGTGATATCTTGTTTCCAAAAATAAAACAAAACTCTCTCTCCCTTTCTGGGGGACGATTATTCCTTTGAATCTTTGAAGCCCTTGATCATTGGCTTTGGAGCACACTGGAAAAGTTATTTCCATGGAGATGGAGTTTTCTAGACTGTCAAATAGTTAGCAACTTCCAAAGCTAAGATATAAGACATGTTTACTTGTTAAGTCTGTGAATTTTTTTAACCTCTGACATTTTTACCTTAAGTGGGTGGAACTATGCTTGGCTACAAAATACCAGGTGTCACTTAGGCACTAAATGCTACTATTCCACAAAAATATCAACAACCAAAGGACACAGCACATGCCTCTGGTGGCAGAGAACCCTGCTGGTGAGGTGTGGTCAGGCTCCTGTTCCAGAGGCCTTCTCTAGAGACATCAGGCGCCTCTGGATTTGACCTTGGAGGCTTACATCAAAGCAGCAGTCGACAAGGCCATCTCCTCTCTGCCCCTCCACTGCTGAGGGGGCCACCCCAGCCAAAGGCAAGGGAGCCCCTTCGCTGGTTGAGCTGACCAGGACTGCTGGTTGCTGAGATCCAGCTTAACTGACTTTAGCAAAAAGAGTGGAATGCCTTAGCTTCGTAGTTGAAAGTCTGGATATATTTGGGTCCATGAGCTCAAATGATGCCTTCAGGACCCAGTTTTTCTCCTTTACTTCTCTTGAGTCTGTTTCTCCCTCTTCTTAAGCAAGTTACCTCCTCTGGATGTCCTCCCAGACTCCAGGCTCTCCTCCTTCACCTCCTTCCTGACTGCTGCAGACAAAGTCCCAGGGCAGAAGCTGATTGGACCACTTGGTCACATGACCATTTCTGACCCAAGAATGTGGCCGGGGGTAGAAGGCATGCACTAGGAGGCCTGGGCTGTGTGTCCACTCCCAGAGTTGGGAGGACACAGCCCTCCCCTTCACAAACCGATGATACCCCAGAAGGGATCATGGCAGTTAGAGAATCTGGGACTTGCTTCCAGGCAGGCAAAAAGGCCATCACCCAGCACGCTAGCTGGGTGTCTTGTGAGCTAACAACGCAGAGGGTGTCACATATGATAGCAGGTTTTATAGGTCAGTGTTAGTGCTTATTCCTCCTAACTTACTATAGTTATGAGCTGTATTATCTTAGGAAGCATTAGCTTAGATTTATTTCACATATGTGAAGAACTATCTTTTGGACAATCTGATATTTCCTCATCGAGTTTACTGCTGTGCAACATAATAAAATTTCTAATAAAACAACTAGAGTACATTCACTCATCTTTCATTATTTCTTCTTCCACTTTTCTTTTTTTCCCCCATTTTGTCCCCTAATTCATCCTCTTTCTCTGCCTCCAAGTATCTAAAGAATTCTAGTAATAGTGGTAGCCTGTCTTAAGTTTTTATTGGAATAAGGAAGAGGATGGATAACTGGATAGATGGATAAATAGATGGAGGGATGGATGATGGAAGACTAGAGGGAGGGAGGGAAGGAATGATGGAAGGAAGGAGGAAGGGATGGATGGAGAGAGGGGTGGGGGGATGGATGGAGGGATGATGAAAGAATGGAGGGAGGGGGAGGGAGAGAAAGAGGGAGGGAAGGAGGAAGGGATGGACGGGGAAATGGATGGAGAGCTGGGTGGGTGGAGTGATGGATGAAGGGATGGATAGTCAAACAGCCACTGAGAATAACTAACTGTTTAATATTTCAGTCAGTGATGCACTGCTTGGTCAATGAGTTAACAAGCCTAACAAGTCTGGCTGAAAGGCCTGGCTTGTCTCTACCGGACGAGAGGGTCAGAGCAGAGTCTGCTCATTGTTAGTGACGCGTCTCAGATAAGGAAGGTTCCCCCCTGAGGCCACCGTTGCACTCTTGAAGTCTGTTTTCTCTAGTACTTTCTGTGGCAAGAGAGACAGTTTCTTTTAAAAGGAAAACATGACTTCAGAATTATCTGTGTATGTATGCTCTTTGTCTCTGTGCAAATGTAGTATTTGGCGGCCAAGGCCAGCTTTAGAGCAAAGAATCTTCTATGATTCCTTTCTTTTTTTTTTTTGCTGTACGCGGGCCTCTCACTGTTGCGGCCTCTCCCGCTGCGGAGCACAGGTTCCGGACGCGCGGGCTCATGGGCCCAGACGCTCTGCAGCATGTGGGATCTTCCCAGACCGGGGCACGAACCCGTGTCCCCTGCATCAGCAGGCGGACTCTCAACCACTGAGCCACCAGGGAAGCCCCATGATTCCTTTCTTAATGAAGGAATGTAAGTTGCACGGTAAACTGAAACATACTAACTTTAGACACTGACCCCTCTTCCAAGGCTTCACTCTGGCAGCCTTGACCCACAAAAGGAAACAGCAAAATACTGAAGCAGGAATTTCGAAATCCAGATCTGAGACCACCATCTACGTGAAAAATCCCTGAGAGTCTGCAGTCAGTGTCCCAGCGTCAGGACAGCATGGACCAGCCCACGGTGCACCCTTCGTCCTCCTGGTCTGAGGGCACAGGCCCCTTAGGAGGGGTGGTCAGAGGCCTGCTCTGCCGCAGCATCTGTGCTGTGAATAAGCAAGCTGGTTCCAGGAGGGAGGCGCTGGGAAGCGGGACGCTGTCCAGGCAGCCGCAATGATGGATTTCTTTTCTGATGCTTTTTGTTCAGTAACAAAACAAAGCCTATTTTCTGCCAGAGCCTCCCACTCCCCTGGATGCGGAAGGAGTGCATCTTACAGACTCCCGCAGGGCTGCTGGGTGATCCTACTCATCACACTCCCCTTCGGAGCAGCGAGCTCCTTTCCTAGGGGGAGACAGTGACATGTGAGGGGAGGCTGCCGGGCATGCAGACTGGGGGCGATTCTTCTCGCCCAGTAATTAACCCCGCACGGGGCACCTGAGCCACACGACTGCTGCTCTGGCCTTCAGAGGTCTATTTCCGCTTGCGTTTCACGTTCTTTCTTTCTTTCTACCACTCTGGACCTTGCCTGATGGGAAAAGAAAGGGTGAGGCTCTTTAAATATTTTCTGCATGTTCCACTACCCCCCACCCACCTGATGACAGAGAAAACACCAGTGATTTGAAGGGAGGGGGCCTCTGGCCTAATTTCCACCAGGCAAGCTTCAGGATTCCCAAACCTGTTAATGAAATCTGCCTCGTTATAAAGCAAAGCACACAGACGAGTGTGTTTTCCCATCTGGATCAGAGTATAATTGGGGTCGGCTCTCCTGTCTATGCTTTTACCATCAAAACATGTAGCCAGGACTAATAATAGGACAAATGGCATAGATGTAAAAGCTGTAAAATCTTTACAACCATTTAAAAATAATAGGGCATGCTCTAAGCCCTGTAAAAATAGTCATTTATGAACTGTACACATTGTTTACAAATCAGGCACCCAAAATGTAAATCTACCAAACAGACATTAACCTAAACTACTGAGCTGGCAAGAATAAATTTCAATTACACATCGACTCTACTGCCGTTTTTCATTTTTTGCTGACATTTAGGTGGATAATTTTGGAAGTGGATGGCGGCAGGAAATTAAAGCTAATCTTTTCTCCCAATATATTCTCTCACGGAGAAGCTCCACTTGAAGTAATTCCATTGTTTTTGAGTTCCAAGTCAGAAAAGTTTCTCAAAACATATCATTGCAGAGTGGAGATATTTGAAACCTTCCATAAGGACCCAGTTCTGGTTTATCTTTTCTTGGCTCCACTAAGGAAGCCTCTGAGATTCACAGGCTCTATGTGGAATTTCATAACTCCTTCATCTGCTACCTTGAGCTGAGCTTGGCTGTGCTTGTCGACTCAAAGATCATCAAAGCCTCAAAAGCCAGTCTTAGATCGAGGACTCAACTTCCTCTAAATTCCACTGGAGTTTCATCCTCTCAATAATCCTATGAAACATGAAATAGAATTATGTCCATCTTCCAAATGAGGAAACAGAAGCTCAGAGAAGTTCAACGCTTTGGTCGTGGTCACACAGCTCAAAGCAATGGAGTCATAACCTAAGCCCAGGTGGACCTGAGTCCAGGACCCCACACTAACGTGGGGAGGGAGCCGTCCACAGCTGGGCAAGGACTCAGGAGGCATCCACTCGGTGGCAGCTGCCTGCCCAGCCCGACCAGAAAGGCACCAAGAGGTGGGGCTGAGAAGAAGGAGAAAGCTTGGGTGGGGGGAACAAGGGAGACAAAGATTGAAGACCCTGATCTCCTCCGAGCCCCTTGCATACTCTTCCTAGCTGGCTCCCTGTTACTTTTGCAAGGAGGTATTTCCGTTTGGAGTTTGCCTTCAGGGCACTCATCTGTAGAGTTCTAGGAAGTTTGTTAATTAAAGAAAGGAAACGTGTGAATTTTATTGGGCTCTAGGCAGGGAGTGGAGGATGAAGTGCCTGACTTCTTCTATGGTGTATTAACTCTGAAAATGACATCTCTCTAGTATTTTCAGATTCCTTGGAAGTTGATTCCTAAGAGCAGGGAGGCTTCTTCCCGGGTGGAGAGTCTCTAAGGAATTTGGAGGCTCAGGAGTTGAGCTGAGAAGGGGCCATGTGTCACCTTCAGGTGCTTCCCCTACCCGGGACTTCCAGCGGGAGAGGCAGGAAGCCACTGGTCTCGCCCTGGTTGGTTCTGATGGCAGTTCGGGGTGCTTAGCTCTCATCGTTGAAGCTCCTCCTGCTTTAGTTTCTCACTGGCACCTGCAGCAGGCCAGCGGGTGGGGCTGGTTCTTCTCTGGGGTCGCAGAGCTGCCCCCTCAGCATCAAGATGCTTGTTGGAAACAGCATCTCCAGACCAGCTGAATTTCCACACCATCTCCAGGTGATCTGTTGCAGGTGAGCGTTTGAAAGGCGCCGTCCTAGCTTCCTAGGTGTTCTTGAGCCAGGGGACACTAACTTCGATGTTTCCAGAAGCAAGAGGACCAGAGCATCCTTTCCTAAGAACCACAGTGTTGCCTGCATGGCAACTCCCCGTGAGCTGTCCTTGGGCTGGTCTGTAATCTCTTTCCAAAGCTACTTCTCACCGACCCTTCCCATCCAGCATGACCTCCACTGCTTCCCTTCCTACGCCCCAAAGACAGGCTCCCTCTGCCTGCACGCAGCTCACAGCATCCTCCTCCTTAGTTCATCTTTCTCTCTCCAAACTGTGCCCACCTGGGCTGCCCTTGAAGGCTGGCTTAGTCCCCACCCCACCCCGCTCTGCTTCTCCTCTAGTCAATCAGACCCTGAAGGCAGGGACACGTTTTCTCCTTTAACACATCTGGACCTTTGCACAAAGCTGGGCATGCAGATTATACTCCACGGAGACCTGTAGACGAGGAATAGGATGTCATTGCAAGAGGGGCATTAAAGCGCTGATACATGGATGTGACTGGATTATTCAGTAGACTCCTCTGTTAACTATTTCCAAATAAAAAAGTGAAAACAGATCTGGAAGATGTTGCAACCACATAAAATGACTGAGATGGAAATATTGTGGGAATTTAGATACCAACGTTTATTTCCTTTCCTGTATTCAGCTCTGGGGCAGCGTTTGCGACACTTGCCGTTCCTGTTGAGAATGGAGCTTCCTGTGTGGAGTCCCATTTGTTAGCACCAGGCCTGTTCTTTTTTTTAAAACTATTAATAAAAACAACCTCTTTAGTGAAATTTTTCATGTAACTCAAAACCCTAACAACAGATTTTCCTTATTTCTTTAATAAGGACTGGAATCATTTCCAAGAAGATGGACATGTGGTCAGAAACAGGCAGAACCTGCCAAGATGCTGCCTTAGCCTGGGTCCATTTCCAGTTTCTTCCCTAAAGTATGAGGTTTATGTCAAGGTTCATTTTTTTCCCCTAGTGATGTCCAATTGCTCCAGAACTGTTTGTTCAAAAGGCTATCATTCCCCCACCAAATTGTTTTTGCAGTTTTGCCAAAAATCCACTGGTCATATTTGTGTGGGTCTATTTCTGAGTTCTCTATTCTGTTTCATTGATCTATTTCTTCTCCAACACCACCCTGTTCTGATTAGTATAGCTATATAATAAGACTCAACATCAGGTAGATTCCTCCCATTTCAGTCCTCTTTTTCAAAACTGTTTTAGCTATTCTAGGCCTTTTTCTCTTTCATATATATTTTAGATTAAGCCTGATAATGTCTATAAAAAAACTTGCTAGGATTTTCATAGCAACTTTGCTAAATGTATAGATAGATCACTTTGAGAACTGGCATCTTTACCATGTTGACTGTTCCAATCCATGAACATGGTCAATCTCTCCATCTCTTCACATCTTCTCTCATTTTTCTTTCATCAACATTTTGTAATTTTCAACATATAGACACTGTACATGTTTTGTTCAATTTATACCTCAATATACATTTCCTTTGGACCAGTTGTAGATGGCACTGTTTTCAATTTCAGTTTCTGTGTGATTACTATTCACATGTATCAGTTTGATTGACTTGTGTGTGTTGGTCTTATAGCCTGGGTCCTTGCTGCACTTACTCGTAAGTTCAGGAGTTTTATTGTAGATTCCTTGGGATTTTCTACTTAGACAATCATATCATCTGTAAATAGAGCCTGTTTTATTTCTTCCTTTTCTATCTGTATGCTTTTTCTTTCTTGCCTTTTTGCTCCAGCTACAACTTCCAGTACTGTCTTGAATAACAAGGTAAGTGTGGCCATCACTGCCTTCTTCCTGAACTTGGTGGGAACAATCCATTCCTTTACTGTTAAGCATGGTGTTAGCTGTGGGTTCCATGTAATATTTTGCACACTGTACAAGCTTCCTCTTGCTTCTGTAACACATACCACAAATTTAGTGGCTTAAAACAATGCAAATGTATACTCTTACAGTCCTGGAAGTCAGAAATCTAAAATCAAGACGTCCCCGGGCTGCATTCCCTCTGGAAGCTCCAGCAGACAGTGCGTCTCCTTGCTTTTCCCAGATTCTGAAAGTCACTTGTATTCTTTGGTTCACAGACCCTTACATCCTTCCAAAGTCTTGATTCCATCATCACACCTTTTTCTCTCACTGTAACCCTTCCCCCCTTATAAGGACCCTTGTGATTACATTGGGCCCATCTAGATAATCCAGGACAATGTCTCTATCTCATGGTCCTTAACCTAATTACATGTGCAAAGCCCCTTTTGCCGGGTGAGATCACATAACTACAGGTTCAGGTATTAGAGTGTTGATCTCCTTGGGGGCAATTATTCTGCCCACAACTCACTGTAATAATTGCCTGTTTACCTACCTTGTGTTATTCTGCATTATGTCCCCTGGCAGAGTCACTGGTGTGCAGTAGGGCTCAATAAATAATTGTTGGCCCACGGAATGGATGCTGAGTAAATCTTTCTCCTTTATCACCCTTGGGAAAGTGTAAAAGTGCACTGCTCTTCAGTGTAGCTACAGGTATTAATTTTTTCTGAACAAATAAAATCACAATATCTGCTCTGATATACATCAGTAGATTTGTGGGGCTCTCAACACAGATTATTTGAAATTAGGCTTCAGAGAAATCCAAGCTGTAGGCTTTCCACAGATATTCCCATGGAGCAAACACTCACGGCTCTCCAGCACACCGCCCCCAATTCCTGACCGGACAGGGAAGGACAGAGAACACTCCTCAGGTACTTCCTTCCCTTTGTGAGGCCACCCTTCACGCGGCGCCTGCTTTATGTTGTCAAAAGTCAGCAGTCCATCGTCTTCTTTTTTTTTTTTTTTTTTTGGAGTATAGTTGATTTACAATGTTGTGTTACTTCCAGGTGTACAACAAAGTGATTCAGTTATACAGACATACATATGTGTCTATTTTTTTTCAGATTCTTTTCCCATATAGGTTATTACAGAGTATTGAGTAGAGTTCCCTGTGCTATACAGTAGGTCCTTGTTGATTATACATTTTATATATAGTAGTGTGTCTCTGTTAATCCCAAACTCCTAATTTATCCCTCCTTCCTTCCCCCCAGTAACCATAAATTTGTTCTCTAAGTCGGTGAGTCTGTTTCTGTTTTGTAAAGAAGTTCATTTGTATCATTTTTTTAGATTCCACATACAAGTGATATCATATGGTATTTGTCTTTCTCTGTCTAACTTACTTCACTCAGTATGATCATCTCTAGGTCCATTCATGCTGCTGCAGATGGCATCCTTTCACTCTTTTTATGGTGAGGAATTCCATCATCTTTACAAAAGAACATTTGTCTCCACCTCTTTTCTCTTGTGCTTCCCCCTTGCCCCTTTGAGCACCTGCTGAGCAGGTAACTCAGGATCCGTCCACCTTCTCACTGAAGGGGACTTGGTTTGTGGGCCTCCAATTTCCCTTGCCTGTTCTTGACTCAGGCTGCAGCCTCGGGAGGTGGGGAGGGATGGAAGTGGAGTCTTGTTGGCTTTTCTAAGAATGGTTCACATCTAATTGTGTAACTGAGGCCGACACTGTTAGATCTGGCTGAGGTTTCATGTCACGGGTGGATATGACCGGACTGTGGAGCTGTCACTTGAGACTTTCAACAGGAAGGGTGGAGAAAAGGGAATCAAAACCCCAAGACCCACCAGCGAGGGTGGGTGGCCTTGCCCAATATGAGAACCTCTTTGTAATGAGAAAAAAAACCACAACAGGTTTTTTTGTTGTTTTTTGTTCTGCCTCCCTCCTTTTTTTAAATGAAAAACCAGTGTTTTTCGTTAGGAGCTCCATGGGCGTCTTGGCAGGACTGCCACTCACTCGACAGAACACCCTGTCTGGCAGGATGTTCAGGGTCCCTGGGGCCTGCATCACCCCCAGTTATTGTAAAAACGAAAACACCCCCAGATGTCTCCAGATGTCCTTACTGGGAACAGACTGCCCTCACTTGAAAACCTAGCCATGGGTTATTTGAAAGGCCTGTTCTGGGTTGTCAGTAAAAACCTAATATCTTCTAAAATCACTTTTTTCCCTAATAAGGGAATAGGAGGGAAGATATTAATTCGGATGCTGAATAACTGCCGCATGGACTGTATCCTTTCTATCCCCCAAGTGGTGGCACTTTGCAGAAGGCAATTCTGGATATTTCCTGCCCTTTGAGGCTAAGTTGACAGACACTTGCCTCGGACCTGGGAGCCTATGATAGGCATTCAGTGGCCAGAAATGAAGTGGCTGCTTCAAAGCGCACATCTCTAGAGATTGCTTTTTTGAAAAAAATCACTCATTTTACGTGTTCTTAATAAAGAATAAAACTCACACACACACACTTTTAGAAACATACCCAGCTCCTTAGGAAATTCTCCTTTGAAACGGCAACAGGAAGGTCGGGATGAGTTAGGCAGCCTAAACCAACACTACTGTGTGACCAAAGCTGGACAACTGACGAACCTCACTCCCTTGTCCCCAGATTTTTTACTTCGCCACCTGCTCTACTGTCAGGCAGAAGGAGGGTGTATATGTTCACACGTTTCTTTTCATTTCAGAAAGGGGTGGCTATTCCACGTGGGTCCCCTTGAGCCCCGTGTCTGCGAATCAGCTCAGAGGTACAAGGTCCACATCGACGACCCCGGCCCGCCGGCCGCTCCCGCTGCAGCCCATTGTCGACGTCACCCTCCCAACCAGAATCTGTTTCCCTTCTTTGGGTTGGTGGGACTTGCAGCTCTTTGTTTCTGTAGCTGAGGGAGGGGAGGGCGGGAAGGGCAGGGTCCATGGGTCTCTCCCTCCCTCTCTCCATCCCACCAGGCCAGGTACTTACTTCATGCTCGCTGGAGAGTCGGGCGGCCTGTGGTTGCAGGCCCAGCAGGGCTCGGAATTGTCCAGAAGGCTCTGCTCTGTCCGGGCCCCACCCGGCTGGCCGAGGGCCGGGTGGAGAACGTCAGAAGAAGCACCTTGGTCCCTTCTCTTCAGGGCTCCCCCCAGGTGACAGTGAGGCTGAGAGCCTTCCTGGGGCAAGGGGACGTTGGGGTGGGCTTGGAGCACTGTGATCTGGACCCAAAGTCACGGCCGCCAGCAGGACTAGCACGTGCCAGGGTGAGCCTGAGGCTGCCTGGGGAGCGGGAAGGAGAGTCCAGCTCTCCCCTACTAATCACCAGTGTTAGAAGCAGTCTGACACTTCTACCGAGTCACGGTAACCAGGCACAGCGGCATTAAATGTGGAGGCTACCAGACATTTCCTGCACTTTCTCCTAGTCTCCAGACTTGGAGCCTTATCAGTTTTTTCCTCTGAGTTTCATAAATTCATCATGTCCAGGCACTGCTATACCAAACAATGTAGCAACCAATAGCGGGTCCACTTTCTGTTTGAGTGTACGCCCTGCTCCCTGGTCTGACTTCTCCAGTGTGCAGGACTTGTTCTCCCTGGGAGCCGGTGAGCTCACCATCGGCACGGCTGCTGTGCCCCTGGGACCCTTGTGCCGTGGGGCTTTCCCTCCCAAGGCGGGGGTGGAGGGGTGCCTCCAAGCCAAGGTTCCACTAGCTCACCTCATCCCCTGGTAAGATGTCCCCCGAGCCCGGGGCACCTGTGTCCTCTGCCTCGTCCACGTCCTCTGGGGGATCACACCCGGGGTCTGAGACCAGAACTGTTAGTGGGCAGCTGGGCAGCAGCTCCCAAGCCCCATGCCCCTCGGGAGAGGAGGGAACACACAGCTGCTTCTTGAAGCCCCCCACCAGCTGTCTCCCCAGAGTCTGAGCTTTCAGATGGAGCCAGGGAGGTGGGGGAGGACCCACGTCCCAGGGCCGGGGAGGCAGGGCCAGAGGAGGAGCAGCTGACTGAGGCCGCCTCCCTCAGAGCCGCCTCCTCTCCAGCCCTCTGCACGACCTGTGGGCAGCCCTGGGCCCCACGGCCCTGTCAGTGACAACCAGCAGCCGTCTGGGAGGCGTCTGTGTCCGAGGAGGCCAGGCTGCTCAGCCCCACACAGCCTCCCCAGCCTGAGTGCGGCAGGCCCTTCCCAGCCCGGGGACGGCAGGGCTGCCCAGCACCGTCCCCACTGCCATGGGATTCTCTTCCCAGACAGCGCTGTGCCATTTGGGAAAGAATTTAGATCCAGCAAAATTCTCCTTTTTAACTCGAGAGAAAATAAATACCAGATTTGATCTAACACGAGCCCAAAATGTGTCTCCCCTTATTCTCATGGGGGCTGCAGGGAGGGAGTGGACGGCGGGGTCAGGGCATCTGGCCGAGCTTTGCATCCCCTCAGGCAGGTGGACTCTACATCCAGGTGCGTAGCTCCTCACCATGTCATACCTTCCGTGGAACAGTGACCTACACGCTGGAAACAAGCAGCGTCCTCTCCCCAAACCTCAGGAGTCACCCTGAGACAGAAGCCCTTCCTGCTGGCGGTGGCCAGACTCCCCGACTGCTTCCTGCTGAACACTCTCTCCCACCCGTGGCTCAGACGCTGTGGAGGTGGTGGCACTCTCTTCTGCACGGTGCTTGGCCACCACGTCTGACTCAGGTGTCTGTCGGTTTCCAGTAGGCCTCACCTCTCGGGCCTTCATCCAATGGGTTGTCTCTGCAGGGAGCACTGTGTCAGGGGTAAATCTGGGGTGTCTGCCATGCACAGAAAAGTGGAGAGCAGGGATCCACGTCCTGCTCCGTGTCTGAAGTGACACTGTGATATCATACTTAAGAGTATTCATTGTGTGCAACAAATCTTCCCAGCCTTGAACCAAAAACAGCTATTTCCGCTTGCTAGTGCTTCTCGCACTTTACACATCTTTATGCGTTAGGGTGATGGGATCAGCAGACCAGAAGTCATGCACCCAAGTTCTCATGTGCACGACGGTGCACCTGCCAACCAGGTGAGGATGGGCTGAAGGTGGGAGGGGAGGGAGCAGGAGAGAACGGTGCCCTGAGTCTCACACAACTGGGCCCCAGCACATACACCCCCACATGTGCACACTCGGAGGGGGGTTGGGCGAGGCCTGGTAGCATCTGTTGATACTGTGTGCTTCCTGGATGTTGTTCTTCTGTGGTCCAGGTAAGCATGGTAATTTTGGGGGGATTTCACCTTTCTTTTTCTTTAACCTTTGCATCCTTTCACCTCTCTGCAAGTGTCCCACAAGTAAGGGGGGGCACCTGGGCAGAGCTCCCAGTAGTTATAGCCTGTCCCCCCCGTCCCCCCCACCCCAGCCCTACCCAGCACCCATGGTCCTGCCCATAACCCCAACCTCCACAAACCCAAGAGAACGTTTCAAGCAGCCGGTCAGTATGTGTGCACGGATGCTCCAGGTGAGCCTGGGAGCCCCGCCTGGTGTCCCAGCCCTCATCACTCAGTGCCCTGTTTCCTCAGGAGTGCTGCTTATGGAGATAATCCGATTTCTATGCCATTTGGGAAGCCTCAGGTGCCACTGGCCCTGAAAAGTGGATTTACACTACATGGTCATCCAGGGCAGGACTCAGCCTCCAGCCCGACTCTTAATGCGATTCAGCCCATGCTGTTAAAGCTGCCGCTTGCAGATCTGAGGTGAGCAGTCTCGTAATCCAAGATGCAGGTATTCTCAAATCAGCAGAAACAGCACAGGGCTTAGAGCCAGAGGTGACGGGTCTAAGTCTTGGACATCCACTCATTCCATCTGTCTCTTTTCTCACCTACAAAATGAGGTGGTGATGGTCTTATTGGGAAGACTTAGATAGTACTTAAATCCTGGTCCCTAAACATCTCTACAAATGAGGGCCATCAGCCTGCTCCCAACCTGTGTGTCCATTTAATTCAATGTCAGCTCAATTGATTGGCAACATCAACATAAGTGACAGTTTGGCCAGCTGTCCTTACATACTGGTAGGGATCCCCCCTTTCTTTTTATAACCTGCAGATTTTCTAAAATGGGTTGTTTCCAAAAGACAACATCCTAGTAACAACATCTGTCACAGAGAAAAGATTATATTATCACTGGAAACTGTATCCCAAGGATTGGTGCCACAATGTCCAAGCAGTTTGCAAATTGACCCCTAAGAAGTTTCTGGAAGGCTCTGGATTTGGAATGCAGTAAAGAAAAAGGAGAATTTGTCCTGATACTTTAGAGATCAAGAATTTAAACTTAGGCCAAATGGTTTAGTTGTAAAGCGGGTCTAACACCAGCCAGGTGGAAGGCAGGATCAAACAACCAGCTCTGTCCATCTCTTTGGACCAGAAACTTGGCCGTCAGCACTAAAGCCACACCAGCCCAAGTCAGCTGCGGCCACCACGCTGCCCAAACACCACCCTCTGTCCTCCCACCTCTGCTGGCCCTCTCCCCGCATGTAGCTCGTGATGTTTTCAGTTGACCCCTTCAGCCCTCACCACTCCACCCAGCACCCTCCAATCTCTAGGCCTTTTCCTCTGGCCCCAAACACAAAACCCGTGATCTGCTACTTCCAGATTACACACGTGCACATTCCTTGTGCTTCCTTCCCCACCACCGCATGTCTTGGATTCCCCAGGGTTGAGTCCACTCTCCCGACACGTGCATTCGGACATGACTTTACAATGCTACTGTGACACTTATGCTCACTTTCTTGGAAAACTCTTCATCCAGCAGATACTTGGGGGACACGTGCTGAGCCAGGTGCTTGGTTTGGTGGTAGATAGAAAGATCTAGAAGACAACTCCTGCCTTCAGAGGGCTCACAGCATTGTGGGGTCAGATCTTGGGATACAGTGTCCACTTTCAGCCAGCATCGGATTCCAGAACCTTCCAGACAAGGGGAAAGCAGCAATGACATGCACAGCCTCTTGCGGATGAAAATAAAGCAGGAAACACTGTGCTCTGTTTGGGATTTTGGAGGCAAACTGTCGGCACCTGGAAATAAACTAGTGGATGCGGTCCAGGTGTGGTAGGTGACCCAGGGAGTGGCTCACCCTCACAGCACAAGGACGTGGGGAATGGGAGCCAGGAGGCGGAAGGGCCGTGATGTTAGCTGACGGAGTGGCCGTGGTGACTGGTGTTAGGTGACCAGTGAGCAAAGACCCAAATGAACTGGGGAAGTGAGCTGGGGGAGGAGGAAGAGAGCTAAGGCCTCGAGACGGGGCACTAAGTCGGGGCTCTGCTCAGATGGCCGCGTCACGTGCACTTACCTCTCACTGATTAGCACTGGGCTCCCAGCTGAGCTCAAAGTCGGCAAAGCTGGGGCCCTACCTCTCCTGTGGGACACACAGGCCAAGCCACGAGATGACGGGTGGGGAATTATGCACCTCTCATGGGAGGAAGCAGCGGCTGGGGAGGATGGTCCAGTCTCCCATGGCGGGTTGGGTTTGGGATGCCTTCTGGAGAGAGGACCTGGGGCACATGAGGGCTAGGCCACCTGTGCTAGCAGGGCCGCCAGGGAGGGCACCACGGGGCCTCCATGCATCTGGGCAAGAGCCCCTGAGCTCGGGGGCCTGGGCTCACGGGAGGCACCATGGCCGCTGCTGCTGGCTGGGCCAGTGACTGGGGCCGGCTCACCTGGAGCCCAGCACCTGCTTCCTCCACGACTGCAAAATGGGTGCAGCCACGTCTAAAAAGATGATGCCAGTCTGCGTTTCATGTGCTTTTCCGGCGTGCCTCACATCCATCCCACGAGACGTGAGAAGCCGGACATGCCTGACACCTGGACGCACCTATGTGGATGTGCAGGGCCCTCGCTCGGCTGTCACACATGGATGAGTTCCTGGGTCTTCCGTCCTGGGAAATTCCCCGCTGATGGTGTGACCTCACACCCCCTGCACCAGCTGCCTCGTGCTCAGCAGGGGAGGGTCCTCACCCCCGGCTCCGGGGCTTGGGTATGTGGGGTCAGCTCGCAGGTCAGGTCAGCGCCCCAAGCCAAGCCCAGCGCCCCTGTTCCACACCCACCCCCTGCTCTTAGCAAGTGGCCAGGTGCCCGGCAGCATCTCTGTCTGCGTCATGAGGCCACACCGGCGGCCCCCTGTCCTCCCAGCCCAGCTCCTGGCAGAGGCGGGCTGGCTCGATGTGGCTGAAGGAGACCAGGAAATCAGGGTAGACACGCCTCGGGGGGACACAGCAAGCATCACGATGCCCCTCGAACGACCCTTCCCGAGGACACTCCCCCAGGCCCCCTGTCAGTCCAGGCCTCCCCTGCCCCCCAGGCTGCCGCCTGGTCCTTCAGTCAGGACCACCAGCAAGAAATGAGAACCCAGGGGCTGGGGTGAGGGGTGTCTGCATCTCAGCAGGAGCCACTGCCCCCCAGCGGCCCCTGCCAGTCAGCGGCTCCCTGGGGCTTGGGTTTCCAGAGCAGGGATCGGGGGTCGGGTCCTACAAGGAAGCCCAGAGCCCAGGGCTGCCTGCCTCAGAGCACTGGGTGCAGGGCCCTCCCCTCCCTCCACCTGCCCCGGTCCTGGCATTGTTCTTCCTGAGAAAGCCTGCTTTTCCGGGTTGCGGGCTTCCTCTGGGCCCCATCGTCACCAGGGCACAGAGTGCTGGAGCAGGGCAGGTCACTGGGAACGTGAGAGGCTGGGCAAGCACAGCGCTGCCTTCAGTGAGCCCAGAGCCAGTGAAGGACCTTCAGAAAGCTCTAGAACAGCCAGGCCACAGCTGCTGGAGCCAGGCCTGGTGAAGACCCAGAGTAGTCAGCTCTGATGCTGAAGGGTGACACAGGTCTCTGGGCACGCGGGGCAATGAAGGCATTATGTCACCCACCCCACAATGGCAAGGTGGGTGGACGTCTGGCACATGGTCCCGTATGGCCGTGGGTTTCCTTGGCCTCATGAGTTTTCTTAAGACTCTGTCGAGCAGCCTGAGTCGCTCCCACGGCGACGGAGAGACCTCTGCACGATGCCTGCGTTAGCTGGACGTCACTCAGCAGGGCCCCCCCGGCCAGTACTGGCAGGAGGAGCAGCCGTGCCCGTTCTTGGCCGGCGCTGGGCTTTGGGTCTCGGCCAGTCCGGGCTCCTGCCCTGCAGAGGGGTGCTGGGGAGAGGGCCTGGGCCCATCAGGCATCCTCGCGCCCACAAGGCTGCTGGGAGCCTGGCGTTTTAGGTTGGTTTGTGTGTCACAGTCCCGCTGAGATCCCCTCCCCCATCTCCAGTGGCGAATTCCCCACCAACAGAGAGAGGAAGCCTTTGCCCGAGAGATAAGAGCTCCCTGATCTCAGCCCGGAACTGAGCAGAGATTTCATCAGCCTGGGAGAAAAATGTTCCCTGATTCTCACCGCGGCCTCTTGCTCGGGGCACGTGCCGGCCGTCGGGGGCCCGCATCCCGGCACTCAGGCCTCCCTGGCCTGGCTGCGATGTGGGGTGTGAAGTCGCCGCTGGCCGGCGCTGGAGGCCCCTCGGGTGGCCCGGTGTCCGCGGTTGGGTGGGGCCTGGCAGGAGGCGGGGCCAGAAGGAGTCACCCTGCGGCCCGCAGTGACCACCTGCAGAGACGGCCCCTCCCCCATAACAAAGCGAGCCTTCCTGAAGAGCCTGGCGCACAGGGCAGGAGAGGACAGAGCCGGGAGGCACTGCTCGCTGGGAGGAGCCCGGCACAGGTCAGGGCCTCCACACCCCAGCCCGGCAAAGAAACCCAGTGCTTTTTTGGTCTGATGATTAACAAAGGAAAACAACCGCCCGGAGCCTTGTGATCTGATTTTTACCGAATGTGGTAGGACAGTCCCGAGTCACTGGTCTCCAGCCTTCCTCACTCCCCCAGGAAACTGGAAATGCTGCTGTTCTAACCCATCCCAAAGGGTCCAGTTATTTCTTTAACACCACCCTAACTACAGGGAAACCGTTCTTACCTCCTTTTTTAGGTCTTTGTAATGTGATAGAGCCACTGGGTCATAACCCACAGGGGAGGGAACTGCAGGCCCAGTGGGGTCTCCGCCCACCAGCGGGAGGCACTTTGATTTCCCAGGAGACCGCTCCCACAGGAAGCCTCACTTCCCACCTCAGAGGCCCCCAGGCTCCAAAGTTCAGCAAAGGAGGTTGCTGGGAAGGTGGGGTCCCCGTGCGCCTGCACTGTTTTTCCCAGGGTGCAAAATAGGGCCAAGGAGCAGCCAACACCCACCTCCTCTCTGACAGCCTGAGAGCCCCTGACCAGCAGCCAAAGGCACCCGTAGTCCCCGATATTACTGAGTGCTTACCTGGCATGGAAGGCTTCTTCTTCTTTTTTTTCTTTCCTATTTTTCTTTATTTTTTTTTTGTTTGTTTGTTTTGCATTACGCGGGCCTCTCACTGTTGTAGCCTCTCCCGTTGCGGAGCACAGGCTCCAGACGTGCAGGCTCAGCGGCCATGGCTCACGGGCCCAGCCGCTCTGCGGCATGTGGGATCTTCCCGGACCGGGGCACGAACCCGTGTCCCCTGCATCGGCAGGCGGCCTCTCAACCACTGCGCCACCAGGGAAGCCCTCCTATTTTTATTTTTAAGGGTGAATGATATGTCACATGATATATTCACAAATAAGGAGGAAATTGTTTATCAGATCCTAGGTTGCACTTTTTGGTGGGAAAAATAATAACTGTGACCACATGCATCCTTTAGTCGTTTTTTAAAAATAGATTTAAAAAATAATTTTATTAAGGCATGTTTTACGTATCATATAATTCACTTATTTCAAGTACATAATTCAATTATTTTTGAGTCACTTTACTAAGTTATGAAACTGTTGCCATAAATTAGTTTTGGAACATTTTTATCACCCAATGAGATCCCTCATGCCTGTTTGTAGCTAACCCCCATCCATATCTTCTGCCTTTTCCTGACAATTCATCTAAGTGGAACCTGCATTATGCAGTATCTTGTGTGTGGTTTCTTTCACTTGGCCGAATGTTTGAGGGCTTTGCATGTCATAACATGTATCCGTAATTCATCCCTGGTTATTGCTGAGTAATATTTCATTTTGTGAATCTACCACATTTTGTGTATCCATCACTCTTGACGGATAATGTTGATGTTTTCATTTTTCTTGCGTTGATACGTACTCAGTCATGTAGTAAATTTATGTTTAAGTTTTCAAGAAACTGCCAAACTGTTTTCCAAAGTGCCTGCATCATTTACATTCCCACCTTCAATGCGTGAGAATTGCTGTTTCTCCACATCTTCAGCAACATTTGTTCTTGTCTTTTTTTTTTTTTTTTTTTTTTTAAGCCATTCTGGTGGTTTGTGAAAGACTATCTCACTGAAGTTTTGATCTGCATTTCTCTTCGGACTAATGATGGTGTCTATCTTTTCGTGTGCAGATTGGCCATTCCTGTATTTCTTTGGTAAATGTCTATTCAAGTCTTATGCCCATTTAATTGGGTTGTTCTTAATGAAGTGTAAGAGTTATTTGTATATTCTGGATCAAGTCCTTTATCAGATATGTGTTTTGCAAATATTCTTTCCCAGCCTGTTGTATGTCTTTTCAGTTTCTTAATGGTGTCTTTTGCAGTACAAAGAGGTTGAATTTTGATGAAGTTCAATGTACCAATATTTTTCCTTTTATGTATAACATCATGCTTTTGGTGTATCTAAGAACCCATTGCCTAAACCAGTATCTGGAAGACTTTATCCTGTGTTATCTTCTAAAATCTTTATTGTTTTAGCTCTTACATTTAAGACCCATTTTGTGTTAAATTTTGTGTTATGAGGTATGGGATCTACATCCATCTTTTTCCATGTAGATATTTATTTGTCTCAGCATCATTTGTTAAAAAGACTCTCCTTTCCTCAGTGAATTGCCTTGGCACCTTTGCCAAAAATAATTTGACCATAAGTATAAGGATTTATTTATTTCTCAGTTCTCAGTTGTGTCCCATCAATCCAAATCTCTGTCCTTTTGACAGTACCACACTATCTTGATAACTTTAGCTCTATGGTAAGTTTCAATATTGGGAAATAAAAGTCCTTCAGCTTTGTTATTTTTTTCAACATAATTTTGGTTATTCTAGGTCTTTTGCAGTGCCATATAAGTTTAGGATCATCTTGTAAATTTTTTTTAAAAGTCTGCTGAAATTTTTATGGAGATTGCATTATATCTATAGATCAATCTTGGGAGAATTTACATCTTAATAATATTGAGTACTCCAACCCATGAACATGGAAAGTCTTTCTGTTTGCTTAGATCTTCTTTAATTTCCCTGAGCAATGTTGTTTAACTTTTAGTGTACAAGTATTGCACTTCTTTTGTTAAATTTATTCTTAAGTATTTTGTTCTTTTTGAAACTATTGTAAAAGTAATTGTATCCTTTTATTCTCACATTGTTCACCGCTTATATAGAGAAGTATATTTTTTTGTGTACTGATCTTATATCCTGTGTCTTTGCTGTAATTTTTCACTACTTCTATTAGTTTTTGTGTGTATTCCTTAGGATTTTCGACATACAGGATTATGTCATTTTAAATAAAGGCAGCTTGATTTCTTCCTTTCCAATCTGGATGCCTTTTATTTCTTTTTCTTGTCCTATTGCACTGGCTAGAACATCCAATATAAAGGTTTTAAAAAGTTGCAAGAACAGGTATCCTTGTCTTTTTCCTAGTTTTAGGGGGAAAGCATTCAGTCTTTCACCATTAGATATAATATTTGCTGTATGTTTTATGTAGATGTCCTTTAACAGGTTGAGAAAGTTCTCTTCTGTTCCAAGTTTATCTAAATTTGTCTTTTTTTTTAAAAAAATCATGAGTGAGTGTTGGATTTTGTCAAAAGTTTTTTCTATACTTAAGATAATCATGTGATTTTTGTCTTTAATTTCATTAATATTGTATATTATAGTAATTGGTTCTTTGACCTAAACCAGTTTTGCATCCCTGGCATAAATCACACTTCTTCCCTGTGTATGATCCTTTTTATATGTTGTTAGATCTGATTTCCTAATATTTTATTGAGAATGTTTGCTTCTTAATTTATGAGACATATTGGTCTGTGTTTTTCTTTGCTTTTGATGTCTTTATCTGGCTTTAGGGTCATCATAGTATTGGCCTTACAGAATGAGTTGAAATGTGTTTCTTCCCCTATTTCTGGAAGAGTTTGTGGATTATTGGTAATTTTTTCCCTGTAAATGTTTGCTAGATTTCACCAGTGAAGTCATCTGGGCCTGGCATTTCTTTGTGAGAAGATTTTTAATTACTAATTTAATTTCTTTACTTGTTATGAATCTTTTTAGGTTTTCTATTTCTTCTTGAGTGAATTTTTATAATTTGTCTCTTCTAGGAATTTTCCCATTTCATCCAAATTGTTGAATATGTTGGCATAACGTTTTTCATAGTATTCCCTTATAATCATTTTAATTTTTAAACAGTCAGTGGCAATTTCCCCTCTTTCATTCCTAATTTTGGTCATCTGTGTCTTCTCTTTTGTTCTTGTTTAATCTAGCTAAAGGTTTGTCAATTTTGTTGTTCTTTAACAGAAGACTTTTGATTTTGTTGATTTTGTCTATTGTTTTCCTGTTTTCTATTTCATTGACTTTCACTCCAGTATTTATTATTTCAGTCCTTCTGCTTGCCTTGGATTTAGTTTGCTTTTATTTTTCAAGATTCTTCACATGAAAACGTATGTATTGGTTTAAGTTCCTTCTCCTTTTCTAATATAGGCATTTAAATCTATAATATTCTTCTAAGCATTGCTTTAGCTGTAGCCCATAAGTTTTGATATGTTGTGTGTTCATTTTCAAGTGAAAGTCTACTTTGGGGGAAAGGGGGTCAGTAGACTTTTCTTTTGGGCTTTCATTCCCCTCAGATAACATCATAAATATGGACCAAGATTGGGAGATCCTAGAGCTGCTGATACTACTGAAGAACTCTGCCTTGGTCTTATTTTTAGTTGGTTCTTTCTTCATAGTTCTGCTGTGCACCTACCAATACCTTCACTCCCACCCCATCCCCAAATATCGGTTTAAGAAAAGAGTATCAGGTGCATCCAAAGAGTCCTCTTCTCTTCTGAACCGCCCCATCCTCTTAAGGCCCAGAACTTATCGGGTCACCCACCACTCTATTGGAGAGAACAGAAGTACAAATAAGTTAGTCCTTTACCCAGAGTCACATAGCCAGCAGGTGGCAGAACCAGGGTCTTAACCAAGTCTGTCAGACTCCAGATTCATGCTCAACACCATGACTGAAACCTGCCTCTATACATAGTAAAATAGCATGGGAATAGGAAGAAATCCCATATATGTTTCACTAGGTGCTCAAAGGCCTCACAGCAAGGTCAGGAAGAAGACCCAGACACAGCCCTGCTAAAAGTCTATACATTTCAGCTCTGGGGAGAGGCCTGTGGACTCGGGTCATCCCATTGAATTGAGGCGACTCTATCAATTGCTGTTTTCCTTTTCTGTTGCATCTTGATGAGAAATATACCTTTTCACAGTACAATGTCTTAATGTACAGCACGACCTCTTGGGCCAAACCCGACCGCTTCTGGGCTTATATAACAGAGCAGGGAGGTCCTGGCAGTGACACAGAGGGATGCTGTGGGCTGGTCTCCTTGGGGGGTTTGCAGTTACATGCCTTCAGGAGCCTTGTGTGTGCCATTTACAATGCCTCCCGTTGGCTGTAGGCACCTCGACTCAGCTCATGTCGGTTCCTGTAAGGATCATAAGTCAAGCAGGCCTTTGCCTTTGAGGATAAACTGTTGCCATTGGTCTGACGACATGGTGAGTCCCGGCTCCTGCCACTTTTAGGACAGCAGCCTGCCTCAGGGGTTCCAGCGTGAGCAAGGGGCAAAGCTAGGAAATCAGAAGAGGGTCAATTTAGAGACCCAACTCTGCAGAGCAGCAAGTACAAGTGAGGAGAGCTCTCTGCACAGGACTGCATCCTCACGGCAGGAAGGGAACTGGACACGGCTTGTGGGGCCCTGGCCCGGGAGACACCTGCATGAGGCAGGAACAACCCAGCAGGTGAATCCAAGGAGGGCCTGTGCTTGGCAGTCGGAGCCCAAGGTTGGAGCAGAAAAGCACTGGAGGACCTGGTTGGGGGCTGGGGGCTGGTCCGCCTGGGTCAGCCTGAGCCTGCAGGACACCGGGCACGCCCAGTGGAGAGGAGGAGGGCCCGCAGCTCCTTGGTCACTTCCTGGCTAACATAACAGCAAAGGCTCACAGGAAGAATGGGTCAGAAAGGCTCCGGCTCCTCCTTCCAAGCCTGTGCTTGCCTCCCATCCCCCACTGTGCCCCTTGGTCCCTGGCTCTGTTTGCACAAACCTCTCCAGCTTGCCTGCGTGGCACGGACGTGGCATTCCTCCTCTGTCCCCTCGCCATGGCCCTGGCTAAGAAGCTTCCTGCCCTTGGCCTGCCCTGGGACCAAGGGACTTGAGTTTCAGCAGGTGCTCTCCGTAAAGTCTCTCTAGCATCTAAAGATCACAGTTGCACAGTCTGCAAACAGCTGCTGCCCTGAGCCTTAGGGAGTGGGGCCTCCCTGCCTCACCACTGTCACCACTCCAGCCCTCCCAGCCCCCTGACCTCCCACCAACTAAGGGGAATGCCGGGCACAGCCGGGGGGCCCCCTGCTCCAGCCATTCAGCCAGAGAATCTGGTTGGTCAGTTACCGGGAAAGAGCATCATTTCGAATCTCACCCCTCCAGCCATCCAGGCCCCCAGCACGTGGGGAGGTGAGGGTGAGAGGAGAGGATGGCAGAGAGCTGGCATTTATGGGTGTAGATAGTAGGAGGGGGCAGGGCTGGGGGTGAGGATGAGGCCGGAGGGCTCCAAGGGCTTTGGGAGACGATGTAGGAAATGGGAAACATTTTGAAATACTACCTTGAAGTACTGGAACAAGTAGCTTCTTCCTTTTTCTTTGTTTTTTCTTTCTTTCTTCTCCCTCTCTCTTTTTTTGTGAACGGCTCTCCATCATTACTATTTGTTTGTCTGAGGCTTTGTCCCAGGGAAGAAAAAGTCATTTTCTTGACTTTTGAGCTCTTAAAGAGACAGTTAGATGTTCTGTACTTGTATTGCTGGGGCAACGGTCTGAAAGCTAAAGCACTTTTGATTGACAAGATCCAGCCTCTGTTGAGAGAGAAAGGTTTTCTTGGACTTCTGAGGGCTGTACTTTGAATATAAATGGCAAAGTCTGAGCAAGGAGGATGCTACACAAACCAGAGGTTTGGGAATATAGGAAAAGACCATTTCAACTGCATTCCGTCCTTGAAAGAGAGAGAGGATGAAGCTGCGGTGGGGAGCACTCTGAGGAGGTGCCTGGGAGACCCCCGCTGCTTCCCCCTTCAGGACTGAAGCCCTGGGGCGGGAAGGGGGGCTCCAGGGGACAGGACAGTCACCTGGCTTGCCAACGGGGGTCCCGGAGATTGCAAGTCTCAGAGAGAAGTGTGGCTCCCACAGGGCCCCCGAGCTGGAGATTAACAAGGACCCAGGTGGGGGTCAGGTGAGCATCCCCAGGGCACTGGGGTCGGGGGAAGAGCTTCAGGTCTCCCAGGACCCCTCCTGGGGGTGGGAACGGCTGAGTGCAGACCGTGGTTCCAGGTTCAGATGCGGTGCAGATGGTGAGTTGGCTGTGGGCAGGAGCCACGCGCCACCCCCTGTGGGATGTGTGATGAGGGTCCAGCCAGGCATCGTCTTGAACACCCACCAAACTTGGACTCCTAAACCCCTACCGTGTCACCAACTGTGCTCCGCCCAGCACCCGAGAGCCAGCACGGCCCCCCCTGACCACACGGAGAGGGTGGAGGGTCCTGGGGCAGCCCCTGGATGGGCAGACTGCCCGCCTCAGACCCCCTCATTCCATCCACCCAACGGAGGATCAAAGGCCCTCCATCCTTGCCGCCTGTCAGAATTGGCTCAGACTCCCACGCCCTGCTTTGCACTAACAAACCCACAGTCATTCAAACAACACGAAGGGTCTCGTGTCACGAGCCAGAGCCCTTCCCTGGGCCCCCGACTTCTCTGCTTACTTTTCTTTCCTATGTTTTTCAGTAACTGAAGCCAAATTTCAATGAGGACAAACGATGACACACACACCATCTAACAATTTGCCGTCTTTGAAAAATGATTCCGTTCCTCTTACTTGTCTTGAGCACAGATCTGCACGCCGGCTGCTCTTCTGGTGTCCTTGCCTTGAACTCTCCTTCCCCTTTGTGCCTTAAAAAGAGGACAGTTTCCCATACTCTTTTACTGGATGAGGAAGACATAGGGGCATTTCTATTACAAAGTAGAGCTCTTCAACTTCCCAGTTCTTCAGAAATGACGGGCCAAGCATGTTCCATGGTGTGATTCCCGCTTGCATGTTTTCTGCTGGTTCAGGTGACACAAAGCTGAGACTGGAGACAGTTCATCACAGGTGTATTAGTTATCTATTGCCGTGTAACAAAGCACCCCAGAACTTAGTGGCTTAAAGCAATATTAACCATGCATCGTCTCTCACAATTTCTGTGTCAGAAATCCAGCAGAAGCTTGGTTGGGTGACGCTGGCCTGGGGGCTCTCATGGCTTGTGGGACCGTAGTTGTCTGACAGGTTTCCTGGGGCTGGGAGCCCCACTCCCAGGGTGGCTCACTGAAAGGGTGCTGAGCCCAATTCTCACGTGTGTGTGTGTGTGTGTGTGTGTGTGTGTGTGTGTGTGGAAGGTTTTCCCCACACGATCACCAACAAGCAAGTCTCCAGCACCAGCTGGGTGTCCAACATTTAACTCAGTTCTGACACCACCTGGAAGGGCTCAGTCCTACCAGACAGCCCGCCCCCTGCTTCAGATGCCAGTCGCAGGTCCAGGTTGTCACCCGTGCTTCTGACTGGCTCGCTGTAGACTGAAGGGTCCAACAAACCCGACCTTGGGTTTGATTAATTTGCTAGAATGGCTCACAGAACTCAGAGAAGCATTTACTTACGCCTACCGGTTTATTATAAAAAGATGTGATAAAGCAGGGGAACCCAACCCCTGGCCCGCAGACTGGTACCGGTCCATGGCCTGTTAGGAATCGGGCCGCACAGCAGGAGGTGAGCGGCTGGAGAGCTAGCAAAGCTTCACCTTTGCGCTCCCCATTGCTCTCATTACCGCCTGAACCATCGCCCCACCCCGTCCGTGGAAAAATTGTCTTCCACAAAACTGGTCCCTGGTGCCAAAAATTTGGGGGACTGATGTGATAGAGGATACAGAGGATACAGATAAACGTCTAGATGGAAGAGATGTGTAGGGCAAGGTACGGGAGGGGCACAGAGCTCCCAGGCCCTCTCCAGGTACCACCTCCTGCACCTCTGTGTGTTCACCAGCCTGGGAGCTCTCTGAACTCCCTACTACTGGGATTTTATGGAGGCTTCATCACGTAAGCATGTCAATCTTTAACTCCATTTTCAGTCCTTTCAGTCCTAGGAAAGGGGGGTGGGGGAGCTTCTCATCCTGGCTGGGTCTTTCTGGTGACCAGCCCCCATCCACGAGCCCCCCAGAGTCACCTCATTAGAACAGAAGACACTCCTATCACCTAGGAAATTCCAAGGGGGTTAGGAGATCTGTGTAGGGAACTGGGGTCAAAGACCAAATATTAGAACAAAAGATGCCCTTGGTGCTCTTATCATTTAGGAAGTTATGAGGGTTTCAGTAGCCCTGTGCCGGGAACTGAGGACAGAGACCAACACACATTTTCTACCATCTCACTCTCGTAGCCAGTAAGCGGTGCTGGTTGTTGGCCTCAGCCCCTCTCCGTGTGGGCCTGTTCTCAGCGCTGCTTGCCTTCCTCATGCATGGCAGCTGTTTTCTCCAAGCATCTGATCCAGGAGGTCAAGGTGGGGGCTAAGTGTTCTTCATGATCTAACCTTCCAAAGGCACTCTCGATCACATCAGCAAGCCCCAATTCAGCGTGGGAGGGGGGCTTGGATTCCAGGAGACAGGGCCACTGGGGCCCACCTTGGGGGCTGCCTTCCACAAGGGCTTGTTATCCACAGATATGATGCATGGGTAAAAGACAGTTTGTAAATAGCTATCATTACCTTTTATTCACATATATAGTCAAGTCTGGCTTTGCTGCTTTCATTTCCCACCTGCGTAGTGTAACAGAAAATAGCCTCTCTTCCCTTTTAAACTAAACCATCATTTGGGATTTGAAGATCTTGAAGTAGGATCTGGGATCTGAAATGAGCACCAAACTGTGTCATAGATTTATATTAATTCATAGACTCCAGTGAGATCAGGAAAATGCAGAATGAACCCCCGAGGTGCCGATGGGTTGTTGCCGGGGTGGGAGAGAGTTGACCAGATGACCAGAGAGGAATCTGAGGATTTCAGGGAAGCTGAGATGGACTCAGCACAAATGTCGGTCCAGGTTTGAGAAGCGGCCAGAATCACAATTTCAAGCTGTGCAATAGTAATTAACACGAAGACTTCACTGGGCCAGGACCATTTCAAGGACTGTGGGTATACTTATTCATTGAATCCTTACAGCAACCTTGAGGAACATGTCATGATAACTCCCATTTTACAGATCCAGAGACCAGGCACAGAGAGGTCCAATGTCTCATCAGAAGCATGTGCAAGCAGATGACAAATTTAGGGTTTGGATCCTGGCTGCCTGAGTCTAGGCACTTACCCACCGCGTGACCCTCAGTCTTCTGGTTTGTCCCAGCTGGAAACTGCAAGCACGAAACACAAAGGGCATCCACGACATCCACTGCAGCTACGTCACGAGTGGGTGAGGCTCCCTCAGTCCTCACAGTTCGTGCACCCAGAAATCTGAACCTTCCACCTGCAAGTCGGACAGGCCGGCTTAGAGGGGTGAGGAGAATGCAGAGGGCAGCTTCCTGTCACCACCACGGAGCTTCTTTCTCCCCTTAAAGAGAGCCCGGGAACGCCATGGTGACCCAACATCTGATATGGATTTCATGAAGTTTTCTGTGCACAAGCACATAATCCAGCTACAAACGCTTACAAAACATCTCACTACATCATAGTTGCAACTGCATATTTTCTTGCTACACCGCTGAGCCTGGGCAGCATTTCAATGTGATGGGTGAGGCCATGGATACCACAGAGTTCTGGGAAAAACCCACGGTGAAGTGGCTTTGATCAAAACCACTATAAATAGTCTGGGATCTGATAGCTTAGGTTCAAATCTCAGCCCTGACATGTCCCAGCTTGGTGATCCAGGGAAGGCATGAAGTTCCTTATCCCCTCCCAGCCTCGGACTGTTACCTGCAGAGCAGGGACAGTAACAGAATCTAGGATGTAGGCTTGCTGGGAGGATTCCAGCAGTTAGAACACACAGAACCATGCCCAATGTGTAATAAACACTCAACAAGTGTGAATAATGATTTCTCTGGATCTCAAGCAGCCATCATCTCTATGACTCACCATTATTTGGGGTACCATTAAGAAAGAAAAGAGAAAAAATTTAAGTGGCAATTAAATAATGCCACTCCATCAACTATAAGACACATCCAATTCTGGAGACAGTAGAATGGGGAAAAATGTTTGTCCTCAAATGGGTGAGACATGGTATTACCATGGTGCCCAGTCAGTCTGCCAGGAAAACCAGGGCAGCAGATGTTGGCCCACGGCTATGGTGCTGGACAAGAATGATGCAGTTCGGAGCAACATCTCTGAACATAACAGGAAGGTGACATGGACATGGGGTGATGGCTTAGAACCTGGGAAACGGAGCTTGGATCTGAATTACGTCCCACCTTCACGTAGTCGCACATGTTCACCCAGTTTGGCAAGTCCAGTGAGAAGAGCAGAAGCAAGACTCACCATCAAGGGTTGAGATGCTGATTTTTATTCCATTTACTCTTTTTTTTTTAAATTTATTTATTTTTAATTAATTATTATTTTTTTTTTTTTTGCAGTACGCGGGCCTCTCACTGTCGTGGCCTCTCCCGCCGCGGAGCACAGGCTCCGGACGCGCAGGCCAAGTGGCCATGGCTCACGGGCCCAGCCGCTCCGCGGCATGTGGGATCTTCCCAGACCAGGGCATGAACCCGCGTCCCCTGCATCGGCAGGCGGACTCCCAACCACTGCGCCACCAGGGAAGCCCCTATTTTTATTCCATTTACTCTTATAAACACTCTTGATCATGGCCTATGTGCCGGGCATTTTGTCAGGCTCTTTGGAAGAGAGTGAGGCATGAGTTCCACCCTCAAGAAATTTTCTATCCAGCAAAGAGACAACAGCGATGACTCACACGCCAGCCGAAAGCAACAAGACCTACAATCACCACAGGTCGTGGGTACCAGAGCGATGTCATCTGCTGTGGGAATGTCCCACAAAACCCACAGGTGAGGCAGGTTTATGATGATTGAAACGCTGATATGGGTCAGTGATCCACCTCCGGCCTTGTCTTGTTTCTCCATCTTTTTGTATCCCTTTTCCCTCAATTATTTCTTTTTACCCTATCTATTATAGCCTATTTGTGTAAGCCTCTTTAACTCTTCCCTGGGACAACGTGCAGAATTAATACATAAGCAAAA